>NW_027181715.1:10000000-11200000 GCF_028537555.1 Battus philenor
CTATATCAATGATCTCATCGAGGAGCTGAGAAGGTACCGGGATCGGATGTCATGTTGGTAACCTATGTGTTAAAAAATCTGAGCTTTGCCGACGACATGGTGCTTCTCAACCCTTCTCTCAATGGTGTTAGAAAGTTGCTTGCTATTTTCTAAAGGTACGCCGCAACTCATGGCTTGAATTATAATGTTTTAAAGACGGAATTGTTAGTTTTCAGAGCAGGTAAGGATCCGGAGACGGTCTCGCCAGTGTATATTTACGGGGCACCAGCTCGGGTTGTAAGTAATTTCAAGTGTCTCTGACATATGCTAACAGAGAATTTAAAGGACGACGCAGACATCGAGAGAAAGCGTAAGGCCCTGGCAGTCAGGTGCAACATGCTCGCTAGACGCTTTGCACGCTGTAATGCAGATGTAAAGCTGACTTTATTTAGAGCCTACTGCCAAAGCTTCTACACATGCCAAATTTGGACGAATTACACGAAGATACCATATAATGTGCTTCGAGTACAGTATAATGACGCTTTTCGTATAATTATGAAAAATCCAGATAATGCAGCGCCAAGGGCATGTTTGCGGACGCCAGGGTTTCCGATTACTATGCAATCTTTTGATGCCGAGCAGCTAGTGCGTGGAACAGGGTACGTAACAGTAGTAATAACATTTTAACTGTGGTTGCGCGTGTAGTGTACGTGAGCTTTCTAGCACCACTGGATATACCTACACAAAAGTGTGAATAGCTTGCTTTTTTTGCTTTGCTTGTTCTCTATTGATGTTAATGCTGTTAGCCCTAGGGCTTATACAGCTTCATCGGTACTGAGTTCACGGAGCGGAAGGGTCTGTGAACTAGATAGTGTGAATGGCAAATAATCACGACTATTTATTTTATTTATTTATTCATTGATGTAGCATTATTTTGATTTAGTTTTAACTACCTACCCTAGACCTAGATCTATATTTATTTTAATTATAATTTCTGGTAATAAAAAAAATAATATACATCTCATTTATTTGTGTCAAATATTATCACATTATATATATGTATATACTATGTGATAACATTTGACGATGACATTATCTTTCACAAAGTTTTTTTGCTTGAGCCCATGAAGTTTTAAGTTGGCATGGCCAATTTTAGAGAGATGGCGCCACAGTCATTCCTATGAATTTCATTTATTGCCGAAATGAACAAAATCAATAAATAATTTACATTCCATTCTTGCAATTTTTCCATTTATTGTTCTGCTTAGTGGCGTAGCAATGCGTGCAGTGTACTAGTATTATTATTAATATATTTCATTTAAAAAATTATTACTTATTCTTTAGGATTATCTAATGAATAAACATTGTTTACATTTGAAATAAATATAGTAATTCCTTTAGAGAATATACTTTTTTCTCCTGGCTTTCAGTAGTATAATTTTAATACTCATTTTACAAGCTAATGATATTACTTAATTTTAATAAAACATGCAAGTATCACAATGGCAACAGTTTATTATCACTTCTTTATTTCTAATAGACAAAAATGAGTACAGAATTACTATCAATAAATTTTAATTAATTCTATAAAATCTTGTTTATATGTTTATCGCTTCCTTGATTTGTATATTTTATTAACATTAGAAAAAGTTTCACATTTTTAATTCAAAATAAAAATAGTTTAGCCTGTTTCGTATGTTGCATACATTATAATTTTAAACAGCTTCGAAATCTAAACAAATCTTTACAATATTTACTAAGATAATTTTTTTAACAAATTCTTGCTGTTTGTACAGTTTGTTTACTTAAGCATTTAAATAATACTTCAGGCAGTGATTTCAATTCTTATAGTATTTATAAAGTCTAAAATTATAGGCCTCTATGTAGTACCCTTGTAATTGTAACAGACTACTTCGAACAATAAGAATAGACACATTGGGATAACTATTAGCTTCAATGTAGCAAGATAATTCACCAACGCAGAAGAAATATAAACATTAAGTCGTAAAAACGATTACATTAGGAAGCCCTACGAGATTCGATGTCAATTTTAATGCTCTACTTTTTTTTCATATTGAAAACATTTTAAGCTTTACTATTCCTTATAAATCACTACATCGGTTAAAGTTATACCGGCTACATGTTCGAAACACGACATTTTTCAAATCATTGCGTCAATCACATTAATAATTTACTAAAAATAGACTAGAACACCATCATATGGCGACGTCGGTGCAGCTCTCTCGCCCTCGCATACCGCCGACCATATCCGCTCCATCGCCAAGCCCTGTTGAAAAGATATGGTTTAAGTAAAAACAAATTATCAAAAGGCGCCAATTGCGAAAGCTAAACGTGAGCCGAGTCGCTAAGCAAAACGAATAAAATTAGACCAAAAATTGTACGCAAAACTATCAAGATATACGGTCAAAAAAGACAGTTTCAATTTTATGATTCTGATCGCATCGTGTCTTGCTAATATTCTTTGTTTAAAAATTCACTGCATTTTTTTCAGTTGTCTCTTTTTTTAACAAATAATGAGATTAAAGTAGATAAAAACGTGCTTATTAATTAATTCAGAGAACAGAAAATGACCTCCAAATAAACATTTTTCTTATGACTAAGAATTTTTGGGCAATTTCAGGAAGCGCTAAAATTTTTAAACACGATTGACTTTGTTCCAATTTACCTTTCATTGTATCCCAAAGGTTCGCCTCTGTAAAGATGATCGTCATCGAAGCGCCTGTTCAAATCTTCATGACTATCTAAAATTTAATTAAAATTGTAATTTATTTTTAACACAATTCACGATGTCTGCAGTTCCTAATTATTTTTATCATTACAACAAACTTATTAATTATTAAGAAGTAGATGAGAGTACGAAACTCAAAATTATCGTATGTTGCTTTCTTTTTACTTTCGATAAAATTCTAAATTTAAGGTTTTGAATTATTTTTTAGTTTTAGTAACAGCATCTTAACATTGAAACTTGATAACAATTACGCATAAATATATACTAGCTGGCTTTGTTAAGATAAATGTCCTCACTATTTGGATTGGAATGGGAATAACGCCTGCAAGAAGGTCCACGGCATGTGAGAAGTTGTTGAAGTTGATTATGAAAGTAATCTTTTTCCGATTGTGTCAGATATTTTACTCTATTTTGTGTTTCGAAAGGATCTGTAATAAAAAAAGGTTTGTGATATTTTTTTTAAATGCACTTTCATCTATAAAAATCTTCGAATTTACTAAATGTATGTTACTTGAATTTTTAAACTTACCGATACGCAAGTTGTAATAAGTTACGAGACCAGTGACAAACTCGCAGTACAGTAGATTATGCGTGGCATTGATAGTTCTAACACAATTGTACGTATTGTTAGAGGAGCTCATACAGAAGCAGAATGGACCCGCGGTCCATAGAGGTGCGGTTCTCCAGTGGTCATTGTCATGTCTAAAGCAATTCATCCTCTCCGATTCACACAGTCTTTCTAATTCAGCCTGCAATTGCAAGACGTAATCTTTAAATAACAGCTTTAATAACAAAGAAATCTATGCCAAGTATTAAGTGAATCATATACATGAAGCTGTATTTGTACCTTTTTCTTAGCTTTTCTTAATTTCTTACGTAGCCTCTGTTCTTTTAATTTCCTTCTTTCTTCTCTAGCTTTTTGAGCTGCTTCTACATAAGCATGTCCTGGTCCCCGCGGTTTACTAGTTAACATATATTTTAAAATTAATATCTCACAAAGATGCAAGAGTGACATAAATTGTGTAAGACTATAACTTACCGAGTTTCTTCACAATAACAGACATGTTTATCTTCATTTTCAATGAACAAAGGGTGGAGTCTTCTCTGAAATATGTCGGCAGGTTTACTGAAAACACCTAAATTTTCATTGCCTGCTTTGTTTGGATTTCTTTGCTCATATTCAGAAGCGTCAAATCTTGTGGGTCCTAAACTCAGAGACGCAGTTGAATGATTTTTAATTGTAGTTTTATTACTAGAATAAATGGATGGAACTGTTGAAATTGTTTCAAAATTAAGTAGCTTGGTGATTTTAACCGTGGTTGAAATTTTATCAGTACTGCTATCCAAATGTGTAGCAAATGTCGTATGAGGTCTACCGGTGTCTATAGTATGGACGTCTATTTTTTGCTCAGTTGTGGAAGTCATTAAAGGTTTAATGTATTCAGTAGTCGTTTCGTCCAATGTTGTCAGTTCATTGTGTAAGGTGGTTTTATCCTCTACGATACTTTGGTCGATATAATTTCCTTCTGTAATAATAGTCGTTACTTGAGCTTTAGGTAAATCGGTATTTATTAGTTTTACTCTTTCTTTTCTATCTTCTGGAAAATTTATATCATATCCCAATGTGGAGGATTCTGTTGTATTGTTGATTTGAGAATTAAAAATATCTTCTTTGGTGTTAGCATTTACAGTTGGCACTATATAGTCATTAGATTGTCTGAACTTTTTATCAAGAGATGTAGTATTTCTATGCTTTAATTTAATTCTGTGAAGTTTTGTTTTTCTTAAATGTTCTTTAGATGTATTATCATGTGTGATATTTTTACTACGTAAATGATGATTTTGATTAGCCGAGGGAGGTGCGATTGTTTGCAAATCAATTGCCGGTTTGCTGGTCTTTAAGTGCCTTTTTATTTCTTTTAGGTCTTCAAGTTTTGTTCGTAGCTGTCTTATTTGATCTTCTAAGCTAAGCCTATTTGTATGCCAAGCTTTTAAGTCATTATAAATAATTTGAGAGCAATTCACGGTTCCATCCTTCTCTATTTTACATTCCAATGAAGACACGTTGTTAGATTCCATAACGTCATTCTTTTGTTTGTGTTTATTGTGATTCGAATGTTGAGCCCTACGTTTAACTCTCTTATGATCTATATTTTCTTTGGTACGTTCATAAGCGCTAAGATACGCCTCAGTTTCCTTGATGAGTTCATCTAATTTATCCTTGAGACTTCTGTTTTCTATTTCATTAAACGGTTCATTAAGAAAACGTAAATGGCCGATACTGGGATTTTCATCTAAAATGCTTTCCACTGTGTTAGGTTCAAAAACATCGTTGTCTATTGATCTGCGATTACGTGTTATGTTTTCTTTTTGCGTGTCAGTTGGTCGTCGTAAAATTGTACCGTCAGTTTCTAATCTTGTGTAAACGAGTCCACTAGGAGTAAAGCATGCACATTTTTTTGTGCTCATTTTTGGTTGAGGGGCATTTATTTCAGACTAGAAAGAATATTAACAGAGTATTTTAATAAGGCACATATAAAATAAAGATTATTGTTGTATAGTGATTTTTACCTCATATTTACATTTATGCCTTCTCCAACGGCCGTTAACAAGAACACATTTCCATTTGCGGCCTATTGAGCAAGGAGCTCGAAGTTCCGCTTTAGAACATTCTGCTGCCAGACGAGCTGCCTTACCACTTGCTATACTTGCAGCTGATTCTGAAACGAAAAACTATTAAGCGTCTATAACCAAAAGTTACCCTCTGAACAGAGACTTTATCGAATACACTTGTGTCCTTAAAATATTCTTCTGCTTACGTTCAAATAGCTTGGATCCCGTAGGTGAGAGAAAGTCAAGCTGGTTAACATTTCCTTCTTCTGCATCGAGTGCTTTTTCTAGATTTGCTTCCAATATCGGATTGTGACTTTCATTCGTAAGCAAAGGTTCTGATAATTTCTTTGTGTCATCGCTTTGATCTGCGCTTTCCTAAAATTTTATGTATTATATTTCAGATCTGTATTAAATATAATTAATTATCGCTTGTAAATTAAAGAGAAATTTTTAAATTGACTATAAAAATATCCTACATTGTCTTCATTATCGTCAAGTTCTAGGAAGTCGTCATCGTCGGATTCGTCATCAAAGTCCCCGCTCTCAGACGAAACCTCCTGCGGCCGTGCCGTAGTCGCCTTTTCGTACATCTCACGACTGTACATATGGGCACGCATCCTCTCCTCTGACATGTGTGCCTGCGTGTCACGACGTCCGGAGCTGACAAAATATTCGATAATTACAGTTTTTACTTATGTACACCTAAATTTATAGAATGTATGCTTTAGTAATCATCATTATCATTTCAGCTGTACTACGTCCACTGTTGGTCACAAGCATCCCCTATAGATTTTCAATAAGATTGACAGCGTCCTACAGCTTCTTCCGATGGCCTTAACAAAGTCGTATGTCCACCTTGGGGATAGACGTCTTACGCTGGGATAACCGGTCTGTGGTATCCAATCCATACCTTAAAGCTCCAACAGCCATTTGTTCTGCGATTATTTTACTAAAACTAACAAATTATCCGTCATTCCTTCATCCGCTAAGAAAAAGCACATAGTCGTGAATTTGGTAATCGGATGCTAAAAACGATAGTTACATTAAATGAGTTCTAAATAGAAAAAGTACTTAAATTTAATATCTTCGGAGTCTTCCATAAGCAGACATGGCTATTAATCACTTTTTAAATACAAAAACCATTTCCGTAACTACCGGCCGAATCGTCATTGTTACAACAAATTTTAGAAATTAAAATGATGAAATGGAGTAGACTTTGCTTTTGAACTTTTTAAAATATGGAAATGCTCGGAAACTAAATATTATTTAAACATTAGTATCTTCTGCAATATTCTTTCTATAATGTTAAATAAATATATGCTAACGTAGATGAATAACCCTGTCTATGAGAAATATAAGTTTATTTTAGACGCTCAGAACATTAATAATAGATTGTATTCTAAACAAAGATTTCTGGTGATAGACGCCCACTACAAGGTTAAAGCTTTACCCAAAGATCGCCACGATGTCTAGTCTTACGCTACCGCATCCAGCGACTTCCCGCAACCTTGGCTACGTTCGCCGGTCATGTAGTGGTGAGCCTACCCGTACATCGGTTAGTGTTCGACACTCGGTAACCTTCCGGCCCCGACAGCTGTCGGCTGCACGAGCGATGTGGCCCACCCATTGCTACTTTAGACGAGCAAATCTTCGAGCTACGTCGGTGATCTTGATCATAGACACATAAAACTGTACCTTTCAATGAGGAATGTGTCGGGCCAATGCGCAGCCGCTTGTCTTCTGCGTCGTGGTTGTAATAGTGGAAGCAAAGAGCGGCCGTCCATGTGCGACGGGGGCTCTACCCCACCCATATCCAAGAATGTTGGCGCCAAGTCAATGTTCAGGATTATATCGTCTACACTAAAAACATTAATAGTTCACATATATCTCTTTGACTTTGATTATGACGTACATTCATCGTATATACACACATACGTGATTTTGTTACCATGATTCGTTCAAATTTTTCAAGAAAAAAATAATTAAAGCTCTTAATATAGTTAAAGATGCTGGCATGTTATAGGTGTGAATTTATGTCATCAAATAAAAACTTAGGTTAATACAAGATAATACACAGTGTAATGCAAACGCTGTCATAAAAAGTAAGACATGCAAACTTACACAGTGCCCGGCTCCACACCTGGTCCTCGAACCAGAAAAGGAACTCTGATGTCGAATTCGAAAGGAAAGCTCTTGCCTTTTACAAGACCGAACTGGCCCAAATGGTAGCCGTGGTCCGACGTATACACGAGATATGTGTTGTCCAGCTCGCCCAATGCTTTTAGCTCTTGGTACACTCTTTCCACCGCCTGCAATCGATATAAAAACCTGATAATACTATAAATAAACCATACAGTTTTAGAAACTTTATCTCTTATATACAAATTCTTAAAATTTTTCTAGTTCATACCATCCAGCTTGAAATAATAACTTTATCTATTGTTGAAATATATCTACAGAAATATCGCTGTGTCGAAGTTAAAGGTGTCAAGCAGCACATAATATTGACGAATTATAATTTTTTTAGCAAGCTATGAACTAGCAGGTGCATCTTTTTTAAAAAACTTTGGTTTGTGATAGAGCGCGGAATCCCATCCTCATTCATTACATATCGATGAAATGATGAATGACTGTAGAGTATAAAGAAGATTGCGTGCAGCAAAAAAGACGTACTATTTCATTGCTAATCTTATACTATGGGGCCGTTCATAAAATACTTCCGCTGTGAAGCGAGGGATGGAGAGATTGCTTAGTGTGACAAGAGGTAACATGGAGGAGACGGAGTGGTCTATGTAAAGGTGATGATCTCTTAATTCTAATAGATTATTATTACTGTTTTGCGTTTTTATAGACATCTGAGAATATTAAAGAAATCTGTAAACATATAAAAATCAGGTAATAGTTTATTAAATTTTAATAAGGATATTTATCAATTTATTTAAATATAGGTACTATTTTTGAAATCCAATTATTTTCAAAAGAAGGATGACTATTTTGGTGACGTAACGTAATATTATGATATTGTTTGTATTTTGTTTTATTGTAACAGCAGAAGGGGGAAGAGATTCTAAAAGTTACTTCGAGTGACTTATTTTATGAACGGCCCCTCTTACAGTAATATCCGTAAAGTAATATTTAGTACCATATCTACGCTTTGTAGCGTCTGCAGTCTCTTCGTCATTAGAAGATCTGTGAACTGCCGGTGGATAGGTTTCATTTTCTCCGTGACGCGCAGTATCCATTGTTTATCTGGATTTGGAGCCAAATCGTAGGTAGGTGTGCTGTAAACAAACAGCCAGTGTCAGTCTAGGAAAACATGAAATACTCTGTGGATTAGTAATAAATAAACATATAAAAGTAAACCGGTGGTTACGTTCGTTACATTAAATTTAGTATTAAACTATGATCAAGTGTAAAAACAAATTCGACTTTGTCGGAGCTAGGCGGTTGACGTACTTCTATGTAAAAGCACGCTGACAAAATTATTTTTTTTGGAGGCGCTGATTATGGAGTATAGAGGTTAAGAGATATTTTTATTTTCTTTATAGAAAGTGATGTAATTTATTTTCCATAATAACTACAGCATCTAAGTTTTAGTCAATAATGTAACCATTATTACGTACATAAATTAGTATCCTGTACTTCATGGCATTTTAATCTTCTATTTCTCGAAAATTTAAATCAACGTAATATTTTGGAGGCTATTTATTTATGTTCACGAAAGTAATTTCGACAACCACTATACACTTTTGCTTTACAACGCTGTTGCAAGCCGTTCAACGAAGGAAGCGTCTTTTTATGGCTTGCTCGTCGTTTTATATAAAATATTTAAATACGAATACACTTTTTTATCTCTTATTACTCGTTTGTCGGCACAGACCCCCCAGGACAGGTTTGACGGCGACCACACAGTATGCCAATGGTTGAATATTTAACGGAACGTCGCCGAGTCCACCGTTCGACTCCGGTTATCGGCGCCGGCCCGTCGCAAACCAAGACTCGCGGAATATACATATGCAAAATAATAAAATAAAACCTAAAAGTAATAAGACTAAATAACTCTGCCTTTACATGAAACAAAATTTCTATGTTATATATATTTAAAACCACTATTTCACAATAGATCGAGCTTAATGTTTTACTTGTACAATATAATCGAACAACCGCTGTTAATAATGTTTTCGAAACTATTCTGCTTGCGCCGAATATTTGGAAAGTTCGACGTCGATGCAACCTTCAAAGGTCGTTAAAATCCAGACGGGTATGTTTTTACCCGAGTTTTCGACAGTCCACACGTTCGCACAAAAAGTGA
The DNA here is from genome assembly GCF_028537555.1 of Battus philenor. NCBI lineage: Eukaryota > Metazoa > Arthropoda > Insecta > Lepidoptera > Papilionidae > Battus > Battus philenor. The sequence goes on from NW_027181715.1 coordinate 10,009,654, forward strand.
CGGAATAGCTTATAAAATTTCGAGGACTTACCTTGTGTAGTTTAGATATATTCGCTTTTAATAAGTATTATTTAAATTTGTAATCAGTAATTTTATACTAACTGTATACTAAAAAAATGGTTATAATTTACGGTTGAAAGGTAAGTGAAAAGATATTAAAATGTATTATTATGGTTATTGTTTAAAGGTTTCATTATAAATGCATAGCAGTTGTGAAAAACTGTAAAAAGTAAATTTTTAAACATATAATTTTAACACTTTTTGCATAAACATTATAGACAAAAATTATTGTAGAAAATAATATACTATTGGCACTGATGTAATTTATTTATTAAAGTAAGTACCACTAACTTGTTTATGTAAACTTTTGGAGATGAAAATCAACCAAAAGAGATTTCGTACAGCTTTGGTCATTAATATTTTTTTGTGACTATTGCGAATTTTCGTATAAACGTTGGCTGAATTCTTTTTTTTGCACGATAACTTTTTAATAAGTCAATTAACTCATTACTTGTAAGCGCTTATAATTACAAACGATGCAGGTAAAAAGATCGGAATGTCGTTAGAAATAACCGGTTTTACTACTTCAAAAGCTGTGCTACCAACGATTACTTCTACAATGTGAATATAAATTAATCACAAATATTTATTACGAAAATATTTTTTTATTTATACCTTTAATGTTATACGAATGTTTGCAAATACATGTAGAATAGAGCTTCTCCATTTCTCCAAAGCAAAAAATAAGTGCAATGTTTGATAGAGCAATACGGTGTAGAAATGTCACTATGCTATATTTGTCCGATAGAGTGAATACCAAAAAATCCAAAATTCAATTCATTGGTAATAATAACGAGCTATGGGTGCGTTTACAGGCAACTGTTGCAAGCAAAGTGTAGACGTTTTGTCTTTCCCTTAGGTTGACTATTCCCGGCTTGATTTGTTTTTGGAACAATTTCTACATAATTTGTGATTCGGAGTTATCTTGCATTGGTTCGTATTTAATCTATGACTCTTAAAAACCCATCAACAATGTGTTATCTGCATTTTTGTCAACATCTCAGGCAATGATAAAAAAGGGAACAAAAAATAAAAATGATATATACAGAAATTGTTACTTGAAAACTTTTTAAGAAGTAGCCGCATGTGTCTTTATATTTTTTTCCTCTAAGACGTAGTGGTATCTGCGCATTAAATATTCCCCACCCTCTCCTCCCGTGGTCGTTGTAAGAGCCGGCCAAGGAATAAATATATATGGTATTTGCTGTATGCTTGAAGGTTCGAGAGTAGGGACCACGGACCGGCAAGTGTAGCCTAGGACGATCACGGATAAGATCGTCGGGAGACGCTGTATGCTGGCCGTTTCCAAACGATCATATTGAAAATCTATAGTTAAGGTCTATGTCCAACTGTGCACGTCCTGAGGCTAAAGTGATAATGATTTTTGACTCTTACTCGTCTTAATTGTCCTCTTCATTTGCATACAAAAGTGCAGTTGATAGAGCGTTACATTATCCCTTTTTGGCAAATAAAGTGTAATAACGCTTGTCTATAACTTTTTCTAAAATAATTTGATTTATTTTAGAAAAAACTAATAATATATAAATATTTGAAAAACAATTTGACGCGTTTTATTCTTTCATGGATTATAGTAACACATGTGTATGCAATTCAGCTGAAGATAAGTGATACTTATTTTCTGTTGAGGTAGACGCTGTTAGCCCGAAGGCTTTTACAGCTTCATCTGAACTGAGTTCACGGAGCGGAAACTTACGTGAATTTAAAAATGATATCTGTATTCCTAAAGCTCGTTAAGGAAAGTTGTTAAAAACAAATGTAATCATAAATACAATAATTTTCGGAATTCTCTTCCCTCTATTACATGAAGCACTGTAGTCAACAACTGCAATTTTTAGCTTAATTTTCGCCAGTTTTATGGCCGTAACAATTTGACTTAGTTTAATAGTGTAAGAAATTTTCTTTCGTAGCATTGTATAACAATTATTTGGTGATATAATAGATAAGATACAATATTATTTTTTTAGCATCTATGTAACTCTTTGGACAACAAAACTGACGACCAAATTGTACATTTAGATTTTTTATCGATTGATAATTGTTGCTATAAAATAAAGTACTCCTTCAATTTTCGAATCAATTAATGGCTAGTATAATGAGCTAGTAATAGTAACATGCAGTTTATTTTCCAAAAAAATTTAATAATTTTAAAATACCTATTTTAAAGTGTTTACGTTAAAATTGATGTCAAAGCTGTCCGACTCAATATTTGAAATAACTTTACTTATAAATTGGAATTCTTCTGGTGGAATGTTCACTACTGGACTTAGGTCTTTCCCATAGATTTTCAATAAAACTGGTAAGAAGCGGCCAGCACTCTGCCTTTTCCTACGATCTTAACAAGCCGTCTGCCTATTACGACGTCCTAGGCTGCACTTGCCGGTTCATGAACTCCTCTCCATACATTAAGGTCCAAGTGACACTTAAATTTCACTGTATTTTCACACTTCACTCATAGTATTTTTAATATTATTATTATTAATTTTTCATACTTGTATCATTGATTGAAACTTCACTGGAATTTGGTAAAACATTATCCTGTTATTTATAAACAGAAGGAATTATAATTTGAGGATATGAATAGTTAACATGTTTTTCAATAACGCAATAAAAAATTATTCGCATGATATTGATCCTATAATTATTGCTTATTCGATTCCGCGTCAGCTTCATTTACATCAGCGGAGCTTTTATTTGCCGCTAGTCCGCCCTGTTCAGTTGATCAATTTATACAAGTCTTCAATCGTCGGTATTAAATATTTATCACCGGTTTATGTCGTCTGAAATACCCGATATCATCGAGATATGCGTGCTGTTTTACGTTTTTTTAATTCTGAAATTTAACATCTTCCTACTTAGTACTATCAGTATGAAATAAAATTTTACAATTTCATCATCATTATAGTTTTAAGATGAAGTTTTAAGGTTTATTCAACCTCTTGTCAAGTTAAATAATAAATACTTTCGGCTTGATTAATTAATGGATATCCAAAAAATTTGAATAACCTGATTTAGCTTAACGTAATAAATTGCTTAAGTAATAAATAATAAATCAAATGGCGAAGTTGCATATACGTCAGTCCTAGTTGACTGTGATAAATGTACGAAATGGTATTATTTATTTTTAATTGCCGTTAACTCATGACAATCGTAATAAAGTTGTCCGTGGAAATATTAGATATGTAAATAAATTAATACATTTATGATTAAAAGGTATTCGGAATTTCGAGGTTATTGTCCAGAGCGCGCGAACAAAAGACAACTGTCTATAAACATGTTCTTTCTTAAAAGACTTAACGAGGTAGAGGAGGTTATAACTATTATTTACGATGCGATGTATGTCCTTTGAATTTACCGAGTGTTCATTAAATGTTTTAGTTATAATTCTAGTTAGTTTTTAGAATATCAACGTCTGGTACTGTCAATCATAATGAATGTGTGAATAGATTTCTTATTTATTGCTATGAAGTGTCAAAAACAAGGCAATGTTCCCCCGATAGTGATCTGAACCCATAACAATGTGATCTATCCAGAAATTAGCTTCTTGTAAGTTATTAATGAAGATCGCTTAAGATGTTCTTAATAATAAAGATATTAGCATCGACACAAATGATAAATGATATTGATATTAATACAAGATAAAACGAAACCACATGTGACATTTCATTAAGCAAAAACATGAAGAAATGATACTGACTCACGTTACTAGTTCTTTGCCTTGCATCAAGCAAATATCCTTTATATTGCAGTGTTATTATTCTGATTTTAATGATAGTGCAAAAAAAATTTTTTTAATGAATATCGTGATTAAAAAAATTATAACTATTCCTTTAGTTTGTAGTTCATAGTTGGATAACTTAAAAGAATATCATTATACTGTATTAAATAATTAATGGAATTAATGTCACCTGGGCTTAAGTTAAAACCATAATGAAAAACTTTTACTTGATAAACTTAGATTTTATTGTATCTAAATTCAGTAAAGCGCTTGTTTTTGTCATTAAAAGTTCATCTAACTTTAAGCCGATAAAAACAATTAAAGCTTTGTATTGTTCTTTCGTACGGAGTAACATGGTGTATGGATCTCAGGCTTAGAGTCTTAAATACTCTTGCTATGTAGATAGGATCGAATGCAATCAACGTAGATTCCTACGTAATCTTTCGTATAAACATGGTATACACGGCTGTGATTATTTTAATCGATCTAGGCGTCATCATCTACTTTCTGTCCTTAGTAAGGTACAGAGAGTTGGCAGACACTGTACATTTAAGTAAAATTTTAAATGGCTCTGTCGATTGTCCCGAGTTTGCTAGTTCTATATTCATTAATGTTCCATCTTTTCTCCAGAGGAATCTTCAGCCAATCTCTATTCCTTATAGCCGCAATAACCTTCGGAAAAACTCTTTTCTATTATGTCCTCCACGTAGTAGGTAGAATGAATTAGATAAAGAATTTGAATTTAACATTTTTAGTGTCAGTCTATGTGCATTAAAGCGCGAGTATTTGAATGATTTTTTTTAAAAGATTTGAATGATTTCTTTTCAAGTTAAAAAAATAAGAATTTTTTAGTTTGTTGACTTTGTTACATTACTTGTATATGCTTTAAAGCTTGCTGAGTAACTTTTATAAGCTTTTATGTAGGATTTTAATCTTTTTGTACGTCTGCACTATCTAATTCGTGATTAAAGCGGAAACTTGTGACGACTCCTGGTTCTTTATGTCGCCAATCATCATGTAATTGTTTAAGTTTCCCAAATTAGGAAATAAAATAAATAAAAATACATAAATTGCAAAAGTTTCACAATGGATTAATATGTAACGTGCAACAACCCAATACATTTAATTGAAGTGGAAGAAAAATTGTTGGTTGTATTTAACTTCTCGTCCTCTAAATATTCCAACAAACTCTAATTGCTGTGGCATTTTTGCGAGCGGGCAGCCATCTTACTTCTTTAAATATTTAAGGAGTTGACCGGGTTTTAGGGGACCATTGGCAGGCGGCAAAAACTTTTACGTTATTTTAAAAAGAGAAAACAGCACTTACTACAATTATTTTACATAATGCTGTAAGTAAAAAAATTGGTGTGTGTAAAAATAAATAATTATTTACTATTAAATGTCATCTATTGTATACTTATATATGCGACATATTATCACAGTTTGGAACAGGCGGGAAAAAGTGATGTTATTACTTAGAACGAGTTTCTGAAACCAATTTCAGTAAAATGTATCACGTAATATCCAAATCATTCTTCATCATTTCGTTTCCGTATGACGTCCACAACTGGACATAAGTAAGTTATAGATTTCCAAAAGGACCCGTTTTAAGTGGCCTGTATCCTACAAAACCGCTTATAGTGTTTATTATTTCTTAATAATGCATAAGAGCTGAAGAAGCTAGATTGTTTATTTTCTATTGCTTAAAAGTAATAATTGAATAAGAACATCATCAAAAGTAAAATATAAAGTTGAGAAAACATTTGGCATATTTTTGTATTCCTTTTTAAGTGTTGTGATTGCCTATAAATATTATCAACCTATCCCAGGTTCATATTACAATAACATAATAAATATTTTTTGTACAGACCCCAATTTTAAAATATCATAGAACGACCTTGTTTTTTTCGCTACTCCAAAAATCTCATGTACGTTCGCTCAGTCGACGTTGCCCTGAATAATTTTACCTCAATACTCCGTAACCGAGGCTGATTTATGATTCATTAGAATGTATAGATCGCAAACATTAAGTACACACTCTTGTTATGTTTACATAAAATTAATTTGTACAATGGGCAAAGCCTTTTTTGGAGAGTTAAATTTTGAATTAATATTATGTCTGTCTTGTTTTGGTATTGGTTGCCTGTTTCATAGTAACGAAGTTTCAATTAAAGATCATTAGTTTTGTAAATGCATAGCGATCCACTAAGTTCCGTTTTTAAATATAAGAAACTAAGACTAGACAGCGATCGGGAAACTTCCAATTTTTTTCTCGTTCAGTATTCCTCAATGTCTAAAGACAAAATGTCTATGACCAATATATGTTAGCAGTGATGATTTGGCACTGGAACGTGACCTCTCACTCCGGACCTCATTTGCAAGCTCACGACCGCTTAACGAGCCTTACCTCTGTAGCTCTCTAGCTACGCTCAGGATATTCTCGGAAGATTCATAAACAAACCAAAGTCACCAACATATCCCGGCGAATGGGCAATTTGATTTGGATTTTCATCTTATTGGGAATCAAACATCGATGATGTATTTCAGTCAAGATAAACTAGAAAGTATCGCACATAAACATACATCAAGTATCCATTTAATTTTTATTTTCAATATTACTGGTTCAACGAGAGTAGCTTCTATAATTATAGCATCGATGAAAGGAGTCTTCCTGAACGTAGATGCACGTTTGCTCAGTTTCGTCACACAAATGTGTATCGATCGAGTTAATTTATTCATAGTGCACGTACAATGCTCTGCCAAACTAAATTTTCACCCCAACAACGCTGCATGGGAGCGCCGGTACGAGATAGCGGCGGTGTGATATTACTTTTACGATGGTATTAGCATAACACGGGATTGGTTTGTGAACGCGAGCGTATTTTGAAATTGGGAATTTAATATTCTATTTCGCTTGACAACACGGCATCTGCATTCGCTCGCCCAGACGCTCCCCGCGCCGATTGTTCCGGACCTGCACATGCTATCAGCTTCATACATGTTTTCAAAATACCGTTGAAATTTTTAACCATTACGAATACCCTAACATCGCTTAAAAATTAATTAAAAATTAATTGACTAAACAAAACGGTTATTTAAATTAAACAGCTACAATAAATTATCTAAAAATGCATTATCAATTCAAAATGGCTAAAATAAATTATACAAGTTAACGTCGCCTTTGTTATATGAGACAATATTTTGTACATTCTACAGTTTCAACGAGTTTGGGTTAAAACATAAAGCTATCATTCAGCTTTTAAACATTTAAGTACAAAATAATAAATATGTATACAATATACAGTAACATTATACAGTATAATTATGATTAAAAAGTATGGCAGACCTTAAAAACTTGTTTCCTTGCATATTTTTAATGTGAAGAAAATCTTTATCAATAAATACATAAAATATAATCTAAATTATTCAGATTAAATTTGAACTTCCGTCCGGTTCGATAAAGATTCTAATACTTTATCCGCTGAGCTGCCATGAACTTTAAGAATAATTTTTCACTTAATTGAATTCTTTGGACACGACAAACATTTAGACAACAATTTATCTTATGTAATATTAATAAATTTGTATAATGGAATGCTTAATTTACCGCACATGAGAGCGACAAAAAACTAAATAGGATCCTTGTGCGATAAAAACTTAGCCTTGCGTGGATCCTAGCGTAATGAATTGATTTTTATTATAATATTTAAGTCATAAATTATTGTTCTTTATTGTGTTCCATTGAAATAACTCAAGTTAAACTAAATCTCAGTTTCTTTTTCATATTTTGTTATAGGCCAAAGCCTATAATGTGGAAAATGCCTTTTTTGCCGAATAATTATCGGCCTATAAAATGGTAATTAAAAACATTTGATAGTCTCTAACTGGCTATGAGGTCGGCTAACCTGCAGTTAAATTTGTAAGAGGATTGCAGGGAAATTCACACTAAACAGATAAATGTTGTTAACTTGTTAGAGACTTTTATATTGCGTAGAGTACATTTATACGACCTTATCTAATAAATTACGCATGACATGTTCTCGTATTCAGCGGCAGTCGTAAAGGTGACGATAACTGCACATGGTTGTAATGACATCAGACAACACGAACATGTTACTATACATTATCCAACACATTCTCTGCCAATGAAGTAAAAAGTTTTGATGGCTAAAATGTAACTATAAAAATCGATTACACCGAGAGGTCTTAAATTATTATTATAAACTAGAGGTCCCTAGAGAATTTGCACTGCGAGAAGTTAGCCTGTCGCATTCTGATAGAAAAAAAATATTATATGTTTCAAAGTGGATCACTTTACTTTTTTTTTGATTTATATTAGATATTATTAAATAATTGTAGCAATTGTAGAACTAAGCTTGCAAAACTCGCGTGATTTTGTTAAAGATAACGCCATATTACATATAGCATTATTACACATATTACATCGAGCGTAAAAGTCCAAAAGGATAAAATGGACTTATCTTAATGCTTAAAGTACGACGCCATAATAATCTTAACAATTGAAAACAAATAAACAAATAATTATATATATATATATATATATATATATTATATATATATATATATTAATTTATATATATATATATATATATATATTAATTGATATATATATATTATATATATATATATATATATATATAAATCTATAATGATCTAATACTTCGTTAAATTAAAAATAATAGCTGTAAAGAGTATTTTGAACTATTTAAAAAAAAGGATTTTTTTAAAGTAGAGAAGATTCACCGATGAAATATTGTGGTATATTTATTAATCATAACAAAATTATTTTTATATTTATTTTTATTGTTACTGTTGTATCAAACGAGCTTTTTAAGAGTGAACCAGGCATCAAAGTTTCCCTATAGAAATTATATTTAAATATAAGTTTTTCGGTAACTTACTGATGGGTAGTCACATTGAAGAAGAGGTGGGAGTACTGCGGTGCGGAGTCCTCAGGCCCGTGTGGTGCTGGGAATGACATCACCAGCAACACTGGCTTGCGCGAGAATCGCCGTTTGGATGCACGAAGGAAGGCGATCGAATCATTAGCTATCAGATCCGGATAATAGTCCTGTAAAATTAGGACTTTGTTAAAGAAACAAAAACGACGTTTCCTTCGGGTAACATTGTTGCCGTAAACCGTATGATTTATAAAGAATGTCTGTTAAAATTATAAAAATAAACACAATTTACTGATATATATATATATATATTTCTGTAAGCAACTTAACCTTAATTAATTTTGTTTAATTTGTCTAATTCTCTTCTCTTAAATACTTAACGTTAAGAAATATTTTGTAGGCAACTATGAACACGTTTACTTATGAACAAACATCCTTGTATGTTTCTCAATAATAATGGAATTTATTTTAAATTTTAAACAAAAACTTTTAAAGAAATCCAATTACTGTGATTATGTGATAATAAAGCTTGAAAATGAATCGCTTTGCGTGATTGCTACAGGATTAGGAATATTTAAGAAAGCAAGCTTAAAACAAAATCCCTGGATGTTCTTAGATCACGGTGCCTTTGGAACTTTCGTAAACACGAATTTTATATTGCGAAATGATATTCGTATCATATTTATTATTATAAATTATATCCATATAGAGGATAGAAATTTAATTCATGTTCTTTTAAATTTTCTTATTTTTATTCGGTAGAGAACTGACTAGAAATGAATGTTGGTAATTAATTGTATTTAAACTTATAGCTTAAGGTTGTTGGTAGCACCGTATGACATTGTAATAAATATGTGTATGCATACAAAAGACATATATTTAAAATTCGAAAATTTAACATAAAGTCAACGATCATATATATTGTTATGCTGTAAGTGTTATTAATGTTAGTTTATGTATTAAATCTTTAAGCAAGATAAGTCAATTTTGAATTACATACAATTTTGTATCGTCAACTTATACTAACAGTTAACAAGTCAGAAAAATAAATTAATATAACAGGTCTATGTTTATAGCTGCAATAAGTTGTAAGTTCGTGTTATAAAGTTAACATACCCTGTGATAATCGTCGCCATGTTTGATCTTTTTTCCATTCATGTTGACACTGTAATTGTAGTACTTGGAGTTCATGATGAGGCCGCCCCATTCGCGCCAACCGGGCGGGATGTATGACCCGTTGTATTTGTTCAAATACTTGCCGAAATAGCCTAAGGATAACGAGAAATACAATTATAATATTGGCACTAAATATGGAACTGTACTTTTACATAGATGCCTTTATTAATAGGAACTTTTAGCTTTTGTAAATAAATAAATACCTATCAAAAAATGTTATAACAAAGGAATCGTTTGTATAATCGAAAAGCTATACAGTATAACTCTGTCTTATTTTTCTGTGTTAAAAAAATGGTTAACGCGGAATGAAAAATAATTACGAAAGATTATGGTTGATTTATATGAGCAGCGGTAACCCAGCGGTAGAGGACTGAGACGTGAGATCGTGTGTAGCGAGTTCGATTACCGGTATTATTCTAATATAATTCAAACTTTATGCATTAATTATGTGAGATTGCCACTACCCATTAACAAATTTCCATACGATGGGTAGCAGCGTCCGCCACCTCTCCTGCATAGCGTGACCATTAATAGTACTAGCTACAAATAGTAAAGATAAAAAAATTAAAAATACTAGAAGTAAATGTAAATAAAATAAGCCAATACCGTGGTACCAAATTTACCTGTGATTTAAAATGTAATCTGAGAGTGAAGATGAGGGTAGGAAGGCGATGAAAGGCAATTGATATATAAGCGATGGAAAGATAGACACTGTAAGGATAAAAGAAAAGCACGAAAGTATTTGTGAACAATAGGAGGAAAATGAGAAATAAAAGATTCGGCTGAAAAGCTTATTTACTCGAATATATAACGTCTAAGCCCTAAAGGGCCAATAAGGGCCTAAGTGCCATGTAAGAACAAACGTGGCGATTATGGTATAGCCCCATCTAAATATCTTTGAAGTTGATGTAGCATGTTATATTTTACCTTCAATATGGTAAAAACTTTTTATAGCTATCGGACTCCGGGTCTGCGTGTTCTTAGTTGCACAACACTGTTAAAACCAAAAAGGTACAAAGCTCAACTTGTCCTTCCTGTTTCCACACTAGCGACAGTGACAAGACCGGTCAATTTACTTTTTTATGTTGTTACAACTCTATGTCTTCTTAATGTTACAAGTAAAATAAAGTAAGGAGTAACAAATTAATAAAAAATAATATAAATGCATATCACGAAACGCCTCTTGTACACCCGATTAAATTAGAATACCATTTATAAAATTCCACTATTTGCATAGTGCTAATTAAGAGCTATGTTAAAAGTTCAATGCGAAAAGTTTATATATAATGTTTCATCCGTGTTATATAACAAGTTCTTCTACTATTAATTAAAAAGATGGATACTCTCCATATAAAACACATAAAAGGTTTTAAAAATGTCGAACAAAATTGTCGAAACGTAATTATATTCCGCAAGTATAATTAAAATGTGCGCTGGTGATATTTGTAATGAAAAGTGATGCGGCGTAAAAAAATTTGTTTTATACTCGGTGACAGCAGTTCCAAAATTTTAATTTAGGTGTCATTAATGCAAATGCAGGGAGATTTTTAATTTTCGAGAGACGTGTCTGCGTCAGCCGGCTTCGATGAAGTAGGTAAAGAGACGCCGATTGCCGCCAGGGATGGAAAAATACGGAAAATATACATGAAAATTTTAAAATTTACAACATACCAGAAGTACTATTAAAAGTATTCTTTTTATTTTACTATGAAGTTACATCAAATTAGTGACGCCATTATAGTCAGAATAAACATAGTTATTGAAAGTTCCTTGGTTCGTTTTCATTTAAACATTAACATAAGGATTGAACATATAGCCTATTTAACGGCAAACCGCTTTACTTAAAGCTTTTACACCTATTTTCAATCAAACCTGTATAAAGTTCTCACTTTTAAATATATATTTTTTGTATTGCTATGCGATAGGCCAATAATTTTTGTCGGTTCAAAAATTTGCCAGAACAGAACAAATAATTAATAATTAATTTTAATATGTAGTAATCCAAATTTATAAAACGCTTTTCTTATTATATTATTACGTTATTAATTATTTCTGAAACCATTGATTTTGGGATAGCGAGATTACCATGCACTAATTGACAAATTAACTGTTCATTCACTCCTTTAAATCTATAAATTAATCACCCTGGATAATAATATCGACTGATGTCATATGTACACAATTATTAATGTTTAAACAAAAAGTTTGAAGCCTTAGAATCCTCCCATCCACGATGAAGTCATAAATAAGAAATAATTATTAAAAAAGTTGTATTTAGTTTCTTAATGAAAGTTTTTTCAGCAAAGCTTTTCTTTGTCAATCGTATTCCCACAGCTTTAATCCAAATCTCCAAAATTTTGTAAGCTAAACAAATTCTAGTACCACTAAACCTTTCGAACTAGAAAACAAATGTATTTAAGTGACTATTCGTCAGTAGAAATATTTGCCGCAGCTATAGTACCCTTGACGGCATCCGAGAAGAAAGATTTGCAGCCTGTAATTAGTAAAAAATCAAACTCAGGGTTACGTCCTTGCCAATACCGTAAAAACTGGTATGTAGCAACCCGAGCCGATGCTCTCCAGGAAGCCTTTGAAATTTGCTACCTAAAAAGCGGTTTTAAACTAAGCTTTGAGCGCCCTCCATCTTTAGTCCACTTCAACCTGAGGTATCTACAAATGTCACTTGTGCTGCTGTGTAAGCTGGTGTAAAAATAATACTTAACCGTGCAATATTTTTAGTACACTCATTAAATATATAAAAAAAATTAAAAAAGGCTCTTGAGAAAATTTTGCTTAGACAACCCTGGTTCATTTCCTTGCAAATTCCTCCGGGAGTTACGAGCACAATCTCCACCCAGAGAGTGAACGAGCGAGTAAATTTCGACGCTCTTCAATTAGAACTGTCACATCAAATGCAGCTCTCAGCAAGTTTAGCTATGTATCTCAATAACTTGTGGCACGACCTCTCATTTATTTGAATAAAACATATTAGTGATATCACCTTTGGCTCTAGGAATTACGATGCATGTTATTAATAATATGTCGAAGAACAGGCCGTAGTAGTATTTTAAAAAATATGAAGTCAGCAGCTCCTACGTTATTAGGGTCGGGTACGCAATTTAAACAAGAATAAAAACAGAGAATAGCAATAAAAGTAACTCGATAAGATAATAAAATAAAAATGTTATTAAAAAATTAAATTAAAGAGAAATAAAGAACTATTAACTGTAATAAATAAACATCTTTAATACAAATAAATAAATAACTTAAGCATTAATAAAATAAGAATAGACAGTTATACATTGTTACGGATAGACATAGACTGTGATAATTCAGGAGAGGATGAAAGGCGATGCAAAGAAGGAAATTTAGAATGAATATGTTAGATTATGTGACATAAGTTAGAAGAGTGAATGAACGATTATGTGGCGACTGGAAGAAGAGAGCGAAAATAAAAGACACGTGAAAATTTTATCAGAAATGTACAAGTCCCTTTCCCACAATAAGCTAGGAGTGTACAGTGTGAGATGCGACAAATCTTTTTATATTCGATTAACAACGTAACAAGATCACTCAACAACTTGCCCTTGTACCGTCGGTGCGTTGTTATTTAGGCCACTAACAAACGATGTACTTATGTACTTTTTTAGTAATATCCCATTGAATTCGTTTATCGTATTCACCTGCACTAATTACTTGATAATGATCGTGTGTTTAAAGTTGCGAGAAGTCGCTCGATGCGGGCAGCGCAAGACATCATGACGATCTTTGGCGAAGGCCTTGCGCTTGTGACCGTTTATCTATATTATGTTTACAAAATATTTACCTATCCTACATTTAACAATAATGGAATTTTATAGCGAATGCAAGAGGTAGATTACCTTGAAGTATAGTTATTTATACTTTTAGTTGGCGAAATGTATTTGCCTACATATAAGTTATGGATGAAGCAAAGTTTAGATTAAGTTGAAGAAAATTATCATAATTTATGTTAAACTTAGTCAGGTTTTAATTATTCCTTTTGTGTTGACATGCATTAAAACCGCAGCGACGTTTCGTTTTTGCGAACGCTGCATCACAAAGCTTTAAAGAGTTAAGAGTAACGCGTTAGCTAGTTTTATGTCCTTTAACCTGCTGTATTATGAAATTGTTATTCAAAGAAAATCTCTCTCTCATATGTCTCATGAAAGAGCTTGACACTGAAGTTACGTGAGTACCCCGCGGCGAATATTTATGACGCCACACAGTAATGCGTAAGCTTTACTTTGAGGTCTATGTTCGGGTCTGAAGAGTTAATTTACTATCTTATAGAAGATAACGCCTTGAGTGTTAAATATATGCTTGTACACGCGATGCTATTCATTTGATATTTCCTACTTAAAATAAATACGAATACATTTTCTCGATATTATTCAATTTCATACGTTTATTATAAAGTCTCTATAAAGGATGATTACTTATTGATGTAAAAACTTAAAAGAGGCTAAACTATAAATATATTATAAGCCGTCAAATGGTACCCTATTAAAATAAATGGTTATAATTAATCAATTACGAAATAATTTTATTTTTAATTAATAAATAATATGAATTACGACATTATATGTATATTTTTTTATTGTGTGAAATGCAACATACCTATAATTTCTTGCAGTACAAAATCTGTCGGGTCAACTAAAAAGTATCTAATAATAGATGTTATGGATTTTGCTAACAAATTTCTTTCATGGAAATAGCTTTTAAGGGTACCTTTATAAACTTTTAGCTTATTCTTACCTTATTCTATGCTAATTCATTTTTGGACGTGAGTTGAAAACCATAAGTATTAGTGACGATAAAACAAAGGAAAGTACGAAGTAAGGAATATGGCTGTCTAGGACCTAACCAACAATTCTGGACGCTGCGTGACTAGTTGAGATCTAAGTGGGGGCGAAGTGCCGGCGAAGTTTTGTGAAGTGGCTCGAGGTAAAAAAGGGTACTCTGAAAAGCTTCTAAAAAGAAAGTTTTCGCCTTCTGCAGCAGGCATTTAAATTTTTTTTAGGTCCTAACCGGACAATTACGTTCTTTTCTTCCCAGGAAGGCAATAATTTTTATTTATAAACAAACTACGGTACATTATGAAGAGAAATTTATAATATTAAAGATTTTACTAGTAATAAAAAGGTCCTGCATTGTCGGTTTCTTGACATACCCTGAAAATCTAAACATAAATTCCGCTGTCTACAGAAGAGAAAATAACTAACAACTAAAAAACGAAGAGGCATACCGTGTTAACGTCTTCAAAAATTAAGTTTGACTTCATAGGTCAGTTCGATCAATGCACAAACCTATATGCCAACACATTAAAAATTTATACTTCCAGTAAAATTAAAAGTTGCCTAATGTCGTAACAGAGAATAAACCTCTGCGCATTCTTTTTAGTGATAAATGAAACGTTCACGTTCATGACTACATGTAATATAAATAAAGAAGGAAAGAATATACTTTTTTATTAATAAAATATAACTTGTTATTTTTATTTATCCTTTGGTAAGCTAGTTGTAATGTATTAATCAGTATCCACTCTATGTTAGCAAACTATTCCAATTATAGATTATTAGAAAGCCTTGGGTCAATACCCAATAAACGTGATGGCATGTTGGATGCCCGCGCATATTACTGAGAAGGAGTACTGATATGGGTACGAAGAAATATATTTCTTTTTTAACTTAACAATTTAGGTAAAATATCATATTTAAACTTTCTAATACTTATTTAATAATTCAAATATAACATTGAATTTATTAAAACGTTTTTGTTATAATTAAGATTAAATATGAAAAATTATTATATAAATTACCTCACGTTAGAGTTGGGTTCGACCAAATTTCGTACATAAAACAACTCTATTAAGTATCAAATTGACAGTGCAACTCGTAAATAAGCAGACACTGTGTTGCTATCTGTCTGTTGTAAATATCGTATTGAATTCACGATTAATCCTGTTACAATACCTTCACAACACCTTCGGTTCGATTCTTCGAATCGTGATTTCGATATATCGGCGAACGCGTTGTAAAACCGAGTAATTGTTGAGAATTGACTATCGCAGAGCTGACGTAATAACACTAAATTATTAAAAGTAATTATTATAGATGGAGACATACATATATTGCTTGTTTTTATACATCAGATATACCGATGGCACATAACTATCAGTCAAATATTTAGAAAATTCTTCGAAAATGCGTTGTATTGCAAGTTGTTCACTAAAATTAAAAGAATGTCGGCAAAGTGTATTTGAACTTGCGCAAAATATGTTTTTTGTATAACATTTATATTTCAGTGCAACGAAAGGAATTGTTAAATAATAAACAACATTTAGGTACAAATAGTAATTTACAGGCGTTACTTAATAAAAATAATTTATTATTAAAAAGTAGATAATGACATTAATTGACAACAGACATTTATTGACCACAATTGAGCTATACATTTATCCCTTTTAGGCTTATACACCAATAACGTTTTTAAAGTGTTTTTTTTTCTCTGTTTTTATTGTACGTTTAACATCAATAAATGTAAACGCTAATGATGCCATATAAGTGGAAGCTTGTAATTAGCAATTGTCGCAAGCAATTGTCTCGTTTTAAAATTTGTTATTAGTCTGTAAGCTTTATGTAAAATAAAGTAAATAGATAAATAACCAATCACCATGTACAGAGGAATAAAAATGTTAATGTTTAAACTAGGCAGCGAGGCAACAGATCTAGTTTCACCTTATCACTCCGACTATTAATTTCCTTCACGTTCTCATTTATTGCTTATAGAAATGCATAAACATGTATTCCGGGAACCGTACAGTCACCGCAGCTGGCTAAGCGCATTCGTTCCAATTTCACGTCACTATTGCAAACATTGCCATTTCCATGAAATTAACTCGCTATAATCACAATCAGAGCAACTGTCAGCGATAAGAATTACCGGAATATATTAATTTAGTTTTAGCACGTTAATGTTGCGAACTGGTTCGTAGAAATCTCAATGATAGACATCGGAATCTATCAAAGACTAGACGGTATCTCTGTGTTAGTACTAATGGATATCTACTTTACTGAACACTTATCTAATTTCAAGTGAAATTATCGTGGCAATTATTATGAACTCATTATGATAGAGATAAGCTGAAGCTAAGCAGTTTGCGGTATGAATAAGTTCTCGTCGTGAATATATACAAAAGAAACTAAATATACAAGAGATTTTCATCAATTTACTGACTTGTTATGATACATTGGTCTTAAGATCCATAAGGTTTAGAGGCTTAAAATTTAGCAAAAATATTCATTTTACCGAATTAAGATCAGCTGGGAACGGATTTTACAAAATTCTACTTGTAGCAGAGGGAGAGAGGGAACGTAAGAGAGTGTTCATTTCTATTCAACTTATCTCTTATAAAAAAATTCATCAACTATATATCTTATAAGTAGAAAACTTGGCCAGAATGTTTTATTAGAATGTTAAAAATTACACAGAATAGGTTTTTTTTTTAATTACATATACAAATATCAATGCAAATAAGTTTCCAATGAGAATCTGTCCAATATAGAAATAGGTGTAGATTGATGCTCTATTGAAAAGTATAAGTCAGTTTTAGACAATATTCATTATTCATATGATGAGCGGTAAAAAATCTGAGCTGTGCGGTAAATTAGACTATAATCTCCGTCGTTATTAAAGTATTTCTACATTAAATGATGGGAGTAAGTCGCATGATATAAACCAAAAATTACGGTATGACCCCAGGTTTTGAAACACAAAAATCTGCTGTTTATAGTTTGCGTAAGGTTTAAACTAATACAAACTCTAACGATACACAGAATTAAAATTTAAGTCAAACGTGTTGTTAATGTGATATACGTTTAGCCTTGTGCAATTAAGTTTAATGAAGTATACAATTTAAGGAATTCGTAATAAATAACTTAATAATTAATACTTATTAATAAACGACTGAGGTAATTTTGAGTTGCTGATTGTCTTGTATTTAAGTTGCGCCGCATACAAATCTTGGCGACTCCGACTTGTTTTATTCCAACTGTCGGGTTAACGCTGTCGTTAATTTTATAATTCCGCAAACGGGTTGAGTAAGTTACGTCCTGTACAAATTAATATTATTACACTGGTACGTAATTTTGTTTATACATGTTCCGCTGATCATGTAATCCTGTATATAGGATGATTGGTTATAGGTAAAACTTTAAAGAGGTACACTTGTAACACATTTGCCGTCAATTAGTGTATTGTATGCATATTTAATGCTTTCAGATAATTTAACGATAATATAGTAGGAAAAATTGTTACCTAAATCGAATTATTAAATATTAAAATGAACAAAAGTTTACTGTTTGCCCCTGCACACAATAAATAACTATGTAATATTTCAAAGATGTTCACTTTTTAAAGATGTAAAGATTATGAAAAGCTTTTTCTGAAAAATAAACTATACATTCACCTCTTTAAGGTTTTACATTAATAATTAATCAACTCTGTATATGATCTTCCTATCCAATATATTCGTGTATATTCTGTATGTTATGAAAACAAATATTTTTGTCATTAATTACCTTTATAGCTTTTATTATTACATGCGTAGTTAATTCATTATATGTATATGCGAATACGATAAAATTCGAGGCATTTTATATGACATTAAAAAAAATCTTTTGTTTTTGAAATTTTCGAGTTAATATGAAAACATAAACGCAATATATTTAGCATATCTCTACAGCAAATTATTTCTTTTTAAATAGTTTCTTTATTAAAGTTCACTGGACTTTTAAGCAGATTAAAGGATTGTAATAATTTGAACGTCGACCATAACTATTATGTTTTAATTTTTTATGTTTATGTTGGAGAGGTTATCGTAAACTGCAAATACGTTCTAATTTTTTTTAGTTCTTTGGACGTTGCACCTGTAATGAGGATTCGATGGAACGTTTGGTGGTGCAAAGCAAAGAGTACGCCAAATGATATCGTAGTCGCTCAACAGGATGGAAAGATCTCATTAAATCTGCCGTTAGAAACTCAATAAATAAATGCTCTCATTCAGCCAAACACCAAGCTATAAGGCGACGCACAGCGACAGCAACGGAAGTACCAGAATCGACCGGGGCATAACCACGATTACTCTGCCAAGAGTGAACTGAGAAAAAGTAGAAATAATATAAATATGTTTTTGGAATAAAACCATAATGTATTTGAACCCCAAAAAATAAAGCTTCGTTACAATTCAAGTTATATATTTAAGTTAGAATGGAACAGGAAAAAATTAAATAGAGAAAAGGAGTGTATGGAGTTTAATTTTATTTTAGAATATTTTCCTAATGTTTTACTATTTAATACACGACTTTCAGGATGATTTTTATATCAGAAGACAAACAGATAAATCCATAGTTTGTATAAGTTGAAATAATAATAAGATGTACACAGGATTAATGTAATCACACCAAGAAATGCTCTAACAGCTATATAACATGAATGTTGTTCCAATTTTTAAGGGTTATCTGCCAACGTCTAATATTCTTTTAGTCAAACCCATCCTTGCTTGATTATTACTGATATTATCTCTTGTAACGCGAGGTCTGAATACGGGTAACCGTGTAGCCTATTACCTCTATGTTGTGTGGAAACATAACCGTAGTTTGAAAAGCATTGCAGCTAATGAAATTAGTCTCGTAAACGTGTTAACGAGACGTGACTTCTTATGTCTCGATAAAAAGGAGTTACGCAAACATTGCGTCGTGTAGGAGGTTTTTTTTTGGTTTTTCATGTAATAATGTAATGAAAATATAATTTGTATGATAAAGTTACACTGCGATATAAAGTAATATAACCAATAAAAGGTATATAGAGCACGTAATGAGTAATAAAAATATTACAAGACAAAAATATATACATCTAACACTTTTTTACACCGTAGAGTAAGTTTCTTAGAAAAGTGTGCAAAAAATGCATTTTATATGGAAAATTTGGGGACATTTTCAACAACTTTAAACATCGTGTAAGATGAAAAACCCTTTAAATAATTTCGTAAAACCATTCAAAAAAAAATAATAATGAAATCCGTTTTTGCATGTAAAATACAATTTGATTTTAGAAATAAAAGACAGAAAAACTTCAATTCTCAGCACAGTAAATACTTTTATTCCACTTTTAATACTCTTAAAGGCCAACTAGCATAGTTTCCACTAAACAACTTATCACTTCGATGGTTATCGAACGAGTAACGGAGCTCTCGACTCAATAATCAAAACGCTGTTTCAACCCCACCAATACTTTTACTGGAAGTTGTCACAAAAGAGTGACGGGGTCGAGTAGTGTTGCCATTTAAGAAAAATAGAACTACCTTTTATAAAATTATTACATGTTAACTATTCATCGCTACTTGTTAACAAGCGCGCGCGGTCATTACGGACTTGACCAAAAATGCTATCGTCGATATCGATACATCAGATAATCAGTTGCTAAATCTGTGCTGAACACAACTGTTAGGTATGAAAAACTGAGTATGACAAAAAATGGTGTATTAATTCTTATTTATGAACCATCTTATTCCAAACCGTGTAAACAAGACTGTAAAAGAGTTGGGGAATATATACAACGAATAGGCAAAATCAATAGCCCATCACTAGTGGTTAGTGATGTTAACATGTAGTCGTAACACTATTCGATGCGTTACGTTAACTCTAAGACAGTTTACCTCGTATCAGCTATCTTATCTTTGGTTTGCTGTCAACATGTATTATCAAGTACCTGTCATGTTATGTAGCATGCTCAACGTTCACAAGGCGTCGATTATATTCACAACGAAGTTAACCGTTTGAATTTACACGAAAATTATTTAGCTCGACTAGTAGTCATTCATAAATTCTAAATTTGATTTATGACTATAGATGAAAAAGTTGTAATTTAATTAGTCAGAATACAGATTAGCAACAATTGGAATTCAATTTTTATAACAGACTAGCTGTCACGACATACTGTAATGTCATTTATGTTCACGGACCCTTTCGCTCCGGAAATCAAACAGCAATAAGAGTTATGTCAGAAGTTATTGGACTGTTGCATTCCAACAGATAAAATATATTAATGTTCTATTAAATTTTGAAAGGATCTCTTTATTTACTGATCAAATGTGAAATAAATAAATAAAATATTTGATCGATTAATGCACTGACCGGTGCAGCTGAGGAACTGCCGACGCGAACAGGGAGAACTGATAGGAAACTGTTAAATGCGCCAAGTTTTGATAATCATAATATTTCCTGATTTTTTGTGCAAAATATTTTTTTCTTTAAGTACCTTATACTAGGTATTCAGAAACTTATAAAAACAAATGAAATCAGTGAAATCGTTCTAAGTTACGGCGTGACCAAAGGAAGTAGGTATTCGTTTTCTAATTATGGATATGGTTAGCACATCTGTTATATGAATTATAAATTACTTTAATGAATTTTTTAGCACAAAATGTTTAATGTTCACGTGATTTTTCTTTCATGTTCTCCTCAAAACAGTACATAACTGCTACCGAAACCGCTGCACCATGCCTTGATATGTTTCAAACGAGAGGCAGTATGTTCTTCTCCATCAGTACATTGACAACGCTCGCGAAGAAGGAACTCATGATCTTTTTTCAGTCCCCATTTCGCTGCGTTTTCTCAAGGCGTGGTACAGTGATTTCGAAAGCCTTATAATTTTAAAAGACGTCTTCAGTCACCAAATAATATTTTTATAGAAATCCATCACTAACTCAACCACCATAAACATTATTACTCAATTATATATATATATATATATATATATATATATATATATATATATATATATATATATATATATATATATATATATATATATATATATACATACATACAAATATTACCTGTTTGTAACTCTATGTGTGAAATCGTTGCGGAGGGACAAAATCATTTATGTAAATTAATAGCTGTTGTCAGAAATACGGTACCTCACATGTTCATGCATATATGTGTCAAAGGTGATAAACGGCATAGCTGAACGGTGAAATATTTATCACGCTATAGAGTTACACAAAGAACAATAACTACACAACAATAAATACACTGCAACATCCTTGTCAACTTATTAAACTCAACCTGTATAATTGTATAAAATGTTTGAACAATTTGTAAGAAGTGGTAATATAAATGTTGTTGTTTTAGGACTTGTAAATTACTACTACATTAAGTGTTAAACTCTACATAAATTCATATGTTAATAATCATCGATATTTGCGAAATATTAAATTTCGATATTTTTGAAGTTACGCAGGCCAATCCCTAGATCGGTGGTGACGCATGCAAGTACGTCCCTATTTCACCGTGTCACGGGGGTCGTGTTTAGCGCTGGAATTCCATTAAGTGACAGCGCATTTAATTTCACTATGAACGGAGGCAGAAATCCTTCAGTAAGTCGCCTGTGATCTCGGTGCCATCGTGTAAAATATATACTTTTCTATCTCAATTAATTCATTACTTTATTATTTAATTTGACACAAATTTGTCCAATTGGCTCGGTACATTATACAATAATGATTTCTTATAATGTACAATATAAAATTTTTGTTAGCCATAAAATAATGTTTGCCTCGGTTTTATAAACAATTTCTTGAAACCTGCTTTGGTTTCAAGAATTGATCGTCTGAAATCCGATGGCTATTGAAGCCAAAAAGTTCCCTAATGGCAACCACGAACCAGTAGACGCGGCGCGGGTAGCTATTCCACTAGGTGAACCAGGGACACAGTAAAGATCGTCCGATCGATCACACTAACTGTCCGAAAACAAGTGCTGAATTAAAGCAAAACTTTCGAGAAAAAATGGCGGCGGCTTCAAGGAATGCCTTTAAAAACATTTAGCACCGTTTGGGAGAATGTTCCCAAAGATCATTAAGACACCTCGGTAAAACAGTTTTAAGATAATCAATTATTTTATTAAATAAAGCACCTATTTTTGGGTGAAAATAAATCTTATTTTAGCCTACCTTATATCTGTAGTAAAACTGGAACTATAGAGAGTATCTTCTCTTGGTAAAGATGTTTTTATAGATTAAAAACTGAAAGACTTAATTCAAAAGGGATTTATTAACTAAAAATGTAGCCTAACATTGCAGATTTGCCTAAGTCGGTTTAATAAAACACTATTTAATTAGTATTTTGAATAGAACTACATAAATAAAAATCCTTAAATTACAACGTTGAAGAAAGTGCGAAAAAAATTAAATCCAGAGACATTTAATTTTCGAAAATAATATTTCGACAAAGAAAACGAAACAATTACATTTTCGATTATTAAAAAATATATTCAGATTATAATCTAGCGGCAGTCCTTAACCCACATCCGTAGCGTAAAAAAATTGTGGGAGCGACCCACTTTGTTATTCACGCCGACGATGTTTGTCGTAACGAGCGCTCTACGCTCGGCGAGATACAGCCGGTCGGCCCTTCACCAGCCATTGTAGTCGAAAAGTTTCCTCACATTGTTTATACACGAAACTTTTACACTTTTCATAAGGTAATATCGCCTACATGCACGAAGCAGTTCTATTTGATTGACTTCGCGTTAAAGAAAACTGTTCTGCATTTAAAAAAAATATCGTCGTTATAGTCATCATTTCAGCAGTGGGACGGCCATTGATGAACATATATCTCCTTAATATATTTCGGATAAGATCGATTGTTATTACCAATATTAACAACCGCATCAACAATCAACATTAATAAACCTATTACATTCCCTATACATAGACATCAACGTTTTCCTAATTAGGGAAGCTTTCTCCAACAAGGTTTTACGTAGACAACTGGTTTTGCATGTTATCTTTTGATTTACTTTCCTACGCTGCTGTTTTCTCAACAATATTTTCCACCGCTATTATAGCGCATTAATGACGGCATTATTCACACATATTTAAGTGATACTTACACTACATAATGCGGTATTACCGTGAGTTTCAAATAACAAAATCTTGAGCGACGTAACAATTCCTTTTGACTTTCATCTTTTAGCTTAGCAGTTCTACTAGATACATGTACAAAACTAATTTCTAGCCTTTTCGAAAATCATTTATAATTTTTCTTCAATGGTAAGTATTTATTTATATGAACTGAAGAAAAAGAAAGAAGAATTAGTTAAACAAAGTCGAAAGTTTTAGGCAGTAATAAATTGTTAATGGGCATTATAGTTACGATTATAGTTTTTGGTATATGTGTAATTAATTAATTATTTTAACACACGTACTTTTAACACTGATTTTTTATTACTATAGTAATAATACATTATAAGTTTTCAGAAATACGTATTTTATACTGACGATAAATTCAGATAAGTACCTTGAAATTATTTACTTAAAAAGACGAGACACAATGTGTTTTATTAATTATCTCTGATTGACAGAGATTCTATTCTATCTATTTTTATCTCCAAGAATTCTGTTCTAAAATTTCACACGTGCTTTCTTAATTCAAAAAAATGTACAGAGAAATTTCCTACGCGTTGTTAACGAAGTTAATCAAATAGACATAAGTGGGCTTATTAAGACACTATTGACTAAACTGATTAAGGGGACCGCCCACACAATACGCACTTCCGGCGATTTATACAACCGGCCCGACTATTCTTTGGAATGTCTAACATTATTATGAATGGTACATTGCCATTCGCTAAACTTTTGTCAATGAATGTAGTGTCGGCGAGTTAGGGCGCCACGTGGCTCGCCCACGCCCACGAGTGCCGATGAGAGGCGGCCCGGAAGTGTTGATTTGTCCGCCTTAAGTACCGCTGTATTGGCCGCGGTGTAAGCGTGAGGCGTTAAGTGTTTACATCGCCAATATTTTTTATGGCAAAACCGAATACACGCTATGAACATATAAGTGAGAATTCCGACCAATTAAAATCCATCCCTTATAAAAGCGATGAAAATGTATTGATGAAACCTGTATGGTTTTTTGTTTTCTACCGATAACACATCAGTACGTTTTTTATCATATTTTGTCATCTGCATTTACTACTTACGCTAAAAATTGTCGACTTCTTAACAAAATACTTCTTTAACATCAATGGCATTTATGATACTCATTTAATACCATTCATTATAATTCATAATATTTATATAATTAAATTCAAATGTGAGTACATTTGCTATTCCGGTAACAGCAAATGTGGTTCTGTTCATTTATACTATATTTTTACCACAAACGTTATTGCGATGGTTTTCATAAAGTATTATTAAAAGTTTTAAGAATTGGCATAAATTTATACTTTGAAATCCAAATATAGATTATGAAGCATAAATAATAAGTATAAAAGCGTGCGTGTAGATTGAAAATTTTTTTAACCGCGTAGTTATTCTTTAACTTGAAGCCAACATAATTTGTACCGACGTGTGAGTTGTAAACAATTGCGTGACCCGCGCGAGCAACCCACGCGGTCGTATAATAGTGTTGATTTGGCTGTATCGAGCATGAATTTTTCAATTAACATTCTTTAGCCTACTAAATAGATATAAGATCTTTTAAATTAACATTGTTTTTTTTTCTAAAACTACTTGTCATAAAAGTATAAATAAAACCTTACGAAGCGGTATTTTAATTCTTACAGTGTTTGTAGTAGTGGTGTTTTATTACAATTATCGTAAGTGTAGCTCTAATGTTTATTGTCATTATTGTCTTAAGAGTAAGATGTCTTTTGGTTGGTAAGCCAACCGCGTAGACTTCTAATACAACCGGCTGAAAGTGACCTGCATTTGGAGTTTCCCGACGACATTGTAAATATCGTCTGTCCTTGTTATATCACTTACCAGTCTGTGGTCTCCGCTTCACCCAAACAGCGGGCATCTGGTCTACGCGCTACGTGGCCATTTAATAAACACAGGGTTTATGTTAAAAAGATTAGCACAGATCTCCAGTTTCAAGGGCCTTTGTTTACAGACAATTCATGGGTTGCCCGTTATGCGACCTGCAAGATTGATGTTCTTGGTTGGTCCGCCGAGTTTATTTACTGTGAAGAGATCAGGGCTAAGCGTCTTTGGCGGATTGCCACCTCAAACATGGTGAAACTGTTAATATCAACGTATAAACGGCATTTGTTAAATGTTAATGAAAAAAATAACCTGAATCATACTCACGGTTCATGCCATGATAGAGATTATAATGTTTTGTTTTATAAGCACATGTAAACGTGTAAAGCTCCCAGCTACGAAGACTTCAAACAGAATATATTTGTATTAACTTTCTATATCCTAAGTTACATACATAAAGCTATGTTGATGTTAAGTAAGTTAGTTTAACTCTATGGCTTAATTACAAGCATTTTTGGAAATGGAGGACTGCGTCATGATAGTGTAATTTTGAGAAGAATATTTTTTAGAACTTACTAATTTGTATTAATATTTGTTATAGTTTATTTTTGCCTAGACAGTTTCTAAAAAGGTTTTACTTTCGATTTTTAATTTTGACGTCAAGTAAACGAGTTAGTATTAAAGTTTTGTATTATGTTATATATTTTATACAATATGTGGTCAGGAATATTATTGTAACATAATCACATAACAACAGTTTGCATTATATGTAAATAACAAAAATATTTTAGACCTCGAGAAGCACCAAAAGCACCATTGTCATGTTACTCAAGTCAAGCTCAAAATTGCATTGCTTAAAATGGAGAGGAGAGATGTGGCTCAAAAGAAAACTTGACCCAAAATTCTAATTTTCCACTGTCAAAGCTTTGCAACAGAAATTTGACACAGTTGACGACTCACTTACGTAATTTAGGACGGTGTTTTTTTTAATAGTATTACAAAATAAAAGTTTCAAAGTTTTATAATCTAAATACTTGTTTTTCCTTTTTTAATTTAGTCGTTAAATTAAACGCATTCAAAATATACAGGTTTATTGGTGCCTTTAAACGTTGACTCGTATGTAGTATTTACTGTCAATAGATGTGTTGTGTACCTTATCCAATTAACAATGGTTTCCGAAATAAGCAATAATAAATGACAATGTTGTAAGAAAAAGCGTTTTCAGAATTCGGATTACTAAATTTCAAAATTAATTTTCAATATTATTTACCTGTCCTATACCCAGTAGAAAAAAATAATTATCCAAAGTGACCACTATATATATGTTTAGAATTAGATGAGAATGCTTATATGTGCATCTATAACCAATAACACTGTATTGGTAATTATACAAATGTAAAATAAAAAGAAATGAAAAAATCGGCGAGAAAATGTTGGAGCAAAATAAAATATATCAATGAAGTAGCGGCGCGTGGGTGGGCCAGTGACGAGGGCGAAGGAGTTCAAATCAAGGACGCGCTTATTGACAGCTTCATTAGGAATACAAAGGCGGCCTGCAAGCCATTGATTAAAAACAGACGCTCCGATGTAAAAATAATCATTTGCTTCTTTATATCAAGCGAATTACATTTATATACAGGTTGATCGATTATAGGTATGAAAACTTTAGTGATGAATAAAGTCAATTAAAATACAGCACATGCTGATCTAAAACCAATGGTTTTAGAAATAATAAATAACGCAGTGATATCTATTATAGTAAGAAAAGCGAAAAAAAGAAAAGCGTTTTTTAAAGTCAAATTCGTTCAAATTAAAAATATACATCGTTTACTATCTATCCCTGCATATTATACTGCCAGAGGTTATTAGCCTATCGCATTCCAATAGTTTCAGAATGATCACTTTATACCCGTTCAAGCTAAACACCTATAGCCATTACATAATGTTAGAAATAATTCAGTCTGTGTTATATCAGTTATTATAAAAGTGTTCGTTCACAAATACTGTAATTTTTTTTCTGATCAAAACCATATCATTAAATTAAGACGTATAATTTCGTCATTAATTATTGATGTATCAGATGTTTTAGAATTCAAATTAATTAACAAAAAAAATATTCTCACTATATTTCAGATGTTTTGATTTGCTTTTTTATCAGCAAGAGGCGAGCCGAGAAGACTTCATGCAAAACCTTGTAATTATTTTGTTTAATTATCGTATTTCTTATTTAAACTTTTACATTTCGGTATCGGCGCATAAATCAATTATACTTCGAGCGATAAATCTTAAAGTGAATTACTGACGGTTGTAAACTATTCTAAAGTGGAAGCGGTTGTTTTGGAGTCCACAAATAACCAAGAAAGAAACAAACAAATTATAAAATTAACTTTAGAGTTTTCGTTTTGAGTATTTTGAAACATCTATATGTATAAACTATTTAGTATTATTTGCAGTTACGTCTTTTAAATTCCTTAGTGTTTTCAGTGGAATTGTCTGAACCACGTTATCTCCATTCTCCAGGAGCTCAAGATTTAACAACGTACCTCTGCTCATTTATTCTTACTTTTATAAATACTTTGGCTCCATTGTGCTAAGGAAAGATGACACTATAGAGAGACTTATTGGATTAGATAGAAAGAATGGTTCAAAATCCATACGTCACCCAGAAATGGCTGGAAGAATCAGGTAAGGGCCCTTACGTAATTACCCGTGAATGGATGCGAGCTGGAGAGTCCAATGCTACTCAGTACCGGTCGTGCCAGAGGGTCGCTCTAGCATTTGAATAAGTCGCGTTCAAGTCATCTTTTATGGGTCATAATGAAATGGATCGACACGATCGAACAGGAGACTCACAGTGTATATATTACATAATTACGTTTGCTAAGTGTTTAGCCTTACTTCAAATTGTTCTTCAGAAAATAAAAACATTTGGCAAATAATCGGATCTGTATCTGGAATATAAACACTCCATTACGCGGCAATGATAAAGCCAGTTATTTCCGGTTATAATTTTAAACGGCTTGACATTTCGGGTTCGGAACACCGTTATATTACGCCAAGTAACCTTTTCGCGACCGCCAGGAGAAATTGGCTTTGAATGGTAATTAAAAATAAAAAGTTTTTTTTTAATTCTTTAGAACACCGCTACCTGCCTGGCTCGCTTTAAATAAAATATTTTATGGAACTCTTTCTCTATATTCATAGCGTACCTGAGTTAAGTCTTATAAAAGCAAATATAATAGAGGAATACTAAATAGCTCCGGGTTTTCTTGTTTTAACGGTGTTGAGAAATAAAAAAATCCATTGACCTGTGTACGCATGTGAAATTTACTATTAAATAACAAATCATAATTTCTTTTCATTTCATTATGGCCATAGATAATGACTTTAAAGCGAAATATTCAAATGGCGGAGGCTTAGGGTGGCCCTTCGCCACTACTGGTGTACTGCGTAGTATTGGATACAGCATTTTATACCACCATCATCAATATTTCAGCTACAGGTTGTCCACTAGGATCGTTTGGGCACAGCCTTCAGATGATCTAGCAGATCTAGCAATTCTGTACAACTTGTGGGCTTCCCACTACCACTTCAACTTGAAAATCTACTGGGCTTTACCGATCACATTTGGTCGTGAACTAATTTTCGCATGATTTAATCTGTTAAAGAAATTCTGAGCAAAGCCCTCTACATAATTTTTTATTAAGCCAGTTTGTTGCATATGTTTTCAAATCCATTTAATTAATGAGCAATACAAGACCTACTAATTACACGATAATTGTTAATTAATAAAAGTATCAACAGTCGTTCTATAGCCGAGCTTCGATGCGATGTATCCCTGCTGGTAGACGTCAAGTGGGCGAACTGGTGGGTCCCATTTATACACGTAATGAATGAACCGAGCTATTACATTTGACGCTGTTGATTTACATATACGAGTATTACGATAACGCTCACTCTAATTGCTAACACATGTAACTTTATATTATCAAACAGGTTTCGCCTTTTGTTATTAAATTGTTTATAACAAAATAAAAAGACACTATTACGAAGTTTTTATTAGTCATTTCGTGAGATAAATTCGTTAATAGCTCATTAAGTTCATTGTTAAAAAATTTCAAATATTATATTTTTTCAGTATTGCCAAATCAAATTATATTTTTGGAATGATCGGTTATAGCTTTAGCACCTTTAACCAATCACCCTGTATATATTTGCTAGCTACTACTATATTAGACAACGTGTATATGTCGTCTACAACATGTGACTTGGAATGTCACTCAATTTATCTTCCGAGTAGCTGTAAAAATACTTGTGAAGCAAGTCCGGCTTCCCGTAGAGAACGGTTAATGTGATAAATGCAGTATTAAGCAAACGAATGAGAAGATTAAATGAGCAATCTCATTTGAAACTACTTCGCTGCGGTCAATAAAAATTAGTGAATATCCGGTTTATAAGCAGGACATCCACGGGGATAAACATTTAACGTAACAATTGATGCAATTGGCGCGTCATGGAATTACCGAGAGAAATCTTTAGACGTCAGACGCGACCACGAAAAAAAGGAATTAGACTCAATTAGTGGCGCCAATGCGGCACGCTCGCTTCGACCGTATTTGCTTTTAATTTCTTTCATAATTAAAACCCGGTACTCAAACTATTGAGGTTTGTCTAGCCAGTGTTTTTATTTGCTTACTAGTATTTATACATATAAAACAGTTTACAACTCAAACCAATTTTCCTTCATAAAATAAGTTAACAAATTATATAAAAAAAATTACATAATTTGTGACTTCCACTTCCGTTCTATGATTTTCGAAAAATATAAGCTGAAGCATTTTATTATAAGTTTTCATTTGTACGAGAAACAAATGAAAACTTGTTAAAAATTGAAGAATAAATTATATTGTATTATTACACCTTGTGCTGAATTTTAAACAAAGTATAAAGTTATAAATAGTTTATTGTTTTTCTAAATAATTTACGCATTTTGTATTCTGTAAATTCATTGTGTGAAGCAGTGGATTTACTCCTCTCTGGAACGCTGCTTCCAATTCCGGCATCTTAAAACCGTATTCCACGAAGTTTTTCTTTTATTTTTTGTTAATAAATGAAAGTCATAATACACACCTGTCACAACCAAATACTCTGTTGCACGTTTGGCGAAGTGTGCTAACGCGTTGTCCTCATGAAGGTGGACTTTACTAGAATGTTGTTTATTACAATGTACACCTCTGTTGTCACCGTTTACTTGTTTTCGAGAAAAATTATTGCATGATAACCTGTCCGACCAAAGAACAAGTCGATGTTTTTACTCATGTTTTTTCTTTTTTGTAGCAATCCTTTAAACCTTTTTTGTGAAAATTGTCTCAACGTCTCAAGAAAAATAGACACAAGTAAATAGAGTAATTTGTCGATAAACAACAAAAACCATTTAGTTTATTAACAAAATATAAAACGTAATAATTGAACATGTATTTCGGCTTAGTATAAATGTATGTTATATGTTATTCCATGAAGAATGTAACGTTACTTAAAAAGGCCTCTCATTACTACATTACGCTCTTTGGGTATAGCAATCGTGATGGTGTGATTATTACATGTAACTTCTTATTAACAAGTCGGAAATGCTCTCTTAGAATGAAAGACATTAATCTTTGACGCGCCCTTCCGCCTCCCTAATTAACCGCCTCGGATACCCAGCACCGAGCCGTGGACACCTCATTACTCATTCCAAAAATAGAATGCTCTCTAGTGGCTTTAAAACAACTTAGATTATTACATTTCAAATTCTCGCGATTGTAGTCTCAGAGGTGCGGTTTAAACATCAACTAATTATTTCCTTAGGGTAAAGACACAAATTTTCCTCCTAACTGAAGGTATTAATATTACTATATATTTATCTAACTATGATAAGCACGTATTGGCATTCAGATCTTCATCACTTTTTAGGTAGCAATCTCCTGAAGGCGTTAGTCATAAATCTATTTACAGAAACTTAGGTATAAATTAAATATTTTCTTGATGTAATCACGAGAGATTGCCTGTTTATTGCCAATACTGGTGATTTATTTATCAAATTATACACATCGACATTTACATCTTCATCTGATTTAAGAAGGTAAAGCGACAGAGCCGCTTTTTGTAAATATTTACATAAACAAAATTGTTTACTATTTTCTTGGGATAATCCAATATTGCCTGTTTACTGCAATATATGCAATATTCACTACTATTCACACATTGTGCAAGTTAACGTATTTGCATTCACATCTTCACCGAGTTCAAATTCTATAACGCGAGAGGCGCTCATCGTAAATCTTTTTATAGAAACTAAGCCATCAACTAATTATTTCCCAAACATATTTACAAGATTATCACCCCTAGAAAATAATTACTTAATAGTTAGTTCAGTATCTGTAAAGAAACTTACAAAGAACATCTCCAGCGCTCGACCATCAGAAAACCGGTAATCAAATTCGGATTGAGACATATTAAAATCAATTGTTGCTTACTATCTATCCTGGCAGACTTTGTACTGCCAGAAGTAATTGACCCGTCACATCCTAATAAATAAAATTAATTAATGTTACATATTTCAGTCATCACTTTATAAAAGGGGATTGGAAATAGATCAAAAAGCTTTTAACCTTTTGCTAACAAATGAGATAGCACTTCTTTAAATTACTTACGCTTGTAACCAATCATCCTATATACTTTATAATGCTTAAAAATGTAACTAATCCTTAATAATGGTAACGCGAATTCAGCGAACTTTACCTACAAATCCCATTAGGTTGCACCAATTATAAATCCTTTATAATTTAAACGACAGCCGGAATGAGGAAACAAATGGAGATTACGTCATACTTTAAACTTTTCCCCCTAGCATATTCATAACTAATCTTCGCAATTTAATATGTAAAAGGATTCTTAAATAAAATTGTCTGAATTTTTTAAATTATAAATATTGAAATTTACTCTTTTCGTGTAATTGAGAACAAATCTCCGCAGAAACATCATGTTCTTATTAAAATTACGTAGTTTTTATAACAGTTTACGGATAACAAATTTTCATGTTAGTAGTTACGCCCACCTATCTCTGATTTCAAATGTAATCAGACAACCATAACGCCTGCTAACTTGTACGACCTATGCGCCCACGACCCTCACGGAGGCCCAACCGTGAAGAGCGTCTTACGTAATATAAACAGCATTATGAAATATCTCGTAAAGGTTCCACGTTTAACACTTGTCACTTGAGACAGATGTTGTGAAATTCTTTGAAATTAACATTAAAGTAAAACAAACACGAAAAGGTACTTTTGCTTATCACATTATACTCGTGATCACCTCTCAAGGTTTTGATTGGTAAGATAATGACATGAAATAATACCGTACTATCAAATGATTCCGATCATTATATGAAAGTTAAAAAAAATGTTTAATATGATGCAACAAAATAAATGTGACGGGACCTGTCTGTGCACATAACTTATTGCTTCGTAGCTACTCTTTTGTAGTAATCCTTGTGAATTTGTAAATACAAATCTTTATATCTTTATACATATTTGCAAATCCACTACCTAAGGATTATAAGTATAGATATTAAAAAACTAACTGTTAAAATTTTATATTCATTAAATATATTAAAAACTGACACTTTTTATTATTAATAAAATTTTACAATTACATAACAAATGAAAAAAGACTTCCAGAATACCTTGAAGATTACAGATTAAATAATAAGAAAGTTAATTGTGTGTTTGTTTGTCACCGTATTGAAAAATTGCGTATTAAAATATAATACAAAAATATTTTCTTAGTAATTAATTACAGTTTATTGTTTTTATATTTTTAAACCACCTTTTGCTGCTTTCACCAACAGTTTTAAATGTCACACCTGTACTAAAATAAGAATAAACTTGTGTAAAAAGTAAAGGCGCATGTCATACATACATTACAAAAGGTTTGAGCTGAAAAATAAGCATTTTATAAACAACAAAAATAAAATATTCACAGCATAAAAGTAAATATTATTAGAATGTTATGTATGATATCATATGAAATGATTTAGAAATGAATAAAAAAAAACTTGGATTTATAGATCGCTGGCGATTATGAAGTATAATAGTTAAAAATTATGAGATTATTGTTTTTAGTGTTAAGTCATTACTTACAGTGGTAAATCTTAAAATTATCTCAAAGCTTATTAAATTTAAAAATAGTCTATTTTATGTTAAACTCGATAGAGAAAATAGATTTCTCTAGAATTAATTCTAATAAAACATCTTGAAACATTTTCACCCACGCGAATTCATCCTCGCTTTCTTATAAGATAGACAAATGAATTAGTGCGAATATTGTCGTAGTACAAGCACAATGTAATTAACTCCACGTCGAGGAGATGCTTGACGAGTTTGAAACTACATTAACACAACCGCGGCATGCGGTAAATAGTTTCTTAATAGCAACCAGTTATAATTCACAAAAGCGTTACAACGCAGACAGTGGCTTCAAAGAAAAGGTTTTGGAAAATAAATTAATGATATTTTCTATTAAATTACTATATAGATTACACATTATTACCCTACATCACTTATTAACGAATACATGTTAATAATTATTCTTGTTTATGCTGAGACACACTCAAATTTCTGGAAATATCTTCTGCAGATTCGTAAATTAATCATTCGATGACCATTGACATAAAATTTTTTAATATATTTAACTATATTTTAAAACCTCACATTTTTAGTCATCCTAATAAAGACTCCATTCTAGGCGTAATTGCGCCATTTCGGGGTAGTGCCTTTTCAGTTATATGAATTTTGAAGATATTCATTGACTTCAGCGCAGAGCTTCTCGAACTTTTCGATTTCTAGTATTTTCCTGGCCATATTAACCAAATTAGGAGGTCGCTGTGCCTTTTGGGCACACGGTAAGTAAAGGGCCAAAACTCGGTTTGATCTGTTGTAATTGCCAAATTAGTATCTACTTAAGTATATACTAATCTGGCAATTTGCATCCAAATGCAGAAATAGAAAAATTTGATAAAGTACACGAAAGATTTCACGATACAACGCGGCGACAAACAATATCACATGCATTTTGTGCCTTGTAGTGCTTTCCATCATTTGCAATTAACATTATTTATAGCCATAATCATATTTCTTATTATGAACAAAATAATATACATCCACTTCGAGAATCTGCAGAAAATATAGTATATTTTGCGCAATTTAATCTTTCGAAATATTGCATCGGTTAAATATACAAGTATTTGCTACCAAAATATTGGATAAAATAGGAAATATCGATACTCATGTCAGTTTTCTAGTAATTCGTATAAAAGCTTGTTAGTACATCTTCTGCAAAAAGTATTTTTTTTATATTGTCTTATACTAAAAATAGTTTAATATTAATCTTTTAAAATCAATGTTATCTTAATCTTATTAATAAATTAGATGTAGTAACTCGTACTATTTATGAGAGCTATAAACCGTCGTAACTTTGCTTAACATTTATGATACTCTTTCAGAAATCTATACACCGAAAAAGTGAATCATAGATATAATAAATATTTAAAGGAAAAAAAGGTAATTTTCTTTCACGAGAATAATAAAAAAATGTAATCTGCCTTCCCGCATTTACATCTACTTTATGCCTTATTAAAATTTGTGGAAAAAATCCATGTTAGTCGGGCAGTGATCGTGGCAATTAATTGTTTAACTACTACTGCAAATATTTTATTGTATTTATTTGAAAATAATTATATAAATTCAAAGTATCTTTATTCAAATAGACAATTATACGCACTTATGAAGTTGCAATTATTTTAAAATTATAAGTAAGTTATCAACAGCTTGGAATGTTAATCTGTTGAAAAGAGACAGCCAGGAACCCAACAGTTGCTCTTTTAAAATGAAATTTAATGAAGTTTGATGTACAAATTTTAATACCAATCATGTAAATGAGTCAACAAATCAAATGCCACACATTTCTATGAACTTTTGAATTGAAAGTTTATTAAATAATACAATTTCAATTTTAAATTTAAAACTTCAAAAAATAAAGTATAAAATACCTTGTGTCCATTTATTATACTTCTATATGCCTACATTTAGACCTTTGATGGATTTGTCAAGGTTTTGAAGACAAGACGTTGACGTTACGGATTTACTTTCATTTCTTGTAATTTTATATTATTTAATGTATTTATTAACAGCATGTGTTGAAATTGACCTTGAGCTGAGCGATAACAGAGGCTGCTGTCTTGTATTATAAACAACACAAAACATAACAAAGGTCATAACGTAAACTTACGGTGCTAATCGAAAATAAATTTTATTTATAATCTGTATACTTTCGTTTAACAGCGAGCGCTAGCGTGCCTCGAGCAGACAGTTTGGCGTCGACACCCACGCACTGTGAGCCTCGTACTGTATAATATATTTATGATATCCTACTTTATTATCATATTTACTCTGGAGTCATGGCCGTCTAACTTTTTATCGAACATTGATATAAGATAACATATAATATCAGAAACATTAATAAAACAGTTATACAGAATTATTGGAAATTGGATGAATATCTCATTTGCTGTCAATAAATAAATCTATCTAAAAGTCATTGGTGACGGAAGTAATAAATAACGTAATGATATTTATAGTAAAAGAAAGCGTTTTCAAAATTCGGATTACTACATATTAAACTTGATTATAGTTTACGTATTTTGTTATTATTGGCAGACATTGCACTGCCAAAAGTTATTAGCCGCATTCTAGTAGAGTTTTAGAGTGATCACTTTATACAGGTTAATTGTTAATATCCACAATGTAATAATCAATCTCCTTCTGTAATACCTTTCCGGCCTTACAGTTTAATATCTGTTTATATAATATCTGTTTTAGTTTAATTAATTAAAATATCTTTAGCGATATTGGCATTTTTCTTCCAAAATTTTACGAGATTATTTTAAAAACTAAGAGGAAAATCGCATGTCATGATGATTCAGCTAATACGGCTTTTCACAACGTGTCTTACCGCGTAGTCAAATCAATAGATTTTGGCAAACGAAGGTAGCAAAACTCCATAGGGATTAATTAAGCCCACTCAAATATGTTCATTGTTAGCCCTACTCATATAGCCCTACTTATAATACAAATTTATAAAATAATTATAAAGACATTTTAGGATAAAACGTCAGAGGTTTATTTAAATCTCAGACAATATTGTTGTTTTTGTCATACTTCTTGGCCCCATCTTGCTTATTTGAACTGTGAAGGAAGCAGAGATTTTTGTGCAAAGAACATATGTTATATAAAGTTCAGCAGATGCAAAGTGCCTACTTAATTACTAATGTTTGCTGTAGTACAGCTAACAATGGAACGTTTAGTTTTCGTGTCAAGAACTAAATGGATTACGGGTTAAGAACTTTAGAACACTGGTAAAAGTGATTTGAAAGACTGTAATGTTTACGATAACTTATATAGTAACACAAATAAGTAAATCATTATTTTTTTATTTTGTTTTGTTAAACTACCGACAATATTATTTACTATTAGCTGACCCACTTCACGAGGTCCGCACTATCTTTTGTGGATGTAATTTCATAGCCCAGTTTTATAACCACCATACCTGCATAACTTGCGAATAAATTTTCTAAAAACCGTTCTAAGCTAACGCCTACTTTAAATTCTACCTTACAACGAACTGTAGAAATACTAAGTGACAAATTTTTAATCATATAATACATACGTTTATAAATACATAAGGATAAACTTCAAAAAATAGTTTTACGAGAAAATGGCTTTTTAGATTCCTTTTCCTAAACCTACGCTTTCGTCGTCTAGACGGAAGCTGCAATTGATATGATGAGCGTATGAGATGACCGTACAGAGAATCAACACAGTCCCTATCCCGAACTATCCCGGTTACGTGGGCGTGCCCATCGCCCACGTGGCGTCGCGGAAGGAAAAGCACAGGACTAATTTATGATAGCTCGCTTAGAACATAAATTTACAAGGCAAATGAATACTTAGTGGAGTGGTAATAAATCGCAACCGTACGTTCCGTATCTCAGAGGGATCGGTAGACAAGGCAGGTGCAAACCAAAGATGAACTGAGGTTGTGAGATTCTTTAAAATAATTTCTGAGGGATTTCATTTGGGACCGTTTGTTTATTTTTTACCTCGCTTCTCCTTCATTTCATTATTTTTAATTTGTATACTCTGCGTTATCCTCGAGATTCACCTTTCGTCGGAATAATTTGAATTTATAAAATTATATTAAGGAATATTTACACATCTACAAAAAAAGAAATATATTACAATTATCCAATAAACAGTCGAATTAAGAACCTTTTGCAAATAAATAAAAATTTATTTATTAATGTTGTGATTTTTTTAATATGAATTTATATATACAAATTTAAAAGTGGCCAAATAATGTATGATAGAGTGTAACTAAAGAATGTAGTGCGCGACGAATTCCTGTCGGCAGTCATTTGCGACCGGACAAATCACGATTTCGCACTCGCAACTGCGTCTCAGTCGGATGGACGAATGGTTCGGCCAATAGGCGTCTCCCCAAATACTAGCAAGGACACTTCTATCTACCGATGTGCCGCACTCCGTCGCGGGTGTGATGCGACGAAATCGCTGTCGTCCGGCAACCCACGTGCGCCCACGCTTCGGTCCATCTAACGATATTTAGAACAAATCTCGCTCGCCATTTGCAGCAATCTACTTCTGTCGGCTATGTCGTCCTGGTATTGACTTATGACCATTATTACGCTCGACTGCGGATGGAAGCGATAACAGGCGTTTATAGGACTTATGATGCAATAAATTAAATTTTGTTTTACTTCCCGGGCCGAGCGTCAACAAGATATGTTTGTGTATACTCTTTTGAAAGGTACCGACCATGATAATTTAGTGGCTACATGAGATTTTATTCTTCTTATCACTTTTTATACAAAGGATTTGTAAGTTACAGTTTTTTTAAGAAATAGCCTAACTTTTTTGAAACAAGGGAATTCACTGATTAATTAATTGCCTTGCTTGGGAAACCTCCTCATAACGCGCTATAAGGAATAACGAGAAGAACGATATTTTAAATAAACACTAAAACGTGTTTTGTACTGATATTACATTTATTTTGTGCTTATGTGTATATCAACAAAATATATCTAGAGCAATGTCCATAAGCTTGCCGAAGGTAAGCCTTCCATATACCTCACAATACCGCGACGAGGCACCGAACCTAAACGTTAACCGATTGTGAGTCAGGCGGCATTCCTGACCTTATTGCATCATTAAACCCGGTATCCATCCGACGGATAAGCGTTCAACGCTCCTCGCCTGTGATATATCTTCATATGTGTTTATCGTATAAACTCTAGATCAAACAAGTGCACTATATGCGAGCGTACGTGTAGGTGAACAGTCTTAGAATAGGAATGACACCACGCGGATTGAGTCAAAAAGGAAATGGCGCATGAGTTATTTCTAATTTCAGTCTGTTTCAATCTTTACAAAGCTGCTCTTTACTGCGTATTACTTTTATGTCATCTCGTTACTGTATACCTAATTATAGAATGAATTCATATGAATTGTAATAAATATTAAAAGAAAACGCGACTAAATATTTAACAATACCACTATGGAATTTTTCAAATTATTTTTTTATATATTAATCTATACACTTCCTTAGCACGAGTTCGAGTAATTAAAATTATTAGCTGATTTTTGGTTAGCGCCAAAACTTCTAATTCAAGTAATATTCTTTTATTTCCATTAATAATTAATATATTTCAGCGATTATGTATACGGGGTGGTTAATTATAGAGGTAAAAGTTTTAAAGGACTGCATCTATAGCTCTTTTGCTGTCAAATAATGTATGGTACACCCGGTCTAAAAATCAACGGTTTCTGAAATAAAACTTATTGTTCATTATTTGTACAGCCAGTAGTTACTGGCCTGACATTGCAAAAGAAAAATAATGTGTGAACTTCGGAGTGATTATTGATTAAAATGTTCAGAGATTTTGCTAACAAGTGACAATTCACCGCTCCAAAACTTTTATACCTTTAACCAATCACCCTGTACAAGTTAGTAAGTAGTGTAGTAAATATTTTATCTGTCAAATAACATATACTCTCCTTTGTCCTTAATCAGGTATAAATTTTACATTTGAATTTTACTTGGAAATGGTCATTCAATAACAGACAACAGTTGTGTGGTGACAATGAAATTCTGCGAACTTCGCAATTGATATTCTTATATTGCATTCTCGAGTGATGGGTGTAATAATACTCTGGATTAATACAGTTTTTTTACTCTACGTTCTTAGTTTAGCCTTATATATACAAAAGTCAACTTTGTTGTACTTCACTTAGATTTAAATGATTTGATTTTTCCTCAACACCTGATTTACTAATCAGGTAAATCAGTAATCAGGTAAATATGTAAATAATATAATAGGTCATTAACACTTAAAGCAATGATTTTAACATACAAAAGTGTTAAATACATCGCTGTTTCCCAAGGGTCCCAAAATCATTGTGTCTATATTTGTATATATATTTATATGTATATATATATATATATATATATGTATATATATATATATTTCTATGTATATGTATATATATATACATATACATAGAAATATATATATATATATATAAATATATATGTGATATTACACAACATAAAGGAAGCTGCGCCCCATCCTCTGGAAACTTGTTAGTGAGCAGTGGCAATCCAATAAAATTAATGCACAAAGTGGAATACATAAGATTGTACCGGGAACCAAACCTGCGATCTACAATGCAAGTCTCAGCCCTCTACAATTCTCTCAATGAGTGTATATTAAAAGAGAGAAAATACAAAATAATATTATCGTCGTCGTCATATCATCCGTAAGACGTCCTCTACTAAATATAGGTAGGATATTTCTAATATACTTAATTTTTTGCCTTTTATTTATTTTCTCTGTCTTTGTGTAGAACAAAGATTTAAAATAAGTAAACTATCAAATAACTGTACTGACGAATTGTTTCATTTTGTATAATTTTCAGAAAATCGCAATCAAATTATAATAATATTAACGTAAATAGCAAATAGCGAATTACAATTCGTGTTTGTCAGCTTAATGTCTTTAATAATTTGTCTAGTATAAATTGTTTATATCCGAACAATAAGTATTATGCATGACTTCGCTTGCAACTTAATTAAAATTTATATGAGTGAAGAAATGTATACCGTATTACAATACAATTTTATAGTGACTGTTGCGAGAATTACCATTGATGCAAAAAAAAAATAATTATAGATCTATTTCTTATAATTTAAAATAAGCGCGTTATGTTACAGATTTAAAGTTTTTACATCTATTTCCTATCATAATGATAGTAAGTATATAAATTGATCACTCTGAATTTATATGTTATTTTTACTATTGGAAAGCGACGGGTTTCTGCTTCTATTAGTAAAACAAACTCTGCAGTAACAGTTAACTTATATAATTAATATTGATACTTAGATAATTAATTTGACTATGTAGTAATCCGAATTTTTAAACCGCTTTTCTTACTATATTATCTTTAATTTTTAAAACCATTGTTTTTTAGACATCATCGTGTACTCGTACAAGTAACGCACACACAACAAAAAATTATTATAAATGTTAAAGTTAGAAACACCAGCTAGACTAACTGGTATTTCTAATATTTACGATGTTAACTTGCAGCAGCGGCAAGTGACATACTTTTCTGTTGGAACTAGTGATACGTAACCATTCATTATTATCGATAAATAATGGAAACATTTATTTTCTAATCTCTGCTTTCCAACTGTCAACTTTTTTGAAACGACAGCTTAAGATAAAATATATTTACTTAGTTTCAGTTACATTATGATATTACCACACAAAAATCTATGAAAAATATAAAGAATTAAGTGACTTATTATATATTCTTTATTGGTTTAATGACCATAAATTAATTTGTTATTTATATAATTGTGAATAACAATTAAACCTAACAATAACGAAAACTTTCTTTGCTTTCACCCATTTTGTTAGAAATTTATGGGGTGATCAATGTCGAGCACAAGACTCAGTCTCTGAAAAATGCAA
Source organism: Battus philenor (assembly GCF_028537555.1). NCBI lineage: Eukaryota > Metazoa > Arthropoda > Insecta > Lepidoptera > Papilionidae > Battus > Battus philenor. Next base: position 10,051,542 of record NW_027181715.1, read on the forward strand.
GCAATGTTTCCATAAACGCAGCTAGCTGTACATGGCACATCTGCGATAAGAGGGTTGCTATGACGGAGTCAAGGTCTCATGAAGTCTCTTTTAAGAATTGGGCTAAAATGGGATATCCTTGATATACATAAAGGTTTTATTGCGCACCTACCACAAAGCACTCGTGGCTCTACCCATAAATCTGTTCATAAAATAACTTTATCTAAACTCTGTCTATTGTTAAACTGAAAATAAACTTACCGGTACGGTAACCAGCATTGGACAGGTAGGTAGCGAAGGTGTTGGTCTCATGGGTGGCCTGCCACATGGGCGAGGAGCAGTTGTCATTATTTGTGTACACATTGTGATTGTGTACATACACGCCCGTCAGAAGAGAGCTCCTACGAAAATGTAAACATAATTTTAAAAATTTTCTTTAAAAGTCAAAAAACGGTAACAACCATTCACTTGTGAATTTACATTTTTTACTGTTAATAAAATAGATTCGTTTTCAGAGAGGATTTATAAATTTAAAAATTAATTTTGAAATTTAGGGAGTTGAATAATTAAAGAACAATTCATTATGAGGTGGCTATATATATTTTACAAACAGGATATTACCGAGAAGGGCAACACATTGGTGTGGTTGTATAAGCATGTCTGAATTCAGCTCCTGCACTTCTAATGGCTTTCATAGTCCTTGGCATAAAATTAAGGCTGCCCAATTCAACATCCTGATCATCGGTCAGTATCAGAATAATGTTTGGTTTCTTTTCCCTCGGCTGAGGATACGGGATGTACCCATTGCTTTGCCATTTATTGGACATTTTAGCTTTCATCCTCGTCATATTTTCTCTTACAGGCACGTGCGTTCTTTCTGGTTTGTTTTGATTGATTATTTTTCTTCTTTCCTGTGAATTTTTCTCCAAACTACTCTTGTTCCAATGTTTATCTGGTCTGCGGGCTTTTTCTTCATTCCTCAAACTGAAGGGATCTGTACGGTTAAAGATGTGGTATTCCTCAGAAGAATGGGCTTCAGGTCCTTTCCTTCTGTCCCGTCTAATTTCATGCTCCCTTTCCCAAAACCTACGTCTATCACCGCGATATCTGGAGCTGTTTCTATGTCTTATATATCTTCTTTCCGATATATCAGTCAAGGTACCGTTAAAAGTAGTCCTGTTACGATTGTTTTCTTTATTTCTTAATTCTTTTGCTCTTATTGCATCGTCATCTTCAAATGAATCTCGCTTAGCAGTTATAAGCAAAAAGTTCCACGTCAATAATAACGGTACTATTTTCAGATTCATGTTTATTTGTTAGCAATGTCACTAAATTTTCAATTTCAAACAGATTAGTGTGAAAATTGACTTTTCGAACACTACTATTTATGTGGTGTCGGTTTGCAACAGGAGTAATAATATTCTCTTAAGTTGTAGCCCCATCTTGATCTGTTACCTGAAACAAAGAATACATATATTAAATAAATTTCAAACCAATATTTGAGACTATTACTACACTCAAATTTATTACTGAAAAATTGTCATTTGCTCGTAACTGAATTGTCATTTCCAGTATGATTTCTAGTAAGAAGATTTCCATTTAGAAGCAGCTTGCGTCCAATGTCTTCTGACAGTCTTAATATGGTCAACTGTTCAACTTGCGTATGGGCGTCATACGCTTCGCATGAAGGTCCGTGGTCTCCGCCCCAGAACCTTAGCGCCCTAGCAGCCGTCTGTTCTGCATACTATGTGGCTCTATAATTTTCCAAACCGCTGGGATCAGTTGGTTACTTTTATACGTCTACGGAACTCCTTAGTCCTGATTCGGTATCGTAAAGAAATCCCTAAGATAGCCCTTTTCTTTGGCTTGTTAAAAATGAGCAAAACAAAATAAATTAAAACATTTCACTAGTAAGAAAATCAAATTTAAGTTGTTTGCTTATTTCATTTTTTAATAATATTTTTTTAATAGTTTGTGATTCACTGAAAATTATTACAATTATTACTTCCATTTTCAAGTAAATGGAAATATTAATTGTAATTAGTCAAAGTTATAATTTACTTTTTGACTAATTCCAGCAATGAAATTAACTTTACCCATTTTGTCTTATAATGAATTATGATAACCGTAATATTTGTAGACGCCAAAAGTTTCAGAATTTGGACAATGTAAAATCACCGTTTTGTAATTCCGCAAACAATTAAACCCTAAGAGCATTTGGTCTGTGAATTTCTCTTATTTTATTTACGACTTTCATTAAAATTGATCATGCGGAAACGCCTTGAAAGCTTTATTGTTCCCTTACATACCTACAAGCATAAAGTGGTTTGTTTTTGGGTGCAAAAGGCGTGATATCTTTTGACCCTCAACTGTCTTAAATCTGAAATCAATAGCGATATCGACGACAAAAAATTTATTATATTGTCACAAAAATTATAACATGGTTCCCGTTTCTATCCCCGATTTCCTTACTGAAAAATATGTATCTATAATCTGTACAACTGAATAGAATAAAATAAATACATATACCACTTATAAGTTAAGAGTTCAAGACATGGATAGCGTATGATATGTTATAAACAAGTGTATAAAATACATTCCGAAAGATATATATCCGTACTTTAGACTATTTTGATTCTGCTAAAGTTAATGAGATATTTAAACCACAAAACTTAAAAGTAAAAACAAAAAGTAAAAGTCGGACCCATAATGTGGACTAAGTGATTCACTAAAACACGAATTAAGCACCTTCTTTAAAGTTATATCCGTTTGAAACGGCGATGAAAGATTAAAGGAATTATTTATAAAAGAACCTAACTGTTAAGTCGATGTTGAGTCGTCGTCCGCCTTTTTAATTTTAGACTTAAGTATTTTGTTTGCTTTCAACTTTTTACTAGTTCCAAAATATTCAGTAGTGCACGTTAAGTTTTTTTTTTTTCATTTTAGTTTATCTTTGCGGCCAAAAAATATTCGTTGGAAAATACTATTATAGTTTTAAATTATTCGTACATAATGTGAATATATTTTTTACCCTTTGATACAATATAGTCTGTAGGTACATTAGTAGGAGCATGTAGATACATTAACTGTCCCTGCCTGGTGTGGCCTGCTGTCTTTTGTGAGTGTAATTTCATAAAATCCATTCTTAGTTATTAATAACAATTAACCGTGCCAATAAAAATATTCTAGCCAAGTTTTATGCCTATAAAAGCTATAGTATAAAAATATGCATTTTTTTATGAACGCCCTCTCAACCTTCCTTGATGGGTTGAATTTGGCAAAATCCTTTATTAGCTTCTAGGCGCTTCTAGGTGAAAGGAATATTTCTACCGAATTTCAAGTCCCCAAGTCTTATGGAAAGATATATCGTGATCAGTTAGTACAAACGATTTCTCTCAAATATAAAGTTTTTTGTAACTTTTCTACGGTTATTTGTGTTGTTGATGTTTTTCTAATTAAAAAAAAACACGATATTGTTATCCCACAACCTGAAGTAGCGGGCGCTGACTTTTAAGACATAAATTGTTTTATAGCTCAGAAAAGTGAACGCGTTTTATAAAAATTTTGCAAGTTATGGTACTTCAATAAAAGTAAGCTCGAATTCAGTTCGTAAACGATGTTTAGAGCATTGAGAAAGGAGTAGAATTAAGGGCCGTTTTATACACATTATTGTAAATTGTATGGAACGCGTGGCGCCCGCGCCATGCTGATCTTGATTTATGTCCTCAACGCGCGACGTGGTGCCGCAATTGATAGGGGACCGTGTGACGATCGATAGCTGTCGGTAAACTGCAAAACTAACCCCAGCTATACACAAGCCCAAATTACTTATCAATACACGTATGTGATATTTAATCGATGGTTGAAATATATATTTCAACCATTGACATTGGATACGCTTCCTACCGGTCCTATTGGATATCTATAAGGAGAGATATAAATAAATCCAGCAATGTACGTCTTATGACTGAGATAATGATTATCGAATATTGATTTATTCATATTACTATTTTCTAAGAGTAATTTTAACAGTAAACACCAGTGCACGTCATGAGAAAAATGCTAAAAGACCCAAATTTGATGGACACTAGAATCAGATTGAGCTCTCCTATAATGGCACCCTTCAACTTAAAGCTATAAGGATTCCTAATACACTATTATTCAACAAATAAAAACTAATAATAAAGTAAGACACAATTGAAGGCAATAGCAATAAAATTTTCGATATGCGAACTAATCGAAAATATTTATAGCTTAATAGTATGCTTCTAAGAACAAGAAATGTTATGTCACATTTTATACCATTTTAATAGCTTGCCTGGAAAACTCATACTGGCAAATGCAACATAAGACGTCTTTCAAGTTAATGGTGCTTTGACCTATACGGGTTTACGGGAAATCGATGGATGCAGGTGGCACTGGATCGTATTTCTTTATATTTTATAGGAGGTCTGTGAGTCTTAAGCATGCTGGAGGCGTTTACTCTGTCCTGGAATAAATGTAATATTTTATTGCAATTGATATTGTACGTTTGTATTTATTGATATTATGACGGTTGCTTATAAATACATATTTAAAAGAATTCTTATTGCGCCAAAATTTAAATACATTTATTAAAAATAGTGACAGATAAATAATAAATACAAGAAATAAAAAAAATTGTCGCTTAAATGTCGTCCTGAAAAACTGAACAAATCCTTCATAGATTTGAGTGTACGCATTATACAAGTAAAATAAAATTCTATAACATATCTTAGCCCTTCCCGTTTTAGGTTTAATTCTAAAATAAAATGTATATAAGTATGGCATTCAAGAGCTTTTAGTAGTTGAAATGTAGGGAACTTGGTTTGTTAATTTACACGGTTGATAATATCGCTGTAGAAAGCTCACGCTCACTCAGGGAGCTACGGAGAAACCTATTTTAGAAGTTTCTAGGGGAACAAGTCAGAGATGAGGAAATCCGCAGGTTAACTGAAGTCACCGACATAGTTAAAAGAATTACTCGTCTGTAATGGCTGCGGGTGGGGCATATCGCTCGTGCAGTCGACGTCAGTTGGAGTCGAAAGGCTTTCGAGTGGTGACTACAAGCCGGTAGGCGCGGGCCGGTAGAAGTTAGCCTCCTACTTGGTAGACTGACACAAAATCGAAGTCGCGGGAAGTCGCTGAATGCGTACAGTGCAAGGCCAGTGCAGCGATTTTAATTTACTTCCAATATGCATCTATCGGCTGACATGTATGAAATTAATTAATGAATTATAATGTTTATATACATCACACATCATTAAATTTTAGTTCAAAAGAACAGTGCCAGCTCTTCTCAAAAGATATAGATTCCAAGTCGGCGATAGCTTAGTATTTACGATCTTAAAATCATTAACGACTCAAAATAGCATATAAAAGCCTACTTGTATAAAGACATATAAGATATTAATTTGATTTTATTGAAATTGTTATTTGATTACTTATATGTAATAAAAATACTCTTCATGATACAAATATATAATAATTTTATTAGGTAATGAGAGCTTATTTATTTTATATTATTAACAGAGCTGTTGGAAATTAAAATTTCGTGATGGATTTTAGAAGCAAGTTTTAATAATGAAGGGTCGGTGCGTTAAATCGAATGTTTTGTTTATGAACACTCTGTTTATGTGGAGAAAGCACGCCTGATTCTATTTACAACGTCATGTTCGAAACAACTCGCAAACAATACCTCGACCGTGTTTTTCTTTTAAGCAAAACATATTATAACTTTGTACTGTGTTTACATTCAAAAGTGTGCCCATAATAAGGAACAAAATAAACAGATGGATTATAATAATGTTTGGTATACATGAATGGAAAGTTTAGGTGTACAACTTATATAGTCTGCGAGTGCGAGTATTTAAATCGCCGAGGGCATTAAATTTGCATTGAAAGATGATCACTTTGAAGATCAATGGTAAGATATATCACGCGTTTTCTACGAGCCTATTTTAAAGTCGAGATTGAAACTGATCCGAATTAATAAAATGAAAGCTAGCGAAGTATTCTTTTCTTCTACTGCCATTTACTTATTAAAAATTTATTCTTTATGTTATTTAATACATTTGCCATCTGTATTTATTAAAATAATTTTCATATCTCATTCTCTCGTGTCTTGTTTCCATTCAAAGGTTGTCTGGTAGAGTGGTCTGGAGTAATAAAACTGACTAAGATGATTTGTTTCCTTTTTTCTTATTTATTGTTTACGGTGTACAAAAAAGTGTAAAAAAGTAAATATATAAATAAAAACAAACCTTACTATTATTGATTGAGCATTATTTCACTCTTCTAGTTGTAATGTGCATTTAGGTCAAAGTTTTAATAAAAAAATCATTCATTATTATCGATATAACTGACAAAATAACACAGATTCTCAAAGAAAATAAAATTGAAAAACACTGTTATTTACGAACATTTTTCGCTGATACAATAATATGTTGAGAAACAATCGTAATTAAAATTGTTATCGGGCAGATTGTTGACAAGAAATGCAAATAATTTCACTACCTAGAAAACCAACACATAATATACCATTTTATACGATTTTGGATACAGTTAAGCATTTTAGGTAGACGATTTATTTATATTATTACTCATTTTGAATCATTTATATTGTTTACTTCGAAAAAAAGCAAGAGCCCGATTTCATAGAAGCGAAAATCCAATTGGGCTCCACTGTATTTTCCATCCTACGACTTACAATATATGGTAACAAGTGTTCCAAACGCACTCTGGTCTGAAAAAAACCTACACCAAACTCAGTCGAGTTGTATTTTGTGTTCACATTCACGTATATCCTTAATCTATTTAAAGTATTTATTACTGTATTAGGGCATTTACGGGCTTTTTAAAAGTGATGAATGACAATTAATACAGAAATATATTGTAACACCATACACCGTTGCCTACAAGATAGTTACTAATTTTAAGAAGCCTCGAGAAAGAAATAAGCATGCCTTTATTTCTATTGTAATATTAACCTTACATAAAAATTCTTTTTAGTATATTTATTACTTATATACAAGTTTAAGCAATAAATATATATTATATGATACTACTTACGAAGCGAGTATAATCTAAGAGAGACAGATTTAGATGACATAAAGTCTTACGTAATTTTAATTTATAATCAACCTAACAGTCAATTAGGCTGTTGCCGGAACAATCATTAACTATGGCACGACAAGACGTCGGCATTAAATCCTCTTCCAATTGATTTTTTTTCGACTCCGCTGAACATAATTTCAATTAAATCATTAACAGATGTAGCATTATGACTCAGCCGTCTTATTTTCGTTCACGGTGAACGCGTAATTATAATTAAATATTTAGATATGACCGCTTCGTACAAACAACTTCGCTTGTAAAATCTCGCCTCCGGGAAAACAAACAAAAATCCCGTCTGCGGAGCGTTAAATAAAGATTGGATAAAAAAAACTTTCTTCCCGCCATCTATCGCAACAATATTAATGAACCCTTATAAATTAGAAGTTAATCACCCATTTCGCGAAGTTTTACCAACCGCCGCGGAAGCTTTATGTAAATCTCCTTAATGGTTCCCGGGTAACAAAGTTTATTACTCGCCGTTAATTTTCGAATTGGCGAAAGGAAACAGGAACCAAGTCGGCTGCGCAACGAGAGATTTTGTTCACATTAAAGGGCGCAAACAAAACTCGAAACACCAAAAGATACTTCTGACCTATTTTTGGACAGAAATTAGTACCATCTCGAAAATATAATTTATTTAAATAATTACAAATTTACCTTTTTAAGTGCCTTTTACAATTTCCACTAGAATAATGAAAGACTTAATAGTGCAGTGGTAGCTCATTGAGACTGAGATTTATCCACAAAGTGTAAATTATATAGGATTGCCACTGCTCACAAACGTTTCCAGAGGAAGGGCAGCAGCGACTTCTGCGTATCATAATACCACACTGTGATCGCCAGGGCGTCAGCCAAGCGTGGCGATTATGGTATATCTCCCAACAAATATCTTTAGGGGAAACCTATGCCTTGAAGTCTGTGTCTATGGGCTGAAACGATAGACGACACCTTAATAAAACTTTTAATTTATGAGTGGAACTCTAATAACTCCGTACCTGCTTCTAATAATATGTCATATTTCCTTTGTCTATCGTGAAGATTCTTATTCTTATCGACTTATTGCTATGGGAGATTTTTTTACCATCTTATTACGTTTTGTTTTCAAGTATATTCTTAAACAGCTGGAGGATCATTTTTCAAATATCATGTAATAATAAACTTTACGCAAAAAATAAAATTGGCCCCTCTATATTTTGATAGTGACGACAACGACAACGACAATAAGATGATATTTTTTTTATTATGTAGCTTACTAATTTTACTAGTCACAGTTCCTTTAAATAAACGTCACCCTCATTATTATTGTCATAAATTCATCCATAGGACGCCTCCTGCTAGAAATAAGTCTCACGTATAGATTTCCAATACGATCCGCGTCAAATGCTTTTGTTACACTTTTGGACAAGATCATGGCACCGCCTCCACATCATTTAACAAATAAGATAAATCGGAGAATTTTTAATTAATTTAATAAAGGCTCGATGAAATCTTTAGAAAATTAATAGCTGCAACAAAAAGTGGAAGCCTTCTGAAGACAGAATTAACATCAGAAGTATAGAAAGGAAAAGTCTTTGTGTAACCCGCAAAACAACGCAGTGTACATTTCAAACTAGGTTCAAACATTCCGTGAATTTGTTTACGTGTCTATCTTGTTAGTACATTGCACTGTTCGCAGAAATCATAGTTTATCTTTGGTAAAATAGTAATAACTAGGATACGTTGAATAATAGTATACTAGGAAACAGGAAGAGTTCATGATTATTAAATAAATTTAATCTAGTAATGACCTATTTTATAACCCGTGCGTGTTTTTTTAAAGAAAATAACAACGGAGTGACGAAATAAAAACAGTGGTAGCCCAGTGGTAGGGGACTGGGACTTGCGATCATGGGACACAAGTTCGAATCCCAGGACAAACTTTCATGCGTGAATTACAGAAAATAGTATCACAGGAACTCTGTGCATTAATTATACAGGATTGCCGCTGCTCACAAACAAGTTCCAGAGGGTAAGCAACAGCGTTCTCAGTGTACCAAAATGTGGTCGCCATCCGAAAATTATCCAGCAAAAAAAATAATATCTGTAAATTTAGAATACTTGAAAAAGGTTGGTACTTCGGTTATTAGAGATTACATAGTACACAGAATAATTGTTCCGCGCAATTCGTTGCATAACGTTTACGGACAATAGGGCGTTAATGCACTAGTTGGTATTAATTCGTGTTGTGTCCCGGATGAGTGATAAATTGTGCTGAAGTACAAACTTCAATTGACTTTATACGGTCTTGATCATGCATTGCAAGTTTATAGTGCTGAATATGTATCGAAATTATTATTTTCTAATGCAAATTCAAATACCGGTAAGTAAGTATGAAAATAATTGTTTTATTTATGTAGTAAGTAAGTACTGTTTATATATAAATAAAGATATTATTAATATATAACGTTTTTTTTTAATTGATGATATTTTTATTAAAAGAACTGTACTAAATCACTTGCAAGCTGCACGTACCCGTATATGTTTACTTAAATAGAAAAAAAATTTAGGAGCACTTGAAAATTGTTCAATAATTTCGGAGAATGTGTCTAAACGTTTATATGTTGCGGATCTTCTGTTGTACAAAAAAAATTCCTACTAATCATCCATTATTAAAATATATTTTAATACATTGTCCTTTAGGAATTATGATTACCTTTTCTTTTTATTTTTTTTATTTTGTTAAAATAATTCTTAATGAATATCCAAAAAAAATTTCATATCCTAAAATTAATAAACAAGTGAACTAAAGTTTTGTAGTGCAGACGAGAATAACATTTTGTAACAAACACCTGCACAAAATTACTTTAGTAATACATATTGATATTTTAAAATGAAAGTAAATGTACTTTCACGCTACTTTTTATTTTTAATTATACTTAAACATGTTAATTCCTTATCGATAATCGATATCGTTCAGTTTAATAGTTACCGCAACCGCTTTCTCATACTTATCCACATAGTTTGCATTGCAAATGCAACTTGAACTTTCTCAAATGATTAAAGATGACTAGCGTGTTCCTTAGTTTATTGCCGGCCGTTCCTTACGTCAGTCAGGAGCAATCAGTCCGCCTCGCGACTGATTGCAACTGATGCCGGAGTAAGGACCGCATTTGTTGGTACTGCTCGCAACGAGACCTCTTTGGACGACTTGACTCGAATCAACTGACGAGCAATTTGAATACTACAGGTTGAACTATCGTTTACACTTTATTATACGGACGATGTTAGACGATTCATATAAAACGAGTAACTAGATACAAGTCAATAAGTTGTAATAGAGAATTTTATTTTATAAAACCGTAAATATTCTGTTCAGTACCATATTATCGTGTTAACGTTTTAGTGTGGTTTTGTCACTTTTTAGAATTGAAAAATAATCGGTCAGGATTACGAAAAGTGAGAAAAATAAAAAGTTAGCAAATAATTTACTATAACAGCGTGCATGCGTTATAAAACATTAGGTATGTCTAGAACGATTATATCCCCTAAATAATTTTGCTGCAGATACGCTTTTACTCTTAAAGAGTTTTAAGCTATATAGTACAGAACTTTTTTTAACTATTGATATTGTTAATGTCATCGGAAGACACTGGATGCAGGCCGCTCTTAACCGGACCTTTCGTTAATCTATGAAGGATGCCTATATTCATCAAAAGACATCTTACACCTGAAATGGCGATTACTACATTTTTTACGTTATCGTTCCATAATATTCTATCTAATCGTTATCGTAGTATTATTATGTATACTTATTATATTATATTTCTATTTTACTGATATAAAAACTACTTCAAAAGCAAATTGTAAAACACATGGTTGAAGAAAAAACTTTTAAAATCCATGTAAATGCGGCACCGTGATAGTAACCAGGACATGATTAATTTGAAACATTTGCATAAGACCGCACTGCGGACGCGAATGTGCAGAAATAACTCCAGGTCTAGCCGTTGCGAATTACCGTCCGAATAACTGGACTAAATAAATGCAGACTTAAATCAATTTGTATAATTTTGTTTACATTTTAACGGATATGCCTATCGGAATCCTTAATTGTGAAAATGTTGATGTTGTCGGTGCACAATGAAGGTATTATTTTTACATTATTCTAGTTTATGAAAAATTAAGAAAGCAAAATCATTAAGTGAAATGGCTGAAATTCTGGAAATAAGAGCCGAGAGTCCATAATAAGACCGACTGCTCACATGAACGCTAAAATATAAGGATGAAAGGACTTTAAGGTAACCTCAAATATAACGCAATTATACCCAGGTAGAGAATGTAATGACAGGAAAAGATAAATTTCATAAAGAATTGAACAATTGTTAAATTGTCCCTTATTAATCCTATTCACCTTTTATTTTTTATTCAATCTCTCTCTATTTTATTGAAATATTTCTGAAAGAAAGTCCTAAAGTATATTTCTAAAATAAAAATTTATTTATTTTAAAATTTAATTTCATTAACTAAACTTTTTAAGCGCAAACACAAGACTGACGTTCTATAACAAAGAAGCACATAGAATTTCTTCAGTTATTTATAGATTTCTATAATTAATACCATAAAATGACTAACTATTATCGGTTAGGAATAACAAGCACAGGTTATGTTTATACGCAAAAAATATCAGTCAATATGTCTCATTTGGACGACACGAACGTATTCTTTTGCTCTCAAGCTGATTTTTCCTTGTTTACCGATAATATTCGCGTGCTTTATAATTGATTTCTTAAAGAATTCTTTACTTGACTTATGTTGTGGTAGTTTTAGAGCCAAAAATACTCGTAATTATCATTTATCATTGAAAAAATGTTCTTTGGGCACATCTTTAAAATTACCATGTTTAAAAGCTTCACTACATTTACTTACTACAGCAGATACTACTGTCCAATCTGCCCCTTCCCCTTGCTAACAAAAGTGCAATTAAAAGACTGTCTGGTGAGTATATTGTATTATGATTCAGACTCTCACTAATCATTGTGCTATGCTTGTCAGCAGATATATTTTCTTCTTTTTAATAGTCGTATGCTTGTGGATCAATCATGTTTATAAAGCCTTTTATTAATTGCACGGCCATGATCCATCGATACATCATACTACTACTTATCATAGATTCATTCAGTAATTTTATGAAAGCCCTACCCGATCATCTGCAATTGCAAAGCTCTGCACTAGTTCACCCGCAAAGGCACCGCTCTACCCTACACGACTTCCCAAGAGGATGAACTTACAACAGTTTATTTCATCTGGTATGATACCTGCTAAAGCCACGATTAACATAATTACGCATAACAATTATGCAGTGCGTGTGTTCCATTTAATTTTGTACTAAAAGTTGTTCAAAGGCTGTGAGCGGCGGGTTTATTAACTCAAAGGATTAACTAAACCGGTGGTAAGTACTCACTAAGCCGCGTGACGGTATAACTCGACCTAGCCGTAATCTTTTAAGCTGCTCTGTAGAAATTCCGATGAATGCATACCATGTAATGAAAACCTAAAACCTAAAATTAGTACATATTAGATTACACAACTTTTAATCCTAGTGTCAAAATGCCTGCGGTTGACTATAGTGGAACAGAAATAAACGCCTAATACCAAGTCGTATATTCAAGTTTGGAACCAAGTATAAATACCAACATCTAATATTTAATTTATAATTCAAAATTCGAAATGATTTAAAACTAAATCCCATGACAGATTTCGTACGTGCAAGTTATTGGCCAGTCACAATCCAATAAAAATTAAAAAAAAGTAGAACGTATTTCAGAGCGATAACTTTTTAATTGGTACATTGTTTGAATAATTAACAAAGTTTACTTAAAAATAAACTTTCAATTTCATTGAAAATATGATTATTTTATTTCCTAGAACTCTTTAGTTACTCGTGTAATGTTAGTACATTTGTACTCGTACAATACACAATATTTAATATTTCACGACTTGATGTCAATGAGAGATGAAATCCATTTTAAGTTGAAAGAAGAATTTTTGAATTTGAAATTCGTATCGATCATTGGACACCTTATGAACTGACCAAAGGACGTAAGCTAACACGCGTTGGGTTTCATTTTACGTCACCCTACCAGCATTAACTATAAACGGCTTCTTAACTTACAGCGCTGCCTAAATGTCATTTATAGTTTCCGCTGGTCCAAGGTGGAAGAGCGTAGAAAGCGTCTAGCCGGACCTCTTTTAGGGTGGTAGCAAAGCACCTAGGGCCCCGAAGAAGCCTCGGCCCGTGCCGCTACATACTACTATTTTACCGGATTGGGAGGCTGCCTGACGCACCATGGAGGGTCTAAGCTCAAGAGCTCGAGGAGACCTCAGCTTGGTCGATATTTCCCTCTTAGTATTCCGACACAAGGACAGCTGAGAGCGCTTAATACAAAATACTCAACCAATGTATGACCGACAGACACAATTTTAATAGTAGCTTTCAACGTAAGTAAAGCAACGGGCAGTAACTAGTCTAAGCTAATAAAAACTGAATTACGAAATAAAATATCGTCTGACTCTCACTTGACATTTGTTAACGGCTATAACTGATATAAAGTTACGGTTAACAACATGCACACATAAAAAACTTGTTTGAAGTCATCTTAATAAACAGAGAAATTCATTTGAACCACTTATTACCCACGGGTCGACTTACATGAAAATATTGTTAAATTTTATTTGTGTTTGCCTCTTTGCTGACTTATTTATTATCAAGAAATCATTTCAATTTTTTCAACTAACTGACTATAAAAATATATTTGAAGAAAAGGGTTAGAATCATCTCACATAAAATTGCAGTAAATTTAGAATATTTTTTAAGTTATTCACGTTATATATTATTTATTGCTTTTTTAATACTTGGCTGTTAAAATAACATTTTTTATATAAATATTATGAGTGTGAAATTAATTACAAGGAAAGGCAAAACACAGGTATGTAAAAAGTTTTTATAACTATTTTCGGAATTAAATCATCCACATAAAAAAGATATCGATGGAATCTTCTAATGCGGCTGACTATTAAGCAAAAGGAACCGATTATTTAATCACAGATAACAATTTTGTCCTTGACAAATGCTACTTGCTCTTTGTCATCGGATTTTAGGGGATATTGCGCTAAAGAACACCTAAGGAACCTGGGCTCGTGCAATTTCTACATTCATTTCTATGATGTCTTATTCAATTTAAAATTCAAGTTAACTTAATAGAACTCTTTTTCTTATTAATTATTACCGTCTTAAGACCACATTAAATCCCTGTCAATTTAAATACGGTCACCAATTTCAATCATGCCCATTAAAGAATAGATTAAGTAATTACCTCAATAGAAACATCGTGAACAAAACCATTGAGCATTAGAGTTTGGGAAACAAATTGAATGCACGCGCTGTCTCGACATTGGTCAGCACAAACGGGCGGTGCCCACGCGATCCCTTCATTAAACTGACATCTTCTCGCTAAATGGTATAGAACTGAACCAATCTACTCTTATTACAGTACGCGAGTGCATTGTCACCATATATACTAATTGGCAGTGCTAAAAGCGTCTGAACTATTTAACAATATTAATGATATTTCCAATTAGAGAACATGCCGAAGAAAAATATACAAATCATGATGATTTCATTATCTTTTACAAATTCTTACGTTTCTACAACATCCTTATCATCGTTATTCATTAAAATATTCGCGCTGTAAACAACTTTTTTTATAAAACTATCTGAAGTTTTTATACGAAAACAATAATAGAACACTCAATAAACTTGAAAGTTGCATTGAAAGTCTAAAGGTATCAAATCAATGTTAGCCGTGATCGTTTCAGCAGAAAGATGCTCCTCTAGCGGTTTGCAACGACCTTAACAAGGTCGATTGTCCTATGTCAATTATGTTTATATGTATAATGTAATTTCATAAAAAAATAATTTCTTATGTAATGTACAAAATTTATAATCACTTTTACTCATTTGGTTAGATCAGGTTCATCCCTATGCTCAAAGATCGTCTGGTACATTTCACAAAATGAATATTTTATGCTGTTTAGTTTCGCCAGTACACGAAATGACTTGAACTAATAAACTGTAATGAACGTGCTCTCTCTTCAAGGACTAGTACCGATAAATATTACAAAATAAACATTGGGTTCATTTAGAAATAAAACCATTGTTCGTCTAAAAATACAAATCTTCAACTGAAAATTATCTGATGAAAACTTATAACAACAAGAAAGTAGTACTAATTTGAATGCTGAAAAATCGAAATCGGTTTTCAATAAAGTTTATTTAATATCTTTCATCATATATAACTTCATTACGGTTATTGGTAACGGATGTAAAAGCTTTAACAGAGGGGATGTAGCTAATTTGCTGTCAATTAATGTATTGTATGCACTTTATGTAATAGTCAGTGGTTTCAGAAATAATAAATGACGTAATGACAACTTACTAAGAAAAAACGTTATCAATATTCATATCACTAAATATTGCAACGAATTATTGTTTACTACCTGACCCTGCAAACTTTGCACTGCTAGGAAAAATTATTTTCACAATTTCATAATTCAAATTTTATATTCCAGAGCAATAAATTTACACAGGATCTTTGGAATTAAATATAAAAGATTTAAAGCTTTTTGCTGACAAATGTCATTCATCCCAATACATTCACTCTTTCTACAACATATTTACCTATAACCAACTGCCCCGTACAAATTCTCGATAAGCCACATCAAAAACTTTTAATGCGTATAATTTTTAATTAAAACAGCCAAAGCACGCTATGATGGTACAAGCACTATTTTATTACTGTGAGTTTCAATTAAAACAATGCTAGACAGACATCAGTTGCTTTAAGAATGTTTCGTCGCCCGCGAGCAAACATTTAACCCATAAAACCGATCACAACTATTTGACGCATTAAATAAAATATTCCCACGGTCCTCGTCTATGGCAGGCAGCCATGTGGCGCCCCGGCCGCCAATCTGTCAATTTATTTTATTCGCGAACAAAAATAAATACTATTGCACCAAATGGTACGGCTAGATACAAAAGCCGCTACGTCACCGCCAGACTAAACAAACGCTTACGGAGAACCACACTGGTGACCCTCAGAGATTTTAAACATTTAATTTCTGTTTACAACATCGTCATAAACGAAAAGTTTAAACAGGTTTTACAAGCACTTAGTTTTTCTCACATAAAATTTTCTAGTTTATCTAGTCGAAAGTACGAGTATATGGGCGATTCATTAATTTCATTTCAGCCGAAGAACACCGAGTGTGGCCAATGGCACCAACTATAGAATTCCTATAAAACCTGCGATCCTACGACCTGCATCCAGTTTTTTCCGAAGACCTTGACAAGGCTGCTTACGTTATGGTAAATGATTAGAGTCTAAATCATTATTATACGAGATCAATACAACCATTTAAAATCGACAGCTTAATATTAAGTGTCCTTTAGTAACACTACACTTACTAAAAGGAACTAAGAAAAACTCGAGATTATTTTAAAAAATTCCTTAAAATTAGAACAATTCATTTTAAAACATCTTTACTATTAACATGCTTTGAGATAGAGTAACATGTCTTTTAGAGAGAGTCTTTTTTGAAATTCTTTACTGAGAAAAAATTTACAAATTGTATACATTAACCTACGATTGAATGTGTCACTTTATGGAACTTAATAGAGGTTATAGGAAGTTGATTTTTATTCCTTAGATTACATTTATGAAGATCATCACTATTTATCTTATATTTACTAGTATATTTTCCTTTTAAATATGTTTTTATTATCTAATAAACGGCACATTATGGAAATAGAAAACCAGACTTCGTACAATATCCGTAATCTTGTATGGTTAATGTCTTTGAAAGCGAATAATGTTTTGTACCAGCAATATCTTCCAGCAATATCTTAATTTAGTATCCAATTCTATCATGTTGCAAAACTTTAACCATCGAAAATCCAATAATGTTTATTTTTTATTTTATTCATATAACTAAAAAAGATTTTTATTCTCTCTGTACACTTTTATTTAACGTTATCTAACCTAATACACTAGATAATCTGTACAGGAATTTTACACGCGACTTTAATATGTTAGTTTCTAATATTCTAAATTCGTTTGTTCAATTTAAACCTTTCAATCTTACTTTCTTCATCAACACAGAAAACCCCACCTATGTCACCATTGATTTAGATCAATTATTTTGTGTACTTTACACAGCGACGGACTTTTAAATACAATATTTAGAGATGTTAGTAAAATGACGTAGTAACGACATGGAAATGCCGTAAGCAAGAGAATAACTTAAAAGTTATCCATTAGGGTTAAGTGCATCGGTACTTCGCTGAGATACCGTTATCTGCTCTAACGTTAATCATTATGAATGCTAACAATTTACTAATTTACACTGGCTGTTCACTACTACTACAAGTTTTACTAACTTTGAATATGTTTCAGGACTTGTTCTCTTCAGCAGATAAACACCCACTGTAAGGCATTGGCCAAATGATTGCCACGACAACCAGTCTGACCGTGACGTTAACTATGTCCTTCAGTTCACCAAGAGGGGGTCAACACGCGCCGCGTTTACAGCTTCGTTGTCGCCTCTCGAAAACCTTTCAGCTCTAACGACCATCGATTGCACGAGCGATGTACCCCACCTACTGCCATTTTAGACTAGTAACTCTTCGAGCTACATCGTCAAGACTTACTAGTGGTTTCAGAAATAAAAATTAGTACATGTTATGTCTCTGGCTATTTGTCCTTTCCTTCCCTGGCTTTGTACTACCCGAATTTATATCAGAACATACGCTTTACAACAGAGAAATAAATTAAAGTTACATATTTTAGAGTGATCACTTTATTCAGGATTTATTTAATTTATTGGAAACAGGTGTAAAAGTTTTAAAGCTTTTTCCTCACAACTGACCAAAACATTCACCCCTTTGAAACTTAGAGCTAAAATCAGTCACCCTTACATAAAATGTAATTAAGGACAGTGTGCATTTTAATTATTATTGTATTCAAGTTTATCTATCTATATAATAATCAATGATATTTGTGTAAACTTAGCTTTAAATAATACGAAGCAAAACATCTATACAATCTAACTTAATCCAAGTCTGCGTTCGCTTAGAAACCACAACAATAGTTGGCAATCGGCCGAATCCTGCGACAATGTGCTGTTTTCTATTTTAGTACTCCTCTATTGTAGCAGCCGGCAGACGTGCACTAATAAACAATCTGTTCCCTTCTGTCTGTCTCATTTGCACTTACACTTCCCTGTTGTACCGTACTCGCTGCAATTTCTCTGAAGAGCAATCTCAAACACATAACCAATTTTAATGTATTTGACCCAAATTGTTAAAACAATGTAATTAAAATTGTATTTTAATTTTCTATGCAAAAGTAACAGAACCCTTCCATAATAAAAGGTTCATCGTGTACAGTACTTAAACTTTATTAAAAATAATAAAGTTCATCAACTTCGCTCCTCGTGGATTATAGAGCATTTACAGCTAAAGTAAAGAAAGTTTTATGTGCTATTTCAGTCGCTTGGGATGTTTATTAAAAATATTCCAAACTCTCTCTTCGTCTTCTGTTGAAAATCTTAATTTCAACGATTTTCTTACATAGGAAATTGACGTATAACATAATGTAGTAGAGAATCTTTTCTATGGTTATCTAGTAAAGGTTGCTCTTACGAAAAAATCGCCTAATTAGACGCTAGCAATATTAAGTTATAAACATTTTAGTGTAATTTATTAGTACATAAGTGGTGTAAAAATAACGTGTTATCTATTTATCTATATTTACATTGAATATCTGTAGAAAGCACACTTGTGGTTGTTCTGTCTTGCAAAAGGCTGTCTAAATACAACTACGCTACTAGCTTTATATATATATATATATATATATATATATATATATATATGTATATATATGATAATATACTTTCACAGAATATATTATATATATGCAAGGGACTTAATAAATATGTTATACATTCGCATGCCAATAATAATGAACAATCAACAGACTCGGTGTATCTTTTCATATCGACACAGGTTCGCTTGCAGATAATCGAAACCCGTAACGCAGCATGCTGTCCTGGGCAAAGGTTATCTCGGACGGATGCTCATATCGCGCATTTAATAACACTTAGGAACGCTTCCGATGCACTATGTGTATATTAACGCTAGAACTGCTGTGTACTGTGTAATAATCGTCAATGTTTCTTCACAAAGAAACATTGACGATTATTATTAGTAAACTTACAAAAATATTTTACCGACAGTATATGTCAGATCAAACAATCTTACAAAGCAATCATCATCACCATCATTCTGCTGAATATAGGAATCATCCATAGATTTCCATTAAAAACCGTTAAAAGTGACCTGCATCCAACTATTTTCGAGGACTTTGACAATGTAATCTGTCCACCTTCTAGCAGAGAGTTCTTCACTGCGCTTGCCAGTTCGAAATCTTTACTTTAACAACCTTAAGGCCCGGACATCCGTTCTGCGAGCTGTCCTATCCACTGCCACTACAACTTGCCAATCCCCTCGGCTATATCGATTACTTTGATTTGACAACCGAATTTATTTAATAATGCTGCTATGGTTAAAAAATCTTCTATTGGTTATATTTCTATGTTAAGAGGGTAGTTTTTACTGGGCTAGTTAGACATATATACCTTATTTGCTGTTTAAAATAGATTAATATCAACGCGGTTCAGTCCTAGATTTTATATTTAAAAATACTATGCTGCATCCCAATATTACACGTAAAACAATATGACGAAACATGGATTCAGAGGAATTATTTAACATTTCATCCATCCATTAATTATTTGTTTGTATGTAAAAAACTTGCTGCGTATATAATATTGTACCTTTTAAAATTATAAGCTTGTGGAGGAAGCAGAGCGATGTTCAGTAACCAATGATGATAATTACGTAAAACGGTCTCTTCCGCCTCTCTGGTAGCACTATACCTAGTCGTGGACTACCCAGTATACTACAATATTACATTTAAACATAGAGTGTACGATACGTTGAGCTGCTATCATCTGCAAGCGGCGCAGTGCCGGAGGCTGAATTCAATATTCAAGCAAATCTTACACTGCATGCACCACACCTGTACTGTATAACCGGTCGAGGTAACTGCTTCGTTAATAACTAAGAACAGCGAGCAACTTCTAATGTTTATTAATTATTTTAATACAAGGAAATGTTGGTAATTTCTTATTAAAAGGGAAGGAAATGGGTCTAACAACAGGACGTATTATCGTAAAACTAAAACAAACGATCATTGCAGTATTACAAGCTTTCAATTATTTTAATTTAGCGTAAGATGTACACGATTATCGTAATCGAAACTTTAATTAAATGTTTTACAATTAGAGTCCTTTAATAAAACTTTGTTTTTCTTTCGTTCATTGTTTTTTAGTGTAATATACTATATAAATTATTCGTCGATACGTGTTTGAGAACATGATGTATTAACACTTTTCGTTTATTACTTTAAATGGTTTTTAAGAGTCCCAAGAAAACAATTGTAGCTAATGTATATTCAAGTTCATTAGCCAAGACAAGTTCATTAACCAAAGAAATATGCTGTTTATTCATTTATATATTTTATAAGCATGATCAACACAATCATAATCTAATACAATAAGCAATAAGATCTAAGTGTCATTATAATTATAAATGAAAGCATGCAAATAGTTAATTTCTATATTCTATCAAATTAAAATAATAAAACAAATTAAAACTTAATTAATCAAATTAAAAAAAAATGTTGCGGTTCAAACACAATTATAATTATAATTAGGCATTATCAAATGTTTCGTGATCAGAGGTCAGAACAGCCTTTGCACATTTTTTAAATTTCATTTAATACTCTTGTACACTCTACAAAATATATGCATAGTTGCATAATAGTAAGAAAAAAGTACAATGGACTGTTTTACCACACAAGGCAATTTCTTCCAGACAAGCATACTATGGAAATGCAAGAGGTGCGAGTAGTGGGTAGGTAACGTGTACATATAGACAAAACAATCATACATATATATTTAAATATTCATATATACTTATAATACATTATTATAATATATAAAAACATCAAATTAATTTGGATCGCACTTACCTCAGAAAGAATAATGAAACAGAGAAAGTAAAAAAACCCAATCGGATAAGTACACAATGGGCTAGTAAATATTTCTTAAATATATTCTTAAAAATAGGCCCATTGAACTTTTGAATTAACAATAAGGTTAATTACTAATTAACTTTCCAAAATAACAAAAAGGTACCTAACGAGTTATTTATTAATTACTGTCTTAAGTAGCCTAGTCCAATATCTAAGTAGTACTGCCATTAGGTTTTATAAATTAGGTCATAAATATAATTATACAAGTTTTATTCTGTGCAAGGTAGAAAATATTTTTTTCCAACATACATAACAATTACTGATAAACAACGAGAACCAAAAGTAAATAAAAAAACTATAGTCATAAATAACATAATAAAATAAAGACCAATATTTTTTGCACGGTTATGTTAATGTAACATTCTTAGTTCCATCTACTAAGATAATTAAGCATTCGCAAATGACAGTGAAATTACACCACATAAGATAATTTCACTCTTAATAACGATTCATTAGTTTTTGTTCAGTGATTCAAACATTCGAAATTATATGGTCTTATAGACTTAGACGGCAACAATTTAAAATTTGGAACTCATTTTAGTCACTAAGACAGTGATTTTAAACTTGATGATAAAGATAAAATACTAATTAAAAGAAAATAAAGAATAAACAGTTTATAATTTCATATGTACTTACTCGTCGTACTGTAGCCGTCCAAAACGGCGACTTATTGATTCGCTACACAATTTCTGTTATAAATGAATACAACTAGAAATGATATTAACATACGAATTAATTATGTATTCGAAAACACTCAATACGGCAACAGCGTTGCTGTCGATAACCACGTCTTTACTTTTGCTTCCAAGGCTACTTTCATACACAAGTCTTATTTCGTATTACTTTCATACACAAGTCTTATTTCGGTAGTGTAATACTAACCATCATATGCTGGTTAGTATTACGGCACTACCATAACTGTGCCATGCTGTAACGTACCTATATAATTTTCGCTTTTCGCCTATGTATAATATCATAACTTATTTATTATACACCTGAATACATTATATCATATCGTACCATACCATATTATGTTATATTATATTACATTGTATTTAGCTCTTCATACGCTCTTTTCTAAACCTGAATACACTCATAGATAGAATTTATATTGTGCTTTTCTAACAAAAAACCTTCGTATATGATGAAATTTGATACTGATATTTATTGTAATTTTATTCGGTTTTACTGTTATAATATACACAAGCAAGAAAATGTTGATGTAATCTTACATATCCCTTATCCGTCGTTACCCACCATCTTGGTAGCTCACACAAACTTGTCAAAGAGACAAGAACACGTCCCGTCCGTCTTGCCCTTTTTAAACGCAAAATACAATGTAAAATAATCACTTAATCTTAACGACATTCCGTATACGGATATCCTAAGGTTTTTTCAAACGCGCAACAATCCGCATGCGCGAAGAAAGATGTAAATAAGGTCCAGCGCATGAATTGTAAACATGTATGAATTATTGATAGAAAACTAAGACAGATCACGAATACTTCTACATATTTTATTGCGGTATCCAAGAGCGAAAACAATTTACCCCGAACGAGACGTTCGTCTGACAGCGAGCAGACGCGTCGTGATACATTCCACGCAATTTGATATACGTAAAACCAACATAGTGCTCGTTGGGCGGCAAAAATCGTGCTTATGTTTCGCATGGAATGGAATCGTTGTTTTGAAACCCTTCAAGATTGCCTAAGGGTTGACGGGCATTTAATACCGTCGCCATTTGGTCGCCAAATATTTTACGTGACATTTCACTTATATTTTACTGTACTAGCAAAAGCACTTACATTTCTTAAAATATCACACTTGCTTTTAACGCCATATGTAATAAGAGAAAAAAATATTATATATTCAATATCGTTTTAAAAATATAAATGAAACTATACGGAGTAGGTATTCCCTCGCGTAATATTTAGAGGATCACGTAATATTTCCCTTGGGTGCACCCGTTCCACCGTTTGAATATTTAAACTTAGAAAAACTTAGTTAACATCGTGGAACTCACATTCTAAGACA
The DNA here is from genome assembly GCF_028537555.1 of Battus philenor. Classification (NCBI taxonomy): domain Eukaryota; kingdom Metazoa; phylum Arthropoda; class Insecta; order Lepidoptera; family Papilionidae; genus Battus; species Battus philenor. The sequence goes on from NW_027181715.1 coordinate 10,074,944, forward strand.
CTCAGGTATATTTACCTACATTATTCTACTGTAATGAAATGTAATAACTAGTGAAGCATTTCAAAGAGAATTAATTATCCTCTAACCTTTGGACGCTGAATTCATAGTAAATATTTTTAAAAATAACTACATTATGTATCTTAGATCTTTAAAGAAAAAGTTCAAGTTCAAATTTAATAATTTCGCGGAAAAATAATAATTTAAAATTTATTGACAAATTCTTTTCTTCTCAAATTAACTTTCTTTTAACTGCACAACTTTAGCTATATTTAAAGCTACACAAATTCTACACTATATACATCATCATATATATATTTATTTGTCAGTTAATTTACGAAATTTTGAATCAAAATTCAATATGCTAGGAAACAAGTATATATCATTGGGTGCAAAAAAATATTGAGGAAAAACTTTTAGTAGAGTGAATGTTTTCACGAAGATGGTATTAGAGATGGATAGGACCTTCATTATCATCATTTTAGTTGATAGACAAGACTTTATTTAAGAAAATAATTTATTTCAGAGATGAAGCAATCAGCTGACGGTGATGGTACACGCAATGAGTTTTTCCAATATTTTCTTGACATGAAATAAATGTCACTTTTTATAAGAAACATGTCTATAGACACGGCTTATATGCATAATAGCACTACATAACATGATCGATAGTTTTGATAGAAGTAATTTGCTGAATATTCAAGTGCTTAAGCTGAAATTAGTGAAAATAGCAGAAAGTCTCCGCTAAATTCCAACGAAAACCTCTCTAAATATTTATTTTGCAAGCGAGGAATGAGAGTCATGATAGTTTTTTTCGCCCTGCTTTCTGCCATGAATGGAAGCTGGCTTGATTGTAAATACGGAGCTTTGAATTTCGAACATTTAAATTTATGAAAAGAATTACGAACGCTTCTGCGTTTATGGAAAAATAGAAAAGGCTCCATTATGAATATATATCAAGGTAAACCAAATGATGGCGATTTCGGATGTAATTATCAAGTTGTGGAATATAATTTAAATGACAATTTATGAAGAAAATTACTTTTAGGAAATTATTTACCTAGCAATTTTTTTCATACACTAAAGTTAATTTTGGAAGATACTACAAAGTGTGAATAATTATATTAGTCCTATTGGAAATCTTTGGGGGTGACCTTTGCCCAGCGGTGGATACCCTGTGGCTGAAAAATGATGATGATAACTTTTATCAGTCGTTCATACAATTCAGTTAGCCTAGACAGGCTAAAACCTCGAAGCTAAAATCTCCTTTTTATTAAGATAGGAATGTGTGGATTACATCTACATCATGAACACGTCTTCAAGTTAAGATAATAGTTGATAATTAAAAACAACTAAAGGAATGCATTCGCAACGATTACGTCTACATAAGTATGTTATATCTACTGATATGGCTTCTAATTCTTCCTCTGAGAATTTTTTAGATTTAAAGATGTATTAACAACGTAGTTTAAGAAGCACTATAAAATAAATAATATAGTTATTGCTGATTAACCACAGAATATTTAAGAATTATACAACTGGTATACTGGTTTTTATTTTATTTACAAAGTTCAAGTACTAACCTAGCCTTAAGCACCTGTTAAAGCACTTCGTGCCTCCGATTTAGTTCCAATTTATACAATTTCAAATATTTTTTTATAAGTAATCCGATATAATTGCTATTAACGGAAGATGTATACCAAAACATTGCCAAAAATAAACTATATTTCAATAGACAAACTAAAAGAAACCAAAACGCACTAAATTATTTAAGACCTAGTAATTGTACGAAGAAATGTATGTAAAAATGATTCCTAAAAAGACCGGCAATGCAATGTGGTAATCAACAGATACACATTGTCATAGACTACTAAGTGACATTAAAAACTATAAAATAATGTAATTTTTACGTAAACATTTCTTAACAAATTCAAAACAAAAATCTTTAAAAATACATCCTCTTTTCTGAAGCAGAGTGGACTTCTATGTTATCTATTAAACATCTCTCTTAGAACGTCCAGTGGAAAGCTTTTAAAATAATGGTCCTCGCTGGTACCATTGCCTACTAAAAAGTAAGTTTAAATTTAATAAAAGCGAAAGATTCTAGTTTTATTTTTCGTTCTAGCAGCGTTTAGTGAGAATTTTCTTTTTACGCGCATTTTATAAAACGATAAAAACAACGTGATTCTCACTACTTACTCTTTGGAATTTTGAACGTATGACTTGCAACCATGTATGTATAAGTTAACGAACAAAAATTAGAGGCTAAACGGTTTCGGTATATTTACAGATGCAAAGCATAGTTTAACAAGAATTAAAAAAACGAACCACACTGTTTATTATAACCATCATATGTTTTAATAGATATTTTATAGCAAAAGACATGTACGCAGCTATTTTTATTGACCTGAATTTCACTATCGCTCAAAGGACATTTTTAAAACCCGCGGGGTTGAGCGGATAGGGCGTAGCACGTACTTAGCTTAAAACCTCTTTAAAAGTAGCGAAGACTCCCTGGCCAGTCTCGGGTCTCGGGTCGGGGTTCATCAGATTAGGAAGCCGACGAACTCCTAGATCGCTTAGGTAGTACTAACATTACTGTGTTAGCGGTAAGAAAAAATTCGCAGTAGAAACTCCAGCAACGATTTTATCTAGAATAATAATTAGTTATTGTTTTAATTTTATGTTAAGTAAATAATAATCCACAGTCACAAGTTGCGCGGTTCATTGCGATGCGGAGCGTAGAATTCTGTTGCGATAAGCAATGTGAAAGATTTAAGACGCTTTCACGTATATCTCTCAGAATGCATCGTGTATTTGTCGACGCTTCTGCAGGAGTGCGGACTTATGCCAAGAAAAAGCTTTTGTCCTTAAACGAAACATTTCACTTTTTTTAAAGAGTTTTGTCGCAAACTGGTTCACGGTGGTTAACTTTTTATGTTCTCTGTTATATAATATAGACATATCTTGGAGAGAAAATAGAAAGAGCTCACTTGAAGACTGTAGTCTATTTTCAATCACATTCTGAAGTTAATTTGATTACCGCATGAGAGTAAAAAATGTTAAATTAAAAATTAGCTTTCTTTTAATCGTATTAAACACTAACCAGTTACTCGCATAGTCTTTAAGTATAATTTATTATTCAAATATTAATATACTATGGATTGTATGAATTTAAAATAAAGTTTATTATTGTTATAATGAATACGAAAGAACCAGTTAAAATGCAGTTATGATAGCCTTACGCTAAAAAAAAATACATGTCCTACATATTTGAAATAACAAATAAAAACACAATTAATGTCAATTTCAAAAATATTACATATATACATTATGTATTTTAATCAAAACAATTACCGCGTAAACTTCAACTTTAACCTGAATTAATGATCATTGTATTTGAATTTCACTGTACTTGCGCTTCTGCGAAGTTTTCAATGCAACGTTCTTTACGCAGAAACAATAACCACATACTTGCCTACCAGTGCCGCGTTTCACTATTGTATCAGCTAACACTGTGTACATCTTTGTTTTTAGTGTCATTGTTAGTCACAAAATAAATCTATTTTCATGGCAAGAACTTGTAATTGATGGAAACATGGAAAGAAGTGATTATTTTTAACTCGTCAATTCTTGTCGACACGTAATGATTCTTACATTCGTAGGAATCTTACTATTTTAGACTTAAAATAGTTACAACAGTAAATGATGATTTTCTACTTTGAAAATTATCTCCAAAACACTTTTTTAATAACTTTATTATGAAAACGTAGTCAGAAATCTAATAAGCAGGTTCGGTGATATTTCTTTTCAATTTATTGTTTAACGTAGAAATATTTATACAGGCACGGTTAACCACGCCCACTTTTGTACGTATTGTAAGAAAAATCGACACTCAATTATTTTAATAATACAGATAAGTTATATAAATGTCAAATTATTTTTCGCTATGTTATTGAATAAGTAAATCATCAATTAAAACTAATACACAGGTTGATTAATTTTAGGTGTAAAAGCTTTAAAATGATGTTGGTATATCTTTAATCACATCATATAAAGCAATCGCTCTGGAATATGTAACATTTAAAAAATTTTCTTTTTTTTGGAATACGGCAGGCCAATAACTTCTCGCAGTGCAAATTCTTCGTGGACAGAAAGCTAACAATAATTAATCTTAATGTATAGAAATTCGAATTTTGAAAACGTTTTATCTTTGTATGTTATCATTACCTAATTTTAATTTCTGGAAACTTTGATTTTTGAATAGGATGTACCATATATTACTTTGCAGCAAATGACTTGTACATTCACATTTTCAAAGCTTTTAAGACATGAACCAAATTACCCTGTATGCAACAAATATAAATAGATTAAATTGCAAATTCTTACTAAAAAAAATCATTATCAATAATATGTCTACCAATGATATTTTTCAATGACTATAGTATAAAACAATTTACTCTACCAGATCTGTTTCATATAAGTAGAAAGCCTTATTAGGGTAAGTGCCACTTTTTCAATGCTACATAAAAGGTTAAGTTTACCAGAGTCTTGTTTTAGAGATGCTGGGGCGGGTAAATCGGTTTTCCATTACATGCCAGCTCTAGATGGATCTAATTCTCTCTAAGTATTGAGCACGGGAAAGGCAAATGGCCATATGTTTGTCAAATGGCTCTGTCGTGTTAGTACTTGGAAAATATTCTGTACTATTTAATTACATTATATAAAACTAAGTAATGTATTTAAATACTTTACAGAAATGTTTTACGTGCTTAGTTTTCTAATTACCATTACTACATATTTATTTAGAATTATCATCATTTAAACGGTGGGACGTCGACGGCTGGACATATCGTCCCGAATAATTTTCAAATAGGACCAGATGTAAGCGTCTTTTCATTTGTCCAGTTTCTGCATGAACGTTTTACACTTCACTTGCAGGTCTATGAACTGAATTCAGATGTTCCGTGTGCTATATGGATTTCACCTTGCCAATCCGCTGGGCTGTGCGTTTACTTTCGTTCGTCTACTGATCCTGTTCGATCTCGCAAAGAAATCTCGAGTAGAGCTCTCTCTGTCCGTTAAACAACTGTGAGCTTGCCAATGAGGCCTAATAAAGTAACCGAACATAACTAGGTTTTTTTTTTAAAAAATAGTGATATTTTGACGACAGTCCAGCCAAGGTAGTTTTTCCACTATACGGTCACATTTTTGAGTTCCGGACTATATGTTTATAATTACTCGTTTAAGAAATGCTATGTTCATTCTATGTATTCCTACAGGCTTCCTCAAAAATAAGTAAATATAATATAACCTCTAAACAGAATTTAACTATTGATTAACATTTCAGTGGATTATTTATTTTTACATAAAAAAACCAACCACTAAAAGATATATCATCAATATATTATATCAGCTTGTTATTTAAAAATAACATCGTAAAACTTGAAAGAGATCTTTATTGGCAAGCTAAAGATATTGAAAAAAAGTAAATTTCATGGTAAAAGAATATAATTGTATATGATTAAGTCGCATGACAAGGAATGTCTACGTACATTAGACACGACACGTAAGCGCACCTATTAAAAGTTGTGAACTTTTTACAGCAAGGAATTATAATCGTTTCACGACAAAGCTGTTACGTATATGCACTAAGAATTTTTATTATTATTTCTACCTCGTTACTGTTACTGTTTTAAGGTAACTTTTTATTGTTTTTAATTTATATTATAACACAGCTTATTAATTAAGACGAGATGCATTTATTTGTGTAATATATGTAGGTGCGAATGGATATAATAAAAAAAATGGTTATATATCTAAATATACCATGAAGGTTTAATAAAATTATTTCAGGTACTCATATGATCGACAATAATAACGTAAAACAATTAAAGTGTAATTTTTAAAATCATTTAAAATGCGAATTACACACAAATATTATAAATACATAAATTACATAATATATATAATTACAAATGACAGAATTATAATTCAATGCAATATTTCATGTACGCCCAACCAAACCTTAATGTAAGCCATAGTAGACCAGCTGCCGCCTCTATTTAAGTGATTTCCAAGTAAACTTTAGAACGCCAGAAGTTAAAAAAAGGTAGAAAGGTATAAGTAATCGTTATTTCAGCCCTTAGACTATAATTCTGTAGAATGGTCACTGCAAACAAAAAGGTTTTCAGAAAAAAGGCCGCAGCATCCTCTATGTACCATAATACTACGCTGCGATCGCCAGCCCGCCCGACAAGCGTGATGATCTTTGAGGGAAGCCCATGCCTTGCCGTGTACGTCAATAGCCTGAAACGACGTTGTCAATTAGCATAGCCACGAACCTTGGCAAAACAGATATTTTATAAGTAAATGAGAAAGCCATGTTCATATTGACCAGCGGTTGTAAGCGATTTAGAAAATACAGTCACAAAGCATTCATTTTTTCCAATACTATCATATGATCTAACAGCGTTGACATTTACAAAAAGGAATTTATCAGCCAGTGCGTTTTCAAAGCAACAACCTGATTACATATAAATTTAATTCAATATAACTAACTAACCTATCAGAAAAACTCCAATTCACAACAAAGTAAATACATTTATTCCACTTTTAATACTCATATAGGCCAATTAGCATATTTTTCACTAGACAACTTATCACTTCGATGGTTATCGAACGAGTGACCAAGCTCCCGACTCAATAATCAAAACGCTATTTCAACCCCACCACTCTCAATTCTTTTACTAGAAGTTGTCACAAAAGAGAGACGAGGTCGAGTAGTTTTGTCATTTAAGAAAAATAAAACTACCTTTTAATAAATTATTACAAACCTAAACACAATTGCCGATTTGTAAGCTTATTAATACAATAGGTTTTCATAATTAGTTTATTGAATATTAAATGAACTTGAAAATCGCTACAGTATTCTGTTTATAACAATTGTGTTTATGTTGTAAAAACTATACTCGTATCTAATGTTATGCCATACCCTATTACGTACGCATCGTAAGAAGTTCCATCATACCATAAACGCGGCCATTTTATTCGTAGGGATGTGACGGTAGTTGAAGCATCTTACACTGCCGTATTTGGACTGTCAGGTATCTTCGCTATCCTTATACGTATGTGGAAGGATATACCGACTACATAATTAGAAAAAAAAGATTACCGCAGCCTACAGGACATTCTCGGAAGTGCATATGATATCGACAAAGGTTAATACGAATAATATTACCTTGCCTACGTATGTAAAGAATCATTAATTTACCTATCAATGAACAGCAAGCCTTAATAAAGTTACAAATGCAGCATACCTAAGTTATAGCACCTGTTGAAATTATACTATAGTTAACCATTGTATTCTGATATAAATATGATAAGAAGCGTAGAACATAAACAATCTACTAGTATAATACTGAACGTAAGCGTCCTCGGGCGGTCGCCACAAAGCAGTCTTAGAGTAGGTTATCGCTCTATCTTGCAGATAACCGTCCAACACTGCGGCTATCTTCTCAAAGTAGCTTCTTCAAACTACAAGACTCGATCCAATACCACTTTTGAAATTACAACTTCTTTAAAACACCATCGTTTAGTCGCAATGAAAAGTTTATGTTTGTTCAGCTTACTGCATAAACACAACATATCAGGTACACGAGAGGTATGTTAATCGGTAATCCGACTCTTGAGAATTCAGTCCCAGTGCCGCGTTTATCGGGAAAGGACCGTGCATTGTGTGAGCGAGAATATTAAAAATTGTAATTCAAAAGCTTCTGCAATATTGCATACCCGAAGATGCTAGACGTTTGGATTTTCGCTCCGGTTGCTTGTAGAAAATAAAAAGCGTCAACGTATTGGTTTTTAATTTAAAAAAAAATTATTTTTTACCAGCTTATATTTTCTTTCCCATTAATCATTTAAGTGTGAAGCACCGTGTACACACGTAGACATGAGTGTTTACTTTACCTTGTACTTTACAACAAAAAAACATATGGTGATAGATATTGATTTAAAAGCTCTAAATAAGAAAAGAGTAGAGAGTTCTTAATTATTACATAACACATTTATAAAATTAATTTTTAAGAAATACTTAATATCTTAACGATAATATAGTAATGAAAAACGTTTTCAAAATTACAATTACTACTTATCGAAATTAATTATTATTTACTTTCTGTCCTGCAGACGTACTACTTTAGGTTATTGACCTGTCGCATTCCAATAAAAACAAATAATGTAACAAATTTTGCGGGTGATCACTTTCAAAAAGGTCAACGAAAATAGGTGAAAACACTTTAAAACTTTTTGCTAAACATTAATATATATATTCTTCCCTTAAAAGGTTATACTCCTTCATATAATCAATCATTCTGTATAGTTACTTACGTTCGTTGGTTTTATTGTAACCGTTTTAATTTTATGACAGCAGATTTTTATACTGACACCATATAGTTAATTAACTTATTGATATAAACTAGTATAAACAACATTCAGTTTAAAGTTCGTTGTTGAATTAAAGAGCAAATAGCTGTTTATTGCTCTGTTCCCATAGAGAGGCGTATAATTTATTGACCCAATATCATCGCGTCATCTGTAAATAACTGAAGAATTATTTCACAGTCACGTTCTGGTACGAAGGCAATAAATTTTGTTGTTAGCAAACTACGTAGTTTCGCTTACAATGTCGTATAACTCATTCCGTTCATCGTTTATACACTAACACTGTGGAAGTTATTTTTAGAAAAGATAATTTTGTTACAAAAACTTTTTTTGTCCAAATAAAATTCTTTTACTTTGCAGCCAAAAGTTTAAAAAGATGAGTTTCTAAAAAATTTAAAACATTCAAACGTTGAAAAGTAAATAAATTAATTATTTAATTTTATTTAATATGAATTAGAAATAAGGACATGAAACATGTGGCTATTAAATTTGACTATCTATTTTGAGAATCTATTAGACTCTTTACCATTTATGTAATTGGTATATTAGAAAGATTTAAATAATTATTGACACAATCAAGATGACATATTTTAAAATGACGGTCGCTTAAACATTATATAAATCATTCCGTTGATGAGTAGCCTTATTTAAAAGCATCTCTAGATTTTCTTGCCGTTTGGAAATTTCTCTAATCGTTCTAATCGGTCCCTTTCACTCAAAAAATATGCGGTTGTAAGGTCGCATTTTAACTCAACACAATGTTGAGGGTAATTAATACGCACTATTGAAGAAGATATAATGAATAATATTCTTAATTGGAATTCATTCAGGATTGGTAAATAAAGAAAAAGATGTAAATAAATACTTGATATGATCATTACTTATATCTATAGCACAACAGACGGTCCTTCTTTTTGTTTATTCTTCTGTGTACCACACGAGTAGCCCTTAACCCTTTTTAGTTTCTTTTTAATACACGCGCAAGAGGGTGGGGAGTTTTATTTCCTTTTCTAAACTGGGTACTGCACGCTTCATCTTCAATCTAGAACACATTTCAATATTCAATATGGCCGGAACTCGGTTGAATATCAAGTTGAATATTTCAAAACGCAAATCGCGATTAATGGGCACTAGTCACTATACTGAACATTTTGGTTTTAAAGACAGTAATTACTATATAAAATGACAGAAACTAAGTACAAAAATGTGCGTATGAAAAGATATTCATTTATGTGTACACTGGTGTAAATTAGCAATACCAAAAAAACAGATATCATTATTACGTAACATGAATAGTTTACTCATACGAGAACAATGATGATGATGAAAACCATTTGAGTTATTTTACTCATCTAATAAAGCTGGTACATCTATAATTTCATTTATATCCTTGAACAGTCATTTGGCTATCTTAAACTATTATTTCTCTGACAGCAATAATTAAATATATTATAGTGCTACCGAGAACGTTATATCATGATTTAGAGAATAAGCGTTGAGCAAAAAAAAAGAGCACGAGCGAGCGTTGATGACGGACCGAAGAAACGGCGCGACCGTTACTCCCCTTCGTCTCGCCGCATACCTAAAGCGCGGTACTGCGATTTCGGTAGCACACAATACACACATCTATTTTTGATTTCTGACCCGTTATGTTACAATGGGTGAAGGTATATGTCTTTTTGTTTGTATGTTTCGATGTTCCAATTTGTTATTACTTTATTTGAGCTTCGTGTAATAGTTTATTTTGTTTTACGAGTCCACGCCAAAGGAATACAAAATTCTTATAGAAATTCCGAAGCCCCTGAACCATCTACCAATAAAATAGTCTATCAAATAATCTCTACCAATAAATCAATTTGTCATATTTTTGTCTTTGTCAATGGTGGCTAACCAGTATTTATTATAATAAAAGTATATAAGTAAAGTTAAGGAATAAGACCGCCTCTTATACCTCTACATTAATTGTTTCTTTTTTTATTATTATCTATGGTGTACAATAAAGTATAAATAAATAATTATTTATTTATTTATACTTTATTGTTTAATGTAAGAAAAAAAAGTGTAATGTTCCTGCTTGAAAGTTTTTCCTTGTAACTTTCATAAGCATATAATTACATTCAACCCTTAGTTAAATTTTAATTAAATTTAAACTGTAAATAGTTCAATTAAAAATAATAGAGTGTTATAATAGCCAGTTGCTATCCATTCGGTCGCACTTGGTTGGATCCCAACAGCGAACAAAAAAAAACAAACAACTCATCACGGCGCCAAAAGTTCTAGACGGCTCTGTAAAAAGAATCCATTGTTTCCTAAGAATCAACGACGCATTGAAATAATATAATTGTCAGTTGTCGCTTTATTTAACGTGAGACAAGAATGAATGGGGAGACAAAGAATGCTGCTCATTCATAACTCCTTTGGTTCTCTTTGTGAAATATCGCTGCAAGTAAAACAATTTTTTGATGGCTGGTCTTTTTTTAACATTGATGTGAAAAAAAACAGAAGCTAAATGGTATACAACATTTGTGACAGTAAGTTGTCACCCAGGGATTTAGAGAATAAAACCAGCTGCTGGATTTTTTTTCTACGCGACGGAAACCATCTAAATGGCCTATAGCAAAAAAATTAACCACCAGTAACAGATAAAATTTTTTTTACTGCAAGTGATGAAGTTTAGAACGTAACACTTGACCTCTTAAGATGAGAGTTCGTAACAGATAATTATAAAGTATGCTATCTCACATGATGCAGAATTTTGTATAAAATGCTTGTACGTTTCACGCTGTTTAGAAGGGCTATGTCATTTATTACTTGTTCGCTTTCTTCGTTGAGTCCAACAGTAGTATCCCAGGGCGTACGCAGGGTCACATTGTGATTATTTATAAATTGAATTAGTAACAGGGGAAATAGCAAGAATTCAAATAAGTTGTATTATTATTTATATAAACATTCTAATGATATGTTATTTCTATATGGTAAAGTTTAAAATGAATAATAGACCCTAAAACTTGTATTAAAAAGTTCTTGGTGAAAAGTAACAGAAAATAAGATGGTTAAAAAAATAATAAAATGTTGTTAATATACATAATGGACTGCTACAGTATCTCCACAGGTAACCAGCTTCGTGAGGGAATACTTGGTATATATTAAATTTTCGATTGATACTAGATAGATCTAAGAGAAATGAGTCTCATGGAGTAGGTATGTAGTTGTGAGGGAAGGGTTCTGTTTATGGATATTATATTGATGATATGATAATTTATAATTATGCTGTGTCCATCCTCTAGAAACTTGTTTGTGAGCAGTGGCAATCCCATATGATTAATGCATAAACTGTGAATTATATATGGTTGTATCCGCAACCTACGATCGCAAATCTCAGACCTCTACCACTGGGCTACTTGAGATAATTACGTGAAAGATATAAAAGAAGGTTAAAACTTAGTATAAAACACAAAAATTAACTTGGTACTTGGTCATAAATATTTTAATTTAATCATTTTCTTTTTCATTATAAAGAATAAACTCATTAGTTAAATTTGATCACTACAACTTCAAACATTATAATTAAACAAATTCGTCTGTGCCAAATCTGTTAACACATTCAACTACTCGCATTCCGATACAGATATGTACATATTTAATCTCTAGTCTGTTCACTTTGCACATCTTTGCAAATTTAGCACATACAAAAAAAATATAGACATTTAAAATGTCGTTGCCTCCGACGCCACAGTTATGATGCCATTCTAGCAAATATTTGCTCCGTCTGCACCGCGAATGTTATTTTATGTCCTCGTCTAGATCAAGCCTAGCTTTGTATTTACTTGGCTAATGCCTATCAGTCTATTAACTCGAGTTTACTCAATTAAAAAATTATAAAGATGAAATAATTTTCATAATACTAATAATAACATAAATATATACATACTCACCGTCAGGCAAAGCTGTGTCAAATTATTATTTCAACAAAATTACAAGAAGGTACGATGAAAAGATTTATATATTAATACGTGTAATTATATTAACTTGTTGTACGCAATTATTTATGATAACGGACGATGATCATTAACGACATTGAAACGTGATCTCCAACTTCACGCTTCATCGACAAACTGACAGACGTTTAGCAAGCCATAGTAAGCGCTATGCTCGGGATTCGTCAAAATCGAATCAAGAATCTGTAGAAAGAATCTAGACGAACGGATTGAAGAGATCAGTAGCCCAACGTATTTAATGGAATCAGACGTTACCTTGCGGTAGTCCATCCTAAGTAAGAAAAGGACCAATATTTGTGACCAATGTGCGGAAGTGGCTAAATATTGGTCCTTTCTTGCCCAACGTATTGGCTAGTTGAAGTGGCAATAGGCTAGTCACAGATGGCAGCTGTGGCTGTAAGATTCTGGCGTAGAGACCACGGGACGGAAAGGCAATATGGGATTTGCCCGACACGGTCTATAGAAGACATTGTTCAGGTCGCCAGAAGACGCTGAATGCAAACCGCTTCCTGCCCCTCTTATCGAAAATAAATGAAGGGGTCTATGTACAGCTGTGGGCCTCTTACAGCTGATGACGATGATGATGACGTGGATACTGGTTAGCATATAAAAAAAATAACGAGGACTCTGACGAAGTTATGATTTATTCGATTAATAGTTAAAAAAGAAAATGTAAACTAAGAATTTTAAATATACAAAGCAATAGATGTACGGATAAAAAGTTGGCCCGATTTTCGATATTAGGCCAGGCACTCATACATAAAACCTTGTTGCGTATATTGACATGAATAAGTCGACCATGGCAGGCAATTTAAAGTAGGTCAAACTAAATTTAAATTAATATGATAAAGCCTAAACACTTTCAAACAAATGTTAGGAAAGTATAAACAAAGTTTGTTGGTTTAAACCATCCTCCTAATGTGATTTCTATTAAGGCTACAAGGTTATAACTTTGTAGATATGTACAAGCTTGCGATATCGATTTGATCATATTATTTTTCCGACAGAGCACATGATGAACACCTTGTGCAGACCTTTAAAATAGATACCATTGCGACGCATTTTCCCGCTCTTAACGAGTAAGGGTGTAGGAATTATTTTCTATTTTAATTAGTACCATATCTAGTAAAATTTTAGATTACTTAGTTACACGTATCATACCTTGGTACCTCACAAAACATCGTATAGCAACTACACCGCTACACAAATTGATTGGTTATAAACTTTAAACGGGTGAATGCATAGTTCATTTGCTAACGATTAATGTAAAGTAAACCAATCCAAAAATCTATTGTTTCAGATATAGTTAAAAACGTCATTATAATATACTTAGAAAAATTCGGAATACTACACATTAAAATTAATTATTGTTTACTGTTAAAAATTAATTAATGTAATATGTTTTAGAATAATTACTTTATATAGGTAATAGGAACTTGATACAAAGGCTTTTTAAGCTTTTACTCCTCTAACCAATTATCCAGTGAAATTGTTTGACTTTCTATTATGTGACCCTTCTTATTTCATTACTTTTTGATAAAAAGATGAACATCTATACGTATCATAAATAAACATACTTTAAATACTTCAAGTATAATTATATAAATGAATGAATTATAGATATTGACTATTTTACAATAATATGGTGATATCAACCCATCAGGTCGTGGTTAGCGGGTAACCGTCGTATCATCCCTGTGGCTCTTATTGTAATACTTATTTGATATCGAGTGACAGCCTTAGACGAGTTACTTTCTCGGAGACCCTTACTCATCAACAGTGCATGGAGAGTCCTTCTAAGTGAACTAAGCTCTTGGCAGGCGCCCAATCTCGTAAGATATTTAGTCTCCTCGAAGAGAATCTCCAGAAAGCGTAGTCGAGACTTGTTACTGTAAAGTAGTTTAAATAAGGAGCATTCAGCTCTATTCTTCAAACACAGGGAAGTTTTAAATGCAAACAGAATTTGTCAGTTACCAAAAAAAATATCGTGATCTCAATAAACTTGAACAAACAAGTACGATGCTTATTATAAGTTACGAGCCGTAAGGAAAATTCGATAAGTCATATTATTATATTAAAGATTACGTACAAGAGAAACTTGCCTTGGATTAACATCAGGCTATTTTCACGTGGCCAATAGAAGATTTGTAACGTGGTAAAATTGCAAAATTGGCGTTAAAACAGTAAACATCGAATTTATTGCCAAGTTTTTCTCAAAACAATCAACATTCCTTACCTGGCAATAATATATGAAGAAATTTGGAACCAATAACACTGTGTATGAATACATTTTTAAATGTACGTTATATTATTATCTTTTCGGAGGTACGTAGCAAAGCTTATTCAAAGAAAATAAAAATTGATTTCGTTGTAATAGATTCGGAGAAATTTTGTGGTAGCTGTGAAAATATACAATTAGTGTCGGCTAAAATCGACCAGGCGTATACGTTGAAAATAATATAGTAAAGCTATTCCCTAAGTGGGTTAACAATGTCTCGTATGGTCGAATGCGTCTTACGTGACGATAGCGCCGGTGTTCGCACGATTTACCACATCTTTAACATATCACATGCATGTATAGACAATATTGCATTCTATTTACAATTAAATGTAAATTTTAGATAAATACTCGATTTCATTAGAAAAAAGTTTATATTGTTAGACCATCCACGATCTTTCGTATTAAAAACATAACTATTTGTCACTATAATGATCTAAATTGTTATACATTACATAATATTATCCATAAAATTATCATCATCATATCAGTCGATAATCTAAAGATCGTCACGATGACCGATTGGTTTATATAATATTGAAGACAAATTTATATTTCACGTAGTAAAGTCTAGTGGATATTACATTCGAATTGCTACGTAGTCTTTTATAGCTTGCGCTGGCGCTATTGGGGTAGAAGTCAAGGCAACTATTTTTCTATTTATACAAAACCCACCGCTTAGTATCTGCGGGTGGATAAGTTTCGTATCGCACGACATTCCTGTTCTTCAACTTGAATTCTACTACTGAAAACCAAAACAATATTGAATTTGTATAAACCTCCACAAAAGTCTGCTTAATACAAGTCCTATGCTTTGGACAGACCATGACATTTAACTATTGTTTAACCGTAGCCTGATAAAAATTTTTGAAATTTATTCATGCGATGTAGTCAAAAAAGAAGATCATCTTTGGGGAACGCCTATACCTTGCAATGTGGATTATAACATCGTCAGAGGTATGAATGTAATCAATATTCATTTTTTCATATTTTTATTCACACAGGATCACTAAGTGACCACTCAAGTACGTCATGAGAAGAAAGCCAGAAAAGCATTAGCAAGAATCAAATTAAGCTTACCTTTAATGGCAATATTTCAAATTAAAGCTACAAAGGATTCAAACACACCTTGATCTAAGAAGAAACCACTAAAAAGGCAGATTGTTTTTTTTTTTTGGGAGGGGAGGTCATTTTTTAGAGGAAATCAGTATTTTTTTCACTAGTTTTTGTTCAATACATTTCTTACATTATAAGAGCGAATTGTAATACCATACACAGTAGCTCACAAGATACTGTCTAAATATAATTAAGCAAGCTTATCTTTATTTCTAGTGCTAAGCCTATGTACATGTTATACATTTTTTTTATATTTATTACTATACGTAGGCAGATCATCATATTTATAAATATCAACCATGTACCGTCATAATATTTGCTTTACGTAACTTTTCTTTAAGATAGTCTTTGCTTAATAAACCGTAAGTGTTCTTCGTTCCGGTTTGAAAGAACCGTAGCTCGTTGTTTTATTGAAATAATGTAAAATATATCTAGTCCAGGAGGTAAGGACACACGCGGCACTCTTCCGTATTGAAAAGTTTATTACATGATAACTTTTAAAAGTTTAGTTCGTCTGTACAAGTTTTGCACAAAAATGTTTCTATATTAGAAATAATAAAATTGTATCAACCTAAAATTTAAGTACATTACGGTATTAGAATAAAAAACATTAAATTTGATATACTTCTGCCAATCAATGTGTCAAAATCATGTTTTATTTCAAAATAAACATAAAACAAACATTTCATATCGATGAATAACATACATTTTATTCATATTTCCGTTCAAGCGAATAATCAAACATTAAATTTTGGGGGCATGGAAAAATCGCTCGTTCGAAAATAATCTTTCTTATGTTGGTATTAATGTTTAAAATTAATTCCATATATAACTGTTAAGAGTGGCGGTTAATGGAAATAGGGAGCGCCTGCACTGGTCCGTGTCGAAGGCTATTGTCATTCAATCGAGCTATTGAGGTCTTTGTTGAACTCGGGCTGGTCCCAGCGGTCATTCGCTATGGGGAGAGGACTGTGGAACATGTTAGTGTTACGGTATTTATGTACATATGTACCGGATTGGAAGAGAAAGCAGACAAATCCCGTTTGCTTGAATAACATTGGGAACTTTTTTTATCTGACACTTGTGACAATTAGTTTCAAAGATACGGATTTCATGATTGTATAATTGTAATCATAATAGAGACCCCGGAGGTGCTTTTAAGTTTACGCCTAAACACTTTTCGTATATAATTAACTTATTTCCTATAAAGTTCCTGTAGGTTCCTTAATTATTATCCGTTTAATATTGTTTTGTTTTATTCAGTTAACTTTAATTAAAGTTGAGATAGATATAAGGCAACATGATGGCCAGGGTTGTGTACGTCTAGTGTAAGCAAACGTATTTAATTTTATAAAATTTTGAAAAGCCTTTTTGAAATGCATAAATAATAAAAATTATTTTATACTAAAAATATTTCGTTAACAGACTTTATCGTGCACGTGTGTATTATGAATAACTTCTTTAAGAAATTCCTGTAACGTTTAACTCACACAGACCCACGGGTAGCAACAACACAAGCAAACGTTGCTTAATACTCATTAAAGCAACCAAACACGTTCCTCCAAAATTGCGAGCGATTTCATTTTGGATCAGAAACGCAACATCAAATGCATATTCCGCCGACGTTTTGATGTTCTCGTGACCGTTTCATATCGCCTAAAGATTTATTGGAAGATTGGACATAATTCACTTTTTTTTCACTACGAAATATCCTTATACAGGTTGGATGGTTTTATGTGTAAAAACATTAAAGGAGTGAATATATATCTCATTTGGCAGCAAAACGCTTCAAAACTTTTACACCTATTTACAATCACCTTGTATAAAGTAATCACTCTGAGATATATTACCCTATTTTTTTTCTTTCAGAATGTGACAGACCAGTTAGCACTAATTTTAATATATAGTAATCCGAATTATGGAAACGGTTTTTCTAACTATATCGCCATACACAGTGCATCCCTTCAAAGATTTTACTCCTATAACCAATGAACCTGTACACATCGTGAAATTAAATGGGTAACGACTAAACAATTTACTTATATATAACGTTATGTATAAAATTTGCGGTCTTTAATTGAAAAGGGTAAAACAGGTACACAGAGATAATTGCTGTGCATTATTCAATTAAGCATAAAAGCCTCTACCTAACCTGGATACTTTTGTACAGCGATTATTTTCTCAACCTACACTGAAATAAACAGTCATACCGTTCGAAAATACTGTTGCCAAAACCGCTGTACCATGCTTTAGATATTTATAACGAGGGAGATTAACGGCCGCGCTGTTCCATCAGCCCTCCATCAAAACTCACGGCGGCGGCGCTCATACTCTTTTTTCCTTGAATGCCCCCTCTCTTCAACTTCCTAAGGCGTGGTACAACAGTTACCGCATCACTATATCACATGATTCAAAGTAGTGAACGAAAGCTAATCGCCTACCACCTACCGCCGAAATTCGCCTTATTTCATCAGTCGGAACATAAAATTTATAATTTGTGAAACATAAATTATAATATAAATTATTATAATATAAATTGTTTTGTTTGTCTTCACATCATACATAAAGTCAACACTTGACAAGCATATAAGTGCACAAAGTTATACACAATTATGTACGTACACATTTCGTGGCCATTTCGAAAAGACATAACTAGCAAGTGCTTAATATCGTGCCAAATACCACACGTGTATTTATGAAACACCTGACTATTCCGCAAATTGCATTATTTATAGCTGACATAGCATTCGAAGGACCTTTGGAAAATAACTTTACCATTAAAGTTGTTTAAATGCCGCATTTTATGATGCTATTCTTTTATTCATCAGTTAGCTGTTGGAGGAACAGTGCCGGCGGCGCTACAATGGACTGTTCATTTATTACAATCCATAACGCCTGTAACACTGTGCTATTCGCTAACATTTCATCTGTCGTCCCGTATTTTTATCGTACCGGCAATGTATAAATCAAATTAATTACTTAATAAAATGCTATCACTACTTGTGGTGAATACGTTTATTTATTTTTTTAAGACAGATAATAATGTTATAGTTTTAAATAGTTTTTTTTTTCATTTTGTCTATTCCGTATTAGTTAAAGTGTGATTCTTTTGACGTTTTTAACGGACAGGTAATTTTGTAAAAATTTGGTATGGTTTTCATATATTATTGTTAATATCTCTACTTACCTATTTGTGTATGAAATTTTCATTAATTTTCTGATACTTTCAGAGTACGCGTCATAAAATTTGGCAAATATAATTTCAGCCGTTAGACATAAGCTTTTCCCATATATCCCTTCCTCTGGCCGTCTGCCTACTATATAGGTGAACGTCCTAGGCTGCAGGTATCATCATAACATATCACTAATACGCTATAAAAAACGAACGGATAGCACCACAATAACAACGTTAATGTATCGAATGATGGTTATCCTCAAAATATGTAAGATTAATTTAAAACCTGAAATGAAAGTTGGTTAGTAATTAACTTATTCAATATGAATACTTACTACTTTAATTCAGCCGCCAGGGTAAAAACGTTAATCTTAATAATAACTTCGTCGCCTATTTAGAAATTAAATCACCCGCCAGCTGCATTTTACCCACCGCCAAAACCGCAAAACATACGTAAAAAAACTCCTACTTGTCTGTATTTCAAATGATAATGTTATTCTCAAACATGTTAACTCATAAAATTACCTCGTGTAATAAATGATAGACATAAATAACTATAAGTATTTTCCTTGAAATATTTCTAGATATCTCATTACCAACATCGCGTAATCGCTTAATAACAAAAACAAATTTATACTGTGACTATACAATGCAATAATTTGTCTATGTGTATTACGACGAGGTTTTTGATCTTATACTGAAATATGGATCCACAGCGCTTATAGTTAAATTGGTGTTCCCGCAAAAGATATCGAGAAATATGGTGTGGAAAAAAAATGAAAACCAATTTATTGTGTTATTTAATACACCAATAAAACAGGCCAGCGTGATAAAAAGAAAAAAATAATTTATTCAACATTGGAACTTTCAACAGAACTCTTATTAATAGTCAAAATAATTTTTTTAATCTGTTTTATTTTTGACTCTACTCTGCTTCGCCAGTGTGTTATAGTTGTGGAGAAGAGGCAGGAAAAAACTCCACAACAACACGACTTTTTATAAAATTTAACAATACAGATGTATAAATGTACATTTTATCAGATAAAGCCTAGTAATACCAAGCGGCGCTGGTTATCGGCCCCTCCTAGCTTTCAAGGTTTTACGAAGAAGGTGTATGGTAACATATAGTGCTAGCCTACCAGAACTAATTGGCACTCCAGAGTGTGCCAAGCCCAAAATCTAGCAGAATTCTTTATATTATATACTATACTACTACTTATATTATATACTATATTAAGAATGATTGAATAATTACGAATAGAGAACAACCACCCAAGAGTAACAAATAGAAAGGGCGTTCACCTAGTGAAAAAAAGCTATGTGTAAAAACATCTAATGCAGAATTGTTTGATCCGCAGAATTTGTAAAGTTTAAATTAAATTTCTCTGTCATGTGATTATGACCATGTTTCAGTATACCTACCAATGCAATCCATCAATGAATGAAATAGAGTTCGTATCTGATCTCAATAATCCAATCTCGGTCTATTAATCCTACCCGTTACCATTTAATCCTACGGGTAGACCTTTCGTAGGCTGTACGTATTGCAGTAAATTCAAATCAATGAACTCGCTGTGTTTACAAATCGATATTACCGATTCGTATTGATTTTATTATTATGAATCGGTAGTGTTTGCACCATTCATTCATTAATATTTGGTCATTTATTACGTAAATAATAACTTTTTATAAAATAGTTGTTAATCGACTCTTTTACAACTATTTAGAGAAGATTAAGGCGAAATACCTTTTTTTAGCTATTAAAGTATAAAGTCCAATGTAGCAAAGAGTTTGTTGTCGCTCTAGGCGATTAGACGATACATTTTATTACCTGTTTCATCTGTATGCTAGTGAAATGTCGAAAATACACTTACTTTTTTATCTCAAGACTACTTTAGAAACATATATATATAGATAGATAAAAAAGTTTTGCTAAAACTTGAAAAAATGATCTCCGATTTGGATATTTTCTTTTTACTTTCTTTTCGTTAGGGTACGAGAAAGGTTAAACAAGCTTACAACGGTCGAATGCTAAAACGCTTATGCAAGAGTATAAAATTATGTTTTGAACTATGACAGGTTTGTACCTCTCATAGTTCATCGAGCCTAAATAGTATAATTTAAAAACATACATACATACTAATTTTAACATTGCCATCGGCAAATATACCGATGTCTATTCTCTTTTCTAAAAATATATTAAACACTGGCAGTCTCCATAATCGTTATAAGTAATTCGCATTATCTATTGAAAAAATGGAAAATTTTCAAGGAAAATTGACGCTTATTTTCCTACACAAACGACAGAGTAAATTAAAACACCTGTCCCTAGTTATCAAACATGTCACGTAGACCCTTAACAAAGCGCGTTAGGATGTGACAAAATAAAAAATATTATAAATGATAACTTATTACAATGACAATATATTCACAATAATATAATCTCGCACTGTATGTATTACAATATGTCTTTTAACGATATCAAAGTCTATCGGGGTAATTAGTAAAATGAATTTGGTGACAGTTGGTGTAATAATAAAAGACTAAAACTTTCTATTTGAGCAGGATATCGAAAATTGTAAACGAATCATCAAAATATTAACACTGTATGTTTTCGTACAAAAAGTTTATTTCTATTATTATTTTCTACTGCAGAGGCCAAGTAACATAAGGTCAAGTAACGCCTGATCTCGTCAGCTAATTTCCATTTCTCCTTTAAATTTTTCATTTAGTCATTTATATCAACATCATATTTAATTTAAAACTTTTTAATCTACAACAATAGTATTTATATAACGAGTACATGGACGACATCAAATAACACAATTACTCAGATAAAACTAAATATATATAGATTACTTTACCTCAAAGTAAAATATGAAATACATAGCAATATGTAAAACTCGTCAAATAATATACCGTTTCATAATGTATTCTCAACACAAACCGTTTATTCTAACGGACTTTCATTTATATTTACTACAATTTTACTTAAAGAAACACTACTTGAAAATAAAATCATCAATTAAAATTTTAAAAATAAAAAAATGTAAAGAAGAATCTAAAACTTTTGAATTATATACCATTTTTAATAATCACTGCCTTTCTAAATCTCGAAAATCTACATAATGGTTTAAAAAAAATAACATATATTATCATCGAAAAAGTTATAACATATAAAGAATGTCGTTATCATTATTTTCTCCGCAGGATAACGTATAAAAATATTAAAAGATATATTTGTAACTACAAGGACTCGTGCAGAAGACAGGTTAAATAACATCTGTTCTTGCCCTAAAAATCGGTAAGAGTGAATTGAATATAAATACATAGTCACATTTTGAAATAATACAGTTTCTATGTTAAATTTCGTCAGTTATATTGGAGATATGCATAGTGATTAGCTTAAACATACTCATCCTTAAACAAAATGATTTTTTAAGGATGAGTATGTATAAGTTACCATTTTTTTAAAATAATTTAAAAACCAATGTGTATGTTTATAAATATATTTGTTAAATTAATTGCTTAATATTTCTGCCAATTATTATCACTAATTAGAAATAATATTACAACTAACAGTATATAATTATGCATAAACCTATAGATGTAATAAGAAAAACAAATAAAATGTTATATTATTTGCGTAAGACCTTTTAAATCAAATTGATAAACGATGTAAACAAGCCATCGAAGCCCTCATTCAAAGACTTACAGGTTATTTGCTTAATGAAGTAATTTTCTACTGGCGGACTATTGCCCAGACCCGGTGGCGACATGGCGGCTATCGTGCGCAATCACGAATCGCGGAGAGTGAGATAAATAAATCTATAAATCAATTTCACCTTTTGACACTACAAATATAAAAATTGGCAGCAATTTATACAATATTATTTTATATTAAACATCAAATTACTATATATATCGCGTTCTTTCACACCGATCTGAGGGATTTCCTCAAATTAAGATATATTTCAGCGTTTTTCGACCGAAATACCTCCACTATGATAATAGATACAAATTTTATTAATATAATCTAAGTTTAGATTATTTCATGGAACGACACAACTATTTTAAAAATGCAATAAGAAAATGTGCGTCACAGAAGTTTTTAGTATTTACTCAAAATAAATATATTAACATTTTTAAATAAATTACAAAAACACAAATATTTAATTTATTTTAGATAGGTATCTATAATTCCCGTAAAATACTTACCGCTACTAAAGGTACAGCAGGATCTTGCACGTTATGCTTTTCACAAAAAAATCGAAAACACAAAATTAAAACTAAAAGACGAAGTAATATTTTACTTCCAAAAGATAATGGAATCTTTACTAAGTAATAAAGTATGATAGTAAGAAAAAAACTGTATATGAAACGATAAGATGTTCGTAAAGTTTTTGACGTTTGAACTTGTAACAAAAAGGCAGGACAAGCTGCGCGTCAAGTCCCTGCCAGAGACGGCGCGAGACTGTACAGAACAAACGAATTCCCACCTCCAGCGAGCTTTCGTAGCGTTTGCCGAGAACTCATCCGTCCCTCTCGCGCAACCGGTCACCTGCCGGATAAAAAAAAACTGAAGCCTCACATTTCGGCGAAATATGAACCAAACTAAACAGCACTTTATACACGATCAGGTACGCGGCAACTTTGTTTACCGCTGCCAGACGTCCTCGTGGAATAGCCGCGGATTAAGCTACTTTACAGACACCGAATATAGCTGTATCGTGCATTCGACTATCAAGAATGGTCGTTCGCACGCCGCGAGCTATAATTTGGATACATTACCCATTATTCGAGATATAGTAAATTGCTGCAACGTGGTGAGAGCGCACTGGCCTACAAAAGTGATTGAATTCAAGCGGGTTAGGAATCTTTAGCGGACACTTGGTAACTACGCGTATAAACAATGAGAAAATCTTAGCGGTCGACAGATAACTGACCGCCGTTACAGAAGTCGTACCTGGTCTCTTCATCACGTTATATTTATTTTATAGCGTCTTTCATGAAATGTATAATCTACTATTTATTAAGTAGGTACTGCCACTTCTTGTAAGCGAAAATTGCGTTTATAATCAAGCTGTTTTTAAGCCTAAATATAGCTAAAGCTGTTATAGGTTTTTTACGCCACTCAGGCGATTTGACTAGTAGCACTAATTTAAATTGGTAAAATATGTTTTGACTTTTGTAAGAAAACACTAAGTAAATTCTTATATACTTTTCACAGTTCTGTAACTTAGTATTGTATGTGTATACTATGTTATTGTATGTACACACAATCAGTCAGAAATAGTGTGCTCATAAAGGCACACCCAATAACTAGTATACTGATAAAAATATTTACCATTTTCTTCAAGTTTTACCAAAAAAACTAATAATAAACTGACTATAGGAATATTTGTGTTTATTTATAATTTAAAAAATATGTATATTATTTTATGTTAAAAATATGATATCGTACAAAGAGCGTCTATTTCAATTAATAGTTATTACGTTAATAAAACATTTAAAAAACACGCTTATATGACGCGTGTTTACAAAAACAAAAATGTACACTGTTGATTGTTAAAACTACAGTTGTAAATAGTATCTCTGGAGATACTGTAAATAGGTTACGAAACTGAATTTGTTCTCGAAATATATATGAATAACTCTATTTCTTTTTTCACCTACAAGAAATAGAATATTTTCAAAAACCAAAATATTAAAAGTTAGAATTAAATGCCTCGGTTTCTATTTATTGTTTCCAATTGAAAGGCGTTACTTCCACCTATTACTGTCTTCTACGAACTCATAGTTATATCTATTGAAAGAAAATCAATAAAGAGCCCTTATAAACTGATCAAAAAAATAATACAACCAATATAACTACTAAACGTTTACGTACGTGAATAAAAAAAATAGCATTAAAAATGATACTAATACAGAATCCAATTTCATTCATCTGTTCCTTCGACCATGACGCGCATTATCTACATACTATATGCTACAAACACAAGGCGTATGTATTATTGTTGTGCGCTATGTATAGCTTGTTGTTATGTATTCGTAGTAATTTCTATCCAATATAAATTAATCATACCTTGTTAACATCGCTGAATGATTTGTAAAAAATATGTACTGTTTTTGTTAACACTGGACAATACTGTACCTGTGTAATTAAATCACATCGCTAGTAAAAGACACGGGAAAGCACTCAGCAAGCACCCCAAAGCTTAAAATAGAGTCGAGGCAAACCGCTCGCTGCTCTTAAATCCTATTACAGGCACAGAGCACCTCTATTCATAGAATCCTCTGACTCGTACAAATACCTAATGCACATTTGAACGAAATGCATATATTTTACAGTACTCCATTTAAACATTGTCCACGAATAATGACATCACACCGAGGTCATATTTCGTTGAAATAATGAAAAATTGAGTTGATATACTCGTAATAGATAAGATTTTTTATCATTATTTTAACAAAGGCAACATGCATTTTGTAATTTTAGTGAGACAATCGCGAATGCAGGAATGAAAAAACTAGGCTAACCGTCCGGTACAAGGTACAGTATATAAATAAATAGGTTTTAAATTGTTTAGTAA
The DNA here is from genome assembly GCF_028537555.1 of Battus philenor. Classification (NCBI taxonomy): domain Eukaryota; kingdom Metazoa; phylum Arthropoda; class Insecta; order Lepidoptera; family Papilionidae; genus Battus; species Battus philenor. The sequence goes on from NW_027181715.1 coordinate 10,100,543, forward strand.
ATCCAGCATCTTCCATCGTCTTTAAGAAGGTCGTCTGTCTACCTTGTGGGTGGACGTCTTACGCTGCGCTTTCCGCTCTGTGGTCTCCTCTCTAAAACCTTAAGGCGTAAGCGGTCATCCATTCTGCACGCCATGTGGCCGGGGCAATAAATTTACTGACTTAATATGTAAATACACACTTATATATATATATATATATATATATATATATATATATATATATATATATATATATATATACTAGCTGATCCCGCAAACGTTGTTTTGCAAAGAAATAATGTTTTTAATTTACAAATAAAAAATAAGGGATGATCATAGAGGGGTGAAAATTTAGGGTTGTATGTGTTTTTGTATGCTGTATCATAAAAAAATTAAAACAAAAAATTTCGTCAAGAAATTAAAAAAAAAATTTAGGGGTGGACCACCTTTATCACTAAGGAGTATGGAAAATAGATAGTAGCCGATTCTCAGACCTACTGAATACGCATATGAAATTTGGTAAAAATCGGTCAAGTCGTTTCGGAGGAGTTCAAGTTCGAACACCGTGACACGAGTATTTTATTTATTAGATATATACATAAACATCTTTTTACGGGTCGTTTATGAAAATGAACACACACAAACTGAGTTGATGTTGTCGTAGATACTTCCATGTTTAGGGCGCGCTTAAATAAGGTTTTATTTTACGTAAGAGGACATCATTACCAAAGAGATCAATTTCATACCAGTTTCTATCAGGTTGCAAATTTCAAGCACTCTTTTATCGACGCGCATAAATGATAACTATAATCGATTAAAAATATAAAACAAAAAATCAGAATGTATTCCTGCAAAAATTACTAGAGAAAATGATTGATTTCAGCATACTCGAAGTTTAGCTATCTACTAAGCACATAAAACTATCATTAATATGAATAACATTAACGCTTTGTTGACAATAAACATAATTTCAAGGTTAACATTGTCTTCATTTACATGTCTCTCTTGTGGAGCTTGCTATTTTATTTTCGTAATCGATGAATATGTTGTTTACCTATACTTTGATTAGCCATAATAAAAAAAATTCATAAAAACTTACAAGACAGAAAATAACTCGCCTCTCTGCGGCTCACATACTTATCAGAATCAGCGGTCTTCATGCGTGACGAATTAAAGTTTTAAAAAGAACCCCGCGATCACGGAATCGAGGGGATATTCAACCATGAAATTGGACATACGAATCAAGTCTCAAAGAGCGTGTCGGAGTAGAGAAGCGAGAAGTTAAATTACTTACTCTTCATGAATGCGATCAAGCGCACTGAGCGGCGAACATGTTGTGCGGAATATATCCGCACTATAATATTTGTTTATGAGTAAAAAATTGCATTGCCGCTAACTTAATTTTTCAAATCGCTAATGAAAATATATGACGAAGTAGGTAGCTCTTGAAGCGTTTCTAAAAAGCATGATATCAGCAACTATGACGTCACCAACATAATTTATTATTACTAACATAATAATATATATATTGTACAAAATACAATCACAGTTATTTTACTTAACAAAGTTATGTGACTACAAAAGCAAATGAAAACTACACTAATCATATATAGACACATAATTTTTTTAAAAGAAGAAATTGAAAATTAACATTCCTCAGCTATTTCTTCACGAACGGAATGATATCCGTGTGTGTGTCTGCGCGCGCAATTGCAAAATGCAAACCCTTACAATATATAACAATTTCTTAAAACGTAAACATAGTCCAAATGCGCGCAGTCAAAAACTGCAGTAAAAGGTATTTTCTAAAATTTATTTAAAGAAGAGCATATTTTTAAAACCAATGTTGTAATGGTTGTTGATGGCAAACATTAGCGTGTTCCGGTTCTAGGGAACAAATAATTACGTAGCTAATGACATACACTAACTCATAGCGCCGATGTGCTGCACAAAAATGTAAAAAGCTATTTCAATGACAACGTAAAAGAAAACCAAGAGTGAATATGTCATGTTACTCTTGTTGCGTTCATTTAACCGGAACAAAAACATTATAAAAACTTCTTATATCAGGTTAATTATACATCATGAAGATTACTGAGATTATTTAAAAAAAGAGATGTGTATTATTTTTAGTTGACATTCTTGACAAATTACTAATACTCGTGTAAAACGAATTATTTTTTAAAAAATTTCAGTCTAATATTACAATTGAAGTTACCAAAGTGATCAATGTTAGACACTTTATCTGTATCTATACATAATATACTCGTACTATAAGACATTTCTATCTTTGTACTGACATCACTATAGCTCTGGAACCGAACATACTAAGAATTTATGAGAAAAGGTTTTACGAAATTCTAGCTGCAAAGGTTATTAAGTTCGCAAAGCGGGCTAGGGACAGCTAGTATCCTATAAATATGTACTAGAAGAGCCGTCGTTCAGAAATAAATATTTTCTTGACCACCAGTTGGATTAAAATAAATTGTTATCGAATTGAACTTTAAAGTGTGTATAAGCAGAGGTCACTGTCATTTAGCTGCAAGTGAAAGCACAAAGAGTACCCCGCGACCCGAGACCCGCGACCACCCAAAGCAAACAAGCTAACCCAACCAGTTTGCTCCTTGAAGAACGCTCCGGGATTTTATGTGTTTTTTTATTTTAAAATTGAAAGACATTTATTTACTTTATACGATAACTTATAGATTTAAAATGAATTCAGGAAAGATATTTTTTGCAAGTTTTCAGACTTTTATCAAATTCACATTGAAAAAGTATGTAAGTATTTTTGTGATATATTAATTATAACATAAAGCCCAAAATATCATAAAACTGTTTGCATGCAAACACTCCTATGATAAATTCTGGTAATGATTGCTTTTATTTTAAGAAAAATAAAAACGAAATCAAGAAACATCGATGATCATATTTATTTATCAATTATCGGTGTTAGCAATAATTAAAATTACTTAATAAAGTGCTGTGAATGAAAATTTGTGAAAAGAGCTTAAAGTGTAAGAAGTTAGGTTATTCCTGTAATTGTTAAAAATGGGACCTTGGAATGAGTATAGTGAAGATACCGTTTATCAATTTTTCCAGCTAAGATTGTCAAATTACATACAAAATGCATTTTCAGCAGAGCTGTTAGGAAGCTAAACACTGCGGTTAATTGCTTTGATCTTGACCTCTTCAATAATAACCCACTTATTTTTAAAAACATTACAATGTATCGGTTCTCTGTTGGTTATAAAAATATACTAATTAATTATATTGTGTGTGTGCTCAGTACATTAAACATTTTTTTTAATATTTGTTTCTAAGTAATGCTCTTCTATTACATTCTCTTTTTTCTTTAGGCGGAAACTTGTTAATTAAAATTTTTATCACTTAATTTTTGTCACTGTATGTTTCCCTAAAATAAATAAACAAATGCGTAAGCGGGCATAAATGTCGGAAAGGCACCGTCAATATTATGAAGTTATGAAACGCGCGCTGCAATAGAGTGATATGTAAATTGTTTGACGTTAATAACGTTGTATATTAAGTTAGATTTTGTGAGTAACTATCAAATAGTTTCGTACAGATATAAATGTTCGTACACAGTATTAATGTAATAACATAAGATAAAGGGATTTTTTAAACAAAGTATCTTTTCAAAAAGGAATGATAAAGGACCGAGTACAATATGTTGTTTTAACCAAGGCACTCGGCGACTGGGTCAAGGATATGCACTCAGGACACAGACTATTTGCATAAACTCAACTAACTCCTAGTCACAGACAGTGACGCGCTGCGTAAGAACTCATGTAAGATATAAATAGAAAAAAATATTTTACATATTTCATTTGAAAAAATCCTTTGCTCTATTTTCAAATTTTTCATAGATATAATTTTGGGATAGAAATTAAAATATTTAATAGTGCACTAAAATATGAAAACTATGTTTATAGCTGTTGAAAACATTACAAACAGCTCCTAGCGAAAGATATTTAAACACATCGAAATTTACTTTCACCTTATATTTTAAAGCTTACACCCATGATTGGCCAAAATTAAATAATATAACGTCAAATGGATTTAAAGCCTATTTAAAAAATATAAATATGTCATTGTCAACCCTTATGTCAAAATGTGTGTTGAACATATTTTTATGCTTGTTTATTAAATTTACCTAATTTGTTTATATCTAAAGTATAAATCGGAATTAAATTTATTATATTATTATTGAATATCAACAACATGGCAGGTAAACATTTTTTGGATATTTTATTTCGTTCCATTTACTAAATCGCGTGATCATATCAAGGAGGTAATAGATTGATGGCTATGGATTAATGACGTCAGAGAATACTTAATGCAAGAAGTACTTGAGTGATTATAACATATAGGTTATGGTTACATTTTTAAACTAAGCAAGTGTTAGTAAAGCTTAAATAGTTATTTTAGCCTTTAACGTCAGCAAACCATCGCTATGTCTATTTATTTCCTCACTAGTCTATCTTAATAGAAAAAATACATAAATATCGTACTCCTAGTACGCTTGCTTGCATAAGTTTCTTTAGTATATACTGTTAAATATCTTTATTGTATCCAATTTAATTCACTTATATGATATACATACAAAATATTGTAGTAATGAGTAATAACTGTTTATATATACACAATCCTAAATAAATAATTAAATCGTTTTAAATAAAGAATTATTAAAAACATTTCCCTAGCCCTATTTTATTTATCATGGAAAACTCAGAGCTAGCAGATATTTATACATTAAGAGTAGTAACAGAAAGTCAATTACATGTTTTTACTAAAAGGAAGAAATACGTTCCAGATTTAACCTTACAAATTGTTATATTATATATGATATCACGGTTAAAATTTTTTACAACAATTATATTAGAACTATAATAATAAATACATAAATGACAAAATTTTAGTTTATTTTAACGAATGTATATATCAAACAATAACTATTTAATTAAACATAAATATTAAACTATATACACTATCCAACTCAAAGGAAGAAGAGCGTCACTCTTAATCTTTTTGAGTGAGTGTTTGAAACACTTGTGCAAAAAAGGTCTAAGTTCGCATTGTATTGTTGAATTGGATGCTGGCTCTTACTAGAAATGCATTGCTGCTATAATTTGAGTTAACACGGGTAATATTCAGTAATCTCGGATTTGTCACGAGGTCGGCATAAACGCGAAACCAAAAAACCACCCAGAAAACGATAATCGATCAAATTCGCTAAAGACAAAAGATAAGCTGAATCAGAAATGCGCCTCACCTGAATTATTATTAAGGTTATAGGTAAGTTTTTGAGCGACATTGAATGAATCTCAGGAACTTCGTTTGGATATTTTCAAGGTTATCGAAATAAACATTGTAGTTTGGATTCCACGCCGGTGAGCAGTATTAGAGATGACTGCGGAAGAATGAACAATACAAAAAATTGATGGTTTTGATGCTTTCAAATGAAAAATGTAATCTCATAACAAATCGTAATGCTTAAGAAGATTTTGTCACAATGTCGGAGATATGTGTACTAAAAAGATGCTTAGTATCAAATGTTACGCCCAAATTTTTTATTGAATCTACTCTTACTAATGTTTTTCCGTTTAGCGTGAATGTGAAGTTAAATGGTCGATAATAATAATGGTCGATATATTTAATTCTAACTAGTTGATTATGCAATAATCGGTGAATCAGGTGAGATCGGATTAGAGAGCAATGGAATCACCCTCAGCTGAGTTGTGGTGCAGTACTTTCATGTCATCCGCGCGCAATATAATTTGTGAATGCGTAAAGCATTCGGATATATCGTTGATAAAGATTGTGACAACGAACGCAATTCTGGAAAAGACGAATGCTACTCTAGATGAATAACTGTTAAGCAACAGTTTGACAGTTAGTTGACAAGTTATCTACATACGTAGAAAACCATCTGAAGAGGTTACTTCTGAAACCTGCGTCTGAAAGTGTGCGAGTAGAAGTGCATGGTCAATTCTGTCGAAAGCTTTATATGGCTGTATATTACATCGAACTGAAGATGTTTAGACAATGCTTTTGGTAGATATTCACAACAAACGAAGAGTTCGTCATTTGGTTTCTTTTAATGTATAGAAGTAATGAAGGCGGCCATGCCAATTTTAGGAACTGATACTTCGCTCGGCAATCTTTGAAAAAAAAAGTGGCACTAGGATGGTGAGGCTTGTAGCACACTTCACGTTAAAAATTGAGGAAATATAACGGCCGGAAGATTTGTTAAAATCAACCGACGAGAATACTTTATATAATTCGTCATTATGTTTTGGTATTGCACTAACGTCTGCTGCGGAATTCTTGATATAAAATAATGATTCTCAATATTACTGAGAAGCAGGATCCCTGGTATTGCTGGCGCAAAAAAAATTGTAACTGAAATAGTCACAAAACATGTTACATATGTGTTCACCATTTTTAAAAGACTTTTGCCCCTTTTTGGAAGTTTAATAATAAGTATTGCTTACTTTTCTACTATTTATATAAGACCAGACCTTTGGGATTAATTGCTATGTTAGTTTCAACTTTTGTATTCAGAGAAGCTCTCAGTGTCGAGCGTTTTAGCATCTTTAAACAAAGCAAATGTAGTATAGTCTGGTACCTTTTATATTCAGAGTGCCATTTATTTGATTCTTTTCTTAGAATTTTAATAAAAGTTTTACTGTACCAGGCAAAGTATTCGGTTAAGGGAGTAATTGTCTATCTAGAAGACGGTAGATTTTCTACTGTGGCTTGATGATAAGAAACCTCTGGCACCAAAGGATCGCAGCAGAGATTAACTAGCAGTTTTCTATTTAAAAAGATCAGGTCAAGCAGTTTATTGTTTGCATTAAGGTATAAGTTATACCGCAGCAGATTGCAAAGTTGATTTTATCGAATAAGATGGATTGAATTGGACCTTTGACATTACTGAGCTCCAAAGAGCACCCATCGTCTAACAGAGACCGGTTGATAAAAGGAAGATTGAAATCGCGCAAGATGATAACGATAATGATAAGTTCTACTAATTACATTCAAATTCAATTAAACTTCACTACGTGTTTATATCTTTTTAAGGTCTAATAAGTTGTTAGTTTAAGAATCTGTGTGTGACTGTGGAACTCTTAACGCGTTTTTTTAAAAGCCTGCTGTCGCCCAATCTAACCTTAATAACATAATTTAAATGATTACTGTTCCTCTAATAAAGCATAGGTTCTTATATTCGACTTACAGTGTAGTAAATCAGGACTTGAGATATTGAACCGCTTCGGTGGACCTAAAGACAATACCATCATGACAATGTAAACATTCGAAACCATTAATAATATTTGTTTACAAACTGATTATTTTACCACACGATTACAAAAATATGCTTCACTGTTATAAATAATTTTTATCGATAATGTTATATGAATGAAAGCTTTAAAAGGGTGAAGGTGTAGCTCATTTGCTGTCAAAAATAAATTTCTGAAATAATAAATAACCTAATAAAAATATAGAAAGGAAAAGCTGTTTTCAAGATTTGGATAATTGCGTATAAAAATAAATTATCGTTTAATATCTATCACTGCGGACTCCGTACAGTCAGAAATTATTGGTCTGTCACTTCCCAATAGGAAATTACATAATTCACATTATACATGACGGTTAGAAATAGATGTAGGAACTTAGCCTTTTTGCTGACAAATGATCTATGCATTTACAACTTTAAAGCTTTTACACCTATAAGCAAAGGCACTGTATATGTCAAAACTGCATAAAACACGTAATGTCTGTAAAATGTTTAAATCTCATTTAACTGACACGGAGGGCTTTTATCTGCCCACCCAACAGTTTAAAGCACGCATGCATTAAAATAAAGCTTTAAAGTTCGAATGACCGATCAACTGTAATGTGAATCGTTCGAACACAAACGAGTGTTCATTGAACGACGTCGCTTGTTTAATTCCTAAATGATAACACTGCGTAATAATTCTCTCATTCGTCGACAGCGGCTACTCAGAAATCTGTGGTGCTTAATATTGCGTCAATGATTGACTTGGCTATTGGCTCACCGGAGGTAAATAATTCACATACATTCATTTATCTTTTTAAAGATCCTTAACAAATTGTGAGTGATTGGTTATAGGTGGAGAAGAGGTTTATGCATCGCTCATTTTCTATTAATGTATGACACGTCCTATAAAAAATCAATGGTTTAATAAATAATAATAATTTAATGATAATATAATAAGTAAAATGGTTTCAAAATTGGAATAACTACTTTTCAAAATCAATCACTATTTACTATCTGTCTCTGCAGATTATTAATACTGCTTAATTTAACCTGCCTATCCATTCCAATAAAAAATTACTAATATAAATTATTTCACAGTAACTACTACAGGTTGATTTGAAACAGTTGTAAAAGCTTTGAAAGCTGACAAATTCTGACATTCAACCCTTCACAACTTTTACACCTTTAACCAATATAACCAATCACCCAATATATATAGCAACAGATCCGACCGATTTTTGGCAATCCTAACTAAACGAAATAGACGTGTTACATTTTGAAGTAAATATTTTTTTTTATATTCTTAACTGAAGAGTAGGATTTTACAGGTGAAATCACAACATGAGTAAGAGTGCTCTATTGCTGGTACTAAAAACAAGTCTCCCGTTATCAGCAAACATTTATAGTAATTATTTAATCCCTAAGTGTTTCCTGTGTAAGTTGTCAGCCTAATTTGATATTCTGTGAAACAGTGAATGTCTTCAACAACTGTCTATCCTTCATTGAATTTGTAGTTGTCACCCAGCATTATAATATCAGTTAATAGAAGTTAATCAAAGCAAAGTCTACACCTATAAACGTATTTAAATTACCAAGATTATCGTTTTTTAATTTACAAATTACAAAAGCTGGCAATATAGATTTTTTAACCAATCACAAGCCTTTGTCATATAAGACCCTTAGTGTTTCCAGTGTTGCTCCATATCACAGAAATGTGGACAGTAAAATAAAGAAATCAATTATATTGATGGTTTGTATGTTGAGGAGGAAACTTGCAAATATCGTGGACTTACCCGCATTATTGTCTGCATTCTCTATTAGCTTAAGATCAATCACCTCTCGGCAATAGGTCATTTTAAAATTTTAAAGTTTAACAACGTTACATAAAAGAAGATTGACTCATCGTACAGTACATAACTCAAGATCCAAATCAGCCAACTTTGCGATAAAGTGATCAAGAGATAACTCTCACGGAAGACACTTAGTGTCTATACTGGCTACCATTAAAGACTTCCATCGCTAATAGACGGACGACTTTATTTAGATCGTCGGAAAATGCTGGATACTGGCCACTTCCAGCCGGCCTCATTGGATATCTATCGGGTGGCCTATGTTCAGCAGTGGACGGCCTGCCAAATGTTGATGACATATATTTCCGGTTCACGATTTTGGGTTTTGATATGTCGGTTACCTTAGGTGATAACAATTTACCATTTGTGAACAATGGCTATGTGATAAAATTAATAATCCGAAACCGTTGATTATAATTCAGTCTTCAACCACTAGACTTCCACTACTCAAAATGCTGAATTAAATACACAAAATTGGTAAAATAATAAAAATAGCAACCGCTAACAATACAATCGTAAGCATTGTTAAAAGTTTAGTTGGAATTAAAACTTCATGCATGACCCAGATTTTTCAGTGAAACCGTTTAGCGATTTGTAATTCGATGAAACCCTAGAGGTTTACTCCAGTAAGTAGGTTATTTTTTTTATTTTTAGGTTGGCGTAGTCGACTTTTGTATGCTCCACACTGTACTGCACTGTCTAGCACAGCAACTGCGCGTAGACACCAAAAACGTGGAAATTAGGGGCCCTATAGGCACGTTGCCCCTTGATAGGGATGTCAATAAATCTGTTTTTGTTACTGAATATGCTGTGGACACTGAAGGAAAACCGGTAAATAGACTAATTCTTTAAATTACCCACGATTAGTTACATCGTAATAATACAATTGTCGTATTTATATTTGCTGTTTTTGGAAAACCCGATATAATTTTAAGAAATATGGCGAAAGGAGAATACGAGAAAAATATATCTATTCAGTTTTTTAACTTCCCAAAATCTATTTAAAAAACTATACTTTCGTTTCATTTTTACAGACCGATGAACGACTCACGCAATCAGGTATCATTTTAAACATATTTTACATAGTGAATAGCATACGAATATTACGTACTATTCTGTAAAATAACTTAACATTACCAATGGCTTACAGGTATATATAATTATAGTACGTTTTAAGAGTATTAGACGAATACAAAATCATCAAGGTTTTAAGCAAAAGAAATACTTTAAAGTTAAATTTAATCTTGGTCAAGACAGCTTTTGAGGATAAAAATATATTGGGGATTAAATTATTCTAAATACAATAAATGTAATTTAATAAAACTGAATATTATTTTTTCAGCTCTTGCAATGCCTACAGGGACCATTGACAGTATTTTAATAGGTAATAACAAAGTATAGTGTAATGGATAACATAATATGAAATAAAATATGATAAAAATATATGAAATAGAATATAAAGTTTATTCGAGAATAATTTTTGCTTTTCAGTGGAGCGCCTCAATGAAGCTGGAACTCGTAAGTTCTTTGGAAATATTTCATAGAAATATTTAAATATCTCCATTTTAGTAATACATCTGTGTAATTATTTTCTTTGTTGCAGCTGAGGAGAAAACAGAACCTTCTCGCGGTAAGTTATAATACATTAAATTAGAAAAGAAAAAATTTTTCACAATCAAATTTCTGTAGCTGAGAAACATAACAGTAGTTGAGAAAATGTATGAACAACAAACTCTGTAAATTTATGGCAGTGTAACGTGGTCACTTTGAGCCACATTGTTGAGCTCACAAACACCCAACTAGCCATGGAGTAGGTTACGCTTTTGAATACTCTACGAGATCAAATAAAAAATGAGAAGATCCGTTGACCAACGAAAGTTACCGACTCAACTCATCTGATTGTTTAGTTGAAGTGGCTGTGCGCAGGCCACATAGCCGCAGAACAGATAGCTGATGAGGCCTCAAGGTTCTAGAGTATAGACCACGGACCAGCAATCACAGTGTATAACATCCAATTACAACACAGACGACCTTGTCAAAGTTGTCCTATTGGAAATCTTTGGGTGAAGCCTATGCCATTGGACGTCCCAAGGCTAAAATGATAATAAACAACTTCAACGTTCTAAAATTTTCTACATTAGTTTTGCAAGCATCAAAGCAATATAATCAACTCTTAAAACGAAATAATAAATATCCTCTTTTAATATTATTTAATTTTTGTAGGCAAACCCGCCGCTTCACGCAAAACTTTGACCGCAACCTCCAGCGCCTCTACTGAGAAACTATCACTTGTTACTATGAGCAAGTTTAACTTGCTGGAGGACATGGTAGAGGATCTTAAAGAGCGAGTATATGGCAGCATTCCAAAGAATGAAGATATCATAGAGGAAGTGAGGTCAATATCAGTAAAATAAACTTTTTAACTTTATAACATTTAAATAACTTTTAGAGAGTAAAAATAATGAACTCAATCGTATCAAAGGTCACAAACGAACCTCAAAGCAATAACGGATATGTGGACTTCGCTAAACGTGTCTTCGCGGCTAGAAGCAACGGAAGCCGGCATCACAAAACTTAGCTCTCTCATAGAAGATCTTGTTTCTGATATTGGCAAGCTACAGGATTCTGTAAAGGACGCTGCACAGGACGCTGCAAAGTAAGCAAATTTTATTATTACAATCACATCTAAAACACCACCCTAATAAAAATATTTATTTTAACAATAAAAAGAAATGTAAAATATAATTATCCCAAACCATTAGACAAAAGCATTAAACAAAACCATTAAACAAGAAACCATTAGAGTGTAAACATTAACATCCTTTCATGATAATTCAAAATGATGCAAACAACATGTGAGCCATTTTTCAATTAATTACAAATGTCTAGAGCCTTATAACCCTTTCTTTTATTACGTTTTAAAGGCGTAATACAGCGTTTTCATGTAAAGAGTTTATTCAATAAATACCTTCTTTTCCACATAATACTATATTATATCCTAAAAGATAAAAAATGATCCTGGTATAACTTTACTTAAGACCTCGGGAAACGGTAACTGTGAGACCTACAATTGTACCGGAACCACCAACTACACCGGTACCACCAACTACACCGGTTGTTATCCCGGCGATGAGTCAAGACCAGTGTGCCGAATTGATGCAAGACCTGCAACAGCTGAGAGCTGACCATGACGAGTTAGAGCGAAAATTTTGTACAGCCATTCAAGATTTCAAGCCGAACACAGGTAGGATTTGTCGCAATTCTCTTGTATATATTACCGCTTCACAAATTTTCAATAGCCATATATACGGAAACGTTTAAATATTTTGATATTCGAATCAAAAAACCTTCCTTAATTTTCTCCTTTTATATGAAAGTAATATATATATATATATATATGTGTGTGTGTGTGTGTTTGTGTAATAAGTTTTTTTATGGTATACATAATAAGTTTTAACATTTGCAGATGTTGTGATGCCCGGCGACATAATCAACCGGCTAATCGAGTTTGATAGGAAACTAAAAGAGTGCCATGACTCTGTCAACAAACAAGGAGGCGTTATGTCTGACAACGTAATTAATTTTTTTTCTTATCGCGCACTTAAAATTGCATAAAAAATATTCGAAAAATACTTTGTTACAAGTCTGTACATAACACAGAATTTTTCCCAATGTGCCATTTATAAAAATACTCATACAAATACAAAATACATTTATTTATTTGTTAAGAACTATGAAGTGATTCAAAAGGTCATCTCATTGGCTGTAAATCGCACCTAAATTTTTAGCAACTGCATCAAGTGCACGTTTTTCATATAGACCAGCCGTTTACGAGTTTTTAAACTGTTTGTTGCAAGTCATATTTCGGACTAAAAATATTGGAAGTTTTTTTAGAATATGATGACATATAAATAAAATAAATACATCGTTCTTGGGAAGGGGACAACACTTCTTAGCGTTCCAAGGATTGTAGATAACGGGTTCTGCCTGTCACCGAGTAAGTAATGCAAAGTGTACCTTCCACTTAGAACCAAGCTGCAAGTTTTTTAATGTTCCCCCTACCATGTTTGAAGCAGGAAGTTTACATTATTGGGTTTTTCTTTTATCAATATTTTAATTTTATTCATCATTTCCCTTACATTCTTCTCAATTTCTTTTACATTTTTAATCAGTCCTTCACAATCTCTTTTTCTTTCATATCTTTTTTCACATAACGCCTTCTTTCCCTTGTTTTCATTCCTAGATCACAGGTTAATACAGTATTAAAATTTATTTGACTTGTTTACTACTTTTATTTTCATTTTATTTTAATTTTTATTTCAGACATAACTTTCTTTCCAGTAAAACTCTTTTTTTGTCTAATCTGAATAACTTCATTTATACTGTTGTATTTGTACCTATTTCTGCTTGCATGTTTAACTTACCGTGGATCTTATCTGAAGCTTTTGTTTGGTCCCCGAATCTTATTTTGATTTATCGAGCACTGTACCATCTTTATTCAGAACTCTAAGATGACATTTGTCGTCGCCTATGAGGTAGGCAACATTTTCTTCCTCTATTCCCATATTCATTGCAACCTCAAAATCAAGGCGAAGCCCTCCTAATACAGGACATATGGCGATGGGGTGCACCACGGTCTGGTCCACTTCCAGGTCACAGATGCACGAGGGATTCTCCTTGAGTTTAAACTTATGCAGGTGTTCAGAGAATCCCCTGTGCCCCGTAAACATCTGGAATAAACACATATGCACCTGAACTTTTTGAAGTACACGATATGCTGATCCTGCGTCGGGGAAGAATTTCCTCGTTGTGGATGCCGTCGTTCCTTTCCGTACACCTCCTATTTCATCCGGCAAATGTGTTCAGCCTGAGCTGTCGCTTGACGGAAAAAAAGAGGACATCTCTCGTGTTTCGCTCGCCTCTTGCTCTTTAGGGCCGCGTCCTTAACCAACTTGTCCGCCGTCATTCTTGTACAACTTTATTGTCCGAATTTCTGTTCCCACCTTACTAAATTCTATCTAAATGAATTAAGCTACTTCATTATGATTCGAAGACTTGAAAAGTAAATTGGTAACAAAAACTTCGTACTCGTGTTCGTTCGAAAGACAAGACGCTCATCTTGGATCGCAAATTTTTAATTGAAAACTTTTGATTTGCAAACTCGCAACAACCATAGGGAAAACTAAAAAAGGATAACTAAAAAAAATTACATCTGGAAAAATACCCAAATTTGTTTTAAAAATTGGCTACGATTTGCGAGGTAGATATAGAATATAATATATTTACAGACCTAATATATTATTTCATGCAGTTTTTACATCGGTCGGCGAAAGTCTTTTCGCAAAGTACGAATAACATGAATTCGTAATAAAACCTCTATGGCTCTGCGATTTGATTCTAGCTGCTTTTTGGGAGATGAAAAGCTTACGTTAAAAGAATTAGTAATTTTTTATTTAAAAACTACTAAAACTTAGTTTTTCTTTCTGTCAAAATGTGAGAATCTAGAAAAGAAATAAGATACATTTTAAAATTTTACACATATTTATTTTATATAATGTACATTTATTTTTCACATATTCAGATGCTTATATTTTTATTTAGGTTAATTCATTGCAAGATCAATTGGAATATCTATCAAAACAAGTAACGTTATTGCAAGAAGCAAACAAAGACGCCGAAAAGGACTTACCAGGTATGCCTAGTTACGTGAATAAACAAACAATTGCCAGGCAATGTTTACCTTCTTATTCCTTTAAAATTATTTATTAATTTCGCAACATTTTAAACATCCACTGTCTATATAATGTTTTTTTAAATATATTTTTTTAATTAATCTTAACGGTGTCTAAAAACAAACGATTTCATTTTATTAGTTCCGGAGAGGATATATTATGCACTTCGAACGATAAGATTTAAACAAGATTCCAACCATACCTTAAAATCTCTTAAATCTACTGTTGAAATCCACTGATGAAACAGTGGTGCCCGTTGACACCAAGCAAATGCCGTGTCACACTCGCTGTCACACCATGTGTGTGTCACCTCACAAATTTCAATTTGCTCCCAACTTAATTCCTGCTGTAACATGCCTTGGTATAATGATACCCATTGACAATCGAAAATGAAATGACGCTTTCAACGCACCACTCTCTTATAACAGTCCTATAGGTATTTGTACATAAATATCTAAAGTCTCCAGCAAATATCGGAAGACGTAATACCGATGCATAAAAAAAATCCTCTTGTAATATGACTAACTTTATTGACAGGCCGAAAAGCATTAAACTTTAAATTTCTTGTAGAAAACAAAATTATAATTCTTATACCATTCTATAGGCCATTATTTTGCAAATTATGAAGATATAATCAAGCAACGTGATCTAACATCATAACTGTAACATATCAAAATACCACATCGCGGAAACGCCTTGTCACGATTCCACCGTAACGGAACGACATTTCTCAGGGTTCGCTGTTGTCTTCAACCATAACTGATCTTTTAATATAAAGCTCATATACAGTTTAGACGCCGACTTTGCATTTTATACTTACATAGAAAATTGAGATTCACGTGTATTTGAAATGTCTCTTAATGTTTTTTGCAGTGTAACTCTTTTATAAACAACATTTCCGAAACTAAAATTTTAATAACATCGTTCAACTAAGTTATCACTGGTGATAGATATTATATTTCATAGGCTCATATGTTAATAATTTCTCAGCTCCCGCGTTTTTCTTGTTTTCTTTTTTTGTCCCTATATTTGTTTTGTTGTTTTTTCTCCCCACTTTCTAAGACATATTGGTATGCAGGACTTATGAAGTTGTTCCAGACAGTCCAGGATATGCAAGAGGAATTGAAACTGGTCCACGAGACAGGACTGCAATTAGCCGCTGAGAAGGAAGATCGGCAAGCCCGTATAAATGTATTATTGTATCATTATTATAAATTTCTCTCGTCCTTTAAGTTTTTTGATAAATTGAATGACTACAACTAAGCTTCATTACTCTTCATAACGTTTGTAATTCGAATTGCATGCTAATCTGTAAATAAGAAATAGACTAAAATTTACGAACATATAGATGTTACGTTCCTTATTTGAACTTGTTTTAATAAATTAAATAAAATAACTGATGCTATCATTACAAGCACTAAGTTGGTTTTAAAAGCAAGCAAAACTTAAAGTCGTATGATAGTGAAAGAATCTATTATTAAATTCCACCGTTATCAACACATCAACACAAAGATATTTTTACTTAAATAACGCTTTAAAATGCAAAACATCAAGGATAAAATTTCCTTTTTTTAGGTTATTATAGAACAAATCGAAGTGTTGAAGACGATTAAATTAGATCGGGACGATATGACGGAAGCAATGGCTGAAAAGGCGGATCTACGCATGCTGGCTCGTAAGGTGTCGCACGACCAATTCGAGCTCGCCTGTGATGATTTATCCAGAGGATTGGATCATGCTCTTGGAAAACTCAATTTACAGGTACTCGACGTTTCTCGTATTTAATAAATATTTCCTATTTATTATGATTTGATTTACCAAAAGATTGTGTAATAATTATTTTCTCCATGACGCAAATCTTAAATGCCTATACAAAAATTTTTACACACGGTTACTACAATCTCTTTCATTTAGAATTTTTTACTTAATAAAATAAAAGAAAATACTAATTCGTATTTCCAAAACTAAATAAATTAAAAAAAAATACCGGTGACCATCTTAATAGATTAGTTTTTTCTCAATCGATCGATTTTGTTAACAAAAATGATGGACAGTTCTGTTAAATAAATAATTATTATTATTTTAAGGAATCGTTATGGCAACAAGCGCTGGACGATATCCAACGCGAAATTGAAATGAAGCTTGACAAAATGGAGCTATCGCCTGTGAAAGAGTTCTTTAATAACAAATTGAAACAACTGCAAGAGAACTTGAAACAGATAGCGTCTATTCGCAGAGCAGTTGAAGCCGCTGGAGCGAAGAAAAAGCTTATGAAGTATTCTTTTTTATTTCATATAATCTGTGATTTTATACTCGTTATATTACAATTAGGTACAATTCCAGTACTTAACGTAGATTTGGAAAATCAATTTAAAGTTGTTGCATGATTGAGTTACAAGCTAAATATTTCGAATCAATGCATTGAAAGCGGTGTCTTTTTAATGGCTAATGGAAAATGAGTAAAAATTTCTTTATTTCAACATAAAAAAATAAGTAAAAATCCTGCAGGCAGTGTTATCAAGGATTTAAACTAGCCAAAAGCTTCCTTTTCTCGACAAAACTATAGATATTATTTCTTGTATTATAGAAATAACAGCGCGCGCTTTTTCCAGAGATTTGAACTGTATTTCGTGTGACGCTAATGTCGTGATGCCTATGGAAGGAGAATCAACAATACCAATGGCAAAGCCTTTACCTGCTCATATGTCCATGAAGCCATACCTGACGTACGAATTGGGTATGTCATTCTTGTTTTATATTATATTGTATTCATATTTAGAAGGCCTGGTGCTACGTTTCTTTTTAATGAATTGGCTGCCCCGCCAGACTTCGTATTATTACAAGTTTTTGGCCTATTGCATTCTAATAAATACAATAAACAAAATAAAACACATACTTTATATTATTTGTAGTCTTTAATTTCCAATAATACGCAGCTGGCAAACTAGCGGGACTTTATTAATAATTATTTAAATTTTTACTATTTTTTTTTTTTAGTTTCATTCTATCGTATCATCTTTTGTTTATGTTGACGTCAAATGTTTGGTAGCCTCTTTCATTCTATGCTTTGAACGCAATAAACAAAGTGTACTTTTTACTGATTACTTTCAGTTTTTTTTTTGCCTCTATTAGAAGATTTCTTGTCTATTAAAAAAATTACCAAATTGGTCGAAACTACTTCGAGTCTTACGCTCAGCAACACATTTTGCTATTAATTTTATTTACATAGAATATTTTAATACCTTAGTACTTTCGGAGCAAGAGCTTTTTTTTTGTAGAGATTAAAATGATTGTTTTCGACTAATCCGTGCACTATGTAACTATTTACATATGAATGTGCATGAAGTAAATGAAATGAAGATAAGAGAACGTTGGTTAAAGACCAAGTTTAACAAATTCTTCATGGGTTTATGTATACGCACATATAATAAAGTTCCACCAGATATCCTACACGTTCCCCTTCATAGTTTTAAATCTAAAATCATTAATTTAAAAAAATTCAATTTTTTAATTTGTATTAGCGAAATTATTTTCACACATGTACAACTACTCATAGATTTTTGACTCTTTCCAGAATTTTCAATTATATGTTATAAAAAAGTAAAATATACAAACAAAAAAATTGCGTTGAGTTTTACTAAAACAATGAACTTGTTAGCGTACTTAATATTAAAAAAAAACTCGTAATACATTTGAATTTTTGTCCTTATCATAAAAAAATCATTAAGCTGGTTACAATAACCAATATGTTGGTTATATACCAAGTATATATTACGATTGGGTTTTCTCTAGTATCTAAACTAGGCCTAGCCTGTGTTTTGACACAAGGGAGTTCCTGTGTACCAAATGGAACATTATATTTACCCTAATTATTTGTATTATATGTAAACATACAAGTTATAGTTTTTTTTTTTCAATTAATACATAAATAAAAATTCTCAAGATAGATATTATAAGATACTTTTGATGTCGTTTTTATTAAGTAAGTTTATACATAAATTTTGATTGACTTTATTGTATAGGAATGTACCAAGAAAAGATGTGAGTCTCGCAATGTAAATCGCATAAAGCTGGTCCTGTAGGAACTAATTGGACACAGTTCAGAGATCCATCGCCGTCTCAAATGTTTAGGATCATAAAAAAGACTTTTACGCTCATTTTGTACGATATCCATTATAAAAAATGATCGCTCTGAAAGTACATCACACCAGGAATATAATTCTCCAGTGGGGAATTCGAAGAGTTTAAAATACGTAACTTTAAACTTGCTTACATTAGGCTCTTTCCACTTTGATTAAAAAATAGTTTTTCACATCTCCCTAAATCATACACAATAAGTCAATATAGATTGTGCCATAATATAGTAAACTGTTTGGATAAGCACAGGGTCCGCAACATGACGTAAGGTTTTAAATATAAATACAAGTTTACAGATCCCTTCCGTTACTTTTTTTTTTGCGAAATTTATGTAAGAGTTTGGTCTAATATAACACTAAGCTCATTAACAAAGGCAGCTCTTTCCAAGATAGAACAATTACTTTACGAGTCCAATGTGTGAAAATTATGATTATTGCATGAATGTACCTTAACAGTGAAATAAATTCCGGGATTTTATTACAATAGATACCAAATGTTACTTATTTAGTTTTTAACGTACATTTGCTTGAAGCCAAATCTTTGTGTGTTTTAAACTAAATTCGGCTTTGGTTCCAACCTAGTCTCAACTTCGACCTTAAAAAACCAATGTTGTAAAGATACTCATGTATTCATCAGAATTCCATAGAATCATCTGCCGCTGGCACACAAAGGGTGAAGATCTTTGGTCTTCAAGCTTGGTACCATCAGAATCAGATAGAGTGTGCTTTAACAATTTGCTGCTAGGTAGAGTTCTTTGTGTTCGTTGCATTTTTCTTAGGTTCAAAGTATTTGCAATGGAGGTCTCTAGTTATTACTTTTCCAAACTACCTTGAGCTCTACGAATGTACTACTGGACGGCACAGGAAAATCTTTGTTAATTTGGCGATTTCAAGATTGTGCGATAATACAAAAAATGCTTCTATCTTGCTTTAAAAGTAGTAGCAAGTCTTCATGTTTATGTGTGCCTGGTACTTTCAACAATACTTTTAAGCACTAATTTGTTCTAATAATTACAACGAGCACTGGGAATACGGTCCATACACTTTCGCGGTCAGGGCGAAACTGAAATTGAAAGTATACAATTAAATAAATCTTATTATGCATCCAAGTTTTTAGTTTACATTAAAATGGTTGATATTAAAATTTATACATGAAAGTTTGTTCGATTTTGTTTAAAAAGAGCAACTGTTGAGTTTGTGGCCATATCTTCTTAGCAGATCCGCCTTCCGAGCCGGTGGTAGCTTAATGTATGTAATGTATGTAAGATTTTGAATTTAAATTTGACTTTAATTGCAATGATATTTTATCTGTGCATTATAAAATTGCGTGCTAAATAAACAAGCGAGAAGCGGTACAGGAATTCCTGCTGTCAATGTAGTCGCGTGCCATCCGCACCATGTGACTGATTTCATTCGCGCATCATTTTATACGACTTTTCTTTGCATCCCCACGCAACTTGAGTAATTTATTAATTACTTTAGAGTTTTTTGCTAAGTGCGCCGTTGCGTGATCGTTACAGTTGACTCTTGTTTATTTGCCCGTTAATTGATATGTTTTGATCCATTACATTTCTTTTTTGACTAATCATAGCGTGTTCAGTATTTGCAAATTAACATAGGTCCAAAGGTTACTAATAAATAACTGCGACCTACAATTGTGCGAAGGTCTAACGTACGAAGTTCTTTGCACGCATTGTTTTTTGTATATCCGCCACAGTTAATTGACGGTGAATTGAAGCATCATGAAATGAAAGTCATTTTAAGATTCACTCGTTCCTTGTGAGAAAGACCCCAATTCGATAGAAATTAGAATTAAATTAAGCTCCCCTATGCAGTATGACAGACTTCAACTAAGAATCCACCACAAATTCAGATGGATTTTTTGTGAACAATTTCCAATACTCTTAAGTAGTAGTAGATTTTCAGCTTAGTTATTACTTAGGTGCCCCTAACACTGTAATAGGATTATTTTTAAAAGTTTGCGTCACTAAATAAACTTCCTAAATCAATGGCTTGACAATGAAGAGAAATTACTCGGGATTCTATTATAAAACCGTTACATACTTCTCTCAAAAGAGTTACTAATTTTACAAATCATCAATCAATAATCAATCAATAATTTAATACTATTGTTATGCACATAGACAATATTATAATGTACACGATATCGACATGTGTTGTTATAATTTTTTCTTCACAAAAATTTTATCTCAAATTAAGAAGTAAGAAAAGGACTAACATGTAGCTACTTCCGCAAATTAGCGGACTTGATATTAAGTTCGCCACAAAGACCTTTATCTTGGGCGGTCTATGTTTTGAATATAGACAAACAACTATTATAAAGCATCCATATTAGTTATTAATAATTTATTTCTTACCGAGTACATATTATAAAAATTTAATCGTTTTGTTCTTTCCCAAAAATTAATATTCCGAAGTGTACAAAACGGTCAGTTTGTACTAGGCCTAGTAACTTAGCGAGTTCGTTTTCTAAAACATATATCCTATTCGGCAATATTATAAAGCTTAATATATCAACTTTACTTACGTATATTATTTATTGACACAATAAGAGTTGAAAATAATGTACCAAAAGAAAATAAATTTGGGAAATTGTAATAGTAAACATCAAGTAGTAATTTACAAAATGTTACACAATAACGAATATCGCCCGACTCAAATCTTTCAGAATGATGTTTTAATTCTTTTATCAACTAAACTTAATTTAAATATGTAATTTCAATACATAAATTATGAATGTGTAAACTGTTTACAATGAATGTCGTTCCAAATATACTCACATAACTAAAACAAACTTCCACAAACGCACAAACTTCCGATAAATTGTTTCAAAGTAGCCATACGAAAAAAAACTTATTCAGCAAAATATTGACGCTACTTTGTATTACTGTTTTCCTAAAATATAACCAAGACAGAACCGTAACATAAGAGGCAGTGGAGAACAAGGTATACTAAAATAATAAAATAGGCATGCATTTTTCAGTCAAAAAATTTGTGAGTTTATGATTTATAATAATTAACGCTTTTTCATCTATTTTTTTAAAATAAGCTTTGACAACTATTTTTGTTTTCGATATCCTTATGACATCTGTCGCCCAAAACAAAACGTTTTTTTTTTGCGTTAAAGAACACGGGGGTAAGTAACATAACTATAAATTAACGAAGTAACAGTACACGAGAAACAAATAGTATTAAGAATGATAAAGTATCATTTTTTAAATGTTGTAAGCCTCCTTTTGCAAATAATTGCATAAAATAAGTAAAAGTTTGTTTTAGTCTGATGTGTCTGAAAGTTAAAAAATATAAAAAAAAAGATTAAGCGTCGTTGGCAGGTATTGGATCCACGGTATCCATTTATCTCTAGGTCAGAAGCAGTACTATGTACGAATTTATATATATCTTCTGTCAAGGCAAAATATAAGTATTTTTTTATTATACTGCAACGTACCGATACGAAACCCGAACCTTCTTTAATATTAGCTATAAACTATATATGGTTTAACATGTATGGATTAGTTGTTATAAGACTATATTGTCGCATATTTTCTATCACTAGATTCAATACGTAAGGCTCAATCAAGCAACTTGCCTCAGCGCAATCTGCACGATTGGGAACAAATCGACAAACAACCAAAGAGTTCTCAGAAAGTGCGGTAAGTTTAAAAATATTTTTAAATGTTTGGAATCACATAGCATTTTACTAAAATCTATCAGTTTCGACCTATTATTCAAAAAAGATTTTTTTTTTAATCTAAATATAATCTATTTAAATTCTTTGTTGCAGAAATATCCTTACCACAATTTACACGATTGGTTTTTTTTTCATAAAAACTTGTTTTTTTTTTTAATAAAATGTCTTTGTAGTGTATTACAAAAATTATTATACATATCGTTAACATGTTGTCGTCCTGTTTGCGCGCCATTACATTAGTGTTACATTTACAATACACTTACATTTAATTGTTGCAAACGCGTCATTGTTGATTTGTGTATGATAACAGAAAAAAGTAGTTAAATGATGAACCATGATTTCGGATGAGATATTAGCAAAAAAAATTTTAATTTAAGTAGCATATTAATATACTAGCTCTCTCCCGCCCGCTTCAAAAACTTTAAGAACGCTACTTCAAGCTCCTTTGCTAGAGCTATTTCGAAAATCTTCTTACCTGAATAAACTCTGCTCTACAAAAGAAATATTTTTACCTAATTTCCAGTTTTAAAAGATATCATGATGACACAGTACAAAGTTGGTCCTGATTGTAATCCCTTCAATATTTATATATATATATATATATATATGTATATGTATGTATGTATGTATATATATGTATGTATGTATATGTATGTATGTATATATACATGTGTATATATATATATATATAGAGAGAGAGAGAGAGAGAGAGAAAGAGAGAGATAGAATGAGGTTAGGATATAGACAACGGACTCGAAAGCCCCGCGGAGGACGTCCACCACACTACACCATTCCACAAGGTAGACAGACGACCTTTTTGGTAATCAGAAGACGCTGGAAATTTGTGGGGAATACCTACGTCCAACAGTGAACGTCTTTCGGCAACAATAATAAAAACATATCTTACGAATCTTTCAATTTCGATATGCCGATCACTTTATAATTTTTTCCTTTCCTGTCTTGTTTTGTACGATATTTTGTATAAAAAACTTAACATAGTAATCTTTACACAAAAGATCGGACACTGACAAACACATATGCAACCGCTACTGTGGCGGGTCGCACACGGTGACGACGCCTGCGCAACGCGTGGCGCGAGTTGGACACTTCGTGAAGCAATGGGGACCCGATGTCGTACCTCTGTCCTCTGGCTACATGACCGGCGAAGACGGCAGGGTACTTATCCATTGACATTAAAATTATATTCGTTTATGCAACAAATACATCGTAAGATTGAATCAGAAAGTAGATTTTAAGTCATACCAAAAAAATTGTTTATTTCATATAAAGTATAATGCCGCAGTAGTCTAATTTTGTATATTTAAATATCAGATAACCTTTTTATTTGATACTGATATAGTATCAAATAAAACGCTTCTTGGTTCAGTAAAAGATCTTATATATACTTATCTTTTAACGGATTATATTACAAATATATCTGATACCGTTTTTAATACCGCGTTAACTTTATCATATATTGTAATCTTTAAATTAACAAGTACTTTTAGCTTACTAGAATACGACGTGACGAGTAAAGAATTCATTTGATTGTATGTGATCCATCCCGGCCATGACAGCACCACATGTGGTGGTCATTAAACTGATAAATACACTACCTATGAAGCCCCTACGTTATCGTCAATGAATAAACTATACATACACTAAACAATTTATATATTTAGTCAAAAATGGGAAATTCCATAACGATATTTTTATTTCTGTACTTTTCTTCCGTATTTATTTAATCTTTCCTATATATTTTGGGTGTTTTTTTTTTGGATTCTAAATTAATTCATTTTAAATGTTTTTCTTTTAACCTTTTTATTAACTTTTCTAACAATTTTTAGATGTACAAAATTAGTACACCAGAGGGACAGGAAGCCGGTACTGGTAAGAATTTAGATTAAAATTATTAAAATGGTTCAAAAGTATTAAATAAATTAATAAAGCTGGTACCCCAAAAATATGGATACAATTAAGCTTAAAATAAGTTTCGCTTGTAACCTGTGCGGGTAGTGAAAAGTAAAACTAGCATTAATCTATAAAATTACAATAAAAACAAGTGATTTAGCAACTGTCAGCAGCACTCTCCGTTGCGAATTTTTAGTTAACTCTCAAAGAATGTTCTAAAAAAATAAGTTCATGAAAATTAAATGTAAATAGTCTGGTAATGTATTTACTTTTTAGATTTGAAGTTTTATCTTGTGTGTGTAATACGTTTTTTTTTCATTTTTAGGTGATGTTAGTGATCCTTGTACGCTGAAAACGACTAAAAAAGGCGAAATCCCAAAGGGAGCCGATAAGCGTGTCAATCTTGTAAGCACGGTATGCATCTTTTTTCGTAAGTAGGATAAGTGTATGGATACAAAATCACACTTTATCAAGTCAAAATTACTTAACAAAACAAGCTATGATGAGGTCTTCATTAATAGGTATTTGAAATTTTCAGCCATAATCTTTTTTATAAAAGTTTAGGCTAAACGTACTTAACTCCACACTCCACTGACGGCAAATATCACTAGTGCAAATAGTGACCATACGTCATTTTAAGGGAGCTGTATCTATTTGAACATCCAATATTTTTGTAACACGTAACATTTTACTTCATAATGCATTTGGGGGCATATTTAAATAAATAACATATATTTTTGATAAATACAGTTTATTCAAACGGTACCAAAATGAGGTATTTTATTCAAGACTTCTTTGTTAAGATACTCTGGATTGTTTTATCATTTTTTTTTCAGGAATGCCGGTGTCTAACGGAGGGAGGAAAGGTATTATTATAAAAATAGGATATTTCTAATTATGATTTAAATTATTTTATATTGACGTAAAAATTTGTTAATATTAACTGTTACAAAAGCTTAACCTACATTTTTATTCATCAACAAAACATAACCATGACTCATCGATAACACAAATCAAATGCTGTGAAGATTCAATGACTATTCAATATTAAAAAAAGTTAAAAAATATTTTATTTACAGGTTGTTTAAAGAAATGTTGAAGATAAAGCTGAGATTATACATTTTTGTGTAAATTATAATAATATACATTATATTATAATTAGATTTCGTATATTTTATGCAAATTTTATTATGTAAATAAATTATTAGTTTTTTCTATAACATTTAAATGGCATTAAATGAAACACGGCTATCTTTTGTTTTGATTTTATTTGGTAAAACATTTACCATACACTTCACTTGTACCTTAGAAAATAATTATCACTTAGACGTTTTAAAACTAAACAAATAACAAACCGTCTTTTACTTTCAAGTACATTGAGTGAAAAAATCAACCACATTTTTCTTAAGATAATAACTAATATTTACATATTATTTATATTATAAACAAATATAGTGTGAATCTAACTCAGCACATAAATGCATAATATTTAAGCTGTAAACATAATACTTCATGAGTTCAAAGTATTCTGTAAAAAATATAAATTTGGGAAGATAATATTAAATAAAACTACTCATATAGCAGCATTGTAGTGTGACGGCACACTGTTGTAACTCAACAAAATTAAGCCCAAGCCTAAAATATTATAAATTCCATACTAAGGCATGAACAGACAGATTCTATATATAAAAAGCTCAATTCGGAACTACAATTTCCGTACAGTCAAATATAATTTGATTGAATTTGAAATGAACATAAGAATGATGATAAACTGGCGATCTCAGATTAATAAACTCGTAACAATTCTTATATAACTGTTAAAGCTGAAGGGCAAGCATTGTTAGCATATATTTTTACTATTAAATGTTATTTATAAAACAAATATTCTTTGGTGATTATAATGACAAACAGGTAAGAAAGATTTATTGATTTAAGCTTAGATGGCTTTTTTTTAAGAATATGCAAATGATTTATGTATGGTGGTGCAAATTTCTCGAAAACAGGTATAATAATAAAGTTTTTGAAAACATTTCAAGTCCAATCACCAGCAATATTTAGATATCTAAAGAAAATCTACGTCTATATATTTAAAAAAATATTGTAGATCCTGATTTATTATATTTACTATAACGACAAGCCATTCGTAACCATACACACTGACAAATTTAAAAAGAAAGTTAACAACAATCACAGTAGTACAAATGCCTGCTTTAACAAATTATGAGACCATTCAACTTTCAATGAAAGCTTTAGAAATATTGTTTTATTTTCAAAATATACATATTCGTTATTTATTATAGGATCATTATAAGGCATCTAATGGTTTTTATTATCATAATATCAAAACTGTCGACGGTTCATAATATATGTATGAAAGTTGTAGACACTTATTCTGAATATTAATATTTCCTACACTTAAGAAACAATAATCTATATATTTACAAAGATGTACAAGCTGAAATTCAATAAAACTGTAGTATACTCTCCAGCACACAGCAATACAAAAACACTTCGAGAATTGTTTTATGTATGAAATTCAACACAGAGCATATTTTTGCCTGAACAGTGTCCGAGTCTATTAGTCTGAGCCGTAAATATACGTGTATGCTAGTGGCAATTCAAGTAATCATTTTCCCTAATCAAGACAGAATGTATTCCTATAAAAATTGTGTAAGATTTGGTTACAGCTTTGAAAAATTAACTATGTCTTATATTCTGTCAGAACAAATAATAAGATTTTATAAATTAAATGTGTTCAAAAATATTTCATGTTGTAATAAGCACTTCAGCTAACTACATTTGAAAATTTCAATTCACTTAGACAAATTACCACTCCATGATTAATAACATAGCTGCCCTTGTTGTTGAAATTAAAACTGTTGAGTTATAAGATTGTCTACCGTTTTATGATAAACCATATCTTTTTTAATTGCCTTAAGATAAAGATAATTTTTAAAACGGCTACATTAAGAACCAACTTTTTCATCACTTAAAATTCAATATACAACACTATTCACAGCTAAATATCTCTACGATGTCTCCCTCTTGCGCTGTAATGGTTGCTAGGTCCATCGCGACTGTATCGACGCTCTTTCCGGTCGTCACGACTTCCCCGTGACCGGTCTCTTCGGTCTCGATCTCGAGACCATTCCTTATCGCGCGACGATTCATGACTTCTGAAAAAAAAAATACGGCTCTTAGTTTAAAAAAAATCTCTGAAGTATTTAAAATACTCAATTATAATTATGACCATAGACATATTATAGATAGATAGATATATATATGTATTAGTGTAGATATATATATACATACATATATATAAACGAAAACTAATGTAAGATTTCAACAAGCTCTAAAATATAGACATTTTATACAGTGGACACCTATTTTGGCAGTAATTAACACATATAATTCGAGAAACCTCAATTTTAAACAATTATATATATTCGATTAATTATGAATAGAATAAAATTTAACGCAAAAAAAGCAAATATATATATATATACATAAATATACCAAAAAAGAAATAGAATGACATATGAAGATTCCCTTGCTTGTAACAATCTTAACCAACCTTGATTCACCAGCGGATCTACTGTCTCTCGATTTTCGCCTCGTGCCAACAGTAGCAGACCGGGATCGCGGCGAGCGGGACCGTGACCTTGACTTGTGACGCTTTGGAGACCCCTCGCGCTCGCTGTTTAAGTTAAAATCGTCAAATCTGCAATAATTAACACGAAAATAAAAAAAAAACACGATAGTATAAGATCTGTACAACTCAATCGCAACCTGAGAATCTTATTAGTATGAGTGTCTTACTAAGAAATTTAAAAATAAAGAGACAAACTTCAAAGATTTACACGTCCAATGTCTTTTGCACAGGATTTGTTAATTTTCCTCTTGAATTTAAATCTCCCGAACACATAAGAATAGGACAACCAGAGACAATAATGACAAATATTCTGTTATTCTTTTACTTTCTTAAAATAGTTTTTCTAAGAGACAATTTTAAACTTATTAACAGAGTTAAAGTTAAGGAAGAAGTAAATGACAACTTACTTATTTTTTGGTGTTTGAGTCGAGCTATGACTAGAACTAGAACTTGAAGTGGAGCTTGATGATGAAGACGAACTGCGGGATCTGTATAGAAACCGACATAACAAAAGTAAAAAAGAAAATTTCTACTATATTGTTAAGAGATAAAATGTTAAATCAATATAGTATTACCTCTTTTTACTGCTACTACTCTTGACTTCAGGTGTAGAAGATTTGCCATTTTTTTCCATTTGTTCTGAACTTAAACCATCCTTTGAATTTTCATTCTCTTTACCCTTTTCTGTATTTTCTGGAAATAATGGAAGTAGTCAATTACATCTGCTTGTATCCCATGCTACACATCCTTTGGAAAAAGACCAATAAAATGATATATAATGTATACATATGATTTTAGCTGTACTAAATTTTAATGCTAACCCAAATTTGAGGAGTTGCCCTGCTCCCCATCACTGCCCCAGAGATCATACTTAGAAAGATCAGCTTCATCCCCTGACTCTTCTTCCTCATCCTCCTCTCCTCCATCGTCATCTTGGGAGGCGGTTGCTTTACCCTGAAGCAATAACACAACTTACATATACAAATGACACTTCAATATAACTTAGGATAAAAGAGTTATAAAATACAGACCTGTTTTTTAATCCGTTTTTTCTTTCCTTCGCCAGATTTTTTGGCGTACTTCTCAGATGGTTTAACAGCTAATTTAAGCCTATTTAATAATATTGGTTTGGGAAGTGCAAAGCTTTTAAAATTTCCTATCACAGGAGCATTTTCGTTGACAAGTGCTGTTTCACCAGGAGGCTTTTTTTCCTCAGATAATTTTAAATTTATGTTTAATTTCTTGGCTACATTTGCAGGCATTACAACTGGACCTGGATCAAAAATGTCACTTAAAAAAGGTGTGTCGCCCGTGCTGCCATCTAATTTTTCTAACTGCCGCTCTATACTGCCATCTCTATTTGACTCTTTTTCCCATTCTTCATCATTAGTTAAGTTAATGGTTTCCACGTGTTGCACATCACTATCACTTTTGTTGTTCTCTACTATTTCAACATTGTTTTTGGTTTCATTTATAGATTGCATATTTTGCAAGTTCTGTAGTGCCAATAGTAATGCATTAGTGTTAATACCAGATAATAAACTTGTAAAATCAACTTGGCCAACCGTTTGAACAGATTGCAAATTAACTTGCGTATCTGTTAATGCATTACATTTTAAATGGGAATCTTGTGTTGAAGCTTCTCTACAAGCATTACTGTCTTTTAAAGTCTCTTCTGGATTACAAATGTTCAGTGTAGGATTTTGCGATTTTTTTAGTAGAATTTGGCTTGTATTTGGTTGAATAGTAATTGTTTCTAATACTTGCACGCGCTTAGCTGGAGAAATAGTTGTTTTGGGTAAATCTAGTGTTGTGCCATTGTTTGTCACTAGAGTAGATAAGTCACTTGTTTCATTTCTTAATAGCTCAATTTGGGTTAAATTTGGTAATATTGTTTGTAATTTCTGATTACAAACAACACTGGAATCTTTTGATTTATCTTGCTCTGTTATCACAGATTGTTTTTTTGGATCACTCCTAATGGTGTCTTGTTCATTTCCTTTCTGAAAATCTTTTAACAAATCAAGTAACACATCACGTTTGTCCTTGATAAAATCTATGTTTGATGTATTTGATTTCCCATCAGACTGTACACTGACCAATTGTTCTGTATGTGCTGTATACAACATTTGAGACATTGGGCTTTGAATTGTAATGGAACTTATACTTGGTGGAGATGGTGTACATCTCTTGGTTGCCAATAGTTCAGGTGAATTGGAATTCTTGTAGAGAGCATCATCATCTTCATCCCATTGTGACTCAAATATTTTATGAACATTTGCATATTTTTCAAAGTCATTGTCTCTCTCAGGGCTCTTATCTACTTGATCACTTGTATTAAAAATGTCCATTATGCTTCTATTTCTACAAGCAGAATTTGATTGAACTATATCAAAAATTCTTGTTGTGTTTTCAGGGTTTTTTTCTAATCTTGGTGCAGGTTTCATTGGTTTATCAAAGGGTGTATAATGATCAACAGATGAAAAATTATCGAATTCATCTTTTGTGAAATCTTCCATGCGATTTGATCTAGGAGCAGTAATGTAACCAACTGTTTCTAGGTTGGCTGAGGGCGGTTGTATATTTCTAGTTATTGGAAGTGTGATGGAAGTTACAGTTGAAGTTTTGCTTTTACCAATAGAAACACAATTGCCTTTAGCCCAATAGCCTTTCTTTTTAACATTATCTCTGAATTCTTGATAATTTCTCTTTGCTGTGGAACCTAATCTTGTTGGCACATATTCACTAGAACAACCATCTGTATCATGAATAATACAATCTTGTGTTTTAGCATTCATGTTATGCAAATTTGATGTGTAAATATTGCCAGTAACTAAAGGTGACTGCTCTGATGGCTTAACTGTACTGTACCCTTGGAAACTCTCATTAATATCATTAGATAAATATTTATTTGATTTTATAACTGGTGTAGGACCTCTCTTGGCTTTGTGTCTTATTTTTCTTCCGTCTTCATACACTCTTGATAAAAAGTCACCATCATCACTATTATAAGAAATAGAGTCTGAATCGGAGCCATGAATAGAAGATCTTACCATCTTTATCTTACGTGACCTCAATTTTGTGTTCTTGAGTCCCAAATTTTCAGAATCTGTGTCAGGATAATTTGAATCTTGGCTGTCACGGGAACTTGATCGAGGTCTATGATGAGTAGAAGCAGAATGACTTCTTACCTGAGATTCTCTTTCTTCTGTACTTACAGATCCACCTGTTCTTAGATTACCATCTACACCACAAAGTAATAGAGTTTCAGCACTTAAACTTCTTTGCCGCAAGGAAGGTAACAATTTATTGGTAGTTTCTGTATTTTTTAAACCATCATCTTCACTTTCACTTCCAATTACAATTTCATCAGGATTTGGTAGGATGTGAACATTCTTTTTTTTTATATCATTTTCATTTGTTAAATCTGGTTTTTGGTTAGGCATTTTTTCATTGTTCAGCGATTCATATTTAGAAGCATCTAAATGAGAATCTACCAAACATCCTGTCAACAAAAGCCTTTGCCTCCAAGCAAAAATTGTTTTGAAATCAGGTGCTGGTTTATCATACCTTGATTCAAATTTACTAGTACTTATTTTACAATTATTATAAACAATGGCAAATGCAGCAGCTCTCACTCTTTCTTCAACAGTATATGTAACCTGAAAATCTTCCGCTGGATTGGACCCCGTGAACTTGTAAATAAAATCATTATTTGTTGAGGATACTCTATTTTCCATAACTGGGCTATATGTCTTAATAGTTGGAGATTCATTTGTTTTCTTTGACCCAGTTTCATATCCTGATGAACCAGTATTGTCTCTATCACCAATACTC
Source organism: Battus philenor (assembly GCF_028537555.1). Classification (NCBI taxonomy): domain Eukaryota; kingdom Metazoa; phylum Arthropoda; class Insecta; order Lepidoptera; family Papilionidae; genus Battus; species Battus philenor. The sequence continues at coordinate 10,132,652 of NW_027181715.1, forward strand.
GAAAATCTTTTCCTTGATCCATTTGAGTTAGCTTTGAAACCAGGCAACATATGTTCCTGACGATGATAACTTGTTTGACTTTGGATTTGGTTATTCCGGAATGCTACTTTACTTAAAGGGGGAAGATCACACACAGAACTATCACTCAGGCTACCATTAACTTTTTCTCTCCCTCTATTTTGATGAAATAACATATTTGATACTGGCACTTGCATTACATGATCCACCTTATTTTCCTTCTGCAGCACAGTGGGTGGCAACTTTTTGTTTACTGGTCCTTCAGTGATGCCAACCTGAAGGCAGGAAAAATTATCTCCACTTTAATAATGATGTGCTTCAAAAATTATTTCATTTATGTCTAACATTACATCAATTCTTCTTAGCTTGAAATTCCATTATCGGCTTGATTTTGTAAATGTTTACACAAAACAACCCCTGCAATTCTTAAATGGTGCCTCTATAGCAACTTAATATTGCTTAAACTTTAACCACAGTTTCTTGCAAAAAATGCTCTAATTGTGAAGAGTTTATTTAAAATTAAGTAAAAAAGTAAACATACTTTATCATGTGTTTCCGACTTGCGCTTGCGTTTCTTTCTTCCAAACTCATCGTATTCGTCATCAGAAGAATGCTCGCGACGCCGGTACTCCACTACCCCGCGTTCATTGTAACCTCCGCCGTAACCGGTGCGCGCTTCTACCTAAAATTAAATCTAACATCGTAAACGAAATTTCAACGACTTTCTTCAAGTAAATATATTTCCAGAAAAGTACTTACTTCACCAAATTTTGGAGCATTACAAACATTGCAAGTTTGCCGCCGGGCCCAATTCACATTCGCGCATTTATTACACTGCCAATCATCGGCATTAAATAATCCTCGTGATTTTTCTGCCGCCGATTTGCCTATTTCTGTACCGAGTTTCTTTTTACACGGTTTACCTCCATCAGGTCTCTCTTTGTTACAACGATAGCATGAAACTCGACGCGCAAAATTAATATTTCCGCAATTAGGATCACTACAAATCCAGTCTCCGTCGTTCATTATGATTCTACGATTCTTTTTCTAAATAAAGACCATACTTTACATTCAAAACATCACATTACAGAAGAAACACTGAAAAACGCATTATTTTAATGTAAATAAAAGACAAAAGTGACGGAATCACTACTTGCAAAGAAAATCAAGCTCTCTTTTGCAAGAAAAGTAATCAAGATCAAGCTTCTTGCCAGCCATGACATGACGCAAATATAGCTTTTCCGGTTATATTGTCATAGACAAATTGTGGTCATTTCCGGTTTAATTTTCTCTAAAAAAATTTTAATTAATTCGGTTTTTTTTTAAGTTTAAACATTATAATCAAATCATCACATCAAATTATATAATTCAAAAAATATTTATTGTATTTTTCAGTGAATTTATGTTTGTAGTTATCATTTCATTTTTAAATGCATAAATGGTGTACATAGCATTAACAAAACGTGTTTCCTTTAGATTGGTCTCTATCTATCTGTATACGTTTACTTGTCTTTACAGTGTATATTTATTTATATACTAAAAACTGAAAACACTAAATATACATTATTTTTAGATATTGTTTCAACGATATTTTAAAAGCAATGTCGGAAAATGTTAATATTGATCTTTCAGGAGAGATTAATGCAACAATGGAAAAAAAAGGTTTTCAAAAGTATGTGAATGAAATGGAATTGTAAGTTATACTAACAAATAAAATATATTTATGATGTAGTGACACTAACAAATGTCTAAAAATAATATATTATATTCTTTGATTAGCTTAAGGTCTCATTTTTTTAAATATTTAAGATAAAGCTTTTACCAGTCTTCAATCAGGACCATATAAACTAATTTCAATTTCAATTTATGATCCAGATTACTTCAGCATGTACGAAGTGGTGCTGCACCTGCACTTGTGATGGGTCTACTGTCTAGTAGACGACCATGGACCCAGTTTGTTGCTACCGATAATTTTAAGGTGAATTATGATCAAACTTAATGATTTAGAAAATCATCTTAACAGAACAAGTTACTGTTACCAGTAATGCTAATAGCTTAAAGGCTAATATGTTTATGTATGTAAAAATGTTTAATTAGTTTATCGGTCTAGTTAATAAACTTGCTTAGTCTTAATACTCTTCAATTAAGATGTTTCTTAGACGAATCACTTTTCCCTCAAAAAGCACACCTAGTGTGCTCAACAGTGAGGAGATGGTAGCAATAATGATTTAAGGATAGTAACGGTGAATGCCAAAGATTGTTTGTTTTGCATGTTGTGCATGTTGTGGTTGTTGGGCGTTATGTGGGACGCCGCAGAGTTGCATACTAAGAAACTCAAGTTGAGCAACTTCTGCACTGTATAACAGGCAGAGTTGCTGGCTCTAGCGGAAGCATCAGGGTACGCGGCCAGCATGTTCGCGCAGTCATGTTCCATAATGAGCGACTCCCGGTCCGCCCTCGAAACTGTCGCAAGATCGGACACCCTACATCCCTTGTCGTTAAGCGAGAAAGAGAATATCATGAAAGTGAGAGAAAATGGGAAGGATATAAGACTATACAGAGTGAAAGCGCACGCGGGGATGGAGGGAATGAGAGGGCGGATCAGTTGGCCATGGATGCGGCCCTAAAGAGCAAAAGAAGACCTGAATATGAGAGATGCCCCGTTTCATTTGTCAAGCGACAACTGAGATCAAAGTCGCTCGACGAATGTATTAGGAGGTATATGGAAGGTACTACGGCTACAGAGACGAGGATATTTTTCCCGAACGCGACGCAGGCCAACCGCGTGCTCCGCAGTGTCGAGATGAATACGGTCTTGGCCCAGCTCTTCACGGGTCACGGGGGGTTTTCTGAGTACCTTCACAGGTTCAAGCTCAAGGAGGACCCCTCGTGCTTCTGTGAACCGGGTGTGGACCAGACCGTGGTCCATTTTGTGGCCCACTGTCCGGCGTTCGGAAGACTGCGCGCAGATTCCGAATGCCGGATGAGCAAAAAGATAGAGGAAAGGAGTATCTCGTCCATCCTGCAAGAAGAAGAGGAGAGGAATGCTTCCTCAGCTACTGTAGGAAGGTGGTGATAAATGCCATAGGTAAAAATAAAACACAGTAATAGATTCAAATAGACTTGAATATGAATAAAAAAGTAAAGCAAACACTAAAATATAGAAATAAAATAAAGTAGTACCAAAAATAGTGCCATGAACAGTATAATATAATATGATAATTATAAAGAAAATATGTGTTAAATGTAATGTTGCAAAATAAAATAGTAAGGAAACCTAGAATGTAGTGGTTAAGGATGGATGTATGGCTAATGGAATAAAAGAGAAAGACAGGAAAAATTATAGAACGAAAGAGACAGTACGACAGATATGATACATGAAAGAGGAGAATGATAATAATAAAAAATTATATGTATAAATTATTAGAAATAAAGAGTCCCTGTCCCACATGAGATAGGGGAACGGGAGGTCCCCAATAGCGGGGACCAGTTAAGAAAAAAAAGGGTTGTTTGTGCTGCACTAGTAATGTGTAGGACATTACTAGTCTGAATTAAGACCTTATTCGGCCAATATATTAAAATATATGTTGGTTTAGCAGTTTATATGACAGCTAATGAACATACAATTTTTGGAAATTAATGTATTTAGTGTTCACAAATTTTATAAAATATACACATTAAAATTTATAACTTTCATAATGAGCACACATTTAATAGGGACATAGGTCAATTTACACGTCAATGGTTTACATTATAACCAAATATTTTTTCTTTCTAAAATAAATATCTTTAGTTAAAGAAAACAACTAGTCTTTTGCCCTACACTTTTTTGGTCATTATACCACCCACCAATATTTAAATAATTGGCATTATTGGAACTCTAATATTTATATGAAATCTTGATCAGTAAGTTAATTTACCTATACTGTCTCTGAATGATACACAGTACTGTTTCTAATGTATACACCTAACAGTGACCTATATTGTAATTTTCTTTTTTCTTCTTTTTACAGACACCTGCTTCCATTCCAAGACTGTCAAGACGATTCTACAGGAATATTGAATATTTTCAAGCGAATTACTTGGTGGTATTTTTAGGACTATTTGCATATTGCCTGTTAGTACAAATATTGTTAATTTATCATCATTGTTAAAACCAATATTTGCTTTGACCAAAAAGTAAGACTATATTAGAATTATTACTGGAATATCTATTTTGAGAACAATTAATGTTGTTTGGCAACCAATAATAGCCAAAAGTGCACAGTATCAGTTATTGGTTTGACAACTTACTTATATAAATCACAAAATTATCTTTTTAAATTTAAACTTTTTTTTGTAGGATCACTTCTCCTCTTCTTTTAATTGCAATGGTTGCAAGCTTTTTTGGATATAAGAAATTAACATCTGGTCCTAATACCTGGAAGGTAATATTTCCACTTCATTAACTAAGAAAACAAGAATTGGGGATAAAGCTAAATATTAATGAAATAATATTTATTTTTCAAAATAATATCTGAGCTAATTTGGTTCACTTTACTTTAGATATATGAGAACAAACTTATGACTACAGAAAAATATTACAATTTTATTAGTTCAGAGTTTAGGTATTGGGATGAATATATCTGAAGTTATACAGGTGATTGTTATAGGTGTAAAAGTTTTAAAGGGGTAAATGAATAACACAATTGTCAGCAAAAAGCTATAAAAATTTTACACCTATTGATTTTACACACTGTATAAAGTGATAACTCTGAAAATAGGTTACATTAAATTAGTTTCTTTATTTGAATGAAACAGATCAATAACTTCAGGCAGTGTGTAGGGACATATAGTTTACAATAATTAATTTTAATGTGCTACTGCTTTTTCTTTTTTAAAATAGCTAAATATCAATATTTTATATTTTATATCTGAAATGATTAATTGTAGAGGTTTTACTATGTATATAACCAATCAACCTGTATTTGATTAAGAAATTATGCAGGCGGCGAGGGCTTCAATATATTACTCATATAACCGTTTCCAAGACACAATTTTTCAGACAGCTCTTATTGGTATTTTGATAAAAAAACACATGTCAATACTTACATTTCAACTTTATTCTTCCAAATATCAAATCTCTTACAAAGACAATATTATTAATTTAAAAAAAAATTGTAGATTGGTAGCTGGGAACTTACTAAAACTCAACAATATGCAATTTATGCCTGTGCATCAATGGCCTTATGTTGGTTGGCTGGTGCAGGAGCTGTTTTATTCTGGGTTTTAGGTAAGCTAAAAACTTACTCTTACTTATTCTTTTTTGGTCCAGTCTTAATAAACATGCATACTTCTTATGAAGTAATGGTAAATAGTTACAAAATTGATTGTGTTCTTGTGTTTTGTACTTAAGCATTGTATTTGTCAGTTAACACAAGTTTAATTTTTCATCTATCATTAGAAAAATGAATTGTTTACTTTTTATTAATATTTATGTAGCAAGAATTTCATTACTTCTTTTGCACAATTTTTTGAGAAAAAATATTTTTTTCATCCCATACAATTTTTCTAAAGTATGCCACATGAATTTTTCTACACCCTTTTATATGCATTTTTAAAAAACTTATCCACATTGTAGAAAAAAATGGTGTAGTGTTTAAATATATAAATCTATACCTAACTTATTGTTTAAAGATAAGTTCACAAATGCAGTAAAAGTAGGACTAAATCTTTTATATGTCTGAATTAAAGTTATATTATAATTTTCAAGGATAATTACTTAAATTTGGCGTAATCCTTGCTATAAAAGTTAAAATTCTTAAATATTTCAGGTGCTACAGTCACAGTTGTTGCTCTGCACGCAAGCTTCTTTGACACAGAAAGTCTTCCTCCATCTGACAACTTGGAACAATTTCCAATGATCGAACAAGTCTGACATAGTCACTTGCCCTTGTATCATATACCTGCCAGTCATATATCACCACCTCCCTAATAATTTTAAAGTATGAATAGAAACTATTATTTGTGCTACAAGAAACATTAGTATTATGTAAGTTGATGAAATGGCACTAATACCTTATTCGAATAATATTAAAGTAAATAACATCAATAAATATTAGAGGTAAGATTATTCATTACAAGAAATATTTAATTGAAATATTTTGTATTCTCTTACTTCAATAAACCTTTAAAAACTGTTACTTGATCATTATACTATATTATGTCTTAATAATATTTAGGATAAGTACATTTATTGTTCAAAACATGACTTGTGTTCTGTTGCACATACATTTCTTGAATATTAAAAACCATTCGAAGTCATTCAAATAAATATTATTTTTTTTACAAATGTTGCATCGATGATCTGTTTTGTTACATATAAAATAAGCGAAACAGTAGTGAATTATAATTATTTTACCAGTAAAAATAACCATGCTACTAATAACAAGGACATTAATTTCTCAACTAAAATTTTAGAATAATCACAAGGATGGTGAGAGTTTGTAAATAAAAATAACATTTGTAAAATATAGAATATTTATTTAATAATTAACTTATGAGAAATATTAACTTGGCATAAAGTTTTCATAATATATTCACACAAGAGGATAAATGCAAATGACACATTTTATTTTTAAAAATATGCATTTTGGCTTCAACTTCTCCAATACCATTTTTTCATATTAATATATATATATATATATATATATATATATGGTACACATATATGGTACACACAATTATTCAATTTAATATTGCGTTTTACAGATACACAAAGGTAATTATTAATAAATAATCAGTTCTGAGGTTCCCAGGGACATAATTAACTGAATGCTTTAAAAAATTTTGTAATAATTGTCTGCACATGTTGAACGTAATTGACAGTGTCACAACATTAATTTTTAATGAATATTTTCACTGTTTACTTTTGACACTGACATTTAACAAAAATGGACATTTAGTTATTTCCTATTCTTGATTTATGCCATAACATGCAGTGCTGGTATTATTTTGTCAAGCAAGCATTTCTAATGTTGTAGTTCTAAATGTGAATAGTACATTTGTGTCTTTAAGAACTATTTATTTTTACTTTTAGCTATTTGTATTCCTCTGGATGTTGTAAATATGTAGAAATAAAGAGTATAATCTTCAATATTAAAGTTGATCTATATAAAAAATTATCAATATTAAAAAAAATATGTTTTTTTAGTTCTAGTCTTTATACATCATTATGTTGTAAATTGTCAGACAACATTAATATATTGCCACAGTAATAAAGATTATAGTGCATAAAAAACGATATTGCATTAATTACAATGTAACATTTCATTTTTGCTAAATACACTCTTCTACAACGTATTAATAACAACCATAATAATCAACAAGTTGGTTTATCATTTTTCTGTATTATTATATATTTTTTAAATTACTTTTAAAACCACTAAGTGACGAAATTGTCAGTGCTTACACCATTATGAATATGACCTTTACAATAACCACCATTAATTATTTAAAATTTTGTACATTGCCATAAAGATCACCACATACATCCCATGTGAAGACTTCACACATTTTGACACAAGTTTAATATTGATATTCAACTTTATGCACATAATGCAGTAACTTGCACTTGCTTACTTACTTGTTGAATTTGATGTAATCAAAATAAAACGGTTCTTGGAATGCTTTTCACAATAAGCAAATAAATATATTTTATTATGATATATTATACAATATGTAATATACAGGTGCATTAAAGTAAGTCTTAAAAAATAAATGATAAAAAAATGTGTTAGAAATAATCCATGTAAAAATCTGAGGTTCAAAATTAATAGTTTAATCTACCATTTTTAATGTATGTTACATGGCTTAATTTCATTTTGCTATGAACTTTACTGTAATGCACCTTACGCAATTAAAATACCTAGAACATGTAATTCTATGCAATATGTCAATAAATATTAAGTTTAATAATTGCACATTGTTATTACAACCTTGAAAAGGTATTTCTGAGACTTCCCTGGAAGACAACTTTAATATTAACAACTATTAATAGAATAATTATGGCTTAAATTAACATTCAGTCAAGTTCACAATATTTATGAGTGAACATTCTATAAAATTATTAGTCAATGCAAGAAATAAATTTTCTTAATTTTTAGTAATTCATTTTTAAAAGGAACTATGGAATATATACATTTTAAGGTGTACAAGTTAATCACAGTTCATATGATGGTATAAATTTACTGTACTTTTGGACACCTTCATTTGTCTTGAATATTTCTTTTTCATGACTATCAAACATTTTTTAAAAAGATTCATAATTATACTTGATTCTTCATCAAGGCACTAAGCTACTTATTTTAAATATATTTTATGAAAATATTTACTGTGTATAAAGCATAAGATCACAACAAGATGCCATTATTAATTCTATTCAGCTCCATATCTGCCACAAGCAAGATTTCATCCCACTTGTGTGATGGTGTATGTGGAGGTGTGGTAACACCTAATTTGGTTTCATTATTTACAGCAGTAAATTCTAATTTTCGCCGAGACCGGCCTGCATATACATGGCAAGGGGTTATTTTCTGTTCTATATCTAAAGCTGAGAGAGATGTGATTGGCGATGGTGTCATGAAAGCAGTCTCTTCAAAGTTATTAACTTTATAACGTCCCACATACTTGAATACTGGTTTCTTTAATATTAAATTTCCAGAAACTTTTTCAATGAGTCCAATTGATATAAATACATTAGCTATATCATAGAGCCTTCGTACTTTAGACTTGTGTTGACGATCCAGCTGTTCTGGAGAGAGATCAGTTGTATTTTTATTTGATGTATCAATAAGTACTCTCACGGCCATTTCTAAATTAATTAAAGTATTCTGTAAAGAAAATATTAAATTATTATATCTTAAATTTCTTACTGTGTTTTATGAACAAAATTACATTTAGTAAATGCTGGGATACTAATATAGGGACATGTTGCATCATATATTTTTATGACTTAATATGTATTTGACTGTACAAACAGACAATTCAAAACCTTTTACCTTGTTGTTTAGTATGATCCTCAATATTTCAAAAAATTATCAGAGAGCCAGAAACATTATTGAATGTACGTAACTTCTTAACTTAATTACTTCAAATAAAGGCACTCTTTATTTTTATTTTTTAATATACTGATAATTACTCTTGGGTCACAAACAAGTGTAACATTATTGTTACTAAATATATAATAATAGTAAAAGTATAGGTATTAGCTAATAGATATACAAATATGTAAAAATACTTACTTGTGGTTCAACTAAAAATAACATCAAAAATCTTTTAGCCAGTACTCCAAGAGTTTTATGTTTGGGTGGTGGAGGCTTAGGTGCCCTTCCTCTTAGCGCTTCAGATAATCGCAAATTTTCTCCTTGCTTTTTTAACAATTTTAAAAAAGCATTTAATCCCGATTCTCCATGCCACAAATATGTATTTTTCTTTTCATGAACAGCATACTTCATTGCCTCCAATATATTAATTATGTCATACATCCTTCGTTTTTCAACGCCCAATCTGGCTGCTGTGCTATCTAGTTGAATTTTCATAGTTCCATTACAATGAAGAGGATATAGGTTAAGAAATCTACAAAAAAAAATAATCTTTTTAATCATAAAATTAAAGAACATTTAAGAATGGACATTAGCTGTGCCAAAAGTTGATTAGAACAGCTTCTGGAGAAGCATCTTACTTGTCACATAATATTTGCAAAGATTTTTCTTTCCGATGTACGGCGCTGGGTGGCGGCGTGGGATACTGTAGTGCAACATTGGTCAACAACTTGAGATTTGCAGTAGGGGATACATAGCTTGCGTTCGTAACTTCAGTAAGGGCATATCGTTTCGGAGTAGAAATTATGTATTCACTTTCATACATTGTGAAGACATTATGCAAAAATACAGTGTCTTAAAAATTCGCGTACTTTTTGACAGAACGACCAGAAATCAAGTAGGTTGACATAAAATATTATTAAAAAAGAAACTTAATTGGCAAGAAACAATTGATTACTTTAATCATTTTGTATAACTTTATACTTTAGTCTCAAGTAATATTTGAAATGGTTAACTTTTCGATAAACAACTTTGACATAAGCAAAACGCGCGCGAACTGGATTAGAAGTAAACCGATTGAAAGTACAGATTTTACGCGGTGTAAAAGTTGACAAACATGAATTTTTAAATATTGCCTAGAAATATCTAAACAACGTTTTACTACTTAAAATTTGTTGAAGTTTTATTCCAGCAGATTCTTTCCCAAAATCGAGCAGTTTAATGTTAGAATACAAATTCAAAAAACCATTTAAAAAAAATTCAATTGTTGTTTGTAATGTTTTTGATTGTGGAGGTACTGCTTATTTTTAATTTTTAACATATGTAACATCCACAATATCTATAAATCAGTGTTTTTTTGACAAAAGAGGACCGGAACAAAATTATGAGCACCTACTGGTTTATTTTTATCGCGGTCCAGCTTATTCGTTTTTATTTTGTTTAAGGCCTCGTTATTGGGGACCTCTCGTCTCATCTAGGGAGTGACAGGGTCTTTTTTGTTAAATAATTAAAAACACTCCATATGATATAAAATACCTATTTCTTTATATCACAGGACAGTTTTATCAATTGTATTTTTTCCTTCTTTATATATATCTCATCTGTTCTATTTATATACTTTTTCATTAGCTTCTAGTTCTTTAATATTGTTTACCGTTTAAAATAAAAATACAATATAAATTTTTACTGTCTTACCCGACCTTTCCTAGTTTGTTATATTTCATTATTATTATATATATGTTATTATATATATGTTATATTATATTATAACTTTTTAAATTAATTAACTGCTGTAATTCAGGAATAGAAGGTGAATCTTTTCGTGGCCCATCCAGAAGATGACATTTCCAGCCTCCTTTTTCTTTCTTACGTCCATTTTTAATTCCGTTCTTTGTTTCGAAAATGTGAGACAGCCGGTGACCAGGTGCAGCGCGGTCTGGTCTACCCCGATTCACAGAAGCACCCATGAAGATACTCTAAGAATCCCCCATACTCCGTGAACATCTGGACCAGTAACGTGTTCAGCTACATTTGGCGAAGTATGCGATAGGCCTACGTGACGCCTGGAAAAAAACCGCGTTGTCGAAGCCGCCATTCCTTTTACATCTTAATTATTTTAGTTTAAAATCATGGAAGTGCTCTTACGTATAAATATTGGGTAGTTCCGTTTCCATTGATATTAATGTTCTTAGCAAAGCGGTCTTTACAGTTCATTGAATTTATATCAAATTAATCATGATGGTCCGGTATCAGAGGTTTTGAGTCAAAAATCATATTTATCATTTTCGCTTTTACATGTATTTGCTTATTTCGATTTCAGTTTTCTTTATGTAACGATAACTAAACAACATCTCATGAACATAAAATAGAAATAACAATAACAATAATATACTAATAACAATAATATCGAAATAACAATAATAGCGCTGAAATGCAACTAGTGGTCTTAACACATATAGCGATTTTTCGGACTACTTTTGGACGAATTCTAAACTATAGACACCGAGGAACTATACTAACGCATAGGGAATGTTGTAAAGAGGTGTCTTCTGATACGATATACGACAAGCAATACAATTTATAAATGACAAAGATGAACGTTCTAATGTAATAGGTATTAAATAATAATGTAAAATAAATCAATCTATATAAAAATAAATATTTGTATGTATGTCCTTTATAGTATCATAAATTTTGCATTTAATCATGTGATGATCTAAATAAAAGTAGTCGTTTATGTGTCCAAAAAGGTTCCAGAGTGACTTGTTTTTTTTTAAATCAATAAAACGACTCAAAATTAATAGAATATTTGTTTAATGTCTCTCCTTCAAATTTATTTGGTGGTGTATTAACGCCCGTAGGGTACAGCTAGTTTAGTTATAAAATACTTATACTAAACATTGCAAGTCATAAATAAAACATAAGAAAAAATTAAAACTAAGAAGATAAGAATTTTAGGTTACAATGATTGAAGCTTTTCATGTGATTTATCAATTCCCAAGAGCCTAATAAATCCAGATTTTTGCTGGATCGTCATTACCTACAAATTATAAACATGACGGCTTGTGCGTTTCTGACAATTTTGCTTAAAATAATATATTTCAATCGTTATACAATAGATAACATATTTAGACCAATTCATTGACATTAAGCCATAAGAAATTCCTGATTTTATATATCTGTGCCGTTTGGAGTATTTATTTTATTCTCATTCAGTCAATTGCTATAGTTTGACTTCTGATTGTAATGTTTATTTATCGGTTGACGTTTAACTCTTCCCAAAAACGATGAAAACGAATTAGTCATTAGGAAATACAGGTCTTATAAAAGACTATAGTTTTTTACAATTGTAACCTTCATATGAGAATCTGTCTATATATTTTAAACGTCATAACTGTAACAGTGGTATTTCTAACATTCCATAATTTCTCAAATTACTAAAACGTTTTAAAGTTTGTTTATGAAAACTGTTTAATGCGGACAAAGTTTTAGTGGAATTTTATTGTGTTGATTCAACTTTACATTGAAAAGGTAAATTTCAATTCCTAAGTTTCATGTTAGCCATAGGCTTATCCCCTCTGTAAAGTGTAGGCCTCACGCAAATCGGGCCACGATGTCTGGCCTGGTCTTTCCAAGATTAGTTATATATAATTTAAATTCTTTTATGCTATTCAAGGTGGCTCAAATATTACCTATGTTTTTGCTTTGCTTATTTTTACACCAGAGGAATTACAATGGTGAACAATCTTTACTTGCTATTTAGTGTTACTAAAACACTTCTGCTTAGTTATTAAATAATAAGTAAAGAAAATTTAAAGCAGTTGATCAATCAAATAATTTAATGTAGAATACAATTAATTATCCTAGTATTGCAGACAGCCATGTTTATGGTCTAATTGGGAGGCCTTTATTGGAATGATCTCTTAGAGCTATGGTATAGATATATTAATAATTCTTTTAATATATACTTAGTATCCTAATTCATGGTTGTACTTTATTTTTCTTAGTTCTTCAATTTTTTTGTCCATATGCTTGTCATTGCTTATAAGCAGTTTTTAATTTTAAATTTTATGTTAAAATTATATTAGCAGAAATCCCATTTAGTACATTTTCTTCGTCATGAAATTTTGTGGACAGGTATAAAATATGGAATTTTAAAAAATTGTCTAACTTCTGTAATATTTTAAGGTGCAACTTTATAATTTGTGTTTATTCCTAAACATTTCAAATAGTAGAAAGGTAGTATATGGAGTGTTCACTGAGATGATGCAAGAGCTTGGCAGACTGCCAATCCAGTAAAGTAGTAGTATGTTGTGCTAAAAACTGGGTCTCTCCCTGGAGTGCCTGACCTTTGCTATTTTAAAAGAGGTCTTAGGCTAGACACACTTCATGCTGTCACCTTAAACATGCGGAATCTGCAAATGCCTTTTGAGCAGCAGTGATTTTGGTCTAAAAAAAAGGAAAGGGAGATTGTTAAAATAGCCATTCAAAAAAAACAAACATTTACAAAAGACACAGCTACTTCATGGGGACAGATATCCTCGTGAAGTAACTGTCTCTTATGAATATAGATATATTTAACTTGTTTTTGTTTTGCAGTAGCTAACTCAAAAATATAATCAAAAATATAAGCATTCAGAATGGCTGCTGATAAAATCTCGGATGAAGACAAGGTCTTTTTAGAGCAATGTGAAGTGGAGTTCAAAGACAGATACACTGGCAATGATGAAGATTACATGAAAGTTTTTCATGCTGAACCATCAACTCCCCCTATAATAGAGAATTGGTGGGTGGGCCAGCATTATGGGCGGCGTAATGACCGTCGTAATAACAAACGCAAGTATCCTTATGATGATTCGCATAATGGGGAAAGAGATTATTCAAATCAAGGTTATCAAGGCAGAAACCACCAAGACTGGGGGAAACGTAGTAGAGGGTACCAAGACAGGAGCTACAAGGAAAGAGGTAATAGTGGTAGAGGATACTCAAGCCGGGACTACAGAAGATATCAATAATTAATACAATATACTGCCACTTTGAAAAAATATAAAGAATTGTTTGATTTTAGATAGGGCTGATAAATAAAATAAAACATTTTTTCAAAAGAATATATTCTCAGTTATTATGGCTTGATTTACAGTTAACAACTTAGAAGTAACACAATAGATCACCAGTAAATGAATACAGCTACAGAATCTTAAATTGAAAATCAACAGAATAAATAATTGTATATCTCACTGCTACTCAACAATTTATTATAAATTTTTAACAATAATTATGCCGATAAATTTTATTACAAATCTAATGTTTCTAAAACATTTTTGTTGACATACAACATAGTTTATAGAATAGGTATTCTGCATAGACTGAAATATTTCAATTATATTGCATTAATAATGCTCCATGTTTATTTAATTCTATAGTAATAGCAACTGTATTTTGCATAGGTAGTTCTTATTACATGAATATTTTCAAAATAAATATGTAGCAACATTTTTACACAAATATATTGGTAATCTCATCTATGAATTATTCACACAAATAGTTATGAGAACAGGCCAGTAAGTTGTTTGTTCTGGGTCAGCTGTTTGTTCTCTGCATTTATTTGGTACAGTCAAGTGCTTGTTAATGGTCCATTTATCCCGACGAGTCAAATTCGGCGATTTGGGTTGCTGTTCTCTAATAAACATATACAATATAATGAATTTAGGCTAGATGGCGCAATACACGCCGATGTATTTCGATAAGTATTAGCAATCGCAGGAACATTCTAAATCTACTTTGAATTTTTCGAAAACAGAGTAAAGCCCTACAAAACCAAGGTGGCTTTGAGGTTCCATCTCCATGAAACCCAGCCGAAATTCATTGTATATTCGATGATAATTCTATATATACCTCGTGCGCGAAATTTCCACGCAACTTCCAGCACCAACATATAAACCTTCCAATTCCTACCTAGTAAACGATACTGTTTCTTCGGCAGCTGGCTTTCCGGCGGAGTGTGTAGCTCAGGGTGCTGTCGGAAGCGCCGACCTTACATAGCTAAATAAATAATTTCGTACGACCAGATAAGTCTGAGTAACATCATGCTAAGTGACACAATAACTAAGCACAATGACAATTACATTCATCAAGCTCTCTAAGATAACTATGTATACATAATTCTTTACTATGTTAATTATGTTATAATAATATATCGGCTACTGTTTCTGTACTGAAGCGTTACATCAAAAATATTACTAATGATCAATATAATAACCAAATTTAGTAGTTTTACACTAGTCTAAAATACTCATTACTTATCATTCGCCTTGGATTAAGTGAATAAAACAATATGTGGATGAAAATCAATGGGGGTAACTACAGTTTTACTAAAATAACGCTTCATATTCACATTAAAATGCAACCACATAAATCAAATCACAGTGAAAGTGTAACAAATTATGCTCACTACCTTAACATTACAACTTAACATAAATATGACAAACAAAACGTACATATCGATAGGAGAACTAAAAATAATTATATTTGACAGGCGTTTCACACAATTGAAAATGCTTTTCGAATATATGTATACCAATTAATAGTTGCGGCCTATAGACTTTTTGGCAAGAAAGTCACCAAGGATATAGTTGCCAAAGAGACATTCGGGAGCGGCCAAATATAAACGATGCTTTACAAATATTTTCTTTAGTGAACCTCTACGTAACATTATACAATGAAATGAATACAAATATGTTTCTATTCTTAACAACGCACAACATTAATTGTATGAATTGACACGTATTTATTTGGGAACGTCGGCCGCA
The DNA here is from genome assembly GCF_028537555.1 of Battus philenor. Lineage (NCBI taxonomy): Eukaryota > Metazoa > Arthropoda > Insecta > Lepidoptera > Papilionidae > Battus > Battus philenor. The sequence goes on from NW_027181715.1 coordinate 10,148,559, forward strand.
GTTACGAGTGGTGGCGCCGTGCGACCACGAGACCAGGAAGCCGTTGGTTGTCGAGGCTCATGTTGGAGCTCGCACGGCGCGCATGCACCGCTAATGCCATCTACCTCGTCGAGGCCGCGCCCCCGACGGGAAGGGGCCTCGACCCATCCAACTTACATACGAACGACAATTGACTAGGAATAATGCACTTGGTCGCAGGTCGCAGCGCCGAATCACTCGGTCCGAACGCGCCTAAATTCGGAGAGAATGAAAACATTGGTCAAGTTTCAGTACGTTTGACTAGAAAAGCGCGTGCACATCTCGACAAAATCATTTTCAGATCGATCTATAATAAAATCGAACAGACTGAAATGTGTCAAATCTTCGTAGCAAACGTTCACGAGATAGTCTAAAGCTTATATCGATGTGGAGTGAAGGTCGACCGCTCAGATGAATGTCCAGCACTCCATGATCTTGACGATGAAGTCCTCGCGGGTGGTGAGTGGTTCGTTGCCGTACGTGGTGCAGCGCTGCGTGCGTCCCAAGTACAGGTCACCGTCTAGCCAGATGCCGAATTTTCCGCTGTAATGGATTTATACATAATTACTAAGTATCATAATGTGACGATCGCTCAAATATCAAAGACAATGGAGATCGCTGGAATAAAGGACTAATTCTACGAATTAGTCAGTGGGGCCGGCGGTGCGACATCATAGAGGGGTATATAAGGCACGTCGATCGACTTACTGAATCTTTTACTGCAGCTGGCAGGCGGAGATGATATAAAGTACGACCTAGCCTCTATTGCATACTATATATATTTTACATATAGTGTGACTAGGAAGCGAGTGTAGACTCGAACACTCCATTTAACCTAACGACTCGATAGTCTCCACATATTATGATAAAGAAGCTGGTTCAAACGCGGACGAATATTTAAGAAGGGATTACTTACTCGCCGGCGCCGATGGATATGTTATCGTTGCTGCCGCGAATAAAGTACATATTATCACCGGTCCAGCCCCAGTACTTGAATTTTGTCTTCACCGGAGCAGCTTCGTCTGTAATAAAAAAATTGTAAAATATACAAGATGACTTTAAAGTGGTACAAGTAGAGACAGCGCGGTGGTCAATGTGCACAGTAATAGCCTTGGATTGGTCGTAGCAATAGGGTCAAGTCGTATTTTCAGACAGTCGGAAAAATAACGTTTTCATAAAACCAACAATACATGTTAACAACTCTTCAGATTTGTTCCTATGATCTAAACAATTTAGCTTTTTTAAAAAAATCAATTCAAAATGTACCGAATAGTTCTTTGATATGTATGATTAAAATTAACAATTAACCCCTGAAATTAGGTTGTACTTACCCTCCTTTTCATCCTTCTTTTCTTCTTCTTTTATATCCTTGTCTTTGATCTCTTCCAATGCGGGATGAGATTGACGCCTGGGGTCTTCTTTGACTCGTTGAAACGAGAACAGTAGCGACTCGCCAGTTCCGTAGAAATGTTCAGATGGGCGTAGCGCGCACGAAGTTAGCGCACCAAATACCTGATAAACATTATAAAATTTTTACACAACTTTATCGTTTTGAGTTGGCGGCATTAAGGTTCTGGAGCGAAAAAAGATCACTCACAAGGTCGATGGACGACTTTGGTAATGTGTTTGAAAGACGCTGGACGTAGGCCGCTTCCTACGGGTTTTATTGGAAATCTTTGACGCCTGTGTCCAACAGTGGGGGTCTTACGGGTGAAATCATCTTGATGATAAAAAATTGGATACGAAATTATTTTAAGGACAGCGTAAGATTGTCGAAATCTGGAGGAAGCCTTGCAGTGAGCGCCTATCGGCCTACGTGAATATTGTGGTTATACGTCAGGCATTGATATTAGTAAAAAAAGTTCGTTAAACGTGTTTATTTATATACAGTTTGTGGATTTTTTTAAATCAAATTAGACAGAATCTGTGGTCAGTTTTTTTTTTCTAGCGCATAAGCATAACGCTTAAACCCTCATATTTAAAAGAAACGACGGTATATACTGCGTTACTAATTCAAAAGTAGAACTTTCCAGAAATTCAGAAGAATTATGCCTTGCCGGCTCAGGATTTAAACTTGTCCATGAGAACGATTCCCAAAGAGCTTTTGAAAGTAACGGATAAAATTTTACACAATAACAAACAAATGAAAGATTGAATATAAGAATCCAATGTAATGTACATTTTGATTCTTATATTAAACATTACAGCAATCGCACTAGACGTTAATTTCTCCTCTTCAAAATCCTTGACCGCATCATCGTCGATGCGCATACAATACTTAATTTGTTCGTTTTGTTATACGAATAACGTTTAAGTTTCCTTTTATTCGTCAATAGGTCCTTTTTTTTGTTATTTTAATAAAAGTTTTAGCTGTATTTTCATTAAAACTAACATAAATTAAAAGTTATGAAGCCGTGTCGACGCTTGAAATAATTCAATTCCATCGCGTTTTAGGAAGTGTCACAAAATGTTGTATAAATATTAACTTAACGTTAGAAGACTTATGATGTTAATAACTGCAATAAATTAATTGCAAACTACAATGAAAACAGAATATTTAAACGTTTACTTTAAGCAAGAACTCGTAAACTGTCTGATAATTAAGAATACTAACCAGACCTGCGTAATAAATCTAATAACAAACCAATTAAATGTTTTGTTACAATAGCTGAAGACCGTATTTTCGTATGTACAGTGTACCTGATGTATAATGTACCTATAGTGAAGGGTTAGCTTATCGTGGAAAGCACTTTTGTATAGAATAATTTTCTTATGGGATACCTGCTTGTGCGGTTGAAAATACAAACTACACTATTTATCTATTATAAGGTAGCATAACAGCAGTACCGCGTCCGTCAGCGCCCGCGGGTTTTGTTTTTTCCCATATCGTCGCAGTTTTCCAAGGCGCGGTACGGCTGTTTCGGTAGCTGTATAGTAATCCATTGAAGCCGCCGCGATAAATTCTTAGTCAAATTATGATTTTAGTTAAAGATGCATCTGAACATCAATGTCTAATAAAAATTATTAAATAATTAAAATGCCACATTACAAGGAATGCATTTTTTTTACAGATAAAATAATAAAATATTTACATAAAACTTCATATCCCGTGTCTGATTTTTTTTAGAAGAACGTAATATTTACTAACATGTTACAATTTGTAAATAACAAAATTCTCGTGGTGGCGCATGCCTTCGTTGAAGTCGAAATTTGAAATGTGTTTCTGGTATGTCGGTCAGAGCATAACCATCTACATGGCTCAATGAGCGACCGTATGCTTGTCGATAAGCTATTCATTTTAATAGTTGTAAAGCCAAACATTTTATCTAAATCTTTTAACAGTCACATTGTAAATATAAATTTCGTTTCCGCTGTAACAACAATAATAAGATATTTTTATTCAATTGCATTTAGATAACCATTATAAAGTACGTTTAAATTGTACACGTGTGTGAGTGAGCAACTCTACAGACCGGTTTTGCGAGCGCGGATTTTAAAACTAGAATTGTTTTCGAGACGACCGCCACATTTAAAAAATGTAAAGGAAGACATACATCATCTAACGACTGTGTAATAATGATGAGTGTAACAGATGATAATTCATTTGTGTGCATTGGTGTTTGTCTGCCTTTGTAGTGCCTAGTACACTTTAACTTGACATTGATGATATTTCATAGGAATCACAAAAAAGAGACAATAAGGAATACGAATTGCCTGTCTAGGCGGTTCTTAGCTTGTACTGATCTAAACGATACTTTTAAGAAAAAAACTATGTAATTCGCATTTTTTATACACATGCAACGAAAATTATTCATTTAAGTAGAAAATTTAACAATAATTAACGTTTTTTCATGGAGAATGTAACTTTAGTTTTGCTGACGATCCGTCAATCACATTTGTTCAAGCTATGGTTCGGCCTATTCGCGAAGGGGTACCTCTTATCAAGGACCCATGCGTCCAGTTACTTAATTCAGCCTGAAATCCGTTGGATAGTGCAAAAGTCTGTACTGAGATTCTCGAGGAAGCCCTCGTTCTGCACTCTGCCACTTCGAACCAGGTTAAGCTGCATGTCAACCGGGAATTATACGTTAATAATTTTACATTTACTTATTTTTCACTTGTATTAATATCGTTTGTAGCGATGGATCCGTTCCGCCGCCGTCGCTTGCGGCGCTAATGCTTTTTTTTCATCGGCCCTAGCCACGCTTCCCCAAAAGGAGATCGGGACGTGGTTCTGCGCTCTCCAGCATCATCGAATGAGAATATTAAACGGAATTCCAGGGATCCTAGCACGAAGTTACTTTACAGAGCGTTCGCCTAAGTGTATTAAAAGCTTGTTCACCCTTCTCGATCTGGTGAAATAAACAACGCAACGTTTCAAACCGAGGGAGTTCACAAGCATAGTTACTGCAACGAAATACATACAACTACAGCGTGCATAGCAAATACATAAAACTAAAATAACATTTATAAATAAGACGACCATAATTTTTATGTTCATGGGACTTACGTTGTTGTCGGTGTCTTGTATGACGAGAAGCACTGGGCTGTCGACGCGCTGCATCTTGCGGTACATGGAGGCGAGCGAGAAGCCGTGCTGGCTGGTACTGAACGCCAGGGACCACATATAGCCTTGCGCACGCGCCGGCAGCACGCCGCATAGTTTCTCCCTGCGGTCACACGATACTTTAGCACTGCATTTTTTCATCCTCATATTAATTTGTACATCTTGAGTAAATAAAATAAACTAATATGGATAATATTTGAATAGATGTCTAAGGAACTCTGATGTGAAGTCTAAAAAAAAGAAAGAATTGCTCATCATTGGTAGGTACATAAATAATTAAATTTTGGCAGTTCTCCGCTTGTATTAATGTAGTCTTTCAAAAAAAAATGCTAGTGAATAAGTTTACACTTCATAATAATTATCAATTTCAATGTAAAAAGGGGCCACATTACAATAAAATACATATATCAGACAACCACTTTAAGGAAACACAAACTATGCCTACAAAAGATTCAATATATTGGTATGCATAGATGGTAAAATGGGTCTCCACTTTGACGTGCAACATTAATGCAAAAATGTGCCGATAGTTGGTAATTATGAGCGGAGGCGAATAGAGGCAGACAATTATTCAAAACGGCCTTGTTTTTGTTATTAACCAGTATTATATAAAATATTATAATTGTTGAGCTCATCTTTATTAATTATTTGCTGTGCAATGATAACTAAGTATTGGCTGTGTTCTAATAGTTATGAGAGGATACCGAACGCCCAAATTTTTACATATAAATAGCCTCAAATCACCGGACTTAGATATTTACCCTATTATCTAAAAATATAGAACTTCGAAATTAAGTTACTTATGGTTTATTTAACAGGCTTGCAAAAAATACTAGATTCATTCATATTCATAAACAGATGTTATAAATCATATGAAACGTACACATTGAATGGCACATTTCGTCAAAATTAATTCAATTAGATTTTTTAATAATGATATATGTATATAAGTGTAACATAATGTTTTAATAACTAAGTTAAAGATATAGCGTAACGATCATACCTGTGCTCCATAGTGAATATCTCCGAAGTCCCGATGAGGTCGGGCGGTGAAAACTCCATGTCGACAGACGCGCCGGACGAATACAGAGCGCGGCGTAGTTCATCGCTCATCGACAACACCTACGCAAACAGCCATCTTACATTACAATTTGTTTTTTAACAGAAAACAGAACATTGTTAACAGCCAGTCTCAACACATTGGTGTGTTAATTGTAACAACTTTTTGAGTTTGTATAGCTTCTGCTAATTGACGCGATCACACTTTAAAACACCTACGGAATAAGCATTATTTTTTTTCCAATTAAATTAAAATTTTCCAATCATTACATTAATACTACTCTCTCTCTTGTTTAAAGATCATCATTTAGCATTCATCACAGGCAAATTATTTTTTTTACATATTAACTTAATTAGTAAGATAAAACTAACGAATGTTCATAAAACATTGAAACTGCCTGCGTGTTTTAGAAACCATAATAAATACCAATTTATTCATGAACAAAAATATTCATTGTAGATTATCATGCTTGTATGAAATTCAATGGATATGAAAGAAACCGTGAATCATTATTTGAATTAAGTCGTTGAGGCTGAAGTGATGTAATGGGGTCGACAAGATGCAATGAGATGATGCATTCCCGATCACTACAGTTCACATTTAACATCCACTGGCGTGTGTTCAGTGCACTACAGATACTAATGACCGCGATGAAACGGTGGGCACTTGTACACAAACATTGAGGTAAAGATCAAGCTAATGACAAGCTTAGTTTCGTTGGTTGTAGAGGTGTAACTACAAATTATATTGCTAAGGAAGTTTGCTAGAATTAAGTACATATGGACGGCCTCGATAAAACGTCCGTGTGGTAAAAAGCAACACCGCTATTAGTGGCCACTTACTGAAGTCTTATTTAGCAATTCCACGTTTAGTGGATGATGTATTTAGAGGTCTCAGCTTAATAGAGGTAATAGGCCAAGAATTGTTCGATCGTAATGAAGATGGAGCCAATTAGACATATTCTGCCGAGAACTTTGTGTTCTCATATTGTTTTATGTTGTCCTCACCTCGCCTATCGAGTGCACAGTAGCTCTTCTACAAATAGAATGTATCGTGCCCCGCCTTCGAACGACTGCCACATTGAATATAAACATTTCTGTCTTCCGGATCTTCTCCGCGATTCTTGTGGCAAATTTGCGCACAAAACGCAACATACTGGTTGATCCAAATTGAATTCTCACTATATTTTATTTATCCTTATTCGTTTTCTAATTTGACTTCCCACAGTTTACGGTTGAATTCCAAAGATAGCCATTTTATCATAAATTTTATAGCGTAATATTTCTAGAATATATTTTTTTAACCGCTGACCAATTTTCACGCGACTGAGCAGTGAATGCATGGAATAGACTGTCTTTGTCCACACGCGTTCAAAAGTAAACTAAAGATTATCTCTGAAACGCTTATCGTAATCTAATTAGACCCATCTCTGGATTAAAGAGAGGATTATAGAAAATTTACGAGTCAAGTGAGCAATAAATATCTTGATAATTTTTAACGCCTGTGTCATAATTCAAGTAAAATGTCGTCAGGTGGAAAACAGTTTTTTTTATTCCGATGTATGAAGAAAAATTATTATAAAATATTTATGCGCTTAAATTTATTATTTAATACTACAGCACGTACAGAACACCAATAAATAGATTTGGGCTCGTTTTATATAACTCGTTTGTTAATAACTTGGACGTACGTTTTAAGCCATTACAGCTCTCACGTATTAATACGAGCACCTCCGATAACGTATCGAACATAACTTAATTTTTAATCTGCTATGTAAAGGTTTCTCGTCTTTATTGTTAAACTTAACTGTCTCGTCGTCGAAAATAATTCGGACTAGTAATATTACAAAAAAAATTGAGGTTTATGTTTCAATGTACATGTACATAAGGACATAATAAAAAATAGTCATCGTACCAATTGTAAAGGTTAAATTACTGTGAAACTGTTGAGATTTTTTTCAAGTGCGTTCTGTTTTGGACAACGTTGGAGCGATAATGTCAAAGTATGTTTAACTTATTATTTTATAAATAAACCTTGAACTCAAACAAAGTAAAAATAATTATACGATAAGTAAGGAAAATAATATAAAACATTTGTCGCATTTAATATATCAAAAGCATTAATAAAAAAAGATACAGACACGAATAAATTATTTTCGATCCTTGAATTACAGCGACTTTATGAGGAATAACTAACTAAAAGTGAATGTTTCACAAAAACACTAAGCCATTTTGTAATTTATAGATACAATGGAATGTGAAAAAAATTTTTAAATATCGGTGACAAAGACCGGATATCCGAAAACACAAATCACTACAAATCCGAAGTCGCTGTAAATTATAGACAATTTGGTTCAGAAACCACGTAAAGTGTAACAGATTACCCTTTACGTGTATCAAAACTGAGAGCGTAAAATCGTATGAACAGAATCACCTTAATAAAAACAAGTATTGAGTTATACTATATACACACCAACAAAATATCGAGGGTCAATTGCCTTACACTCTTTTCTCGATGTTCAAATGATGTTGAACGCTGTTTGCTTTAGTTGAAACTTCACTGAACCAACGGAGCTAAAAGTAGATTCTGTTTAAAGATCCACTTTTATATAATGGTGCAGTGTATTGAAATGGAAGAATGTACGGAACTTTGTTTTTATCAGATCGTTTAATTTTTAAATAAAATGTATGTTTAAAATTTAGATAAACACATGCGATAATAAATATGCTAGTAAGAGTTTGACATAAAATTTAGTTATGATTTTAACATCATTAAAACATGTCGATTTATACACCGTTTCAAAAGCTAAAAATCATTAACATTCTTCATTTTATGATATTTACTTAAATCGATAGAAAAGTGTTTAATTTTATTAAGTTTTGTTTAAGTTTAATAAATAAGGAAATATAAAGCGAATAAGCAATGACACCGTTATGGTATCATTAATTTTTAACAGTAGCGTACCGAAACGCGACCTCACCTTATCACTGTCGAAAGTTGAAGACCTCTCGGAGGGCGACGGAGGTCCGAGTCTCACCATTTCTATCCATTTCATAGTCTGCATTTATTCAATAACGTGTTTTGGCACATGAAACGATGCGAACACGTGTCACAATGCGCTCATAAACACGGGAACACGCGATCTTTACGTCCGCCAATACTTTAGTTTTTAATTGTTTATAGAGGCCTCCTCGATTACGTGTATTCAAAACCGCTTAGTATAGCACACTGCGCGTTCACCGTTTGCTTATAAACAAGAATCGTTTGTGTACGTCGCTGCGATGCAGTCCGGTTTAAAGACGTGCATTAATGGCGGAAACCGTCGTGATCTCAGATGGACCAGCTTTACAGCAATTGTTGTTTTATAATACAATTTGAAATCTACGCTGCGCGCACGCGACTACGACACGGCAACGCTGTGGTGGTACTGGAGGTGAAAGAAACGAGCGAGGAATGCTCCTGCCCCACCACTATTTCTTACGACAAAAACTGTGCAATAAATTTAAAATAATATTCATCGGACTACATCAAACTGCTTAATAAACCTGATCACGCCTATTCGTTACTGGTCAAAACATTCGATCTTATTTTACCGTTACCATGTTTTAAGACTGATTATTTTCAAGAAAGATCATATTCATTATTTAATTGGAATTAAAAAATATAGTCAATGGCATTGGACTTAAACGCAATGTGGCGTCACAACAGGTATGAAGGTGATGTTAACGCGACGCCCGTATCCGGTCGACGTCGCGGACGCAGAGTTTATTACAAAAAATACATTTATAGGTCACAGAGTTTTTGGACACCACATATGAATTTGTGTCACCAAACCCACATGTGAAATTGTTAATTGATAAATCTTTATACACTGGCATTGCATTATATATAAAACATAAATATTTATTGTTTTTATAATTCAATATTTTTAAATATCTTCTGATATTATCTTTAAACATGAATTTGAAACAAAGACTGATCTTTGGCATATTGTGTTGCAACAGTAATTACGTCAAGGAAATAATGTAATGACGAAATATTTTATTAATAAGCGCAATTAAATTGTATTTAAATTTTCTTTAATAAATTGTATCGCATAAAGTATTGTACATATATGATACTATACGTGTGTCATATACTTGTCGAATGCACTTGCAACAGTTATTATTTAAAGACCTGATATCAATTTATTTACAAAAGAAATGTTAATCAATAAAACCCAGCTGGTAATTTGTTCTTGAGGACATCTAAAGAAACATTCTTAAGAGTATTATTTACACTAGCATTTTTATTTATATTCATAAATTCCGATTTCTTCAGGTAACAAAAATATTGTTGCAAACAAAGTAATGACGTAGGTAGGTGTAAAAAATTAGGTCGTAGAACATCGCCAGTTAACAAAAATAAGTTATAAAAAGCCAAATAAAAAAATTAAATATGTGGTTTACATGACCTCATTCAAACAGTTTTAAATATTTCGTGATGATTATCCTTAAGAATAACGTTAGGAGGAATGCATATCATATATCTCTCGTCTTTATATTCTTATTACTTTCTACAGATAATAAGAAAAAACTATAGAAGAAAAAGTAAAAATGTTTATTACATAAATTATTTTTTAATTTGTTCCATTACTTAATTATTATAAATGATGCATTCATTTAATAGACAAAAGGACTCTTGAAAAATATTTTTAACAGATTAATTTTTAATTTCATTGCAAATTACATCTAACAACACGCTTTTAATACGAAAGACATACCTGTAAAATGATACGTCACATGTTCGGAATCAACGATCGATGTGATCGCAGACGTTTGCGGCGGCTAGAGGAGCACGAGAGGACTTCACCATTGGTACTCAACCTTGCACTAGTGCAAGAGGGAATTTACAGATGAATATTTATGTGTGTATGGCTACTGGTGTTAAAAGCAATTAGGGATATTACCATGCGGCTAAACGACACGACCACGAGGCGCTGTTGTAATGTATTAATTGAAGCGGGTTCATGGCAAACAGCGTTTGTTAATTCGTTGCAGGTTGACAAACATGTCTGCGAAATTAATTTCTACTTTTATATCCCATAATACCTATAATATTAAAACATCCAACCAAATTTATGAAAAGTTAAATAATAAATAAATGCAGAAAAATAATAAAACACTGCAAGTAAATTGTTTTAAAATTATATTTTCTCAAACAATGCATGAACTTTTATTGCCAAGGGTCGTGTGAATAACCAATGTGGGTGTTGCCAATAACATAATATTTAAATAATAATAATAAATAGTGAAAATCACGTTTATTATTTGATAGAAATATCATTAAATTGAAAGACTTACGTACATGTACACAAGTTTAGGTGGAGCCAGTACAATTTTTTTTAATTACTTTTCTTTACATATTGTTGTCCAAAAAAAGTGATTGCGTAAAAAAGTGTAAAACTACAGATGACAAATATTGTACAGGCTTTTAAAAAATATGAAGTATTTATAGCATGTATAAAATATTATAACCCCATTCAACCGGCTCTGGATAAACACAGCCGGTTCCATTTGAGATGTACTCGGATGTAATAAGATACGTTCAATCAACTTTATCGTTTAAGATAACAATAAACTCGATATATGCACCTCGAAACCGATACCCCACCAGTCAGTGTCTACAGTTACCACTGGGTCACAGTTCACCGCAGCCTCGCTTTGTAAATAAGCCATAGGTATTATCGCGGCTCAGTAATTGCTACTGTTTTATTGTGGACAATTAATCTGTAATCTACTTGTGTATAAACACGTTATATAATAAAATTTATGTTTAATAAAAAGCATACATATGTCGGCGAGACCGTATTGTATAACCGCGCAATTGTTAAAGCGTTATTGTAAGGTAGAAACATATTTTGTTAGTTTCTGAATATTAAAAAGTCATTATTGAGGGTGGACGATTATAAATAGGTGGATATAAATAACGACGCACCGACGACACAAAAAAAATAAGAGTTGTCACTTAACCCGTCGGAATGTTAACACTGACGTTGTTACGCTTTTAGTCGAATACGATTTTTAAGAAACTGCGTGGTATTTATTTTATGGCTCCTGTTATTAGGGACCTTTCGTATACCCTTATCATGCGAGGGACATGGTCTTTTAATTGTATGAAATATTTTTACATTTATTAATTTTTATTTCTCTTTCTTATTGCATGGTATAGGAATTGTGCAGTAATCATCAAAATAATGTAGGTGGCATTAGTGATGCTTACGTCCCGCTTTTTAACAATACTAGCTATAACTCTAACAAATGTTTAATTTTTATTAATTCATTATTTGTTAAGCTGCATGTCGTTAACATTTCAACATACTACGCAAAATTACTGATTAAACGCAGTATATATATGTACCTCAAATCGATTACAGCACGAGATTTTACAACATAAAACCCTAGTTATCGCCGTATTAATACGAGGAGCGCGCTATATTCGATTGGTGCTGTTAGCCTTTCGGGCTTTTACACCTTAGGTTATTACAACGTGAGCACAAAATACTGAAGTTTCGGTGTAGATATAGTTGGGAGGGTCGCAATATTATACCTCAATTCTGACGTCAAAACGCCCATCGGTTTTAAAATTATTACTATTCCAATTTGTTGCTCAATGTCGGCAACAAATTATTCAGATATCGTAAGAAAAAAATACAAACAGTGGAAATCTACCAAAATCTACGACAAGGTTAAGTTTCTTACATGTGCTACTTATAAATAAAATAAAGTTATGCATATGTAGACAGGATAAAATGCCAATAAATTATTTCAATTATTAGTTATTTTATTTTATTATAATAATAACGATGATCTACCTACTAATAATAATGAAATATGCAATGATGTCATAAAAAAACCTTACTGAGTTTTGAATTTTGCGCACATCATTAAATTGACAACTTTGTTACCCGAACGCAAAGTAAAATTATTTTAAATGCTCCACGTGAATGTCTTTTTAGATTTATGGCGTAATATAAACCAGAGTACATAACATATTAACTTACTAACCAGGTTTCGCTGCTGCCCAAGTGGCATTTTCGGATTCTATGAGTGCAAAGTGAGGGTATGGAGGGCGATTAGCCTAAAAGTCCTTTTAAGGTAGTTAGTTCGAGGGCTCCATGAGAAGCCTCAGCTCGGGCCGCTACTAACTTCCATTTTACCGGAATGGGAAATAATAACATGATTGTTATCTCAAATAAAATTAATCTTGTTCCACTTGTTATTAGATGCTCTTTGACATGTAATAAACTATACGGCGATATATTAAATTCATGACAAACATGAAGCAGAATGAATTAATTAAGCCTTAAACTAAACAACAAATTTGTTTTGCGAAAAGCTTTGACGCATATAAAAACGTGGGGCCTTATGAATCGTACTGTCGTTATAGACGCTAATGAGGTCTGATTCAGCAATTGCTGACATCCGTAAGCTAATATTAGGTCTAGTTTATTGGTGCATAGGAAAACGTCGTGTACCATCACCGACAACGTGCGTGCTATTTTCATCAGGTTAACTGCAACTAATTTAAGCCGCGCTAGTGAATACGTATCTTGACAGATAAACCATAATTATGGTGACCTGTCTTCCGGTAAAACTTATAACTGCAGTATCCCAATCTAATTATAGAATAGAATGCAGTGGTCAAACCCAAGGCATCTGAGGGAGATATCGAGTTTTTTTTTTTTGTAAAACAAGGCTAAAGCTTAGCACCCTTCCTCCTCAAAACTGTGGAATCTGTAAATGCCAACAGGGCAAAGGTGACCATTCACTACAAAAAATGTATTGGTTTTTTTTAAGTTTATATTATACAGTTATTAAAAAATCATCTATATTGACCGTATGTAAAGAGATACGACATAAATCAGTATAAATACTATCTATCTAGTTGGCCGGCAAGCTTGATCGACCACAAAAAAAAAGAACTAACATACTCATCCAGTAGAAAACTGTCTTTAAATCCTGTCCTATGACTTTTATCGCAAACTTGCAAGTACATACATTCAAGAATATTTTCAAGTAAAAAGATTTTGTAGTCATTTCATATTTTTAGTAGTAAATTTTATTGTAAGTTGCTGATAATTTAGCTAATTGTTAATCTCTATTTACGTTTAGCTAATAATTTAAATGAATGTAGGCCGCCAATGCAAACATCTAATTTATACGGTGAAATATTTACTTAAAAAAATAGTTCATCTAAATGATGAATAAATTATCTTTATATTATAAACATTCAATGTATGCGGGTTAAGCGTTTTGTTCAGGTGTATAAGCTTTAAATAGGTGAATGTATAGCTCATTTCCTGTCAATTAATGTATAGTAGACCATATGTAAACAAGAGTTAAATATTAACTATTATAATATTCGGTTTACTACATCTTAAAATTAATTATTGTTTTCCACTTGTGCCTGTAGACTGTTTACAGAAGTTATATTCATTCGAATAGTTTCAGAGTAATCACTTTAGACAGGGAGACTGGAAATAGATGTAAAATATTTAAAGCTGTTTGCTAACTACTTAGCTATATATGACCCCTTTCTTTTACTTGTTATTGCAAAGGCATGGATTAAAATCTGTCTGGACTGGATGAAGTTATTAAATTAAATGATGTCAATGGCCATTCCGGTGTTTGTAAACAATGCAGGTAATTTGATATGAAAGCTCCGTATATATTACTGCCACACATTAAAAACCAAGAAGGAATTGAAGTAAGGGACAACTAGAGCTCGGCGAATTCTTAATCCGTTGTAGTACACAGTGTACCGGGCCAAGCCGAGGTTCCTGCGGGGACCACTGAAGCTTGGCTTATATGGTAGCAAGCATAGGGTTTTAGGTGGTCGAGTGCTAACACCGCTAACACCAACAGGTTTCAGGTGTTAGCACTCTACCACCTAAAACCCGATATAGATGTCAAATTGTAGACAATATTCCATGCCAAAAAGTAATAACAATGCATTGACGTGGTTAACACCTAAATAACAGAACTTGTTTATCTTCACCAACAACTAATTAACATATTGTAATTACGTTGTTTTCTCTCAGTACTTTGAGAATAATAACAACCGCGAAGATACGTATGTTAGTGGGCAAATGTCATTGGATTGGATACGTGCCACTTGTTACAGTACCTGTTTACAGGCGTCTAAAATGAAAAGGCTACTGGTTTTGTGAAGGTTATATGGCGTTGTTTACTAAAAATTGTTATTGATTATACATATGGATTATTTCTATATATGTTACTATGACTGAAATGATGATAATGGCACACTACGTATGTACATACGTACAGCGTATCTATAGATAATCCATAAAAATCTTAGCCAGACTAGTAAATTTCAATGTTGTTTATATTGAAATATGAATCACGCACAATGTAGACAGTAAAAATTACTACTTAATAGTTGTTAATTGATACAGTACCGCTTATTTCTATAAAGCTGCCACAACTTAGAAATTGGGATAAGTATTGAGATTCTTATCGGAAACAACTTATATTTTTAATTAATTTATTTACATTAATACTCACTTGATCACTTAAAGTAGTCACTCGTCTACGTCATGACAAGAATGCCGGAAGAGTATATTTTGAAAGATAGTATTGTAATCAAATTGATCTCTTCTATGCGAGGATGCCAAACAATGCAGCAAATTTTTAAATTTATTGCATGATAATTCAGAGGCATAAAAAATGTAATGTGGATTCGTACATTAGTGCCTATAAAAGTTATCAATTATAGGAAGCTTGGATTTATCCTTTAGGAGTGACACGATTTTGCTGATCGCCGTCTAACTTTCACGATGATTTTTGAATGTTCTAATAGAGAACAACATTTATGATGGTCACATACGGGGTTGACATGTCAAGGATCAAATCTCAAACTAAAATTAACGATCATAAAAAAATCCAGAAACCTTAACTATAAGACAGTTCTTAAAAAATTAAAATATACTAATCGTGCTGTGTTCTAATGGTCACCTGGTTGACTTTCTTTTCTATCTAATAATGTTTGTACGATAAGCTGCTATAAATCTGTTGTTAAGTCGTCTTGAGTCTAGACGTTAGTGGCTTTTTAAAGCCCTCCTCTTGAGTGATAAGACGGTAGATCAAAGACAAATTTCAATGAACGCATAACTAAATAGATATTTGCTGTGTGCACCGCGTTACGAAAATGCAATCGATATTAATATATTATTATTTGTTAACTTGGTAGTAACTCAGAATAAAAGTACCGGCACATTCTACATCGTACGTGGCCCAAATATCTTTCCATACGCTTGTATATATCCCTTGGGTTGTTACCGGTAACTATAAGAAATCATAATTAGCTACCAATAAAGATTGGTAGCAGGAAAGTGGTTGAGGAGTGTTTCCTTGACAGTTAATAATTGATTATTTATTTTTATTTATTGTGGTATGTTCAAATAGGCATTTTAATATTTTTATTGTAAATATATATGAATAAATGTATGTATGTATATATGTACTTGTCTCTAAGAGTACATATTTAATATTGTACAACCATACTATGGTTAATGGTTAATATTAATTATATGGTAATGGTTAATATGGTAAAAATTACCCTGATTGATAAGACCGCCCATTGTTACCTTATATTATTAAAACTTCAAGTTTTTCTTTTCTATATTAAATGTGCCGTAAAGGGTATTAAATAAATAAGAATAAATTCCAATTAATATTCACATCGAACGTCGAAGCCAAACGCGATACATAAATATTGAATAGAAAGTGCGTCACGACTCGGGTTTTCTTTGTACTTGAGCGGTTAATTTAAATTTTAAAACTTTCATTTTGTGAAATCGTTTTAAATAAATAATAAATGTATTAAATTCTTCATAAAAAATAACTAGTTACACATTAACGTGATGATTTATGCAGACAAATATTATCCATATGAGCAAATTAATCTAAATATAATAATAAAACTATATATCCCCAAAATTTAGTGCCACGCTAAATATGTTTAAAGAATTCATTAACACAAGAGACGTCACAATCTACTCCCTTTTTATTATACTGACCATATGTGAGAATATAACATCAAATAATGAAGTATTTGTATGCTTTCATACAAACGCAGTCTTCGTTTATGGTTAAGAAACGACATGTAATACGATATGCAAATAAATTTAAGACGTCAACATGACTAAAATATGAATACATGCATAATGATAGTGTCATTTAAATTCAGTAGTTATTCAAAAACAAAATCGTATTTACGCGTTTATTTTAATGTGTATGTGCGCTTATAAATTTCTCAGCTAGTGTCGATGTAAAATCTCTATCGGTAAGTGGAACGTATATTAAACGCGTTTGTCGCGGCCACGCAACGATCTTCAAGTTTATTGAATTCAAATAGTTAAACTTTATCACTAGAAAGACGGAAGCAGTCAATTGACCGAATTTTTTATTTAATAGTTCGCTTATTCTAAAACCTTTAATGTAAACTTGGTGATTATTTACTACTTTTATTAGTTTACGTAGAAGCTTAAAAAAATACAATCAAAATCATTCTAGTTTATTTGTTCAATTTCTAAAACGCTGATGTACCGACAAAGACGGGAGCAGTTATTTGACTGCAATAATCTATAAATGCTATAATAAAATATAAGTAATGTATATATTTGTAATATGGCGGTACTTTTGTACACATGTGAATTATCTATTTGTCGGTAACAATCGTAACTTGCTTGATGTTGTTCGTGTTACTCAGTACGATTATTGTAAATAAATTATTCAAGGAGACGAAATATTTCAATTGCTGCAAAAACCTACCAGAAGATTAATCGGAATGTAAATCTGAAAAAGTAGAACATAGCAGTGACGATGATTTTTAGTTGCGTGAAACTTTAAATTCTAAATGTGAATGCGCAGACCCAGAAAATCAGGTACTGTGTGCTGCCAGATTAGTAATATCAATACTATTCACAAGCAGAATCATAATTACATACAGTACATAAAATAAAACTAACAAATTATACAACGGTTGTAAAAAGCCGATTTGTGGTTCTTGTAATGTTATTAAAGCTCTGAATTGTGAAATTTGTTACTGAATAATTACGTAATATGTAATTTGTTGATATTAGTACCTGATTTTTTGAACTTAATAAATAATTGTCCGAAAAGTTCTCCTTTCAGTCATTTGATCGCTCGCCGTCTTTATAGACTTGCCATCTTTCTAATGTAATTAACATTAGAACGTTCAAATTTGCAATATAAAAATTAGGCGGTTGTAATTATTTTTAAGAAACATTATCATTAATTTAGCCGTAAGACGTCCACTGCTAGACATGTACCTCCCCATAAACTTCTATCAGGACCAGGAAGCGACCTGCGTCTAGCACCTTGAGCTAGTCGATGATCTCCGCTCTAGAATCTTAAGGTCTTACCCTTATGATTAATATAGTAAGAGCTTATCATAACTACTTTATAATAAAAAAGAAAACTCTTATATATCTCGTGATAGAGAAAAAAAATAAGATATATACATAAATAGCAAAATATTTAATTGGGTAGTTATTAATCGTCAATTAATTCACACCACCTTTGTCTTTAAAGAATTAATCCGATAATATTAAATAAATTAAATAGCTTATCTAAATGTTGCATCATTAAAATCTATCTCTACGTCTAAAAGGGTAAAAGTAAGACCGTGTCTCAATTTTTTACTTATCGCTAAAGAGATCTAAATAGATAAGTTGATTCAAACACATATCAAAAGTTGCTTGTAATTAGAAGATAATAGCGCACTTCTTATCGCACGGTGACGTAAATATGCAAAGATGATTATATTCTGAACTTATTGATTGGAGAACAAACTATTGTAATTTTAATATTATGCACGCCTTAATAACCATTATTTACGTAATTATTTGTGATTAAATGTAAAGAAGATTAAATAATTTGCAGTTTATTTATTATATACTACACCAAAATTTAAATTTACGCATAAACGTCTCGCGTATCTGTGACGGATGAAAAGAATAAACTTTTCCGCATTGTTACTTTCCATTTTCTTGAAATTCTTTATTTGATGCCGTGAAATTATACTTTATGTGGTTTTGTTAAAGATAAACTATCCTTATCGCCATCATTTCAGTTGTATGATAAATCTATGAAAAGTCATACGTACAGGACATATGACTTCCCATATATATCTAACAGGATCGGTAGAAACCTGCGTTTTCCGACGACCTCACCACAATATTCTAATCCTAATTGAGCTGTGACAGTACTATACTTGTCATTTTGCCAATACGGGAGAGAATTTTTTTTTGCGTTTCATATAAATTCTTGGTTATCCTTTGATTTTCAAAATTATTGTAAAATAACACCTTCAGAGCAGCATCGCAAACTAGTAAATCATTTTTATCCATTTTTATACCCATAAGTAAAGCACGGTACACTTATTAATCATATGGCTGTACGACAGCTGCATCAGGTTGTTACGCAATGTTAAACAATTTGCGAACAAGAGATGTGACACGGCAACTAGCCCGGCTCCGCGTCCCATTGTTCGTCAGCTATTGTGTTTACGCGGCGACCACATGCACCGCCTGCCTCACATTTTGCTTATTCACACACGACTATTATTTAGACACGTAATTAACTAATTGCATTATAATTCCGCTACACTAGTATTAAGGACTTCATCCTCATCATGTTCGCCGATCGACGCCCACTGCAAGGAATAAGCCTCCGCCGAAAATAGCGACGATGCGGTCACCCAGTATCTTGCGCTGCCCGCCACCCACATAAACATACTTCTACAATAGTATGCCTATCCTCTACAGTGTTTTTATTAAAGCCTAAGTTATAAAGAAAAATACCGCCCTTAAATTATATATTTTGAATAACTTTATTATAGTGTTTTATGTCTGTAACATATTTTAAAATGAACTAAAGACCACCAAATGTTATAAAAATATTTTCGTAAATTTTTTATTAAGAAATAAGTAAATATTGTTAATGCACATAAAAAGGCTTCTACAGTAACTCCCTATAGGTCATCACAAGTCTTTGGAGACAGTACTACGTATATATCAAAGTTAAGATTGACAATAACACCGACTTCACACGTTTTGAGAAGTATAGAATTATCAGAGCACGGGTAATCATAAATGATAACTTTTACTACGAGGTATAAGAACGATTAAAGGTTGGAAAGCACTGTAAAAATAAATATTATTACAATTACTGCTATTGTTGGTTGTGTATTATCTGTTGTAAAATTTATAGCGCAATATACTTTAAATTTAAAACAAAACGGATGTAAGATATTGATTTATCTTATCGAACAATTACTTCGTATCCACAATTTTAGTAAAATTGCTAAAATCTGCTTAGCGCTAATGCAAGCAGCATTAATTAGCTGCACCAGTTAATAAAATGTATAATAGACAATAACAATGAAATAACTAAAATACGGAGCCACTATTAACATTCAATAAATTTAGTGAGGGAATAAAATTTGTGCATTTTCATTTCACTAAGTGCGTAATTGCTACATTGAACGGATAAAAGGCAAATAGAACTTGAAGACAATTTCATTGTATACGCAACAATTGTGCAATATGAAGGAAATGTATTATTGTTTATCTTTTTTATTAACTTTTATTTCTGCTCAATTGAAATTACCAGGGCGCAGAGTCGCCAAAATCCCCTTTAAGGAAACTCGACAGCTCCCGGGAGAGCCTAGATTCGGGTCGTTACATATTACTATTTCATCGGATTGGGTGGCCGCCGGGCTTTGATTTGATTGCTTTGGCGGACGATCTATGCAGTGACTAGGCTCAAGGCCACCAAAAGGTGACTTTGGCAAGGGCTGCCGCTCTTCGATAATGCACACATCAGACACAAAGGCGGCAGAAATGGCGGAAGAACCCCAGTGACGCTTTTATCTAGTATGATCCAATTGTTTATCCGAGTTCTATTTGCCTTTGGTGCACGCGTTACAAACGATACCTCCGGGCGGGGCTCCTCGCCGAGCGAGTCGCCCAGGGCCTCAGCCTGGCTCTTCATTATGGAATATATTTTGACGTACGGCGCCTTCAGCAGCTATGCGCAATCGCATCATACATTAGAATACATTACACATGAGTCAATTATGTTGTTATTGTCCTTTAAATCAATGTGTATCGATGTGTTGTCAAAATGTTTACCGACATAAAAATAAAATGTTTTTTACATTCCTATGTTGCCTCAATTGTTAACAACTATTATATTATTCTGTAATAAATTTAAATTTTACACGTAATATGATATATTTGTAACAGACACAAAAATCATCGAACGATACGCCATTACTATTTTGTGTACATAAATTACGTAAAATAATTCAATTGACACGAATATCGATGTTAAGAAGTGTGAATGTACTAAAAACAATTTATATGCATAGATCGATTCGATTAATATCTATCGTTTCATAATAAAACAAATTAGTGTTCGACATTTATGTACTTTTAGAGCACTGTTTGTATTTGAAGTTAGTAAATAATGTTTCATGTGTACTGTAATGGAATGTGCGACAGATGCGTTGTCGTATTACGTTGTGTTATATAAAGCATTGTAGACACACGTGTTATATTCATTAAAAATTTGAAACAGTTGCACATTTGAAATATATTACTTACCTCCCACGACTCTCTAGTAATGTCCGATACATCGCCGGAGCTGCCGGTACGCTCGCCCTGCGAACCAAAATAGCTCGTTGTAGATGACGTTAAAATTACACCACTAATTCGAAGTTTTCAGACTGTGACGTCAAGTATTTATCTTGAACGATGGTAGCGTGAAGACTTATCATGCCTTTGTATGCGACAGTAAGTAATAAAAAATCAACGCCCAGTTCTTGTTGATTCATAAATAATTACATAACTTGATGAAATGAATATTTTGAAACCAATATCCAGCTGTTCTGTTATTAGATTATCATAACTTTGGTTTGTGGTTTGGCAAAACAATCCGTTACCTACAATCTAAATACAGTATTTTAATTAACAGCGTCACATATATCAAAGTTTACTTAAAATTGGGTTATAGGGAAGGTAAGGGCTAATTCGAGAAAATACATATCAGCACGTTGCTTAATACATTTTTAATAAAGTCGGTTAAGTTCCGTTGTGGTTTGACAAAAGCAATTTTTTTATTTCAAAATCAGACAATTGCAGTATGTATGATTTCTTGTCTGCCGTTTACAGGGTTAGTTCACTGTAAAAAAATAGATAAGTAAAAATACTGTAGTTAGAGTTATGGAAATAACAACTAATTGCATATATTTTTTTCAATGTCATTAACCTTGAATAACGTTGATTTATGGGACAGATTACAAGCCTATGAAATATATAAATATTAAGCTATTCAAACTATCTGCCAATAATTATTGCGATAAATTGTTAGAACGATTAAATTTACTTTTATAAATGTTATAGAGCAGTTTAATCATGTAGACGATTATTGCCATCAGATGACACACCTACGATATTAGTTTGAATGTGAAACTTTGATGTTGGCGTGCACACATCGCGCGAGCCCTCGAGGCGTGTGCGTGTTAGATTAGCTTCGATATCGCCGGCTCGGTACACCATTAGCCGCGACAAATCGAACCTGCACTATGACGTACGTTGATTTCATAATAAATGAGATTGTTACTTACTTTCCGATTATAAACGGTTAATTATCAACAAATTAATTGGATATTTACTTTTAATTCTAAATTCCCTATCCACTTTTTTTTATTCATATTTTTATTCACTTCGGACTAAATGACATAAAATTGAGTTCTCTAAGATTAGCATCCTTTAATACAAAGTAAGTCTCTATAAATGTTCTATATAGGACCTTATTTAAGAAGTGTTCACAACTCAGTGTATATTTTTTGATACACTTTCTTAAATATCTATAGAAAAAAATAATAATTTCCAAGCTTAACTTAAAATCCTTAACACTATATTAGGATTTCTTTTATCATTTTTTATATATACTATTTTGTAGTGGTAACTCCACTAAGTTGATAGAGCCTAGAAAAGGGAGTTACAAGCTTCTCTTTATGAAGCCCAAAGATAGGTATATCAAGCTTGTCTTTATTATGTAAATATATAAATAAACAATGTTTGTCAAAATTTTATTTTTCACGAAACACTTATGTAAATATCTGAGAGTATTTTGATTTAACTTTTAAAATATTACGTTATGCTAAGCTACTATTAATGAGGTAAAGAAGGTTTGTAGTTGTACCTTGATCCCGGGCTTAGTGTCCTCGTCGTCCCATTCGGTGTCGCTGTCTATAAGTTCGTAGCCCTGCGCGGTGACGTCACCCAAAGGTCCGTAGCGGCTCGGGACCCAGTGGGTCAGGAACTTGTACAAATCGTCCACCCTGACAATGATAAAAAATATAAATAAGTTCATTTTACATGAGATACGGTTCAAACGCATGTAATATATCATTTCCTTTATAGATATTCTATTGGCAGTCATAAATTTTCCTTTTTTAACTTAAACAAAATTAAATAATTTAGATTTTGAAAAGTTCTAAAAATAATAAGCTGTGGCAAATGACGGATCACAGAGGCACACGATTATTCAAAGAAACAAAAGATAAGTTTACTAACGTGAACTAATGGTATAAATTGTTATAAACAGTAGAAATATGAGATTCAAACAGCTAAACAAGCCTTCACTTCATATACGAGAGGTGTTATCACCAGTAAAGTATGTACATCCGAAGTATGTAACAAAAAGAAGAATGCGTTCAATAGGTACAAAAGCCACAAATCGCATCTGCACTGTGAAAAATTAATGCTTTTAATGACGTATATATTTTAATATAATTCATATTCGTGACAAATAAACGAGGCTTATTGTAACAATAGATTGTTTACGCAATTACAGTTTATTTTTATGGCGAAAGGACTTACGTATATTATACAGATTGGTTCGTTAGGAAAAAGATAAAAAATGTAGAGTTCACGCACTGTCAACATAGAGTAAACCCAAAGAAAAATTAATGGTTTCTATAATAATAAAAACAGTAAAGATAATATAGTAACAAAGAATGATTTCAAAATTTGGATTACAACATATTAATTATTGTTTAATATCTGTCTCTGTAGAGTTTGTCCTGTCTTGTGATAATTTTATAAGGGGTGATTGTGAATAGGTGTAAAATCTTGTAAACTATTAACTGACAAGCGAGCTATACATTATCCCCTTTAAAGCTTTTACATCTATTACCGATCAACCTGTATATAACGATATATTTCATATTCGCGAGAAACGAACGGACTGTATATGCATTACATAACGGTAATATTTGCTCTATGAATTACATCCTTTTGTAAATATGATGTACACGAACCTGTTCCTCGGGATGCCGAACCAGTACTCGGGCTTCATGCGCTTGCGTCCATAGGACATTAGTTGAGTGGAGCGAGGAAGTGGGCGTCCAGCAGGCTTGCCCATGCGCAGGCGCAAGTACAATGGCGGATCGTCGCTTGGGCGCGCCGGACGTGGAATCAGTTCTATAAATTAACAAGTTATTATTTCTATGTATCAAAATCTCAAAACATGCCGAGTAAATAATATAATTATTTTAAACACAAACTAATAATAAAAAACAAACTAGTAATATGTTTCAGGTTACAACTTTGTAGACGTGAAGATTCACATTTTTCAGACTTTTCCGTAAAATACCTGTATCTTTGTACATAACTATACATTAGTACAAATTTATATTAGATATAGTTTCCCAGAAAAAAAAAACTCTGTACTAGTATGATTCACTTAATATTACAGATGCAAAAGTTTTAAAGCGGTCAATGTATAACTTAATTAGTGAGCAAAAAGCTTGAAACTTTTACACCTATTTCCACCTGTATAAAGCGATCACTTTGAATTATTTTACATTAACTTATGTTTTTATTGGTCTGTAGTATTCATACAACTTCTCGCAGTACAAAGCCCTTAGGGATAGATGGTAAACAATAATTAACCGAAATACGTAGTAATTCGAATTTTGAAAACGCATTTTTCACTATAATATCACGTAATTATTTTTTTTCAATCATCGTATAAAGAGTGTACGACACATTAATTAAGAGCAAATGTGCTATATATTCACGATTCTAAAGCAATTACACTAATCACCATATATAAATAAGGACTAATTGTCTTATCTACAATCCTTTAAGAGTGTAGTCTATATTTGATTATACGTTCAATCGTACAATTTTTATCTAATATAAAACAACAATTAACACTTACTATCAAATGATGCAAAGAGATCGGGCATATCGTCCACCGACACCATGCTGCGATAGTCCAGTCTAGGTTGAGTAGAACCACTGGAAGAGGTCGATTTAGTATGGGAACGACCAAAACCTCCCAATGAACTGCGCCTGTATAAATATCACATATTATAGAACATTGACAGTAACCTGACGGAGTAATACAAGTCAAAATATTATAAATCATTGTGAAGTTGCACATAAATTCAAAATTCCAGTTGCTTTACCTGTGAAAGAATTCGGAACAATAATTAAAAAAGTTAACGTGAAATTAAGATCACTCAGTGATATAACAATTAACATATAACAACATGCTGAATGCCGCAAAACTCGTAAATTACCAGGAGGGTGCCAGCAAAATGTTCATGGTAAGTGTCTGATGAATTATATCAGGGAAAATCTTTCAACATCCTTAAGCGATTATAAAATTGATGATGAAACCGGGAGCTAGCGCCACGCCATAACGCCAAGCCTTTTCTTACATGCACACAGTAAACGCAAATACTACGTTTGTTAGGAAACTATTATCATTATTGTTGATAAGACTTCTATTCGCCTTAATTCCTCTGCAGAAAAAAGCTTTGAACAAGTGTCGTAAACATCAAAACATTATATTATCGTCGCAAAACTAAATTAATTGTAAACTAACTTAGTTTGACTTTGTAGCATTTAGCAAGTTGAATTTTTAACATATATAAAGCCAAATATAGCTTTAATGCACTTTTGTAATATATCTTTGTTTGCAAGGCGTGTCGTATAGCGGTGCACCGGCGACGTCAATATTGATAATGGCCATGATACAATACTCCGAACAGATTACAATCCTAACACAATAAAACATGCAAACTCTTTATTGCCAAGTGAAGCAACAGTTGAATTCTGGACATTCATCTAAAATTCAAACGCTTTAGAAACAACAGACACAATAAGTGGAGAATCCTAAATACAAAAACAGTGGTACGGAAGAGGCTGTACATTGGACCACAACATTCTAACAATTCTAACTTAAATAAATTGGTTAAATCCAAAATAATCTTTCACTGAGATAATATTTAGAATACAATAACAATAAATTTGTACTTAATAATTTTTACCAATTTATTTAGTAATGAGACATTGAAATCTAGCTCAATATTGTAACATTTTTTTTATCTAATTCAACTAGTCTATAAACATACACACTGAATTTTAAATAAATAAAAACTTAATAAGATTTCCGAACAACTTATTATTTTCAAAATCTTTCCAGAATTCTTTAAATTATTAATTAATAATGATATAATTCCAAGTAATTTGTTAGAAAACGAGATTAATGTATAAACAAATAAATATATATATATATATATGTATAAATATTTTAAAAATTCAATGTGTATAACAAAGGTCATAAAAGTGAAGGATAGTTGGGGTCCAATCTCAGGGCCTTAAGGCAACACAATACGGACTTCGCACATCGATTGACATTGGCAGCGTGGGCTCACGTACCCCGATGTAGAGAACACGTCGTGTGGCGCCTCCTCTGATGGGGTTTTACTCAGGAACAAACCAGTACCGAACTCCACTAGGTTCATTGGTGAGCTATGGCATATTGTCAATGAACGCAGTGGTGTCGAGATCATTTGGGTAGATTCCGGTTAGCATCCACGGTAGCAAAGGAAAAATTTAGGATTTTTTTTAATAATTTAGTAGCATATCCAGGGTGTATATTTTAAACAAAAAAAGTATTGGTATATTATAGAAAAGTTTTCCGTGTGATACAGATTTTATAGGATTCATCCAGATTTTATTAGAATAATCATGCTACGGTGTATACTCAGGCTGACCATGCAACAAAAATTAGTGTTGCCAAATATAATTAAAGATTTTACAAAATATTTCATTGTGTTGTAAAATATTATTCACTATTAGTTAAATTTACATCTTTACAAAAAAATGTTTATGTAAATATTATTTATGATGTCAAAAATTATAATTGAAAAAGACATATATGTACTGAATGTAAGTGACATGTATGAAATTTACAAAACATATCATATAATTAATATAAATTCCTATCTTAATTAAATGTGCAATAGAGATAATACGTTGCATTATCTTTATTGTATATATAGTAAAACAAATTATTATGAAGGCTATAAATAATACCGCAGACTAAACAAACCAGTACATAAGGACAGATTGACCATAAAGTTGTTTGTGTGAGTGTAATGATGGGAAAGAATAAATTCCAGGTGACATTGAGGTCACAATTAGTATATAGATCAATCTTAAAAGGATGAAACATTGAAGTCTTTCAACACATATATAACTTTTTTAATTGTAAAAGATATTTATAACCTTATGGAAATTTTGACTTGATCGTTAGTAATAAATGATACTTAAGAACACGGCTGTCATTGAACAATAGGTCATTTTTGATTGTGATATATTCATAGTAATGAAGAGATAAAGTGTAAATAATTGAATGTTAATTGCACATCGTTTGTGTGAACCAATATTATTTTAAGTTTTTTATTATTATTAACTATTGCATAATTAATCTTGTCTTTGTGTTTCTCAAGTTTTTTTTGTTTAATGCGTAATTTTTCTAGTAACAATAAAAATTAAACGAAAAAATAATAATAAGAAGTGTTTGCAATAACACAAAGGATTATTACAACACACAGAATTGTGTAATAATTAATTGTATGAAAGATAATTTAGTACTTTGAATACTGAAAATCGAAATAGGTTGTGAACTGTAAACTGTTTTACGAAACTAAAAATGGTAGAATTTTAAGTAGAAATTATTCTTATATTAATCGAGTAATAAATAAACAACGACCTCAACTTACCTGTTGAACACTTTAGAAAAGACACTGGTGTTGTGACTATCGGCGGACGTCGGAAGCGAGTCACTTTGGGAGCCCTGGCTGGCTCCAGTAGGTCCTTCGCCGGTTAGACCTTCTACCCACGAAAGTGGATAAGACAGCCTCTTCAACATCTATAACAAAGTAATTGTGTCAGGAGTATTTGCTGTAGTTTTCATTCTAATCTGTCAGTGTAGATAAGTGAAGATAAAGAAGAACAAGGGGAGTGTTTATTTTCAAATAAAAACAATGACTGATAAAATTTACAATCCAACTGTAATCCTATTTGTACAGTGTCAATTGATATGGCGTAGATATTTAAGACGATTTACTACCATGTTAAAAAAGTAATTATCTACAAAAAATGTGAATAATAAATAATAAACATTTTAGTGCTACCGAAACAACTGTACCGTGCCTTAAGTATGTGCGCGGCGTGACGGGGGAATTATCGGCCATTCCGTTTCGTGCCGTTAATCCACTGTTAACGCTCGCAGCGGACGTGCGGTTCATGTTCTTTCTCGGCCCCCACCGCGCTGCACTTTCCTAAGGCGCGGTAAAGCTGTTTCGACGGCACTATAGTGACTAGAGATCCATAATTAGCGAAATTGACAGTGAGATGAACCGATTCGTATTCTTTTATTAAATCTTCAATAATCAAACCTTGTTTTTCTTATCAGGTTTTCCAATTTCCTCCTTTTGGTTGTTTCCGTCAAGAGAGAAAGAGACAGCGGCGGGTTTGCGTGGTGTCCTCTCATTTTCTCCGAGCGGCGGTGCGGACAACGGCGGTTCAGCGCGAGGCAAGCACACCGGTGGGACCCACTCCGCAGACAAAACAATGTCTGCATCACTATACACCTGTTAAATATATATATAAATCAGTAAATACTTAAAGATAAATAGAAAATATGTTAAATCTTTAGTTAACGACAATTTTATGCTCTAGCATAAATTGTGTCACAAAAATAAATTTATTTAAAACATTCTATTTTTAATATTATTGGTTGTTTTAAAAATATCACAATATAAATCTTTTAAAATATATGGTACAACTAATGTTTTAACAAGGAAATAAAACATCACATAGTGTCAACATACAGAAAAAAGATCTTTAAACATTTGAAGATTTGAAAAAAAATCAAAAGATACAAAAGATACATAATAAAATACAGCAAGAAGTCCTCGCAAAACCTATTAAAGTTTATTAAAATAACAAAAACACATATAAACACACAAACAAAGTAGTATTTTTTGTAAAGTCCTTCGCCAGAAGTTGTAGGAAAGTACAAGGAACCTCCCCCGCCCATAACCGCCTCACCTCTTCGTGGCAAATGCAAGAAGTCATATCAACATCGTGATATTCGACGTAGAAGTTCTCATGAAAATTCTTTTCATAATTCGCGTCGAACATGGAAACGTCAGTCTCTGCTGTCTCCATTATTGTGTCAATGGCATGATAACAATGTTCATGACATATATCAATCGCATGATAGTACTCTTCGTGATCTGACGACAGCGATGAAATTGAATGTGTATCCTAAAATTTATTACATTTTATTTACCCAGTTGGAGTATGGTTGCAGTTACTTTAATGTTTTATATCAATATATATTGCATATTTTAAAGTTGCTATGAAACAAGTGAGTTGAATTGGTAAAAATTGTATACTTGCATTCATAATTATATTTAAATATATCTTTATACATTTTTTCTCATAATTCTACTTTTGATTAAATAACAAAATGAGCAGTGGTAACGCGGCGGTAGTGGACTTGCGATTGTAGGTTTCGGGTTCAATTCTATGGATACAATTTTATATAATTCACACTATGCATTAATGATATAGATTTGCCACACAAACAAGTTTCAAAATAATGGATAGCAGCGACATCTGCATACCATAATACCACACTGTGATATATCCTCTCATAAAAATCTTTAGGGAAGGCCTATTGCTTGCAGTGGACGTTTATTGGCTGAAACGACATCGAAGATGAAATATGACATGCATATATTAGAAACTGTGTTGTAGTAGAAAATATCTATTTTTTTTTATTGAGAGTTAAATTTACATTTACAATTGTGGTTCAGAATAAAATAATTTAATTAATGGTTGTCCACCATTATAATATCTTCACACATTGTCAAGACAAATGTTTACATGATTATTACTGTTATGTGACGAATTATGTTCGTTTTTTCTGTCACAACGTGGTTTCGGTTTAGCACTCATAGATTCACTTGGATTGAGGTAGGTGAGCATTCAAGTCATTTTTAATTATTTCATTCGCACTGGCAAGGAGGTATTATTTTTTCAATAACAATTTTGTGCAGATATCGTGTCCTATCTTAAACTACTTACTTGGTACTTTTTTTATTTATTACTAATTACCACTTTTTTTTTCCGATGAAGGTGCTTAACAAAGCCTTCTTTACAGGATCTAGGCACGCGTGCTTCGTCGATATAACAGCTATTCTAAACCTTGCCTGAATTGGAGTAGACGGCCATTTGAAAAGGTAGCTTCTATTGATATTATAAAATCTGACAAATGTTCTCAACATGAATTTTAGCTTTATTAATATTAATAGTTATAAGACAGCCGTTAACTGCGTAAGTGGTATAACCTACCTTAATTTAATATAGAGCCCCGAATAATATTATTTCTGTGTCGCGAATTTAGATGTGACATCTACCTTAGTGATAACAGTAGCGAGTAACAGTAAAGAATAAAAAAATAAAGTCCGTTTATGTTTAATAATGATACATCTCTTTCTATTGGTCTAACTACGCCCCCTAACCAATCAAATTCAATTAAATCACGGTGACCTGACGAAGTTATCGAGTTCACTTCAGAACGTCCCGTATTACTGGCCACTACACAGTACTATTTAGTTAAAATGTTCTTGATAGTAGGTACTGACATTCTATACTTGGTATGTTTTCCCTGCCCTGTCCCTGTTTATATCAAAAGAACAGCTTTACCTTCTTAGAGTTGACAGGTGTGACATGAAGCATTGGGTCGCGGATATCAATGCCGGAGTCGTGGTACGAGAGCTTGACAAGGTGACGCGCCGCGTCTCTAGGAACTTCGTCTTCGCCCCCTTCTACAACTTCAACAGGCTCCACCTCGGCAACTTCGCCCGCGGCGCTCTCAGCGCGCTCCGATGACACGCACACTTCCAAGCTCTCATCTTTGCCTTGGTCCGCGTTCGATGACACCTTGAAAAAAAAAAACAACGTTTTATATAAGGAATCACCCTGGCTATAATGTAAAAGTTTCAAATTTAATCATTTCTACGACAACCGCTTCAACAACGACTTAATTTCAAATAAACTACAGTCGCTATCTACAGTTTAACAAATATTGTATTATTGACTTCTCTGTTACGTAAGGGAATAATTTCTTTTAGTGGAAAATTCTTAACAGATATGTATAATATTCTGTCAATATCATTAGCATAGATGATTAAAAAAATACAGGGTGATTAGTTACATGTAGGTCATTTGCTGTCAATGAATGTTCACTCTATCCAAGAGGAGTCAGATTCAGAGATAATAAACAAGTTATGATAATACAGTAAGAAAAGAATTTTCAAAATTCGTATTATTACATTTTAAAACCAATTATTGTTTACAATGTCTGAGATTAATTGAGACTTTATGCTGTCACAAGTAATTGGCCTGTTGCATTTCAATAGGAAAAAAAAACTAATGTTAAATTATAGTAATTCAATTATTTTGAAAATAATTGAAAACAGATGTAAAACTTTACAGATTTTTGCTGACAAACGCTACACATAAAGCTATATATCGGTGTGATATTTATTCTGAGAATAGTAATTTTTATTTTCAGATTTTGCAAATAATTCTAAAAATTATTTGATTAATATAGGTAAAATCAAATCATGTAATAACAATTTTCATAAGCAAACACTTTATAAATAGTAACATTAAAAAAATTTACGTAATGGAATTATTTTAGAAATTAAAAATAAAGTTACAGATCTTTTAAAAATATTATCTGTCATAATTGTTTGATTTGGTAGCCTTTGTTTACTGGTTGACAAATTATTCATCCATCACACTCATACTGTTTTTAAAAATAATAAATCTTGTTATGATAAAAAAATTACTTACTTCACTTCCTTGATCGATGGACATTCGGTCTTTACTCGGAATAGCCCAGTGATGATCTAGTAAAGATTTCCGCCTCTCTTCTGTTGTCTGTTGCTGTGGGACAAAACGATAAACATGTTCAACTATAATTCATTCGAATAAAATACGAAATTAACGAACAACATCGTCATTTTTTTATCATAAGACGTCCACTGATGAACCTAGAGCTCCCTTAAAGGTTTTCAATAGGACCGATCGAAAGCAGCATTCTTTTTGCATCCAGCGTCTTTCGACGATCTTAACTAAGTCAAATAAAGATAATAGGCAATAAATAACACACGTACATAATTAAAATAAAAATATTGTTTTAGTTAATAGTTAAAGCCCACGCGTTGAGATCAAGCTGTTAGTCAATTTCTGAGTAGAGTTGTAAATAATTAATGTGCTTATAGTGATATCACTACTCAATATTTTATATGTAAAACTTATCGATAATTATAGTAATTAAGAGTTTAGATACAGAGAATTCTGGTTTAGTCAAAGCTTGTCATGTGATTATACAAATATATTTCGTGAATTTATAGATTTGATGTCGGTATTAATAGACTTATAGGCATTTGTCCGGCACAAATGACGTAACGTAGTGCGCCATAAAATTTCCAAAAAGAGCTACGATCCTCAATAGAGTGGAATACGATGCAGGGAGAAAGATCATCATCACCGTAACAGCCGACAGACCTACTGCATGGCATGGGCTTCCGCCAAAGATTGCCTCGATAACTGATTTTGCGCTGCCCGCATACAGCGACTTTACACAGTCTTAACTATGCCGTCGGTACACCTAGAGAACCGTCAGGACTCATCAGCCATCGGTTGCACCGTCTCCCTGATCACTTCCAATTCATCGAGCTATGTTAGTAGCTTAGTTTCTTCTGTGGATAACTTAAATTTATTCTATTATTGTCAATTGTTACCTGAAGAGCGGTGGGAGTGACGAGTTCCCTCTCGAAAGCCTTGGGGAAGGCCGCGCCGCCGCGATCCTCGGTCTCTCCGGAGCCGGGCCGTTCCTCTCCCGCTGCAGGCTCCTCGGCCTCGCCGCTAGCTGCCTGCAACT
This sequence comes from Battus philenor, assembly GCF_028537555.1. Lineage (NCBI taxonomy): Eukaryota > Metazoa > Arthropoda > Insecta > Lepidoptera > Papilionidae > Battus > Battus philenor. The sequence goes on from NW_027181715.1 coordinate 10,181,629, forward strand.
CCGGGAACGTCTCGTCCTGAGTAAACATCATATACGTAGCGTAACGAATGTTTACTAATTTACGCTTTTGGTGTGATAAAAAATGCATAAAACGCGTGCTAACGAAGACATAGCCCGACGCTTTTGAACTAGTGGCTTGCATATGAAACACAAAAACACATACACTTGCGAGCGTGCATACGGAAGGAATGTTTTTTATATCACAATTTTTTAAATAATTGTGTGTGTGTCTTTATAATCAGTGTAGTTTTTTTAAGCTACTTTGTTTAAATAAATAATTATAATTATGTTATGAGCAATAAATATATTATTCTTCACACTAGACACGATCCTCTCGAGTAAGCAGAGGCCTTTTTTTGGGGACTCATATTTCTAGTCGCTTCAGTTCTCCTAAGCGACATAAAAACTAGGCGAACTCCTTATTCTATAAACTACCGTCCCGTACCGTGATTCCGCTAATAGTAGAGATTCGTTAACAAGAAGAGGTTTAGCTTTACGTGAAACTAAAAGAGAAGGATCGTTACCGTATGCATCCTCGAGGCAAAAAATGTAAATCCGTCACTAATAACACTTCTAATATATTTACAGGTATTTTAAATATCTCATGTACTAATAAATGTCATAAAAGAAATTTAAATGTAAATAGTATGTTACGTGTGAAAGAGAAGTGGGATTGGATTAGGTTTTGTAAATAATTTAAAAGAAATTTTATTACAAGTACTAGTAATATAACTACGTAATATAATGACTGCGTCAAATTACGAGTGAAATTGTATATAAATAAGTGAAAAAAAACGTACACTCACTTTGACTAGAAGGGAGTCTTTGCCCGGCGAATGTTCTGATTTATTCATGTAGTAGATTTCGGCCTGTTCTGCCCTGAAAACAAAAGAACGATTTTCAATAATTGCTATAAGGGCACAATGGGCAACAATCTATCAGTATTATTACATATATTAAAGAATATTATTTTACAGTCCTGTTTTACCTCGTTAACAATAAATGAGTGTTAAAGAAATTGATATTAACTTCATAGTATTTCACAGTTATACACGAAATCAAAGTTCAACCAAATGACGATTTATTAGCGGAAAAATTGAGGAGAAAATTTTGTTTACGAATCTTATTATTTTTAGCCTGTCTAAAATTCAATAATTAACTTACTTATAAAATTATTTAGGGCAAATTAATTTTAAATTTTCACCATGAGTTACTGGTGCGGTAATAATCAAGTTATGGAAAGCACATTTGTATCAAAGAAATCCCGGCATATGAATGGAAGAGTAAGACCGATAGCAAGATTTGTATGTGTGTGTGATTGGGAATAAAAGACATCAGTTTATAACCCATAAATATAAGGTAATAAAAGACATAGAAACCAGAAGAGGCCCCTAAAAATACGACCCAAATAAAGAAAAAGTATAATACACAAACATAGTGACTGTATATAATTATAGTTAGACCTCGTCATTCATTTTTATTTGTTTAAAATAGCAATCCATTTTCATACCTGGAAGTTGTTTTTTTTAACATTACTCTTATTATAATAACACTCTATTGTAAATAATAAGAATACAGATAGTTAAGAGACAGACGAATTCATTATCTCATATTGTATTCATATTGTATTCACGTATGTTATAAGGTAAATACATTATTCATCGAGTCCGTGTAAATAAAGGCGCGGTGACCGAATAAGAAAAATAACAAGCCATTCATCGGTGTACGAGAACAAACATTGCAATGCATATGAATGGTAGTTACGAATGAAAATTTTATGACCATTCAAAATCAATAGCTGCCTTGCAAGACGTTTACGTAATGGAAGGTGTACAATGTTTTATGCTGTAAGGAGCGATCACGTGATGTGGTCGAAAGATGCATCCATATTTTTCAGCGGATGAAGTGCCAATATAAAATAAACCATTTCTCGTTAATTATTGTGTTCAAAATGGTTAAATTATATTAAACATGATCTACGTAAATTGACATGACATGACACTGACTCTATACATAATTTTATCAAGAAATTCATTATGGATATATTTTTCCTTTGTTGGACCAATAGATTCTTAGTACATTCCCGATAAGACTGGTTGGAAGCGGTCTCCATCCAGCGTTTACTGATGACCTTAATAAAGTCATCTATCCAATCTCAGGGTGTGTGACGTATACCGCGCTTGCGTGTAGCTTACACATCTTTATAGTTATTGAACTTGAGTTATTGGCTTCTTGTATTCGAATTAAAGCAAACAACTGTCATTAAATGCATGGAGAGAAAGAAAAAGAGAGAAGTTCAGAATTCAATGATGGGCACGTACTTGTGAGCGTTGTGGTCAGGGCCGTGGGTACGCATGTGCGCGATGTCGTAGAATATGGCCGCGTTAACGACGTACTCCATGGGCGCTATTACACCGTACGACTCCGGGCCGTGCTCCATCACGAGCGCATCGGATACGTTCGGGTCGAACATGACCGCGTTCGGTGTAACCAGAAGTACGCCAGAGACGACACCCTGTCGGGATGAAATTGAGATTTATATTATTATGCTGAAAAAATAAAATTGTTAGTAGTTTCTATTGAAATTTATTTTATCTTCTACGTTTAGACACTCTAGACAGCATAGTCGTAATTTTCTGAGCTTCAACATGACTTTTCACAAAACTCCCAGCCAACTTCCTTGCAGACGGGCTAGATAGATCATGTACGTCGTCATTCAAGCCGTAAGACATTTACTACTACGTAAGGCATAAGCATTATCGACAGAGCCACCGGTCATCTGTATGTATATAATATATTGTGTGTCCCTAGTTTGCTTTGCCTAAGAAGTTCGATAAACAAACTTCTAAAAAATCTTATTACAATGTGAAGAATTTTTAAGTGATTTATTATCACAGCTTAGTCATGAATTGAAAGATGACCATAAAAAACAAGTCTAAATTTATTGTGGATTTTTCTCAGATCAGTGGGTAGTTAGAACTCTCGTAGTTTTAAGTTAAAGTATATTATTATAGGGGAGATGAATGTGATACTAGTTTCTTTCAAATTGGGCTCTTCTGGCAATATTCTTGACGTAAACAAATTGCCAATGTAAATGATCCCGTGTTGATATAATATGATCAGTTCACCTGTCCATCGGTGATATGGCGCACGTTTATCTTCAGGAACCTTTGAGGGGCATTGCTGCTGGCAGGCGCCTCGGGCGAAACCGGCCGCAAGCTGTCCAGGATCTCTGTGTAATTTATAAGCTAATATAAATGAACAGTCTAGTACATGTTAAACTAGAGTATAAATTTTAACACAAGTGATAAAAAATTACATTAACGGTGCGCTGAGTTTTATAACGTTAACAAATTTACAATTTTTTTTATTACTAGTGCAAAGAAAAATCCTTTATAAAGTGATCACTATGAAATATGCTACATGAATTTATTTTTTCTATTGGAATGCGACAAGGCAATAACTTCTGGCAGTACAGAATCTGCAGGGACAGATAATAAACAATAATAAATTTTAATAGGTAGTAATTAGAAATTTGAAAACAATTTTTCTTAGTAAGCTATTTTTAGATAGGGTATACTATACATATAACGTCAATATATGAATGAGCTATACATTCTCCTCTACAAAGCTTTTACATCTATAACAAATCATCGTGTATATAAAACACGATGAAAGAATTCTTAATTTATTTCGTTTTAAGGTTAATTGAGTTTATCTGTTGACGTATGTTTTGTTTATCAATAGATTAGCCGCACAAGGGTAACAAATTATTTGTTACATTGTTTCAATTAGGATATTGTTAAATAAATATTCAACAAGTTAGCTAACGCGTATGTTACGGTGAAGCTAAACGAGGGTCGTGCAGCGCAGGTTGCACGACTACGTGATAACGACGTACTCCCGACATGTTGCGATAAGAGGCGCCGGTAAAAATGCGAAATTTTACACTACAATTAAGGAAATTTACGCAAACCGAATCACATCTTTTATTTAATGAACTAATTTAAAGACGACGAAGTTCCTTAAAGCACTTTGGATCCTTATTATTATTTTTGGAACAACTTTCGTAATTCTGTTTCTTACCGAAGTTGAATGTATGTGTTATAAACTTTATGTATACATTCACAATTACCTTTTTCCTGTGCTGGCTCGCTGGGCGCACCTTGGGTGGACTCGGATGTGGTGTCGCCACTTTCGGACGGCCCATCGGAATCCTTGTCGCCATCTGAAGATGCAAACATCACGATTGTCATCACCACATCATCATATGTTGATATCGTTGTGGCTACGGGCGGCACAAAACAAAGTACATATTCAAATTAAGATTCGCAACAAACCATGATACCAACGCTTGAGGAATTCAAAAGTGAACATTCTTGAACAGCTGATAGGTTGTCGCTAGCATCGCACGTTTATCTCTGCCGATAAAGCGAATCCATCGCTGCAACGGCGCGCGCCGGTGTCAAAATTGTTTCAATTTAGGCGCAATAATAAATGTGGGACAATTTGCCGTTGGACGCCAATTCAAAATAGAAACTTAGCGCAGTACGCGTCTCCGTGTGGCGCGACCGACTCCCACCGCTGCCCGCTGACACTGCTCTTGTAACTTTTGTTTGCCGTGCAAATAGCAGAAGAAATTGTTCCAAGACTACGTCACACGTGAATAACATCAAGGCTGAATGTTATTGTTTTGTTTCATGAACGAACAATACTGAATAGATCGGATCTACTGTCATCAAATCGATTCAATGTAATTTATTCTCTTATATTTATAACGTCGTTAAAGATTGCATGTTTGGAATTAGTTTTCGTAACAACATACATTGTAGTAATTTTAAGCTTATTTAAAGAAATAGCTATATGCACATATATACATAGATGAAGAAATAAATACCAAAAAAATCATCTTTAGTTTTGGAAGTAAAAACGATTGATAAAGTATATATCTAAAAGAATCGGGGAATTTACAAGGTTTTTTTTTACTGTATTATTCATTAGCTTTAGAATTTTAGGATTTCGTCCTACCAGTGGATTTATGACCTATGCACAAGCAGCCGTGTTTATATAAAAATATATACAATCGTTGTACACATACTTTAGCAATAGAAACATAATCCAGCAATAGAATAATAAATTGTAATAACAGTATTTAATTAACAAAATGCTAATGAAAAGTGGTCATATCATATTTTATAATTATCCATTACAAAACGAAGTAAAGAATCGATTGCTTAGAAAGAAAGTTTGAAGCAACATTCTATCGATTGTTGATACACCGTTTAAATCGAAGGTCGTCTTTAGCAAGGCGAGTAATGATTTCTCATTACATTGATCGGTCACAAAAAAATAAACTAAGATTTACTCAACTAATCAAGGACGAAGAAAAAAAGAATTTAAATTCTCGAAATTAACCTTTTTATTACAAAAACTAGACATATTTACACGAAGTTTATGGATGGGAATTATGCAAATAAAACAAAAACAATGTGTAACGAAACTTTATAGTACATAATAAGCGTAAAAAGTTGAACGACAACATCTCCGCGTTGCGGTTTTGTGTTTCATGTTTTTCTTTTACATCGTTCGTTTTAAGCATCAAAATTTTTAATAATAAATATATCACAATGAAACTCTATCCACCAAAGGAAGTATTACTTCGCTGTAAGTTTATTGGGAATTTGTTTGAGTTCCGCTTTGTATGGATGGACAAAAGAGAAGCATTTACCTAAAGGCATTAGCATCTTATAAATACAACTTCCTCTAAACTTGCTCTATGGTGAGTTAAGCTGCCTATACTTTAACTGCAATCGAGTCTAAATAATTTATCTCAAAATCACTGAAGATTTTGTAGTAGACTTGTCGAATCAATGTTCTCCTAAGAACCAGATAGTAACTAAGTGGTGTGGCTTTAAGCATATCAGTTCATTTTTGTTTTAATCATTAAATATATCTTGCTTGTTCAGATTTGAATGAAGAATAATGCAATAAGGACTTTTGATAACAATTCCGGGATTATATGTTAAACTGTGTTTATTTGTTGTTGTCATTCCGTGTAATAATAAATTTCCCATTATTTAAGTGAAATGTCGAGCGTCAAGTGGAGCGCACTTGACAATACATTAAGTGGTCACTGCAGCGGCATTAAAAATTATCATTGCACGATAAGTAAATCCCTCTTCTGCCTTTGATTCCGTAAACAATACTCACTACGAATAGCGCAGAGTAACTGTACTTTTTTAAGAGTTAAAATAAAACCTATCAAGTGTTTTATGGTTCTTAAATGAAATAGAAATAAATTAATACCAAAGCAATAAAAACATATTACCAAGCTCTTACAATAATAATGCGCATTATTGTTATTTCATAGTTAGGTATTATTTTTAATATTTATAATTTTAATATTATTAATATTAATGGAACATATAATTGAGATAATATTTCGTTTTTTTTTTTAAATAAATATTAGGGTATTAAGTATTAAGAGGTTTTTTATAACTAGGTTTCTATACATATACTGTCTTTGAGGGTAGATACCTAGTTATAGATATATAGTCACATAGTATTTACAGAGGGTGTAACACGACGATGGATCAAACGTGCCACAACGGCGAAGAACCTAAATAACTATCCATGTTATGTATATATAGCAATTTTCAAGTCCATATTTGAGAATTTCAGATTTTATTAAAATATTGTAATTACGCATCTTTGAACATAAAATGACTATTGTTTACTGATAAGAATCGCCATTACTTGTTTATTTAATTGAACAAAGCACTATTGAAGTAAGCAATTTCCATAATTACGATCTTGAAATTCCGTTGCTCCTCCACTGAATTACAACTTTGTGGCGTATGCTAGCTAAATGATTTTTTCTGTGATTATTTTACATGAACCCCAGTAGTCTTTAACAAGTCTACAGCCCCCAATTTTTTTGTTTAACTTAGTTAAATAATATTCATTTCAATGTTATATCAAATTTTATGCATCAATATTTAGATGCGGTAACATGATACAGAAATTCTAGTAATCAGATAGTTTGATGCTAAAAATCACGGGCGTAGGCTCAAAAGTTAAATTTTTTGACGGAATTTGATGTCTTAAAAATAATAAATTCTCAAATATCAGCTGAGTCATTTAAAACTGCTAAACATATACACACAGTAGTGAAATAAATAGGTATAGAGGTCCTCCACCTCCGAGCCACGTTTTATCCATCGGTCGTGTTACACCCTGTATAACTAATATTGTTATGGTTACAAAAGACGGCGAATCGAATTTTATTAACGGCCAATGAGATGTGTCATGGCAAATTAAGTGTGAAAGTTGTTCTGCGTAATATTTTATATAGCTAAGCTATAAAACAACACTATTAAACCATAAGTGATTTCTATTATAAATTATTAAAAAAATAATGCAACAAAGTATATTCATTGAGACGGTTAACCCATTTTAATAATAAGTCTGGACCGTAATCAAATATCAGATGTTCTACGTGACAAAAGTTTTTGATTGATAAAATAGAGGGAGTAATATTTGTGGACATATATAATATAAACTACTTAGTAATTTACGTAAAACATTTAATAACTTTTTAAAAAGATTTATTAAGCACAATACATGTTTTACATTTAGTTAAACTGGACAAGCGCCGTTCCCACGGGACGTTTTTAGGTTAATTTGAGATGTAGGTAGAACAATGCCCTTAATTGCTTCAATTAAATTTAACACTGAGGCTCATCTACGTTTAAATTGAATTTCATCTCAAGATTCTAGAACAAAATTAAATTATCTTATAACGATGCAGCGCAAGTTATGTGACGATGGATTTATCTCGGACACATTTGAATTTTAACTCTAAACTGCTATAATTAATTACGAATATTATTGATTATAAATATACATCAGTCATATAATTTTTGATTTTTTTATTATTATTCCTGATACCATGACTTGATATGTTCTCTACCATTTTTATGTTAAAAATAGACACCAATTCTTAAATTGTAAAAAAGAAGTAGGATTTGTTTTAGCTACACTGTAGCCTAAATGGCATTTGCAGTTTAGGCCTTTACATTCTACTGTATTATCGGATTGGGAGGCCGTCGTACTCATAGGTCGCTGGAACGGGCGATCCGTGGCATAGCGCAGCGCAAGGAGAGGGAATCTAGGCTTGGGAAGTCAATACCCCTTATCATTCCCAAAGGGCGCTTAGGAGGGCCGAATCCCATCTTGGACGGAAAGCGTAAGCGCTGGGAGAAATGGCCAAAGACCTCAGCAACGCTTCTGTCTAATATAATCGAGGATTCACGATATATCACGAGAGAATTAAGAAGTCATAAGATTTGTTTTAGAATACTTGTGCTCTAGATTTAATAAAGAATATCAATCTGAAGAACATATAACATATTATTGATGCAATGTTTCGAAAATACCTTTATCCTTTTTTATTTTCCATCGTGAAACAATACATACGATGACTTGCCAGGATTTCTTGGGAACAGTAATTAAAACTAAAATGTAGCGACGCAGTCTACATGGCTTGCCAAGGGAAAGTTATAAATAAATATTTGTGTGAGGAATAAGTGACGTTATTACTACTAATAGCAGAGTTTATAGAGAATAATTCAATCAATTAAAAAAACGCTTTTTTTAACAATTTAAATCTATTATCTATATATATCTATATCTCTAATTATATCTGTTTCTGTATGAGCACTCAAGCTAAAGGAGTATATAGTAAATGTTTGTGTTATCATTTATATATAGATGGTTTTTTAAATAGAATTTGTCTATGAACTTAGAACTTTTCTATACAAGAAAATAATCTATTTCCAGAAAGATAAAGGTAAGACCCACAAATCTATTCGTATATGGTCTACAACTTTCGGGAACAGTTTCAATGCAAACTTATCTCCAATGTATATGACATAAAATTACCCTCGCGCAGGTCTTATTTGGTCGCTATAGCCTTATACTGCTATACTACATAAAATTTACACTTACAATTTCCCGGCGCATTTGATATCAAATATTCGTGACGAAATGGCAGCCATTACGTAGTCGACTTGCCGTGGCGTCATAAGATTTTTTGTGTTTGATTCAAATGAGCGCCGCGAACGCGATGGTTTACATTTGAATGTATTTTTTGATAAATAAATTTCCATATCTTGAGTTATATATATTTTTTTCAAGCCATAACGTTTTTATTCAGAGTAACAAAAAAGTATAAAAAACACGTAATCAAATGTTATAAGTATAAGATAATAACTAGATTCGTTCTCTAGACAGCGCCCGGCATTTAATTTTGCACGTCGGAAATATTAATCTGATAAACACAATTGGTTTTAACTACTATATGCATATACTATGTTCGTTTGTTGATAAGCTTTGTAATTAATTTATTATCTACAATATCCAAACAGCAGCTTACAATTATTTCATTAATGTATACAAATTTACAATTGTCTTTCGTATGCCCCCTTGTTTTAAACATACATGTTTAATGAAATTATTATTAGCAAAATCTAATAAAAATATGAAACAAAATCTGTTAAGTATTTTTAAAAATATTTATTGCCGCTCAAACACCATAATTAATTTTATGCACTTTGTGAGGTTCTTTCAATTATATACCTCCACTTTTCTAATTTTATTTCACTTGTTACCGCGTGTAAACGGCCTGACTTTGTACAAACATAGCACTTTTTAAGACCATGTAAAACGATATTACTAGTTGAAAACAACTGTGAATCATTTTAGAAATATACCCACCCTGTCGTTTAACGTTGATTTATGGGAAAACTAAAATGAGCTAATTTTCAAACAATATTTCTAACACAATAAAAAGAATAACGTGATAATAATAAACCATGAAATTGTTCGACTAACACTGCGGTGTACATGACTGAGTGTGTGCGAGTTTAAGGAACTATAACATTGATCGACATCTCGTTGTTGAATTTTACATGTTTTAATGTGTCATCTACGATTTCAGATGCCGGATTGGTTGAAGAAATTATTTCAAAATCAATTTAAATCTTGCAAAAAAACTGTAGCGATCTTTGGAGACCTATTTCTTTGCAGTGGGCGTCTTTAAGATGACATGATAGTCATAAGTTCCCGTCTATTTACAGACTACAGACATTTTACAAAAAAAAATTCACCACTTCTCTTTCACAAAACAGTAAAAAATCTATTTAAATACTAATTGTTAATATAAAAAATATTAAAGAAAAAAGACGATAATTTTCTATATCTCTACCGTGTTTTTTCGAGGTTATAATTTTCTTGATTGCGTAACCCACATCTGCTTTCTAAACAGCCTTTGTCAACTGCACACGGTCATTTCCCACGACACAATAATTATGACAACTACATTTAAATGCAAGAAACTCAAAACATTATATATATACATATTTTTGCGAATAGCAAACACTGACCTTTCCTCTTATCGGGCACAAGCAGGGTCTGCCCGGGGAAGATGAACTGCGTCGCGAGTCGGTTCAGTTTGGTGAGCTCCGAGGGCGTCGTGTCAAAGCGGGCCGCCAGTGACGTCAGCGTATCTCGATCTCGGACCTACGGGCATAAGTTGTATTATGTAATAACCGACTGAGTATTTAACCCATTATACTTTGTCTGAGGTTTCATAATGAAATTAAGAGTTATTAAAAACGATTACGAGAAACATTTATCCAATTTATTCAATCTCTTTACAATATTAAATACTCCTTTAATTGTATAGGATGATTGATAATGTGTTAAAGCTTCAAAGGGATAAATGTGTAACTCATTTGTCAGCAAAAAGAAATTTTACCTATTAACAATCACACGGCATAAAGCGATAACTCTGAAAAATATTACATTTTTTTTTAATTTAATTGTGACTGGCCAATAATTTTTAGCAGTACAAAGTTTGCAGAGATTTTAAAGCTTTTTATAACTATAACTAATCATGCTGTATAATTATAAATTATCGATGGAATCTTAATTCTTTTATCGAAATATTATGAATAACATAAGAATAGGTTAAAGGCATATCTGTTGAAAACTTCTCACTAAAAGAAATTATTCCAATACGTAAGAGGTCAACAGTACAATATTTGCAAAGTACGTAGAAAGCGACTGTAGTTTATGTGAAGTCATGCCGCTGTTGAACCGGCTCTGGTATAAATGTTTAGATTTGAACAGAGAGAGACCGGGATTTGTTTTTTGATCTTATTTTGGTTAAAATTATAAAGTAGCTTTTATTTCCTCACAAAAACAAACACTGAGACGTCAATATTCGTACAGTATAAAGTAGATTTATGTAGATATTTACGTTTATAAACATTTAATTAGACCCTTCGCGTACGTTTATAAGTTTTATGCATATAAAAGATCGGAATATTTTTTGTTAATCTACACTTTTTAATTGGACGAAATAGAAACCAAGGAATGACAATATAAAAATATCAGTGACGTCGGAATATAAACATGAATAAAATTTTACGTCGAGTACAAATTGAACTAACGTTCCATGTATAAACGTGTAAGGTAAAGTTTAAAAAGAAAACAAGTGCTCCCTTATCCAAAGGTCTAGGATTTCCAACCGAATATTGTAAAAATGTTTCAAACAAAAAATCAATGCGCGCCCTTAGTAGAGTTAACTTGTGGGACTTCTGGTGAACTCGTATAATCGTCAACTGTCGTCAATGTATTGCCCTTGCGGCTTTCAATTTAATCAAATTATATAAGTATATATTGAAAGTTCATGATATGGAAATAATTAATTTTAGGCTCTACTACAGTTGTTACTGTATCATTTATTGTCATGGGAAAACAAGCTCCTAACTTGACACATTTTTGCGACGGATCGGCCGAGTGTATTTTACTATAAAAATAAACCCTTATTTAATCAAATTATTATGATTAGAAAACAATTATTCAATAAAATGTCTCTATCAAATTAAATCATTATTGATAAATTTTCTCCAAAATATCACTGACAAATATATAAAGTCTAGTTGCCAAATAGCTGACAGTATAAAATCAGTTCCCCTAACATACGTAACAATTACTTATAATCTATAGCATTATCATTTCAGCCGTAAGAAGCCCTGTACTAGATATAAGCTTATAAAGATTTTTAATAGCACTGGTTAGAAACGGCCTAACAACGCAGACGACATTGTCCAGCTTGTGGGTGCACTACGCTGTGCGAGCGGGTCTGTGGTCTGGACACCAGGACCTTAGCGCTTATCTGTTCTGCGCGGTATGTAGCATGTCCTCTACCACTGTAACTTGCCAATCCGAGATATTTCGGTTACTATCGTTCGTCTAAGAATCTCCTCACTCCTGACTAGATGTCGAATGGATATCTCGAGCTCAGTCTATTCTATAACCCATTGAGCGACTTTGCCTTACTAAATCTACATATGACATTATGATTATGTTCAACTATTAATTAATTCTCACCGTATACGTCATTGTCTTGATAGGTGGTTGAGGAGGTAGCCTCTTGATCTGCTCGTCCTCATCTGTAACAAATGAAAATAACCATCTTAATAAGGAACAATTGTTTGTCATAGCCAATATTCAAGCTTAGAAACTAGTTTCTCCTACAGTATTGACTGTAAAATCTATTTTTAATCTATCTAAGTTAACATAAACAATTTAAAATTCCATTATTTTTTATATAACAAATGGCAAAATAAAGGCGAAAGTATAGATGAAAATAAAACTGACTAAACTGGTAAAGCAAGTTTAAAAAAAGAATATGTAAATTAAATTAAAGCATTTAAATTTGTATTTTACACGTTTTCAATCAAAGATCGTTCGAATGATTTTAAATTAAGAACATGACAAACTCATATCAGAACATGTAAATAAAATATTTTTTTACTTCTTTTATAATGTGAACCATACATGTACGGGCATCGGAGGAAGAGAAATTAAAAATTAACGTTGTACATTGTTTAAGGTGTTTACAAATAAATTAGTGTTACTTAACTAGATGCATTTCATTATAACTATGAGAGAATTAGATAATTGCTATATGGAATATCAAAGTGTGTAAATATGTTATAACTATTTTGTAAAAAAAAAAGTGTATGTTATATAAGACTGAATCCCGGGAATCGGACCCGCGACGATCGCAAATCCAAAGTCTTTTAGCGTTAGGCTACCAGTAAAAACATAATGTTTACATAACAAGATTTAAATCCTCTTATTTGATGTGAATATAAAAATATACAAAACTGACTAGAAGCGAGTACGTTAGAAATTCTCTCGTAGTCTTGTATTCATTTCATGAACCAAAATTTAATTATTACCTATACTCGATACAATACAAAATATGCCTAAATGTGCCCAAAAGATTTGCCACAATTTGCGTACAACACCTGGTAACTGAACCTGGCGTCTGAATAAATCTGATATTAACATTGACTAGGCTTTAGTAAAGACACGTCAGCTGTCCTGTAATTCCTTTTGATGTGAAGGTAATTGAAAAATATAATCTGAAGCCTCACAGGGCCAAATGCTATTTTCCTTCTTAACGACATGAGTCTTCTTAATTTATGCTTTTTAGTCTTTAAAAGATTTATAAGAAATATAGTAAAACTAGACATAAAGCCTTTACTTTCAAGGTATAGCACTTATGATAAATTATTATGTATACACAATTAAGTATTTTACAAAACGCGACCTCTTAAACGAGCAATCAAAAAGTAACGATGTAATTCCTGGATTATATATATATTCCTCTTTTATTATTTGTGTCAATATTATTGCTTTGTAATATTTTCATTTTTAGGTGGACTGACGTCATTGGAAATTGGCTGAGGCCTATTCATTGCAGGGTGGTCTACGGGTTGGCATGACGATGATAAAATATCTAAACAGACACATCGGGTAGTGGAAGTTTCTTCTCCCATTCTTCGCAATCTTGGATAAAGTCTAGCCCCATAATAAGATAGTAGTGTTATCGCTCTTTGATAAACTTTAAAATTTCTAAACACATTTGCAACTGTCGCACGTGAATATAAAATAATATTTTCAACACTTTTCTATGCATCGTTCTACTTAATGTAATATGCATACATTTTATTTCCTCTCGGTCTACTACAATGAAAAAGTTCAAGGTGGAAAGCTCATCTCTAACAACTGAATTATTAGGTCAATCTCGCCCTCGCGCCGGAGAGGGCGGACATTTTAATGCATAAACTAGAAGTAACATGCAATTTCGGAAAATATCGTGAATTGGGTTAACACAGTGGAAATGTCAAAGCGTTTATTTTTCATTCGATCGTAAACTTAGCTATCAAACTATCGGTGGAGAGAGGTCGTAAACGTCCGTGAACTTGTACAAGACGGTATTATTCCCGTTTCACTATTTATTGTTGCTATTAAATTTATAACCAAAGATATTGTGTGAGGTATTACACTTTATATGTGCCAGAGAAGTAATAATATTAAAATGGAACGAGTAACCACGGAAATAAACATGGCTGGATTCGTTTCAAAATTATACAAAATGAAACCTTAAAAAAAAACGTTTTACAATACTTAAAAGTAATAACAAAAGATTTTGCAATAACAATGTACGACAATTATTACGTTTCTGATTTATCATGTAAACATTTTCGCTAACTTAATTCGATAAGACATAATAAATAAAATAAATAACTACAAAATGGGCTAATAATCTTCTTCCAAATAGTTCTTATCAAATTCAAATTAACTATTCAAGAAGGCATTGGCAAGCATTTTTAAATTGTCAATTATTAATAACATAAAAAAGATCGATGTAGTCAGTCCGTTAGTCCGTCGGTTCGGGTGCTTGCTGATCTGTTGAGGCGAGTCAGCCAAAAACTCAACAGTTGCTCTTTTCAATCGTACTAGATGTTCATTGTCTTTATGTTATGTCATTTAAAATGAAATTAAAACATGATTAGCGCATGTTGATTTTCTTCCCAATTGACTTTGCATGCACTTTTATTATAAAATTTTAGTGAAATTTCTGCAGAATAAAGTAAATTGTAATATTTTAATATCGTTTCCTTTAGGTCAACGTTGAAATTCAATCAGTAGTCAACACAAGTCAATTGATCACGGCTAATTCATTGCCTTGTCGATATCTCCGACGAATCTCTTTATCTGACTTCATTAGTTACTGTACAGTCTTCGGGCAGTTATGAATGTGCGTTGAATATAAATTATCTTCACCGGACTTATGGTATATTATTATTGCTCGATCGAAAGTAAATATTGAAGTTGTGATTTTCATGCATCAAATAATATTATTCACGAGTACGGTCGAATAAATATTTTCATTTTCCATTTGTACGTCAAGGACATGTGCCAATAGCGATCATGACTCGAAAATAACGTAACTCGTAAAGTTGCTCGATTTCAGTTTATTACATTTCGGTTCCTGAAAGATCTAGAATAATTCGCAAATTAGAAACTACTTACTATAATACTCTGTGTACTTTTTAGAACACACGAATCAATGTAATTACAAGAAAGAGTTGGATGTCACAGATCAAATACTATTGCCTCTAATTTGTACTCTAGAAATCTGAGAAACAGTTTAACTTGAAAATGAATTAAAGGACGATTGTTAGAGGAACCGTTACAATTTTTAGTCTCAAAAAATAACATACTTTTCTATAGCTAACATAAAGTGTATTTACTGCGTCTTTAATTCGATATAGAACGTATAAATAAACAATTTGAAATTCGTAATGTAGTCATTGTTTTTAGTGACTAGCCAAGCTTTATTAACTCTAATAACAATATAAACCTGTTTATATTAAGCGTAAGAAGAAAAAACTTATTGAAAGTCATGGCAAAAATGTTAATGTAAATGAAAGTTTACTTTTAATCACTTCTAAAGAAAACTTATATTTTTCAAAGATCTTCATTGCGACAGATAACTAAATTTAATTTCAACAAATATTGACATTTGCATTTCAAATAAATTTATGAGCCGTCGTCGACCGCAATAAAACATATTTAGATATAATGAAAATAATTAAAAGTAATCTGCGATACCGCTCTCCAGGGACAGCGTAAACAAACAGTGGGATTTTATAGATGCAGGGTTAATTATAGCTCGCATTACAGCCGGATACTATTTTATAACTGGTGTGTTTACTTGGCAGACACCCCTCCGTGCAAGCGGGCGGTTTGTGACTGTCGATAACGAGACGACGAGACGTCTGATGCGTCATTTATGAATGTTGTTTAAATTGTTTGTTGCACATTACGTTATAAATTATTATAGACACAACTACTCCTTTGATTATTCTTCCTGGTATTGAAATATTCCTGATAGATTCCTTATTCTTTTTAAGTTAAAATAAAATAATTTAAATGTATTTCACATAAATATTTTTTTTATTTTAATTTCCTTTACCTAACCTACGAATTTTTAAGTAGCGGTAGAGAGACCACATAGCGCGCAGAACGGACGGTTGCTAGGGTCGATAGGCTCTAAGGGTCTAGGTAACGAACCTGTAAGCGTAGTGGAAGGACGTTCAACGTCAAGGACAGGTGCCTTTGTTTGAAGTAAGGTCGTGGAAGATGTCAGGATGCAGGCCAGTAGCGAATGGTTATATAAGAAAACTACGGTAACGGGCTGTAGTTCAATAATGAGCGTCCTACGACTGAAATCATTAGGATGACTGAAAACATACCGCTTATACTATTTTAGAGTTTATTTATTGGAAACGCCTTTCTTACCTTTAGGGATAAGTGTCCCAAATTTCATTGAAGTTGAACAGAAAAATCAAGTAAATTAATTGTATTAAATCTATACTACGTACATTTTTTTAAGTGCCATCATCTTTGAGAAATTATATCTGTTATTTACAGAAGGATCATTAACGGTAACATGAAAGAAAAGAAAAGTACTATTAATAGTCATAGTAATAAAATATCACACGGTGTATAAAATTCATTCACCTTTTTTGATTGGCAATGAATAAAGATTTTCTAAACTATGTTTCTAGGATTAGCGATAGACACTACCTGACCTATAGAAGTCGGGTTTTCCGCTTATTATGGAAAATCTTGTATAAAAAATGTAGAATGTTGTATGACGCGCATTTATAAGATGTGCTTACAGTACGAACGTCTTTGGCTTGATTTTAACTTTTTATCTCTGTAATAAACAGAGTTGGTATAAACAGAGATTCTTTGAAGTTGGGATAAGAACTTAGTAATATACATTATTTGTATAAACATGTTACAAACAATCGTGACATTCACATTATAGATGTTGTTTACTAGCTATGTTGACATTGCTCATCATATATTACTGAACAATGACTGAAATATGATTATTTTAAACTAGGAACACCAGTTGAATTACATTTTAAAATGAAGAGAGATCTGTGGGCAGCATTTATCACTTGATTTTAATAAAAATATACCCGCGTACTGCTACAAAAGCGCCATATCGTAAATTAATTTGCAATTTCATTCATCTTCGTCATCATCATTATCATATCAGGCTTCAGACGGTTACTACAAGGCGCAGACCTCCCCCAATTATCGTCACGATAACCAGTTTTGCATCATCCGCATCCAGCGATTATGTCGTCGGTCCATCTAGTTACTGGCTTACCGCTACGTCTTCCGATTCATGGTCGCTATTCGAGAACCTTTCAGCCACATCTGCCATAGGTTACACGTGCGATGGTCTTTCATTTTAAAAGTACGAAATTATTTAAAGTGTATAAATTAACTCGTTTACCTCTATGTACAGCATCGAATCTACCCTCGACCTTGGAGCGCAGGGCCTCCAGGTCAAACGGAGCAGCGAACCCATGGTCCACGGAGCGACTTTTCGACCTGTAATGTATCACATGGTAAATTATAGAGCTGTCCTCTTATTAATGTTATGTAATTTTCAGGATTATAACAAAGAATAATTGAAAAATTACCTTGGGACTAATAGATAAGTATATAATAAAATATATTAGATTAACGGTAATTAATTCACGAACTCATCATAAAAGTGGACTTTCCAGGGAAAATTTTACCCGTAAATAAGGAAAACGATTTGTGAAACGTATTCCAATGACTAAACCTTAAAATACGCGTATTCACACTTTTGAGAAAGATAGCTTGCTTACAAGACATAAATACAAATAGTGGTCGACAAGTGATTGTACAAAACAGTCCGTTATCCTGTCGCGAGCGTCGATGACATTACGCAGTAAATTCGATGTCAGTGTACTGATAATTGCCCGATACTAAAAACAACTGTCCAAAATAACTTCTGGATGAACACGGCGCATAAATTCCAAGCGGGAAATATGTGCTAAAGACGACATGTGCATTGCAAATTATAGGAGCAAAAAAATACAAAAACAACTCTGAGAACCCCAGAGAGAATGCTGTATAGATATTATCTTATACCCTATTGTAGAAAAAAGTTGAAAAAAAAATATTGAATAGATGCCTGTGGACTTTGTAATAAGTCTAAACTCATTACCTCGAGTGTCATTCAGTGGAACTTCTTTAACTGACAGTTCAAATAATGTAAGATCGTTAATTTCATCGATTTAACTCTTTCAGTAATATTGCATTCTTTATTTAGTTACATCATCATAATGTCAGCCGGTAGACGCCCCCCACTGCAGCTCAAAGGTTGCCACGATGACCGGACTCACTCCCGCTGCCCGCATCCGGCGGCTGCTCACCCCCCTTGACTATGTCGTCGTTCTAGTTAGTGAGTTGCCTATCTATGCCGCGTCTATCGGCTAGTGGTCGCCACTCGATTTATTTAGTTTAACTTCATATTTTCTCAATACCCTTTTTGAGAGATAAACATTTATGTGTACATACACATTGAAAAGCAAATTTAACTACTCTAACCTACATATATTGACTTAAAAGCTATGCTCTTAGTGATACTAATATATCGACACACATTTTATGAACAAATCAGACATATAATCAAAACATTTCTAGGTTTCTTCGACACGATGAATGCTCGCTTTCGTGGCCCAATTACGGTAGTAGACAAAAGTATATTTTGGTGAAAGTTGTTACCTCTTGTAGGATTGATCGATGCTCTCCGCGCTCCTCGAAAGCTGCTGCGAAGCACGTCTAGACCTGCATGCAACACAAACATAACGAGCTAGATACAGGCGGTGCATGCACAACTAAAACCTACTCAGACAATTTCAATAAAGTCTTTATATATTTCTTATGTATATCAACAAAAATATTACATTCAATACTTTATAGTATAATATTCGGACAAATTATAACGTAAATAGCATTCCAAATATTTAAAAATTGTCTGAGTAAGGTAAAACAATAGTTTTCATATTGGTAAGGTTAACATAAATCTATGAATTTTGTTATCCAAATACAGACGGTTCTACCAATGTGAAAACTATAACAAAATTGATAGCTGTCAAAACAAAATAACATCTACGTGCATAAAAATGAATAAATAGATATCGATTTCGAAAGATGAATTACATGCACTATGTCACTGCAGTGTATTCGCCAGACAGAATTAAAAATAGAAAATTAACAAATTAAATGGTTAATGATAAAAAGGTGTAGACGTGTTTACGCGGTGGCAAAATGTCAATCAAAATCCTACGTTTGCGAGATGCGGACGCGTCTGGTTACTTTTATTATTACCATAATACTTAGTGTTTTTGGACTGATTTTTCTTTGACCAATGATTTCGGCGTGTCATTATTTCCTGTTTGATTTGAGTGTTTTTCATAAATAAATCCAAAAACTAAAAGATCGGAACGGCATTATTCATCAATCAAGATAGCGGTAAAAAATACTAAATTCGTCACTTACATATCTCTTTTAAAAGAACTACTTATATTTTCAGCATGTAAATATGTCCCTTTCATTTAAATAAGTGCCTTTTAAACAGTACTATATTAACTTTATCCGGCGAATATTGTATAAATATATGAAGATACAATGAATGGACGGTACAAGGAGAAAGTTTCAAGTGAAGCATTGTGCTTCATTCTCCTTATGAATGGTGATATTAATTTGAAAGCGCGGACAGTAGTGAATACGAGTTTTGCAAACCCCTCTGGCTAAATGCTAAAATGGCGTAATATGATACTTCTACTGCAATTTTAATGGCAATAGTAGGAAGCTGATAATAAAATTTGAAAATAAAAATCGTGTCTGCCTTGAGCAGATGTCAATGTTTATTTGCGGATAAAAAGGAAGATCCATCATAAAGATATTTTACAAAAACCTATAAAATGTACTGTGCGTTAATATTAATAGCGACAAAATCTGTGCTTTTATTTGCACACCGACTCTGGTGAATTGCCACAATAAAAACACAGAACCTTCTCGACCAAATTCATAAAATTCTAACATTTTATTACAGACAAGGTCTATGTATCATAGTGATGACGGAGAGAAACGAATGATTGTTTACGCAATAAGTGTCTTCGGCGATCTCATTTACGAGGACGTATCTTGTTTGCACTAAAACAAATTAGCGTCACGGTGTGATGGATAGATCATCGGTGGCTGGAAGAAACTTGTTTTGAAATATTGCTTCTACAAGTATGAAATATCTTCATAATCTTAAGTATACTCGTACATTACCTTGGCAATGTTTTTTTTAATTAAATCATTAATAAATTTTATATTATATTGTCGTGATTAAAATTTTTTACTAATTTTCGTCGATGTTTAAATTTATGACTTTTGAGTTCGCATGCGTTAGGCTCTAACGCATCTAACTCCGACGCAGACGCCTACTTAAACGCCAACGTCACATGTGTCCAGAAGCAGCAAAAAAGTTTGAGAAAATTCAACTGAATCTTATGACTATCCAAAGACGAATTATGTCTTTGTCAGGTAGTATTGCGGAACAATTAATTGAAAAAACTAAGATCATTGAATTTTTTTCATCAGCATTCGAGGAATCCACTGATATTAGTTCCACAGCTCAACTTCTCATATTCATACGAGGTGTTACTCAAGATTTTGAAGTCTTAGAAGAGTTATTAGGAATGTGTTCAGTGAAAGGTCAAACCAAACGAGTTGATATACTCAATGTACTTTTGGATGAGTGTTCAAAAACTGATTTGGACTTATCAAAATTATCGGGAGTTGCGACTGACGGTGCTCCTTCGATGATTGGCGTCAATTCAATTTTCAACATTTAAAAAACTTAAACGCTGAAGATCTCATGCAATTTCACTGTATTATACACCAAGAAGCCTTCTGTTCTAAAAAAATTGAATTTCAAAATGTCATGAAAGTGGTATTTTCGACTGTAAATTTCATAAAATCACGAGGACTCAATCACAGACAATTCAAACATTCCTTGATGACATCGAAAGCGAATACGGAGATTTCCTGTATTATACAGAAGTAAGGTAGCTAAGTTTTGGATTGACACTGGAACGATTTCTAAATATAATAGAATAAATTGGAATATTTCTGGCGGAAAAGCAAAAGGATGTCCCGGAACTTAAAAATGATTGGTTGTGTGATTTGGCTTTTTTAGTTGACATTACAAATCATTTGAATGTCTTGAACACACGGCTTCAAGGCAAAAATCAACTGATATCCCATTGATATCCGCTTAGGTATCATCCTTTCAATGCAAGCTGACACTTTTCAGATCACAATTGAATTCTGGAAATTACAATCATTTTCCGAATTATAAGAAAATAGCTGAAAAATTCAACAAAACTGCGATTAATTTCAGTTATGTAGAAAAGCTAGATATTTTGATTCAATCTTTTCAATACAGATTTTCGGAGTTTAAAAAGTGAAACCTCTGTTGGACATATTCAGCAATCCTTTCACGATTTCAGTTGAAAATGCGCCAGAGTCAATGCAGTTATAAATTATCGACATTCATAACGACCAAGATTTGCGCAACAAGTTCAACGAAGGAGACTTGCTGAACTTTTACCGCTGCATTGATAAAAAATATGTACGAAGAGTTGCGCATATACGCTCTGAAATGTGCCAGCTTATTTGGTTCTACCTATATATGTGAACAAACTTTTTCAATACTAAATAATAATAAAACAAAAAATCGAAACCGCCTTGCAAATGAAAGTTTGGAAGCAGTTTTACGTGTTGCTACAAGTAAATTTGTGCCAAATATAAAAAAAGATTGTAAGCACTATGCAATGCCAGGCTTCAAATTAATAAATTATTTTTCAATTTTAATAAATTATTATCAATTCTCTATTGTCTTTAATTACCTATACTTCTGGCGGCCGGCCCGCCATCAGTTCATGATTTACCCAAGTGGCCCCTAGTCTTAGTAAGTCAACTATGCGATAGAGAGACTAATTCCATTATAAATTTGAAAAAACTACAATGAAAAGTTTTTTTTTTTATAGCATCAGCATTTTTTCACATGAAGTGTAACAATATATGAGTGTTGCTATGTTTAACTTCGAAGGAGGCTATTGAACAAGCACAGGGCCCGCAGAAGTTAATATTTCACAATCCTAGGTACACCGGACGTTTTAAGTTCACAAAATTGGGTACTGTCTTCTGAACGCTTCCGTCATGCGGCCTTTCTTTGGACATAATATTATCAAGTTGGGCTATTACCCAATAACTGTCAAGAGCACATTTTGGCAACCCGATTTTTTTTTTTTTAGATAATTTCAAAATCCTCTCATTTCGCATCTAGCCTCTAATCGTTAGTAATTAAGCTCAACTGCTTCTTCGTGAGCCTAAACTTGACCCGTTACATCGATTTTTACCACCAGTTTACTATGACCGGAAGTTACCAATTACAACATGTCGATTAATGTACAAGAAACTAATAACATGAAAGCCGTTAATAATAATTGATTAAACAGAGAACGATGTACAAGTTCAAAGGATTGGGGTTAAGTTCGCGTGTCATGCGAGCTAAGACCCGATGCGGACGGGATATAATTTCAACCGGACTTAACTGAGCTGCATCATGCCGTAACCGCTTACAATCGTAAAGGGCTTTGTGAATGTGAAAGTTTCCGGCTAAGTTCGTCGGGTTTATCGCTGAGAGAGGATGGGAACGTCCTTGACAAGCGACTGCGTGCTTGCTTGTCAGTGCATTGTTTTCAGACGGTTACACACAAACACACGAAAGGTTTAATTAACAGAACGTATTACTACAGGAAATATTTCATTAGAAAAATGCGTGTTTTATCCATATACCAACATGATATTATCGATACTATAGCACAAAACATGTCAACACATGTAACACAAATCAATAGTACATCAATCGTCGCTGATTCACCTTGATGACAAAAAATATTTGAAAATGTTTCCTCTGCATAAAGTTATTTGCGTATTTATTTGTCAGCACTTTCAATTATTCACCGGCGCATCTATTGCCTGATATATTCATTTATTCATATTATTATCTACTTGTGGTCATTTAATAGTGAGAAGATTGCTATAAGACTTCAATTTGAATAACACTCGAATCAAATTGAACTCCTTTATAATGACATAATTCGTCCCAAAACACTTAGCTAGGAAGGTTTCTAATGCGCCTTGATCTGAGAAAAACCCGCAACAAAAGGCAGAATTATTTTTGTAATTACTTTCACACTTTTTTTCTGAACAGTAGTTAAAGCAGTTCATACTCAAGTTGTGTTATCACTTAAAACACTACATTAATTCATATGTTATCAGTAATTATTTTGTTTTTTTACTAGTTATTCTCTGATAAAATTTTAATATTTGTTGAATGTAAATTAGAGATCATTAAGCCTAGACAAAGATGTAACAAGCTTGTTTTGTTACAGAAATAAATTGTTTTAAGAATTTCAATCTTTACTTTTAAAAATAAATATAATTTTCTTTGTAGTAGTGATTTTCTTAAACTACAAGTTTAAAAATTAAAGGATAAACTGAAAATGCAAGACTAGAAATATATCTCAAAAATAATTCCTAACCGTTGCACAATTCCTCGGATTCATGACTTTGTTACAGTTGCATTTTCAATCGAGACAGCATAACATGTAATCGTTACACAAACATAATTATTGATTCGCTGAACAATGGACAATACGACGTCAGAGATGCATGATTCCATTAAGAGATGGATTAAAGTAATTAATTTCATAATTAAGTGATTATTCATTTGCAGATATTTGAAAAATTCAAGCCGACTGTTGCTTCAGAGGCACTCTTCACATGTAAGTTAACCTAAAAGTACTCCCACATATCTTTACTTAAATAACTTGATACAGATTTTTGATATAAATACTAGCTGATCCTGTAAACGTTGTTTTGCAAAAAAAATATTTTTAATTTTCAATTTAAAAATAAGGGTTGATCGTAGAGGGGTGAAAATTTAGGGTTGTATGTATTTTTGTATGTTGTATCATAAAAAAAAAATAAAAAAATTTTTAAGGGTGAACAACCCTTATCACTTAGGGGTATGAAAAATAGATAGTAGCCGATTCTCAGACCTACTAAATACGCATATAAAATTTGGTAAAAATCGGTCAAGCCGTTTCAGAGGAGTTCAAGTTCGAACACCGTGACACGAGAATTTTATATATTAGAAGATTTAAATTCTGGGTAATCAAACTTATTGTGTTTACACATGGAGCATGTATTGCTTGTTAAACTATTAATGTGCCAATAATAAAAAATAACGTTATGTAAAGAACCAATTGAGAATAGACAAATATAAAAAGCAATAAGATTTAATAATTGGATAGCTGTCACAGTTATTTATTAACACCGGATATTGCTGACGGAGATAAGGCGGGGAGGAAGTAAACGCTTTTGGTACGGTATTATTTAACACGAGGTCGTCGGACCGCGGCGGCGGTTGCGAAACGATCGTGCACGCAGGCACGCACGCGCATGCGCATGCACGCACGTGGTACTCGGCCGCAGTTGCGCCACTCCTCGAATGATAGGTCGATTCGAAGTGCTAGGTGCACAATACGAATGATTAACGTCCACCTAGTCTAATTCGAATGTTTACGTTTATGTCGGTCAATAATTACGCCAATAACCCCGAATGAAAAGGCTAAGAATAGAAATATCCAAAGTCATTACGTTATATTTCGAACAAACACATCTTACCTTACCCCGAGTAACGCTATGGAATATTATTATGGACTCAGGCTGAATATTCTTAAGTCGATGCAATGTTTATCCTAGTTATAATTTCGAACGAAATGTCCATATTCTCGGATGATAAAGCGACGTAACGCCTGTAGACTTTCTTATTGTGTCGCAAAAAAAATTATAATTTAAAAAGAAACACTAAAATAAACATTTAAAGTTAATTTTGTATTGCTGTAAGGAACCTCGTATGTCTTGTGAGGAGATAATATCAGACTGAGGTAACTTACCCACTTCAAAATAATAATGTTGGCCTCGTTTATTTTAAAATTCAGTAATTTGCCAGTTTTGCCGCCAATAAAACCACCATTAACATTTACTTAGCGGTACACTTGTTGCCAAACGCTTTTGTAATTGTTGTTGTTGTCATAAAATAAACAAACTTTACATTTTAAATGCTCACGTATTATTTAGAGTATTAATATTATACAATAAGAAATAATAGTTATACTTATATTATATAAGGACGTATTAAAAAAAAAGTTCAATTAACGCTACCAATGCAAGTAATGGTATTCCTAAATGATTTTCATGATTTAGTGTTTAAATGGTAACTAGAAATTTTTGAAACAAATCGTCGCATTAAATTCTTTCCTACTTTTTTGTGTAAATAGTTTCATTATTATATATAGCAATTATAATTATTTTTATAAAGACTTTATTTAAATGTAACAAAATTCCAAAAAGGAAAAGTCTTCACGGCTCTCCCTACTTATAAGTTTACTCATGAATAGATATATCCAAAGTCAATACGTGACACTACGAGCATACACACCTTAGATCGAGTAAGACGACGTAATATTATTATGAACTCGGACTGAATATTACGAAGTCGACGCAATGTTTACCCTAATTATATAGTAAATTTGGTGTGGATATGCTCTGAATCACAGAAAGAATCGTATACCGTTGTGATTATTACGGTAGTATACTGCAATTTTATCGCGGCATGTCTCAATGTTTACTCTAGCAAAAGTTTATTATATCTATGTCAACACAAATATTCTCTACATATACAGGTTCATTGGAAACCGCAAAAGAACTAGAGTCACCGACATAGTGCGTAGAATTTACCGTCAGAATTGGCAGTAGGCATTTCTCGTGCAACCGACGGCCATTGGAGAGGAAAGGTTCTCGTATGGCGACCACAAGCCGTTACACGCGCCGCGAAAATGTACTTTTCTAGGTGGGCCGACGAAATAGCCAAGATCGCGGGAAGTCAGTGGATACGGTAGCGCAAGGCTGGTCATCATGGTAATCTTAGGTAGGCCTATGCCTTGCAGTGAGCGTCTACCGGCTGACATTTTAATTGTTTTAGTACGCTGTAATAGCGAATAAGTTGATTATCTAAAAAGAAGAACGTATTGATATAACAAACAAAAGAGAAACACGTGTAGAACACACCACCAACCTGCAGTAATGTTTCTCTAGTGGAAGTTGTTTGCATTACGAATCTGTTCGAGTTATGAAAGCAGATTGCTCGGCCATAAAACCATCACAACAGCTGTCACTCAATGATAATGATACAAAGATACGCTTCCTTTAAGTAGACATTAATCTGGCTATAAATCTATGTCATAAGACGTGAGTAATTCAATATTGCGGCACCGGTTTTATGAATTCGTACCGCCACGTTACGGCTGTAATTATTAACACGTTCTACATTAATGATTTACAACATACATGAACTCCTTTTACTTGTTTGTACGCGCACTCCTACTTCGAGATCTACTTTATTCTGTCTTTAGCACCAATTGTAATTACAAGTGTTGTTGACTGTCAACTACAAAGTAACGTCGCATTCAATGCTAGCTGACGCAATCTGTTTTAATAGTATCGATGTAAATATTTCATTATTACCACCACAGATATGTTTTTAATCAATTAAATAACAATAACAATTGACGTTGCTTTATGATTCCATTAAATATTAAGAATTTTTAATTTCCGTCTATATCAATTTTACTTTATTTTTAAATATTACAAATTTTGGCCAACTCGTTATTCTCTTATTGAACATAATTACTATTAGTTTCAAAAAATAGAGTTAATGGCCACACTAAATACGATTGAACGGTATCTTTCCATTTTTAAAAAACATCACGACTTAAAAACAAAGTGACTTATGCCACTTTTAAAGTAAAGGGCCCATATATTAAAACAATGCAATAAAAAAATTAAAAATAAATGAAAGAACACCTTTTCTACAATTATCTCAGGTAGCGTATGAAATCATACTAGTAACCACAATTACTAAGTTTCATTACAAAGAACAATGAGGTATACGCAGAATTAAAATACCATCGAGTGAAATTTATTTTGATGGAAATGTAATCGAATTATAACTTTGCTACACAGATCATACGTCGCCGATGTTGACTACTAGTTGACCTAAATGACCATATCGGCCTTCAAGAGGTACGAAGCACACAAAGAATTGAGCGATCCAGGCACCATATAAGTATTAAAAGTATTGTTGTTCGAAGGTGCTATTTTTATGAGCCTATTGTATTCGCGTTTTATTACCACCAACTGTTTTTTTTATTTAACTCGTCCAGATGACAGTAAGCATGGTTATGAATCTTTTTAACCACTAAACGGCTTTGAACCATTTAGTTAAATCCTCCACAACACATACTCCGAGAAGCTCCAATCATCATCATGATAATTGCAGCGGTAGGCCATTTATTGCTTCACGTAGGCCTTCCCCTCAGATTTCCGAGACTGGCTACAGCCTTTTACGATGATGTT
This sequence comes from Battus philenor, assembly GCF_028537555.1. Classification (NCBI taxonomy): domain Eukaryota; kingdom Metazoa; phylum Arthropoda; class Insecta; order Lepidoptera; family Papilionidae; genus Battus; species Battus philenor. Next base: position 10,209,499 of record NW_027181715.1, read on the forward strand.
AACAAGGTCACGGTTGAATTGAGTGGACATCCACTGCTTCGCTTGCCAGTCCGTGTTCTCCATTCCAAAACCATAGCTCGAGATTTTTTTTTAATTACCCTCGCTATTGTGGACATCTCGTACGACTTTGTCTTGGGTTCAGGGGACAGTTTTGCTTAATCATTTATTTTTATTTTCTCACTCTTATGTCGTTTCTTAATAACATTATATAACACTTATCTCTCACTCATTCTTCTTTTATCCAACACTACAGTTCCTATCCATATCTTCACCTTTCATATCTTGCCTCTTATCCGTTTCTCTTGAATTGCTACTTTACAATTTAGATTCAATCATTTCTTCACTTTAATTCACATTTTGTTATATTCTAATTTCTTATTTTCTTTGTTTCACCCTTATGTCTATATCACAGCATTATCATTTAATTTCTATATCGCATTTCGTTACTCGAGAAATACTATGTGTGCATTATCAATTTTATAATTTTCTGTAACATTTAATTTAATGATCAAAATTAAGATGATTAAAGTTTACATGGATAAGCAAAAAACTTAAGACAATGAAATTTACATACTCCGAAAAAAAAACTCTCCGAAAATCATAGAAAAACGTTTATATTGACTAACGTCACAGTAATACAAGAGAGACAGAAGTGATAAAGTAAAACAAAACAAAAGCTATTGTTGTATATTTTACAAAAATAAATTTGTAAGTTCTCACATGATCGAAACAAATATAAAGTTCTTTGATAACGTGGTAAATATCGTCTGAACAGAGCAAACATTGTAAGACCTAAAATAATATTGCAGACGCTGAAATATTTAACTAAAATCACGTACTGTCTCATGCATATGAGATAACACGCAGTATTTCTTGACAATGACATAGCTAAATCGGATGAATTGTATTCGAAACTCATAAATTACAAATTAAATTTTGTAAAATATTTTCTTCCTGTATACATTTATTCATGTATACGGTAAATGCGGCGTGGGTAGGTGCACCGATGACATAGTCAAGGTCGCGAGAAGACGATGGATGCGGACTGCGCGCGGCCGGTCGTTGTGGAGATATTCGTTGGAGGCCTACGCCTTGTAATAGGTGTCTATCGGCTGACATGCATCAATAAACACCGTCTTGATTTGAATCAATTCCTCATGTGTTAATCTGAATTTTTTTTATTTATTTAAACTTTCACGCAGTGTCAACAATGTTTATAGATTTTGACATTGCGATGCAAGTAAGAGTACTCGTAATTAAAACCTTTTTTGTAAAATTTAAATAAAATGGTACGTTGTTGGAACATACGTAGCACTCTTTTTCACTAGCTCCTACAGCACGACTGCATTTAATACGCTACAAAATAATCATTATTGATGGGTATTACGCTGAAGCATTCATCAGGGTGCGCAGTTAATTGCTTGCGCGGCAATTAGTTTAGTGTCGACCGTAAACGAGCGCAATTGGCACAATGGAAAGGAAATGGACAGCTATCCTGTAATACCTAGGGACTACGTGTGCTGTACGCAAGCGCCCATTGTTAAACAAAATTATTATATTATTAACAATTATTTGAATTGCAGTTGTATTATTATAATTAATCTACTTGCATATTATAAGTCATGTTTACTCAGAAGACAGATACAAAAGACATAAATATGTAAGTCTTCTTAAAAACTACTACTTAAAAATTAATTTTGGTGCGATTTAATTAAAATTTTATTCCTACCACACCTAACTCTAACAATTTTTGATAACAAATCAATAAGTATATACTACTGAAATTGAATATGATAATATATTGAATTGAAATTGTCATTTAAAACTCTCGGGTATTAGGAAGACATGTAATATCTTAGGTTGGTAGAACTGTCTATAACATTTGCCAATTGCCTGTTTTTCAAAACTTGGAATATTTATTTGGCTCAGCTCAAACCATTTTACAAGGACGTTTTGTGTCGCTAACGTGTCATATCTCAAATAGAGCAAATAGCTTAATTTTTGAAAGAAACAGCGTTAAAAAATCCACTCATATTTTCGCGTCTGCACTACAGGTTTGAAGCAATAAATTTATTTTTAAACTTCACGTTTGAAAGCAAATTTTATAAATAGCTTTTAAACCTATTCCAAAGTACCCTGAATAAAGTGATCAGGCTAAAATACGTTACATTAATTTATGGTTTCTCTGAAAAGGCCAATAATTTATTATCATTACGTTATTTAATATTTTTGAAACAGTTGATTTTGAATAGTGGATATCATGCATTAATTGACAGTAGATGAGCAAACCATTCATCTCTTTAAAGATTTTACACCTTTGTGTTATTACGTTCAACAATCAAATCTAAATCTAATAATGAATATTAGCAGATGTATTTTGATCACTAAAATATAAAGTAGTATTGCTTATAAATAGCATCATTTAATTAATGCAATCTTCCTCGTCGGAAATATCATTTGATCACAATCTTTATATCGAGATGTGTCATGTGGTACATTCCATTCAATGCAGTCCATCTTTAAACGAGGAAAGAAATCCATCTAACATATAATACACACAGACAAGAAATAAACTCAGTTTTCGCATACGCAATGTAAAATATTACTAATCAGTGTAATCCCCATAAGGATGTTACATCACGCACTATTAAAACCTGAGCGTAAATAAAATTTAATCACTGGTTCTAACGTACGCCGCGACCAGACTACCAGTTTAATATGGTGTTGTCAGGTAACCTATAGGGAATTATAAAAGTAATTGACACACGGGGAACTCATTAGCGCAAATGAACCTAATTATATGAATAAATTCAATTTCGAAAATTCCTCATTCAACTTACGATGGATTACATCCCTTGTTAACGACACCTTGACGTCATTTAGTCTACCACCTGTTCGGAAATTTGTCAGGCCTGAGAAAAACAGGCGAAAGAACATATTAAATGAACAACAATAGTCTGGAGGCGAGCCCATCATTCCTAAAGTGCGTTTTCTTCTATAAAGATATCTACAGTGTAGTAACTCTTAACACTAAAGTATTGTGACATTTTTTTTAATCTGACAATGGCGCATTTTGGACAATTTTCTGAGATCCTTTTTGTAAAATCATAAAATAAAAGACTGTGTGGGCACATAAAATAATTTTACCAAAAGATCGGTTAAGCAGATGGTGGCTCTTGGAAACATCGATTGAGTGTTTTATTTTCTTTACATGTCTAAAGTTAGCGCAGGTAACGCGACGGACATGAGCTATAAATAAAGTCTTACAAGGAGGAGTGCGTCGGACGCGCATTAAAAAGTGCACAGGGCGTGCGCTTCGTAACCAGTGCATGAATGCCGACGACCTTGCGTCGGTCCACTTTGCACAGCGCCGTGACACATGTGGGTCACGCGGCATACGCCATTTCGGAAGGATATTTCCTAATAACACAAACATTTCCTATTTCCATAAAAGCATAACACAAAATTATTTGTATCTCCAATAAAGACTAGAACGATTTGTTTATAAACAGGTTTCTGTCGGCTCGGAATATTAATGATCATTCGAATAATCAAGTTTTTATTAATGACTGTCCATATCGGAAATCAAAAGGACAGACTATAAATTAACAATATGTATTGGTTAACATTATCGAATTATGCATTTGTTGTATATCCCCGCGCCTCCCTCCCCCCTCTCATAAACAAACAGGTATTTTTTATTTAAAATAGAAATTATGGTGTACATTATAAACAAAAAAAATTATTATTCTAAATATTAATTTTATATCATAGCACCGAATTACAGAATATGTGTGATGGTTTGCGAACCATTTCTATTTCTACACAACGTTTATTGTTAAGACTACCTAAATATACCGTTGGTATGTTAGAGTATTGGTATTAATATTATATAAAATTGCAAATAATTCACGTCTGATTAGATTGTTGAAAATTGATAAGGATTCATAGATTACACTAGAAACCATAAGGCTATTATTACTTCAAGGTTTAAGAAAATTATCTGATATAAGCAATCGGATGGACGTCAGTATTTTTAGACGACTGTCTTTGACTTTGTAATTAAGAGAGCGTTACGTTAGTTAATATGCCTTAAGAAGCCACAAAAGCTCGAGACAAATTTAATTATAAAAATTGAATAGTATTCCACTATAAAAAACATTTTAACAAAAATTTAATTAAAATTCGTTTAGGTAGATGAGAGTCTTTGTGCAGCTGAACGTTGATCGTTTATCAACTTTAGACAACACTTCCCCCGCTATTGTTTGGCTAATTGCTTTGTTATGCATTTCTTTTCAGTTCAGGCTTGTGACTAAAAGTGATTTTAACTCCATTTCATAATTACATGCAATAAATACTCGCATTGGAAAAAATACAAGTAAAAGCATGATTTTTTCATTTATGAAATAGTAATTACAACTATTTATTTGCACCTATGGAGCAGGCTTATGTCAAGTGGTAGATATGGCTTAAATATTGATAATTTCTATCGCCATTCTCCCTTCTTATGTTTATTTATTTAATTTTCAATTCTACCAAAAATAAATGATTTCATCATTTTGTTGGTTTATTATCTTGGTCTTTTATTTTAATGTTAAAATATTTGACGATTCAAAAGTGCATGTAAATGCCTTCGCGAACAAAGATATTTCGAATTTTATTTTATTATATGATTTCGTTTCAAACAATTCATGCTTACTAGTCATCCTGTTTGACGCTTTAAGTTTATATATGTATAAAAACGTTAAGTCTGTGTTAAAAATATTTGAAACTATGTGAAAACAAAGCGTAAAATATCGAGAGAGATTCATATCTATGGTAAAAATACAACCACTCAAAACTATCCTAGTATGGTCATTTCATGAAGTATATTAGACTTAATAGAGGAATGGAATCCGAATTCACGATCACAATCAGAAGTCCAATATCGGTAAAAAATACCTGTAGCGATTAAAGTAATCCAGTACGAAATATAACGTTTAATCTGTTAGGAAGAAAGAGCAGCCTTATCGCGGAACAATGGAGGCTTTTGGCTTGGTGGCTCTAATAGTCGTTATATTTTTATGCTTTAAGGGCGGGTATTTTACCAGCATATTAACGGGCTTTGAGACTGCTTGTGTAACTGAGTTATAGTGATTTGAATAACCATAAAATATTGCACAAACAAATAATGAAAAAAATAATATATTGGAAACTTAATAAAAATAACCCTTAAATGACATTTGATTTTTACATATATGTAAATTTTACAACCAATAAATGAAAAAATGGTAAAAAATAGAAAAAAATAGTATAACTCGTTAATTAAAAAGGCACTTCTGAGAAATATGCAGTACTTTGAGAAATTCGCCAAAATGGTGACCAATGACAAGGGTTAAAGCAGTCTGGAGGGTTAGTAGGGGATTGCTCTGCTGGCTCGGGACGTTGGCTTCAGGGAATATTGCAAATGTAGTGATTATATGTAAAAAAAATTATAGTTAGTTCAATTTCTATTATTAATCAAGTATGATAGTAACGGCAGCCCACAATTTTTGTTCCTCATCAGTTAGCCCACGCATTGTTGGTGCGCATAGTAATGGATAGGACTAAGACCAGTAAATTGCTCCGAAGAGCCTACTAATACATAATTCTATTCTTATAACTGTTTACATTTACAACAAAAGTAGTACAGGTATTTATAAAACTATAGACATTCCTAGAGAACTCGTTGGAATGACAAGTTAATGTATTTGCATACATCCATTATCCAATAACTGACAATGAGATATATATTAGATATCACATGTACAAACTGGCTAGTTGCCAAATGCAAAAACAAAAATGTTTTTATTGACATAAACAAAAGTAATCTTTGGCACACCCCTGACACATAAATATCTCGTTTGATATCATCAGTAAATCACATTACCGACCTTATTTAAAATCAATACGATCTGTTCGAAATAAAGTGATTTTAATTTAATATTCAACAATTATTGTAACCATTTTGGTACTAGTTTAATTTTCATTTAAGGAATTTAAATAGTTTTAGTGGCTTTTAGATTCGAAAAAATATTTACAGCCTATAATTTATTTAACCTTTGTATATTTAAATTTCTTCAACTTTTTTAACTTGCTACAATTATTGTAATAAATTATGCATCACTTAATGAAGGATATAAAAACAAAAATGGGCAGGGCATACTTAACAAGTTTGTATTTCATAAAATATACGAAGTTGATCGGTCCCGCCGTAAACTATGCGGAAAGAAACGAATATTTTTGTTCGAATGAATTCAAAACGTTACGTATAAATAAAGGTTTACGCCATCATTTACAAAATAAAGAAACATTTGTGGAGTAAGAAAAGATAATACTATAAAAAATTGGCAGTAAAGGCGAATGAAAACGAAGAAACCAATCTTAATTAACTGAAACGTTTTCCTGTTTACTGGCGAAAATGTGGACGCTGTCATGACCATTACGACTTTGCTTTCAGTCGGAATACAAACAAGATCCGTCGATCTGGAAGTCGGCTGCCCACGCGCAGTCGCGCCAAGCCGGACCGAATCCAAAAAATTATCACTGTCTGCCAACGACGACTATTAAAATAAGATTTATTAGCTGCACCAATCGATAGGGATGTGCCAATTTTAATATAATAATATTTGGTGGAAAACTTAAGTCCACGTCCTTTTTGTTATTATTATCATCATCACCATGTTAGCCGTTAGACATAGACATAGCCACTGCAAGGCACAGGCCTGCCAGAAAGATGTCACGATGACCGGCCTTGAAAATGTAAATCCATTAAATGTTACATTTTCTTATATATAATCTAGATTTACAACGTAAAAATGTAGATAACGTATACAGCAATGGCTTTAAAATAGTGAAAGTCGTATAGTATTAAAAGAATGCAGTTATAAAAGCGTCGTGTTAAAAATGGACATATATAATACATAAATTTTACATTTAACATCAAACATGATGAATGAATGCTATTAATCCAATTTTCTATCTAATAAACCGGTCTAAAGCAGAGTATTTTTTCTATAGAAAAACGTGACTAACAGCATTTGTATTCTTTGTGCGATTTGGCCTTGGTGAATGTCACTACACTAAGTACGTTTACTTATTTAATTTAATAGGATTATCCCTTCACTTACCAAAAAATAGCTATCGGTGTCATATCTGTCCACGTACAATAAGAACTTGAACTTGAACTACGTGAGATTCTCTTAGTTACATTATAGAAATTAAATAAATAGTATTTCGCATTTTTTGACAGGCACCTAATACAGCAAAATCATTTAATTTGATTTTTTTTAATTTACTGCGTCTACTGTACACCGCAGAAATCAATTAAGATATATTGTACTATGTGTGTATGTACTTTTCAATAACATATGCGTAAATGTAAATAGAATAAATGTTATAAAGAAAAAAAAAATTATTACTCTATGTTACATAATTTATGATTTAAAGTTTAAGAGTATGAATGTTTTTTTTTTTCATTTAAAACTTTGGATGCGATTGTTACTTCATTATAAATAAAACAATAAAAATGTTTAAATTTAAGTCTTAATAACTTTTATTACCTAATAATGTATTGTCGCTACAGTATCGCCCTTTGGAATTTCACTAACTAATATCAGGATGGATTTTCTTACTATATTTTTCATTAAATGTCGAAGAAGAAGATTATAGATTCTTGAATATCATTATAGGTGTAAGGCCGATGCAAAGCAAGAGGTAGCTGGCCTGTAGCACAGAGAAACAAAGGTGAACGTACGATTGCGGAAGCTCATGTGGAGGTCACGCGACGTGTGATGAAAACATTTCGCCTCGTAATTAACAATTTGATATTGTTGCCACTTTCTATTTTCACCATCGGGTATACTGGTACATAGACTTGCAATGATGACACCCTACAAAACGCGTGCTTTGTTGCAAGGAAATTAAATCAAAATTTCATTCCAATGCGACACTAGTCACTTCACACTTGCTGCGAAGGCGCAGTTATTGTCATCATTTTAGCCTATACACGCCCACTGCAAGATCCATAGCCCTTCTCCAAATATGGGATATGGGGAATATACCTTAATCGCCATGGTTTGAAGGCGGATTAGTGATCGCAGCGTGGTATTATGGTACACAGAAGACGCTGCTGCAAACTTCTTGGTGAGCAGTGGTTATCCTATATAATTAATGCACAAAGTGTGAATTATGAATGCTGCATCCCGGAAACTGAATACGCAACCTACGATTGCACATCTCAATCCCTGCTAGCTATCACTGCACCTATTTTACGATTTGTATTTAAAAAAAAATTGCGGAACTGTGTTTTACGAGTGGGCAGCCGCTGGAGGTCTATGCTAATGAACCTACAACGTGTTTTGATATACAATGCATAAATGTATTTCCTACTTGTTAATATTTCATCATTCCGAGATTCAAAGGACGATGACTGGACGTATTAAATTTTATAAGAACTTCAGAAACCACTATATCACGGTATAAGCTGCCGATGACAAAGCGATAACTGCATTAAAATGAGTAATTTTATACACGCAATACTCAAGAGCCAACTTACGAATGCGACACGAGGACGAAGGCACGTACGTAAAAGCGATACGTGAAGTCTTCGCACTTTTCATTCCACGTCATTAACAATAAACAAACAGAAGTACTACCCGGAACAAGGATTCAAGTGTACGTCTTAATACCGACTTTTTGCAATTAAGAAAGATACAGACCTGCAAAGAAAGTTCATTTCAATACTTAAAATAAAGATCATTTCAACATTGACTTATATAAACTTGCGAGATAAGATCTAACCAGAAAAAAGACAGCAATCGATTCAAGGTGAAAATGGTATGTTTCGCACATAACATAATCAGCCGTTAAAAAGCTACGCACGTTCGATCGACGACGCTGTAAAGAAATCGTGAACAACTATAGCTTCTAATGAAAGCGCTAAAAATAAACGATTAGCAGTAATCCTTCTTGATTTACACAGTGATCCACAACTAGACACAAATATAATATTTGTCTCTCATGCAAATAGATCCAACCTTTGCTCACATAAACTTTGATAAATCTAGCTATTGTACGAATATTGGCTACATTTAATTTTCATGTTTATTTAACTATTATTAAGTTATTTACTAAATTTTTTCGAGAAATAACAATATATAATATGTTATATGTGAAAAAATCAAGTCAGTTGAAAGTTATATTTCCTTACTGTCTGAATAATCAAAACATCGATTAGAAAATTATTAATCGAAAAAAAAAAGTCTTAATTCCTCCAATTTTACATAACGGCATAGATATCATCTATGACAGGTTTCCTCTATAACGTTATAAATATATTAGACAGTTTTTATTAATTAGATATAAAAAGCCATATAAACAAATGCCAGGACCCCGCTACGTGGAATTTGTCACCGCTCCACTTTTATTTATAACTCACGATATAAGGATTACAATGCAAAGTGCACTCGAGTGTTTAATACGAATATTAATTTCTAGTCTACATAACACACCGGAGTATCTGTAACGTTTCGTTTTAATTAAACCAGCAATGCTGTTACCTAACGTGGTATTAATAAATAATGTAACACGTTACAAACTGATATGCAAATATTGTTTTTGATCGTTTAACATCGACAAAATTACAAAGTGAAACAGATTTATGAGACAATTTTTTCTTACAAATATCCTGGTGAAATATGAAAAGGGTAAGTATGGAAGAAAAGAGTAAATACACCTCTAGTAGCCGTTTTACCCTAAAGAGCTGAGTTCGGAAGGTAAAGTACGGTGTAACTGTTTGAAAATTATATGCGTTCTATTCGTTTATTATAAGCGTTTCGACGACGCTAACTACAGCTATAATATTTATTTCTCTCTTGATAGAAGTTTCTCCCTAATTATTGAATGCCGGATTCAAATCTATAACACATTTTTTTCTCAGACCTCTCTTGATAAATATCACTATTATTTAGAATTACGACGTAATTTCAGTTAATAATACTAAAGCCTAATTTTTGAATTAAACCCGAACTCTAGAAAACTGTGCTGATATAACATTAACGATTGCACTTAGGGCACTGGGTCAAGGAACACTGGTGTCATGGTGCACCACACATATATTTCCATTTAAATCCCATACATGCGCACAGAGAGGTATTTAAACACTGCCTTAAAAGATCTACCCGTGGTAGCTTACTGATTTACAATTCATGAGTTACACCGTTCGCGTTGTCATAAAGTCACGCGAGGAATAAAATCAAGCTGAATTAGAATAAAGCAAAAATTCCACACATTTTATTGTCAAAGGTACAAGAAAGTATTAAATATGTTAAATTACCTATTTTTCAGCATATTATCAGGAACAAAGACGTTCCACCATGAGGGCCTCTTTTGCCTTATGTAAACTGGAGGGTCGATCTCCTCATCGGTGTCGTTGCCGCCAGATTTCCGTCTCTTCTTACGTTCAAGTTGCAGCTTCGCTGCCCATGATCGTCTTCTTCCTTTGTCACTGGGTCCGAAGCCGTCGCCGACGGGAACGGCCAGGGACGCTCGACGGGGTATTTCAGGCGGCGGGCCGTCAAAATCGTTCAGTTTTCTGTATCGTTCAGCAAACGCAGCCTCGGAGGCTCTTCGCCCATTGGACGCGGGCTTGTTGGGTTTGCTTTGTATTGGATCGTAAAAGGCTTCATCGTCATCGGTATCCGGTGTGAATGGTTCATCGCTGTAACGTCTCGGAGTTTCGTCAGCAGCCTCCTGCAAGCTGGCCAGCGTGAGGCTGGGCCGGTGGGCGCGTAGGCCGCGCGGTATCCGGCTCGGCCGCGTCTGCAGCCTGGCCAACGCCAGCGGCACCGGCGACTCCATTAACGTGGGCTCTCCGCTCATCGTTTAACTTTCGACACGCACAACGTGCACTTGAACACTTCACTCACGTAAGTCAACTGTGGATGTCAATGCCATTTTTTTAGACATTATTTAAAATTTACTAGTAACCACTTTGTCAGTTTATTTTTAAATTAGCTTCGAATCCTGTAAGGTAATAAATCAAAACTGAAAAAACGGAATCCCTACGCATTTGTGTGGCAATCGCGAGAAGTATTTTATATCCTTCTTCATTTTGTAATACAAAGAGTAAGTAACGGTTGTAAGTTATTTACATTAAGATGTAAAGATATTTGCACCCTATGCATTTAATATTTGTAGGTTACATTGGATATTTCTTAGAAATTTCTAAAGTCTTCTTATTTATTCATTTAATTAAACCGTAAGTTTATGCCAGTTCTAAGCTGTCGTAACCTGTATTAAAACGCAAAGTTAAATAGAGAATAGACATTAACGTAAAAAGTTAAATTTATGTATTAAATTCGTTTTGCAGGTGCTTACCAGTGAATTGTATTAAATGTTATCATAATAATGCTAAGTAAACTTAAGCAAAGAACTTCTAATCAAAATAAATTTAGACACAAGGTACGCCATGTAACCTGTTTTGCAACTCTCCGTGTTTCCTCAAAAATGCGTCACGCATACCTACACAAGTTGAAACTTCACAATATAAACGTTTTGGCAAGTGAGTGTTTTTATAAATATTATTACAGTTTACGCATTCGTAAATACTAAATACAAATGTGCTCGCTACGTGTAACATGAATGCAAAACTATTAATAAATACTTTCGAAACTTGTTAATTATGATAATATTAAAGACAATGCATTTCAAAACATACACAAACTACTATTGTATTTTGTTAGAGAGTTTTAGAATAACTCAAGAAGGTATTGTTTTAACTAGTAAGTGTCCAGATAATTTACATAAAGATTTTTTTTAAATAAATAATTGAAGAATTTAATATGTTTTGCTTTTCGAGGAAGGACTGTTACAGTACATAGTTTTTTGTCTGTATAATTTTTATATAACTTGCATCTCTTAGATACAAAAATCTAATATTAATATAAAAATATAACTGCTCGCGTGTTTGTCAAGCTGCCGAGTGTTGGTTTTAATAATTATACAACTTTTACATAAATTTAGATATAAAAGAAGAGGAAACGAATATTTTTTGGTGAACATGATGGCAAGTAGCCGCTACACATAAAAAAAAAATCGAAACACACCCACGCCCGACGATGTACGGGAAAACCGAATGATGCCTGCAATGAATCGAAAGTACTAGAAGATTTAAAGCTATTTGTAAATTATCAAAACGGATACAGAATCTGGACGTAGCAAAAATCTTATTGCAGATAAAACGCACACGAAGATATTTAAGGTTAAATAAAGTATTTTTTTTACAATATCAATTAATTAAAGGCCTTAATCAATTGCGATTACCAGGTAGCTAGAAGAAATAAGATAATAACAATATAAAAATTAGTCAAGACGTATCCTTTGAAAAATATAATGTCCAATGAAGTATAAAAGGAATAAATACGACAGAAATATCTTAAAAGGTCAGTAAACAAATATTGTTTACCAAGTAAATAAAGTAAAATTTAAATTTTCATAATTTTTTTTTTTAATTCATTATACAATATTTAAGAAGAAAATTGAAAAAAAATTATCATTTGTAATAGGAATAAAGATAATTATATAAAAAGTTATTATTTTGTATAATTTATCATTAATGTACAAGGAATAATTACAAAACAATTAATGTCCTTAAAACGTTGAGAATTAGTTATATCAGTGTAACAGTTACGTATATTTCTTTGTAACAAATATCCTATTTAAAAAATTAAGTGAAGTGGTGCCGCTATCTAATAAATCAATTTGTGAATTTGTGCGACTTAAGCCGTTAATTCACAAGGTTTTCTGCAAGTTTAATATTTTAATCATATTCACAATGCCGCTAGTGATATTAACGAGCCGTAGTCAGGCATTCGTCCTTAATTTAATATTATCCGATCAACTTCCGTCCGGTCATCGGATAAGTGCCTAGTGAAATTATTATCTTTCATTTTTTATGTTAATTAAAAACTCAACCGACAACAAAACACGCCCATATTTCACAAGTAAATGAAAAAAATTTCGACAACATTAAACGAGTCGCACCTGTTTTAACGAGGAAAGTTTGTCAAAATAATTTAATTTTGTAATTAAAGGTATTTTACTGAATGTCGGTTTATTGTAAATACTTCTTAATTATGTTTTATAAATATTTACCATCATAATGTGGATTCTCTGGATCACCCATAATCCCCGTTGCATTAAAGGTTTTGTTTTTTTAATTTTGCATTGAACAAAATGTTTCCGTAAACTAGAATATATGCCTGTTGCTTGACGGTGGATACAGGCTGCGATTATTCTTACCTACTCCGCCTTTCGAATAATAAAGAACTACTAGCAACTCATGGTAAAGTATAAATTAAAAAATTAAAATAAATATTTCGTTAAAGTAAAAAAATAGCTATACAAACCTAAACCCATGCCGCATGATTAACTAAATTCTAATTTATTACAAAGTATTAAAATATTGTAATATACAACACATATGCCTAGTAAATTGAAAGACTTTATGGAACTTGGACTTGATGGTATGAAAGAATTTAACCCACAATACTCTCACATTAGCACAAAGTATTTATACATCATCGTCATATCGGCCCATAGAAGCCCACTGCAGGGCAAGTACGTCCACCAAAGTGCGTCGCAATGACCGGTCTTGCGCTGCCTGCGACTTCGCGCACAAGGTAGTACCTTAATAGAATAACAGCATCTAAATTAAATTAAAACTAACTGGTATTGCGTCCATATGTTATTAGAAATACTCGTAGAATTAAAAGTACAAGTTACTTTTATGCATTCAAATTTTGTTTATTAACTCGTTAGTTTATTTATTTATTAATTCGAAATAAATTGATGATTCTGGATATTTAATAAATACCATGTTTGGATATCAATAGATCGTAATCTTAAATAAAAACAAAATTATTGTTTTTCTCGCTATACCACGCCCGTACAAAAGAAAAGTGCGATGAGTAAGAGAACATTTGCAGCGTCTGGTCAGTTAAGGAATTAGAAATAGCGACTCCATCAATAGAAATGTCATACCGAAGAAATGTAACAATGTGAAAATCGTCTATAAAGAAATCACAGCGCCAAGCGCCGATGCCGTATAAGCGAATGCAGCTTTCGTAACTGCATAGGCGTCAGCGACTTGAGCGTCGCGGGGAAAGTTGTAGCGTACTTTTATAAATAAACCGCAGTCAACCTGGATTGTTAAGTTCCATTTCATTATCGGTCTATCGACTTATAGCTGCACTGACGTCGGCTTTCGGACAAGCTCGATATTTATTGCATTCCAATTAAAAATTGCTATGCGTTCAGTTTGCTCCCATGAGCATGTGTACTTGCATGTGCAGTGAAATAACTAGAGAATAACAATCAGCCGTAGCGTCCGACACGCCACCAAGGTCATCGCACAATTGTATTTATTAATTGTCATTCATTGAGCGTGTACGGCATATTATTAAAATGGCAACACCGTTAATTCCAGCGGCTGCCGATGAACTGGCGCACTTTAATGCCTTTGTTGATACGCCTTTTTAAACAGTTCATCAGGATATCGAAAGCAACAACAGGATCTAACATAACAGTTTATAATCCTACGACATTAATTTTTTATTCTTTTTGGCACATGTAATACAACGTATGTACCGATGAGATTAAGTCCATGCAAATTATTTACATAAGGAACATTTGCTCTATTTTAATGTTAAGTTTAATCAAGACTTAATGTGTTTACGTGCTATTGCACCAAAGTAGGCCAAGGTTATAAATCGCACAACCGTAAGTGAATTGCGTGCAAAAAAAGATACATCTTAAAAGGTGAGTGTTGGTAAGACATCTAAGGCAACCTACATAATTATAGCAATTAAAAAGCTGGGAAACTGCTCGTTCAATGTCGCACTGCAACTAAAGAAATAAGAAGAAAATGCTTTTCAAATAGTGTTTGTTGTTTCGTTACGAATGTAAAGATTCACAAAACAAGTCGTGATCACAGTTGAGTTTCGAGTCAAAGCATTTGGAGAACAAAACCGTTGCTAAAACGTGACGCTTTTAACTTCCGCGAGAAACATCGTAATCCGAAGCTTTTCGTGTGCCATTAAGTTAACGTCACTGTTTAAGAGCTCGGCGTTAAAAACCTTTGTCTCCGGGACTAAGGATTATTGTGCCTTATATTGAAAATTTGGTATCAGTATTATTTACGTCACGTGAGCATACTGCCATCCAATACAGAATTACATATTATCGACAAATGGAGCTAGTGTCAGCCTATCAAGTCAATGCAAGTACTTTGGGGTATTTAACTATTAATAAATTTAATTACGTAACAAAAGTCATTATAATAAATAAAATTTTAATCCAATAAAGTTTTTTGTTATATAAACATAACGGACTGTACACGTAACGTTTAAAAAGTGGTCCAGAAGAATTTTTACACCGGGCCGGTATTCAAATGTGGAGCAACATTTATTGACAAGCAACGTCTGACAGTGCGCGCCCCGCGGTAATTACCCAAGTGTGATAGGGCACGCTCAGTTACCCGTAAATGCAAAGCTGCTTCAGTATGCTAATGAGCCGCTACCTGTGTTACGGACACCTACATTAATTTAAAATTACATGTTAATTCATATTTTTACCCTAAAATTTAAATTAGCTCCTCTAACCAGCGATCGCATGCCTTAACGAAAGCACTTAAAAAGCGTTTTACTAATTAGCGGGTGGTCTTGATGTACTATCTTGTGCGTAATATATCTGTGAATTATCAAGTAATACATCTTAAAAGTTTATATAACAAGAATCGCTTAACAAGCTATGGAGAGAGCTACACTCGGAATGAGGAGATCCGGAGACAGGCGAAAGTAGTGGCAGTTGACAGAGGCCACACAATAGATTGCGACTATGAGGTTTTGGAGTGGACATCACCGGCCAGTAAGCGCTTTGTAGGATGTCCACACTCAAGGTAGACAGACGACCTTGTGAAGGTCGTTCGAAAACACTGGATTCAGGACGCTTCTAACCGATGCTTCTGGCAATCTATAGCAAAGGCCAGGAATGGACTATATACGTCTGAGATGATGATGACAATGATAATTATGTTAATTTATCTATTACTAACACATTGAAAACGCCTTAACAATTTCTTAACCAAAAGTTAACTTCAAGTAAAATATGATCATTGATAAAAAAATATGAGAGACTCTTGTATTTTCGAACTGAACAGAGAAACAAACTTGTCATGAGGAAATAAATTTAAAACATTATTCAAAAAAAATTTTTAAAACATTATTCATTAACGCCTGAATTCATTGAAGTTTTAAAAATTCCGTTAACTTCTTAGATAATCAATGTTACTTTACGTGTAAAAACAGAAATCGTAATTCTTACGTAATGAGAAGTTGACAAACATTTAGAAATTCAAATTTACCTCATCAAAGAGACGCCCAGTGAAAATAAATGTGGCATTTTTATATTAAAAGAGATTTTTTAGTAGTATTACAAGGCAAATCAGAAGATGTTATGCAGAACCGTCAAATATACATCTATTGATCTTTTGATCTCAAACGCATTCTTAAATGAATATGTATTATTTATGATAAACACAGTTATTTTTACATACATTAAAAATGCGAATTAAAACCGGATATATAATCACGTTAATTATAGATCAATCACTCTTTCTCTGCAATATTTTACGGAATGAATATTTACTATTATTAAATGAAGGTCTCAGTGAGCAAAATGTGATTTACTCTTTAGCAGTAAATACTATTTTTATACATATTTTACATTTATCGACAAGATAATTAATTATAGACCAATGTGCATAAAAATAAGACAACAATCATTGTTCTTTTTGAATTATTGTAAAGTATTTTTAATTTTAGATACACGTCTAGATATTGCGTCGCACTTAAAGTATGGACATAGATCACTCCTCATCAAATTGAATACAATAACGGAAACAAAATGAGACACATTAACATGTACAGACAATGGCAGTGGACAAACAGAAACGCATGTTTAATGAGATGGTATAACTTGCGCCTCCGCCCTGCATACAGATTAATTGTTTACTCGTAGTACATAAAGAACGGACAAAGAAAACATCGGACTACTTCCATTACACACGAGTTATTGACTTATTCAATTACGTGTATAAGGTAAAGTATTAAAGACGCAAACGCGTGTGCCTTCACTGTGACTGCCTTTTAAAATCTTTTAAAATTTAAGCAACCAAAATAAGTAAAAATCAACTTCTTTAATTTACATACCCTCTTAATTAATTATCAGTTACAAATTTGACTATAATATTATTTATGTTAGGTTATTAGTCTTATAAGTATCAAAATGTCGGCAGTTAAAGGGCATTAAGTATTATGACCGTCTATATATAACAGTTAATCGATATAGTAAAAATATATGAATGCCAGAATACACGTCACTGTATTACAGCCTAACGGTGAACGCAATAAGGCCAACATCAATACTCTGTTCGACGTGAGCAGTACATTATGACGTCATTGTGGAGCGGTGAAGAAACGAAATCGAGATTGTGATAGTTTGACGCAAACTAATATTGAACAATATCTGTTCATAGGCCATTTAGTACATTTGATATTAACAGCTTGTGATTGACACAAAAAAAAACAAAATACATTATTGTAAATGCTAGCGTTGTAAGTAATACTATCTCGATTAGTGGATTAGTTTGTGATGTAATAATTAATTGTTCAGATTTGTAATAGTAATAGTTGGTTCGAAAATACGAATGGAATTATTAATAACTAAAACTTTCACAAACTTTATAAATAAGGTACAGAGTTGTTTGTAGACGCTGATGCGTAAAATACCACAGAAATATTTCATATCTTTAACCAAACTCTGTTCGGACGTCCACAACATATAAATGTTTATTTATATGTAATAACAATATTACACGCGCAGTCGTAGGAAGGTATTCAGGAATATTCCCAAATTTGCAATATCCCTGAATAAACATTTTGATGAGAGCGCTCTCTGGCATGACGACCTAGTTCCGTACGTATCCGAAATAAATTTACTAAAAATACATCGTCACGCTACATTTATTTATATTAATTAAATCGGTTTGAACGTAAACACCTAGTACTATCCCGCGTTTAAGAATTATTAAAGAAAAACTTTTTAGTTATTACTGTCTATTTTTGTTAGTTCACATTTGTTTAATACACTACACTTTCTTGCCACGTAAAAATTGCTTTTTAAAGTTTACTGATAATTTATTACATATCATTTACGACCATACTAATAATAAGACAAGAGAAATTTATTTTAAAACTATAAAATTATGTTCAGGAATTATAATTCATTTAACTTTACTGCTATACCGGGTAGCAGTAAATACAATTCCTGTACTTTATATCGCAATTATTATAAATTATGAAAATAATGAATGAAAACTTCAAAGTGAATATTTATGAAGATTAAACGTCATCAAAACTTTACACAGACTGGGCATATGATAGCGGCCGCCGCAGTCGGCATCCTGTGGCACTGTCCGGTAGAGGTCGACAGGAAATCGACCTTTACATCCAGCGAAACGCATTGACACGAGTAACGGCAGCATTAGACAATGTCTTTAAATAATATAAAAATATATCCAAATTATGGTTCACTATAGATAAAGATAAGCTTATACCTTTTGTGTATGCTGTGTGCAAGCTATTTCATCATATCAACCGATAGGCGCACACAGTAGGACATATGCCTGCCCCAAAAATCGCCGAAATGACCGGTCATTATGACCACGTGTGTATTTTTTTTTCTCTCATATATAATATATATTTAAATTAAGCCTCTCTTTGTCGTTTTCGTTTCCGATTTATTGATATCTATAAATCAGATTAGATCATTTCTTATATAAAAAATTCCCATATGTCTCTAAATTACTGAGTGATCTATATAAGTTCTTTCAAAAAATGGATTTATGTATGATATTCTTGGAAATAAATTGCTTTACTACTGTATTAATGATAACATAAAAGTGACTACATAAAGAAAAACCGTCTGAGTTTGTTGTGGGTTCTTCGATCCAAGCCCGGTGTTTAGAACCGTTGTAGCTTTAAGTCATAGGAAGCCATTATAGTGGAGCTCAATCTGATCCCAGTCAAACTACAACTCTATATATATGGGACCGTTTAAAATTCATTCGTAAATAATCCTATGTGCACAACATCAATAAATCATTATATACAAGAACACTACAATCCGTAGTTATTTTTGTAAAGCACTAAACGCAACGATATTGTTTATGTTGATATTATGTATGCAGTGCATATCATATTCATTATGCAAAAACATAAAATCTTGAAGCGTTCCTAACAATATCACAGCCTGCAAAATAAACAAGTGTCGCAAACTGATAATTAAATCAGTGCAGGGGATTTCTTAGTGTAAACAAAATCCCGCCATAAATAAAAGATATAGAAAACGAGAAAGCTGCGTTAATCATATAAGATAGAAACAATATTGTGTTTTCAAACATAACCTTGCAAATACTTCTGGTAAGCTAGTTGTTCAGCCTTGCGGCTTGAATCAGTGCGACAAATAAATGCTCGTTAGAGACATTGTACCTCTGACTGGTCCTGTGTTATAGTTTAACAATAATAACATTCAATTAAGACTAAAACATTATCCTTCCAAATAAATTATAGTTATTTGTCACGTGTTTTTTTCCCATAATATATAAATCAAGCTTCTTATAAAAAAAAGTTGCGTATATTGTGTTCATACCATTAAATAGAAAATTGAGACACTTTTGAATATTAAAATTGGAAACGTGAATTCGATAATGATAATTGTTTAATAATTCAAATTATAGTTTTTCATGGTCATTGGATTGAGATGTAAAGATTTTAAAGGACTTAATTTACTCATTTGTTAGCATAAAACTGTAGTTTGTACACCTATTTTCAGTTGCTCTGTATAAAGTGATCATTTTGAAACCCTTTTGGAATGCGACAGACCAATAACGTTTGCCAATACAGAGTCTGGAGGTACCAGATAGTAAACAATAATTAAATTTATTATACTTTCTTGCTATATTAACATAACTTTATAGTTTATTTCTCAAATCATCGATTTTCGGATAGGGTGTACATAGTTAAATTTACAGCAAATAAGCTACACATTCACCCTTTTAAATCTTTTGCACATATAACTAATCGTTTAGTATACATCAAATGGTCAAACAAATGAATGAACTGGTTTAAAATATAGAGGTATTCAAATGGAAAATGATTAATGAACCAACCATGAAACAACATAACCCGATAACCATGAGTAGATAGTAGGAACGTTCACGTTACAGTCTGACTCTAGGAATGTGGGCCGTATCCGATTTCGAAGTACACACTGTGAACTTGCATAACGCGCCCAGCGGCACTCGAAACACTTTCAATGACATTGAGTCGTCACTGTGCGATTTTGTACAACCAAATCAAATTTATTAAGCGGATACAGATTATACAGTCATCGTTTCATTAATAATTCGTGTTACTTTGTTTTGTTTATACAGTTAAAATTGAACTTACTTCAAATGAAGATTTATTAATGCGTAAATATCAAATAAACGTGGAGTACCGCATAGTTCTAAAGAAAACAGTCATTTATATTATTGCGCTACACCAAAAAGTTTTGACTTTTTTTTATTCTTTAAACTTTGATTTAAAGAATAATGAATTAATATAAATTATTACCACTGTGGTACAAATATAAATATAAACGAGTTCTGTCAATAACTTATGACGGTTCAATGAATTTAAGCTAAAATTAATTTCTAAAGATAGACGTCATATTTTTTTTTATTTAACCGAAACATTCTTAATGAGAATAGGTTAATCTTTTTAATTAGATACTTATTATAGCTTCATTTATGTAAATTTAACAAAAAGATATATTAAAGTATTCTTAAACATTTTGAATAATACAAAATGTTCACATTAAAACGTAACATATAGGATAATAATTATAACATGTAAGAAGATACTCCACTGATTATATATCAAAAAAATAGATCAAAAATGACTGTCTCTTCAAATACGGGAAAGAAATGGCAAAGATTTACGTCTTGAAAGAAATATAAAAGGGTAACTGCCGCGTTGAAGTTCGTTGTGAGGCAACTTCTGTACAGTTAATACGAAATTTTTAAAACCAGATTGCCTTCTGATAAACTTTAGCTGAGATGGATACTTTGCAATATTTAAACAGTTAATCATCTTTTTAAAATAACGAGGTATTTTAGTTATTTTATATCCATTCTATCAATATCAATATTTTCAAACATTTAGAATTATTTTGACTATTTATATTAGACTATTTATATTATTTGGTATTCCCATACTAAATTATTTGCACATTGAAGTCCTAAAACCGCTCTCAATTCCCTTTTTGTGACCACATGTCTTTATTTTACGATTTTACACGAAATTAAAGTTAAAAATTTTGCACATATTGTTAACCTCAAAATTTTTCTTAAGGAATTAATATCACTCAAAAACATTTAATGCTGCTTACAATTTAAAAAAAAATTATAACGTGAGCAATAATGTTAGTGCATGTGCAATGTGATAATACTGCCGCGTAAGAGTTTAGATGTTACTCAACTTGGTAAATGCATTTTATGACCCAGATTACGCAAAAATATCGATGAATATTTCAGTAACTCAAATAAGTATAAAAATACATGAACCATTCGACACGCGTCTAAATAGATAAACTTGATTAAATTTGCAGATTCTGTGTTTAGCGTACACTCTCGCGCTTTCGATTATCTCTACGGTGTCCGTAGACTTTCGTAGCAGTTTAAAGAATTATAAGAATGATTAGTGAGTTAATGCAAAGTGTACATGACGTAATTGTTTATGAGGGTAGTTAAAAGTTTGGTAGTAAACAATCTATAGTGGGATCATCCGTTTGAATTTTATAATGAAAAGTTCGATACAAACACTTCAATTTGACATTTTCTATGTAGTACACAGATGGAAAAATATTGCCACACAAATGCGGGAATCGATTTCGTAGTCGCGAACACAAAGCACGGCGTTGTTACGGGCTGCGGCCGCGCATCGACCTCCTTTCCCAGTTGCACTGGCGCAACGAAACAAACAAAATAACTAGACGAAGATGACGAACACACGATTTGTGTTTGGTTTGCGCGTGCGACTTTCACTGCAGTGTGCGCGTGCGCGTATCCGTGCGTGCGTGGCGCGCGCCGCCTTGTTACTGACTGATCGCTCTCCCACCGCGCTGCTACTCGGCGTGGTGGGGCTGGATGCTCACTCACCTGATACCATTATCTGAAACTCACCCCCTCAATGTTATTGTTTCGTATCTGGTAGCCTGTACTTGTTGCGAATAATATTTACGGTTCATACTATCACAATGAATCACAGATAACAAATTCACTCGATCATGGTTGACTTTTTCCATATTTCTATTTATTCATGTTATTATCCATATAGGATAGTTTTCACAATTTTAGTGGTGGGTTTTATCCTTGTAAGGACATGTCACCTCCATTGTGGCCATTATAAATAGGGAACCTATTGAAGGCAAGACGTAAAACTGCAAAAATTATTAAAAGCGACCATTTATGTACCGTATGAGAAGATTTCCAGAACAGCCCGATTTGACGGAAACTAGATTTAGATTTAACGGAACAGCATTACCTAATACCAAGAGATTTCCAAACACGCACTGGTCTAAGAAGAGCCTTCAGAGGGGTCTTACGGCCACTTTTACAAAATCCTTAATACAGTAGTAGAGCAATTCACTCCAAAGTTATAAACTAATAAGCATCTTAAATTTGACAAAAGAAAAAACTTAGAAATCAATCTAGGGTCATACATTCACATTCATCATTTTATAAATAAGCTGATAGTAAAGATTTATCACTTTAGAAATCAAACGCGAAACAAGTTATGAATTAGCCACTCTACTGAACTTTGTTGAATTGTCTACACGCGGCAATATTGTATTCAAATTACAACAACCTTCACATACTGAAGTAGGTGGCATTATTAAGATACCGTTACGTCGATTTGACAAGATAATTTTAATGTACTTATATGATATATACAGGATGATTGGTTATAAATGTAAAATCTTAAAGGGTTGAATGAATTCACACTTATTTCACAACAAAAAGCTTTAAAACTTTTTGCACATTTTTCAAATAAACCTGTATAAAGTGATCACTCTAAAAATCTGTTTGAATGAGACAGACATTTGTAACAATCCGAATTTCGTAAACACTTTTTTACTGTATTACTATAACGTTGTTTATTATTTCAAAAACCCCGGATTTTCGGACAGGGAGTAATCATATATTAATGGTTAATAAAGCTTTTTCCTTTTTAAAGGTTTCACTCCTATAACCAATCATCTTTATATAGATTTATTATTTAAACTATAGTGGCACTAAAAAACTAAAAGTTCTAAAAAAAGTGTACAAACTGCTGATGCACTGGATGTTCTCTTCTTTATTTTATCTTATATATCACCGGTAAATTGAAAAGAACTTTTGAGAAATTTAATTCGTGATATTATAAAAAAAGACAAGTATATAAATATATATAATAAAGGGAGAATTGATTGTTTATATTATTTAATATTTCAATTATTTTTATAAGCATCAAGAAGTCAGAGAAAGAAGAAAACGAGCGAATATATATTAAGAAGTATAAAACAACAGTAAGAAATTATCATTTGAGTCTCATTATTAAATTATTAAAAAAAGTATGTAAACATATGTCTCTTATCTATTCGTACTATTCCTTTCTATTGTCTTTTAACGGTACGGGTATTATATCTTTTTCGATTGATACTAGACAGTTGATTATACAATGACTTTGAATTATAGATAACGGACAATGCGGTCATGAGCGTATGTTACGTTTAGACTCGTGATTATCAAATAATCAATTCCAACGTAAAACTAGGGCAAGCGACAGAAAGCTAAAAAATTTACTGTAAATCGTTGTGGCAAATCGTGTTCGTATTGAAAACGAATCGCTTACGCAACAAATCAACAAATTTACCTTAAAGAAAAATGTGACGAATACGCCCGTGCGTAACTTTTAACGTCAAATCTTAACATTTTTTTAATTAAAATCTTTTTGCTACTGGTTGTATGCGTCACAGTTTGACGTCACACGGGCGTTGAAAAATAAGCCCCAGTATATTTCAATTTAAAATGCATTCGAAGTTGTCATCATTATGTATAATAAGACGAGGAACAGAAACGCTATGTTGCGCAGAATTTTATATTAATGAAACCTATGCGCATCGATCGTTTACGAAAATATAACTATTAATTCCTGTGTCCGCTCTGCATTATCACTTTTCGGTAAAATAACCAAGTGTTAATAACACGTTTATTTAAACACCACAGCATACACTACCAA
This sequence comes from Battus philenor, assembly GCF_028537555.1. NCBI lineage: Eukaryota > Metazoa > Arthropoda > Insecta > Lepidoptera > Papilionidae > Battus > Battus philenor. The sequence goes on from NW_027181715.1 coordinate 10,233,960, forward strand.
ACCAACCTTCGGTCTCTTTATCGCGTACGTGACGTATTCATTTTCTCCTGTAACTCTTACTACTGTAGCGAACTAAACTGAGCAACTGAATCCAAACTTTCTGTGAAAGTAGTAGAAAAAACAAAAGTAAACGTAAAAACGACTAAATCTAACACGCAATTTAGAAAACATTAATTATTTTGTTATTGTCGTTAATGTAATTCAAAATATTTCTATTTAACAGCTCCAAATCTTATAAAACTAAGGCCCTTAAATTCTAATATTTAATATCTAGAGTCAACAAGCGCTAACTATGTATTATCAAATGATTGACCCTCTCATTTCATTAGTACATAGTATATAAATATTTTAAGTTCGCAATATTAATTACAACGTGTTATATAGTATCATCATCATTTCAACCGTAGGACATCCACAGCTGAACATAGATCTCACCCGTCGATGAATACAATTAAAAAAGGTTTGCATTCAGTCTTCGGACGACCTTAAAGTTTCACACTGCGCTTTAAGGTCCGAGATCTCTAGAACCTTAACGCCACAGCGTTCATATATTCTGCGCGTTATGTGACTTGTTCACTGACTGTAATTTTGTCAATTGCACTATTTTAAAAGAAAATCTTCGACGACATGTTATAAAAAAAAATTTTTGTTGTTACTTGCAAACAATACGGTCCAAACGGTCACGAGTACATGATCGGTCAATCCCGGCGGCATACGCATTCAATGCTGCGTTTCTGATTTAAAACGAAATCGCTCGCCGTTTCACTGTCACGAACAGATCACGTCACCGACTATCGGAATATCACCATACGCAGCTCACAAAAGGATTATTTTTTCCACTGATTAAAAATGTATTATGTATGTGTATATTCGTTAAGGCAAGAAGGAGGTTCCTCTGGAGAGAAAAATACAAACCAAAGAGTAAATTAAATTACTTGTCTCTAACTATTAAATATTTTACGCCACACCAAGGCGTACTATAAAGCATTACAATGAAAATGTAATAGAATAATAACAAAAATATTTATTCTTTCGAACAGACTTCTGAACGCCTTCGAAAAGTCAAGACATTAATATAACAAATGTTTTAATAAGTATTTCTATATAGACTAATGCCTGATTCGGAATGTTGATGCTACATATGGAGTCCATTTTTACAATATTATCTTATTACAACTTGTTGATTTATCACGTGAATATCAGTATGATACAAATCCCAGGCATGTAAATGTCCTAAATAATATTAAATACAATAACATGTCTTATTGATGAATTTTACTTTAACACAAGCTTTAATTTATTGTGCGGTTAAATAGGAACTTAATTCAGGGAGTTTATTACAAAAGAGTAAACGTTGTTCCAAAAATAACATTATTACAAAAGTCTTGCGGTGTTTGAAATAGAAAACTTATTTTTGTAAGTTATCGTTACATATTATTATGATAGTAAATGAATAAATTGATCAGTCTGAAATTCGTTTTATTCATTGTTTTTTAGACTGCGACACGTCAATAACTTTCAAAAATACGAAGTCTGGTTGTCTAGTTAGTAAAAGATGTAAGTACGCTATATAAAATACGGCACTATCGTCCTAGCAGGCTGTTAGTCTAACCTCAATATATTACGTACATTAATTAATTATCGAAAAGCACTTATCAATTAACGTCAATTTAATCATTTTAGTACATTTGAATGCATCACTAGATATGAATAATGGTAATCCACAGGATTCACGCGTATTTACGCAGCCGCAATTAGAACTAATTAATGTTGGATACTTAGATACATATAGCAGCGGTGCTGAAATGTTAATATATACACAACTATACATTTTAACATAAAATATTGACAGACTAAACCTCACCAAAAACCGTCGATATGGTTGATAATATTCAGCAAACCGCACTCTTATTCATTATAACCTATACACTATGACTCGAAGGCGACATATTCAGACGGCAGAGGCTCGGTGTGGTCCTTCGTCACGACCGGTTTACTACGTAGCATTAGACTTCCTAAGTAAATCACACCCGAGCTTCTTGGCTAAGTACTCGTGCTTAATAACTGCACAGAAGTTAAGATCAAGCGCCTTTAACGCTATACCAGTATAAACACAATGACCACCGGACCAAATGGCTAAATAGACACACCCGTTGAAGTGTTTATTCATAATAGTACATGTTTATCTACGAATAATACAAGGACTGGTCATGAAGGACTAATGGTTATCTGAAACAAATCGCGGTTTGCGATAACACCGAAGTTTGTCTATAAAGGGCTACCTTGATCTCGCCTATTTCATTTAATTCCTTTTTGAATTCCTTTATTGACGTAAATTAAAGAGGAAATGGATAATTAAAATAACAACTTTTCCTATTGAAAGCATGGGGTGCACAAGCTTGAAGTTTATCTAATATTTAACCACATATATTTAAAAGCTTTAAAAAATTGTTAAGAATATTTATCTTAAATTATTTGATATGATTAGCAAAAATTTGAAAAGATATAAGACTAGATGTATGTATAAAATACAATATTAAATACTGTTCAATAAATGCCCGCATCTATTATTCCAAGTTATACTACCTTTGATAAAGCGTTAATAGATAAGAAATAGATTTGATCACTGGGTCTAACTTACTCCACCGTTTATGGGAATAGAACACATATTTTCTCGGTTTATTGCTATACTTGTTAAACAGGTAATCCGTCAGCGTCCCGCCCTGCGTCATTATTATTAATCGCCGCCTTTCCATATTCGAATCACTTTATTATCGTGTCAAACCGTAGTGAACTCGGCGGCGATCGGTCAATTGCATTACACAACGCGTGCCCTTTTTGCGAGATCTTGACATTTATTATGATCGTTATGATGAAAGTTCATAATTTTTAATTCATTCATGTATTCCGAAATTTATTGGCGCGGATAAATCAAAAATATAAGATATTTTTTGATAAAATAAGTATTCTGACGCATATTACTCTTTGTACATTTATTACAACATATTATCTTTGTTAAAACATACAGAATAAAATCTGAATCAATTATTCTGTTGATACATTTTCCACTTCTACTATTTTATGGTAAATTTTTACACCGCGAAACGTTAACGGTATTCCCAAAGCAAACTTATACAACAATGAATCATTCACACGATTACCTATTGCACAGGTCACATCTATTGATTCGAGTATTTCCTTGCATAAACGAGAGCAAAGTTATTCAGAGACGTCATCGTCTCGACGGACAAAGGTACACGCGTACAGTTACAGAATGACTAACGGGAGGTCGGAACGAATTATAGAAGAAAGTGTTTGCAACGGTACCGACATCGTAATTTCGACATCGATCAAATGAGGTCGCTGCGAGCCTCAATGTTCTCGTAGAAACCTGCAAACGTTCAATCTTTGCGCGACGTAATTATTTGAATTAAAAGTAAGAAAATGATTTACTTTCTCCAGTATATTTTAAATTTGTCACACAAGGAATGTTAGAAGGCCAAATATCGGTGGGGTGATGATTTACTCCGACCGGCATAAAAAGATTGGACAAATGCAAAGATATATTTGAGGAGGCCTTTATCCTAACAGACTTCGTGTCACAAAGCATACTAATACTAGAAATAAGATTTTATTATAGGCAAAAGAAAGTAAACGATAAAAAGATAAACAGTTTTGGATGCAGGACTGATAATTATTATTATCAAGAGACAAGTTACAACGCAAAAACCAGCGCTCGACTCGTTAAATGAAGCGGCGGACGTTTTTGGTACGGAGCCATTGAATAGCGGCGCGCGGATTTAGCCCGGATTACGCTGTACACGTTCCCTAATTAGTGCAAAGTGTCGTCGCCTCTCATCAAAAACCCAAGATACGTTGGCTCAACTTCAAAAAGGTCAACGCTTGTTTTGGTGTCTAATTAATACGGCTCAGGTTTTTATGCGACATTATGGTATGGTATGCAAGACCAGGACTCACAAAAACTTGGTAATATAAGTTATTACATTGTAAAACAAAACAATATAACACACACGCACATTCAAAATAAATAGTAGTTTTTCCGAACGGTGGTATCCGTGGAAGTGTGAAGTCCGTGTAAGATTATTATTATTATTATATTGGTAAGGCTTTTTTGTATATATGTATATCCTTTTTGAGTTATGCTTTTCTAATTAATATTAATGATAAATTTTAGAATTATTCTCTTTTTAACATTTCAACTTTTACTGGCATCGCGAATATAAATAAAAGATTATCTCTCTACTGATACATTCTAATTTAAACAATATTTTGAAAGGGAGTTAAAAAAGGTGACCATCAAAATGTATTATACACGTTTCCTTATAAAAAAATAAAAAATAGTAGTTTATATTTTACAACATTATTTTACGTATTTTTTATGATTTTATGTATTTATTTTACATTTTTAAATATAACGCACTAATATGTAAATAAATATTAATATTAAACAAAAGAAAAACAGATTTTTTTATAACTAAATATTTATGTTGTTTATTTTAAGAATATGCATTAAAGTAACAAAGTAGAAGTATCGTGTAATTAAAAAAATAAGCCGGTTAAAAGATAATCCGAATAATGCTATATTTTACGGTTATAGTAAAACTAATTTACTACAGTTAATAACGAAACCCACGTCTGACTAACTACAATATATGTACGTGTTAGATTTTGAAACGGGCATGGATTTTTGCACATGCTTGTCGAGAAAGCCCATGTGAAGATAAAAATGATAAAAACCACTAAAATTTATACATATCATAAAAGACGGTATATCAGACATGTAGAGAAAAAAATATAGGGTGACTTAATTTGAGAATCGAATTAGTTTTATATTCGTTTGGTTAAAGAAATAAAACCGGGATAGTGCAGATGTTTAACTTTTTTTTATTAAAAGATAAAAACAACACCTCAAAAGCGACATGTTTGAAAGAATAATCAGAAGTAAAGAATAATCAAAGGCGCCCTCTAAACGAATTTCATATTTAAACATAGAATGCAAGGATAAACTAATTGTTTAAAAGTGTATAAAATAATTTAATGGAAGAAAAAAATCAAAATTTCTTCTATTTTAAACCCACAATACAATTTGTACTTCTCTAACTCAATATAATTAGCTATGGAAAACAAAGAGCATCGAAATCAATCAAGAAATTTTACGCTACGCTTGCTAACAACGTAAAACGAACATAGCAAAACTTTTCTTGTACAAAAAGTATTAAAATAAAAATTAATTTCAAGACGTTTTCTAATTTTCGCCATTACAGTAAAATAATTTTTACAGCTATGACGTACGAATGCAAACCGGGGAGAAATTTTAAGAAAATCGATTAAAATTAAAAACACGTGAGTTATTACGGGAGAATGATAAACACTTATACAGACGCAACGGTGCTAATAAACAGCGAATTGCAAATATTTTGCCAACAAGTCTACATTTGTTTATATTTGCACTTTTATTATAGCTAATTTAAAACATTCCTTGTCCAAATATTTGTTATATGATCAACATCAGTGATTAACATATGTAATTTATAAATTTATAACTTATCGAATACTACAAACATGTTAAGATAAAGGAAATGAAATAAGTTTATAGCAAGCCACTGTATTTACGAACGACATCGATACCTTCAATCCAATAGTCAGTTGTAACAAGACTTGAACCTGACATACTGCTGCCCGAAAGGCGTTTACAGACTCCACTTCGTTAAGGATGTAGGACGCAAATGGCGTGCAGCCTAAACCTCTTATTAGATCTAGCAAAGCTCGACGACGCAGTTGGGAATCTTGGCTTGCGCCGCTATATTCTAGTATACGGTTGTATAAGTAATCTGTTTAGGTTGTATAAGTAAAAGTAATCTGGTTAGATTGAGAGGTCATAACTGCACAAAACTACCAATTAATTTCAGAAGAGATCGTGGCCAAGCTGGTGGTACCCATTGGTAACATATGCAGTATGCCCCTAGTAGACGTAGTTTTTCTTTATGTTAACGGGTTTAAAGGCAAACGAAGGACTTTATGAAATACCCCTAATTTCAACAAACATACAAAAGTGCTATCTATAATCATCCTGTTGATTTATTATAGATAGCACTTTTGAAAATAATTTTGGAAATGGCCGAGGGGGACGAATAAATACAACCTTATGCGAGTGTAACAACAAACGGTACGTTTTTAATTTACGAGTACCTATAAGTAGCTCATTGTAACTGGAAGCAGTAGTTCTTAGAGTAAACTACTTTAGAAAAGTAAGACGCACCTTATTATGCACTCTCTGCAAATTTAATATTTATTAACGTTTTTATATAAAGAGACAAAATCTTTAATTATGCTGTAGTATTGTATACAGCATAAATTTTATGTGCTGAAGTATAATGTTACTTTTCTCTACACTTCATAACATCAGTAACTATTAGGGGCAACTGTGTGTGATAACACAGTACAAACCCGTGTTACGTTCCTGAATTATTATGAAATAAATTTAAGAAGATCATTAAATAAAAAACTTTTAAGAAGATACATTGCTATTACAGTGTAAAACATTGTTTAAGTGATAATAAACCTTAAGAATGAGTGGGTCTACGCTACGGGCTATTAAGAGTCATTATAAAGGTGACTCAAAAAAACCACCTGCGTTTTTTAACGGTACCTCTCGTGGATGTCCTCATAGGAGAGTTCAATCTGATCCAAGTTTCTGTATAATTGGACACTCCTGACAATCAATATGACGTATACAAGTTATCACTATTAATGATCTTATGTTAATAATAAAAAAGTTAATAAATAATGTGTAAATCAATATAAAAAATTGGTCAGCAAAGAGAATGGGATGTAAGTTTGTGCCATGACCTTTAAACTAACCACGAGACTCCGGATCTATCAGGAAACAAGTATTACCTTGGTAAAAACGCATACATCATAATGTCCAAACGTCGAAAAACGAATTTGATAAACGGAATACGGTGGTTGTTGGACGCACGCGATTTTCTTTTTTTCTTGTACGATCAGGGATTTAAAAATTTCGAACACATTTTATAAAAAGTACTCCTTTCTGCGATTTCTTGTTTATTGTATTTGCTGCAAGTAAAACTCATTACCGTATTTTAAAATAAACACATCTGGATTCTACTAACACGAAAACAACATTGTCATAAAAAATAGTTATACACATTAAATAGAATTCAATTTATAAAATATTACATTAATAACTAATTGGTAAGTAAAAGAACATCGAAGGAGTGGAATATATGTGGACATTTAGCATTCAAACAATACAGCACGGTTTAACGTACGCTAAGCTCGAGAAGCGACGCTGCCAAGCCGGGGAGGGTTGAGGGGTGATGGGCGGCGTCATCAGTTCTACGTAACTGTAATATTAATTAACACTTAACATTAATCCCGTCGAGCACCAAAGACCACTCGCTCGCAATAGTTACGAAGACGGAAATTTTTTAAAAATTAATGTCAACAAGTTTAGTGAGGTTTATCAAATATTAAGGACTCGGTCTAATTTATAGACTACAATGTGAGGTTGCCAGTATAGCCAGATTATCATAACAAGAATAACAAACATAAACGTAACATATCTAGTCCTCGAACAACGACAGCCTGCTTCGTATAAAACAATCAGTGTTATCTTGATAGGTTTGCTTTTTGTGATGGCAAACATGGCTTCCGAGAAACGTGATAATATTAAAACGTATCAGTGTGTCGTGTTTAAATTGAGACAAGTGGGATCCGTAGCGCAGCGCACGAGGCGTCGCTCCTATCGATTGGGAGGGAGGCTGCGAAGTATCCAGTTGGATAGACGACCGTTTTAGAACCAATCGATGAAAACGGTCGACTTGTGAGCCAGATATACACATCTATACGAATTTGATTAACGAGAGATGTAAAATGGACAGTGGGACGAGAACTATAACACATGTATCATATTATCAATAACATCAATATTGTTGTATAGTTATATGATAAAAAAGTCAATGTAATTTTTGAGATCATGTCTACATATTGGGCCTTTAAGCCTAATAGTTTTCCGCAAATATCAATAATAAACGTAATTAACATATTTTTGCAAATGATAAAAACCTTTGAACGAGGTCATAATTATTTTTTTAGATAGAAAACTCTTATAAGCACAGAATACTATGAGTGTATTTTCTAAGAAATATTTATTACATTTATTGCGAGCGAGCGATCAGAAACACTATGATATTAGGCTTTAACATTTAACATTTTAATTAGTTCAATCTGTCTCCCACTCACTCGATTTCCGTACTCCATACGTCGTCGTCATCGTCCAGCCCCTCTACCTGCATCTCACCACATACGGATACCCTCGTCCCCTCGTAATTTACGTCGGACGACGGCGAGTGCTACAAACAGATGCGCACGTGTGAAATAAAAGCAAGCGATGTACATGATTGTTTAATACTCTAAAAAGACGCTCCATAATACAATTGTCAATGTCTATAACGTCATTTTACATCCATTATTAAAACGGTTTTACACTTAGCATAACGCTATTTTACAATAAGCTTCAATTATTTGTTTCCTTTCATTGTTCAACAAAAACTATTTGTTACTTTCGCAATGGCCATCATTTGTACAAATTCCAATGGAGTTTTGCAATTGTCATAGACATTGGAAATAAATTAATGGGCTACCGCCATTGTAAGCGAAATCTTTGAATTTGAATGTTAGCAATTACACAGAGTACATGTTATATATAGCTAGTTGTTTATCCATGCTATGAATGGTTTGATACTTACCATATTGTCAATAAACTCATCACACAGTTAATAAAACACACAATTTTCAAGCACAAAAAATAAATATATTATACCGACGGTTGTTAACGACTGACAAACGATTAATTTATGTTGCCTTTTATCGATATTTTAATTTTCATTTATGTTATCGAATTCGATTATCAAGTCCACGAAAGTGGATACTTTAAATTTATTTTCATAACACTGAAACATATTTTATGAACAAAAATTATTTGCTTATCGGAATTACGACCAGCCGCATCACAAGTTATCTTCCTATCAAGATTATTAATAAACATTGGCCTTAAATAAATAATGTCAGTTAAATAAATATTGTTATATTCTGTTTTTAAATCGTACTTTACTACCGCTCCGAACTGCTCGTTCGATCCACAAGATAAATAAATAAATTTTGAAAGATTAAATAAACAAACAACAACATTGAAAAACGTCGTAAACTTTTCAATAATTTCAACCGGTCATATCATTGACAGACGAAGCAATATCTCAGTTTTGTGCATGCCGATTAACTATGATATAATTTATACCAATGTAAACGATTTATAATTTATTAACAATCTTATCTGAAATTGGTTGTATCTTGATTAAGATTAAAAGTAGCACTCGGTTTCATTGGAAAAAATAATTATTGTTATTCCTCAATATAAACCGTCGTAATCGTAATTCATATCAACTATAGTAACATTTTTATTAGTGACATTACAATTTGAAAAGTATCCAGACATCATTGATGATGAGACAGAGGTTAATAGTGCGGATAGAAAGGCCGCTCTGGCTCTAAGCTTTTGAGAGTTGACATCTACAAGGTGAACCGAGAATCTTGTAAAGGTTGTCGCAAAACGATGGATGCAGGCCGCTTCTACACTTGATTTATTGTAAATTTATGAGGGAGACATATATTTGGCAAAGGACATCCCATGGCTGAAATTATGATAAAACGAAGTATTATTATATTTCTCTTAGTCTCATACAATCTGTAACTAAAGACATTTGTGAACGGGTTTGACCTCGCAATGGATCAATAACTCATTAAAAGCACGCGTCATAAAGTAATGTTATATTTTTATTTATAAACAATAACCTCTTCACTAAATTCTACAATTGTTACGTATATATAATTAAGGATAACCTATTATTTTCCTTCAGAATATTATAAACAGTTAAATGTTTTGTTTATTACATGTGCTTGAGAAGATATTAGATAAACATTTGTTTTGATAAGTGTCAGGGAATTAATATAAAGCCTGCAAATATATTTTACATAATGTTGTACAGTTAAAAGAATTTTCCTCCAGTATTTGCGATGCATTCTCAAAACTGTGACGTAAATGTACGGTCAGTTAATGCGAGCGAAACGGGATGCACTCGGCCACTGTCAAATGTCTAACGATTGTAGCGGCGGACGCGAGCCTGCACAGCATCATCTCGAGAGGTGTCCAACTGGCGCCGCCGCCAATCATTCAATTATGCCACTTCTGCGCACGGAGATCGTCTTCAATTGCCCAAACGCGCTCGAGGGCAACGGATGCTGCGTGTTAAAGTGCATCTCTCAAATTTCCGGAACGGTTTTAATCTTTAGTTCTCGCTATTTTAACATATATCTCTATATTAATCCCCGCATTATGAAATATTTGATTTTATTACAAAGAAAAAAAACGTTTATTTTCTTATTAAAATTAAACATGAAAACACAAGTCACATAAATCCAATAATGCCAAAGTGAAATCGGGTATTATTAAAAAATTATTAAAAAAATCTAGGTTACTTTTAAAGATAATAAAAATAAAGACTTGTGTCTATAGTAATAAAAATTTGACTTAACCCAATTACAGCCTGACATTGATTTAAGTGACATTCTGTAAATTTACCTTAAGATAAAAAAATATCGATGAACCAAAGAGTATTTAATATTTTTAAAACAGTAACAAAGAGTTTGCGTATTATATAATTAATTAATTAGTGTAACATCTTAATCGAATTGTTAATATTTATAACAAGAAAACCTACAACATGAACACAATTCATGGGATATGAGTGATGATACAACGTGACGCGGTACTTCGCCTAGTCTTCATTTGAAAACACTATCATTACCGATGATCGATGTGTACGACGTGTACAGCGACCTTTTAATTTAGACTACTTCAGCAAACAAAACAATTAATGACTATTTACAAAGGCGGCCATCATTTTAGACAATATTTATCCATACACATATCAGTTTCAACGCAAAATGCATATTAAAAAAAAATTAATCGCTTGATGTTTTGCAAAGCGCAAAATTTGAAAACGGTATATACAATTCGGTTTTTGTATTCTTAATAATTTTATTTACTTTTTTAATAAAAAAGCACTTTGTCGAATACAGTAAAAACAGCACTTTTCCAATACAAACCATAAAGTAAATTAAGCCTGTCTCTACTATCATTTCAGACCAAAATTGACAGTACATAGCACATTCGGGTAGGGGTCTAATTAAAATAAAGATACCTTTATTAGAGAAAGATATGGAGACTTAGTTTTTTTTCATATACCCTTAAGTAACGACACGAGAAGTGCGTTCATCCAATAAGTCATGGCATGCATTTAACTATACTGTAATACCCAGGTACAATTTATAACACAATATCCGCTAGTTACTTGAGGCGCGATGAGGTGTGATATTACGTTCCAATAACCTTAGCACATAATGTTTACGAAATACTGGACTGACATAGGCATTGCATATGTACCAAGATGACCTTTCACAAAATAGACTACCGCTAGGTAACTGTTACACTTTGCAAAATTAAACTTAATTTTGACTACGTGACGGATGTCACGTATTATATAAATTTAATTATAACAAAACCCGTAAAGGCAATGTACGAGCGAACGAACTAGTTGATCAGAGAGGGCATTGATCTTAGCACAGCGTCAACACAGACGAAAACCTTCCGACAGTATATTCAAGTGACTGATCACGACTGATAAAACTGAAAAACCTCAAATCACCCCGATTCTGGGTACTTAGTATAGAGAACAACAAACACCGCATACTGTCGTGATGAAGTGTGAAAAATATGCTTACTACACTCTTTATTGTATACGATCGACAAACCAGTAGAAGGTATAGATCCTCTTGCAATTTATCGTATGACCAGAGGAGATGTTATACTTCTGCGTATCATTGGATGAATGTGAATGTGCATATGTGTAGTTTAGGTTATATTTTATAATGTATGCATCATTAACACCTTGTCTTTTAAGTACTCTAACATATATGTTCACACCCTACATTTCCTGTCCCTTCTACCACTTGATATCCGCTCTCTTTTTTCTTTTTAATCAAATCTTTTTAACTGCTGTGTGAAAGAATTTATATAATGAATAAACACCATTTGCTATTAGACCGCCTCTTGCACTTAATTTTTTAATTATTTCATCAGATATTTTTGACTTATTGAAGTATAATATAGAGTGAATAAATAAATACGAGTATATATCTGAAATTACAAGTAAATTTTGATGATTAACGAACAACTTCCAAAACATATTTAATAGTCTACAAGAACTATATAATTTATGGAGGTCGATGTCTACATGGGCATGCTAATGAAGGGTTAAGTTACAATCGCTTAATGGAATAATGGATCGAGTTTGCAATAACTATCAAGGATAAACATATGGGACCAGATAACGACAAGCTTCCACTCGAATATCTCTTTATTAACTATTAATATTAATTATACAAATAATTCAAACCTACTTATAATTCCTTTGTAATATTAATTACAATTGGTATAGTTTTTAGCTATTTGTGTCAAGGAAGCAATTGATTTTAATAGTACTATGTAATATTTTTTTAATTTCATCATCATAATTACAGCAATTATACGGAAGCCGCCTGCAACCAGCTTCTTCAGACGACTTTAACAAAGACCTCTATCTACCTTGTGGGCAGACGTCTTACGCTGCGCTTGCCGGCCTGTTGCTTTTAGTACAGAACTTTAAGCTCCTCCCGACGACTATCTGTTCTGCGCGCTATGTGGTCTGCCTACTGCCACTTTAACTTGCCAATCCGCTGAGGTATATCAGTAATTTTTGTTCTTATATATATGGATTTACGTAGAAATAAATTTTGTTAGTTGCATATTTTTTACTTCGTAATAACATTACACTTAGACTATCCTGCTCCAAAATTCAGCACTAAATTTCGAACAAACATGAAGGAAAATTATAAAATATGTATCATTCTTTAAAAATAAATTATCTAATCTATCTTTGTTCTAAGAACAAAAACACGGTTACATATTTTACTAGACTTAAAAATAACACATGACAGCAAGATTTGACAAAATATTTGTATAACATTATGTTGCGGAATGTGGTATATGTCTAATTAAAACAGCAGATGTTTTCCGAAACGCTTTACACGTCGCTCGAAAAGACATGAGACGAGATACACAAGAGACCGGGGGCTCGCCGGTTGTTATCTCGAAACGCCCCTTATCCACGGGCAAGTGCGCAGTTATCGCCACATCAAAGAAGCATCGGACAAAGACTCCTTTTCTAACAAATAGAAACTAGACAGACAAACAACAGCAAAAGCAATTTATTTCAAATGTTTCCAAATTGAAACAAAGAATTTGCAAGAACGCATTTTATTAAAGCATTTTTAAGTTACATGTATTTTCTTAAAACCGTACGTAAGCAAAATGTATTGAAATTTCTTGAATAGGTTTGTTCTTCAATAAAGCTTACTTTATTCTATATACAAACAGATAATTATTGTTATGCAGAACTTCTGTGAAATTATCGTAACAGTATTCAAAAATATGTAGTCTCTTAAAATTTATTGTTAAGTCTATAGTAAAATATAACTATTAATCTCAATCACCAAAGAGAATTCTAATAATATAGTCACTCAGATGGAATATATTTAGAGAAAGAAGTATAAGGAACGTTTATAATATAAAATAAACATAGACTCAATATTGATATGGTAATGTGAAAAGTAACTATATGCTAATAGATACTGCAACAACAACGGTTACAGTCTGAAATCGATTCGAGCAAGTTGTCTCCACGACAATGCAGGGCTTTGAGTGGCGAGCGTGACAACACGGAGGTGTTCAATGCCGCGTGGCCTCGTGCTCTCTCTCCTCACGATCCCAGGACAAGCGGTGCCTTAAGCTCGCCTTTGTATTACAAAACTACTTTGACTCAGTATTGTGCATTGGTTCAATTGGATGCGATCAAAACAACTCGTTAAGCGATTGAATGCGAATAAAATTAATTGCACAACTATTTGAAGAACTTGCTGTCGTTAAGACGAGAGAAAGATTTTTATAGACATGCTTATTACGAGGGCAATAGTAATAATTCCTTTTCCCATACAAACCACAGTTAATTAAAACGTTTGTACCTAGCTGCCAAACATTTGACATCAATCGAATCAAAAATATATCAAGTATTAAAATGGAAATAGAATATAATCACATTATCACTAAATTCCTCCCGTATATGAAATAGAAAACTTGGTCGTAGTTAATTATTAAGACAAAACTTATTATTTTTAATATGTTTTTATTGAACTGTGACAGACCTGTAAGTTTTGACAATAAGAAGTCTGAGTAGCTAGTACGTACTCAATTACTAATATATTTTTTTACAATAAAAAGTTACGAGATAATAGAGAGGCATTTACAAAATGGTAGCGACGCGTCCCGCTCGTAATATTTCATAGCCAGTCCTCCTATGCACTACCCGATGGAAGTCACAGGGGTATGAATAAAATTACAATAAAAGATGTTTGCGCACACATATATTTAAAAAAAATATCTATGGACATGGATAAATTAATTAAAACATTAAGATTGTTCTTTCTACTTTTTTTAAATATATTTAGTTTAATAGTTTACGTAATAAATATAATATAAAGTAATGAAAAGGAAGAAAAATCTTAAGGTCATTGGAAGGAGACGGATGAAAGCCGCTTCCATCCGGTCCTATTGGAAATCTATGAAAGAGAACAATGTCCATAGGCTGAAATTATGATGATGAATATGTTAGATAGATATAATAAGAAATAAGATATTTTCAAGTTTTTACAAAAAACGAAGACGCTTGACCTGCTGGAAGAACTGTTGGAGAAATTTTAATGCAACTGTTTTTTATAATAATATTATTTTGTTAAACCAATATAAGTAATCGATAACATTGTTAAGAAACGTTTAAGAATTGTAAACAAGAGTAATGTTTGCTTCTGTCAGTCGCTATCACATTTTAAAAATTTCCACATATTGCATGATTCATAATAACAAAGCTGGAGAATACTGCAAATGATAACATACATATCAAGAACCTATTTGAACCGAGATTGTTCTACTTGTGTTCAAATAAAAATTCTATACAGTGTCTAGAGAACAAACAATACTGTTGCAATGTACCGTCGCAATTTACTAGCAAGCTTTGTAAGACTCGATCGATCGTCGCTGTGCATTATTCTCAAAGATGTTTTGTCTCTTTAAAAAGAGAATTTAACAAAAGCAAAAGAGATAACTACGTTTTACTATTTGTAAAATAGATACAGGGTATCTATGAAATATTGCCCAAGGAGATTTAGATAATTTATCGCAGAGAAAGGAAATCATTATAAGTCGACCTGAATTTGTGACAGATCTTGTCACACAGTCATAATAAAAACTAGTTTAACTAATTTAATCTTGTGGTTCACAGTTAATTAGGAGATTTATATCATAACCAACTAGCCGTAAAGTTTTGTGAAAGTCTAAGGCGAAAATTTACGGTCTTTAAAAAAATCATTGCGGTTTTGGAAGAGAAATTATGTGGCCCCAACGAAGACATGACAAATAGCTGTAAATGTCAAAAACCTATTATTAATTATAAAATGTGTCTATAATATAATAAAGCCCAGCGGATTGGCACATAGAGCGTACAACAAGACTACGGAGCGGCAAGCATTATGTCCACCTATTAGATGGACACATGACCTGGTTAAGGTCGTTGGAAAACACTGGCCGCTTCCTATCGGTCATTATGGAAACCTGTGTGGGAAATGCGACCCATGTCTAGTAGTGGAAGTCCTATGTATAATAATGATGATAAATCGTTTTTTTTTTTACATGGCCAATTTTAAATTAAGAAAATAATTAATGGCTTTGTCGATTTTAAGAAAGAGTCTAAGAAAGAAACAGATATCTATAGGTTTGTAAATTTTATACAAAAGCAGTGATGACGATCTCCACTGATTTGTCTGGGTAGTGAAGGTCATAATTAACACGATTGCCTTCTTTTTCTTATTGTCTAGGTAAGAAAAAGCAGGAAAGGAATTTACCAACCCAAGTTTACCAATACAAAACACACTTGCAGACAAAGAACATATGTGATAACGAAACACGTAACGTTTTATTATAGCCAGGACTAGTTTGATATTGCGAAGCGTTAGTTTTATTACTTCCGTCTGTAATTGCGTCTAGGTAAGTAAATATTTATATTAACGTTGCTGTATTTCTGCATGCACAAGCCTTGAACTCGTACAAATACTTTCTACACACTTTCCACACATGTGTATATGTCCACCAGCTGCACTAGTTATGATCTTGCGTGTGTGTGAAAATGTATTTATAAACAAGAGTCGCTAAAATTATTATGATCGTTTTAAATTGAGGTCAAATTGAAAAAAAGCATAGTAATGAAAATATATTTAAACGACGAACGAAAAAGACATTCCGTTGAGATAATAAATGACATGATGGAAACAAAGTAAATGTAAAAATTAATACATAATTTTTATATGAAGAACTTTGAGTGTTCATTTCGTTTTTTGGTAAACAAAATTTTATTATGGAGTTGCTTGGAAAGCTTTACACTTTTTTGTAAATTAATGTATGGTATGCCCAATGTAAAAATCACTGGTTTCAGAAATAATAAATAACATAATGATAATATAGTAAGAAAAAGCGTTTTCAAATTTAGAATTACTACATATAAAAAGTAATTATTATTTACTATCTGTCCCCGCAGGCTGTACTGCCATAAGTTATTGGCCATGGCATTCCTATAGAGTTTCGTAGTGATCACTTTATGCAGGTGATTGGAAATAGATGTAAAATATTTGAAGCTTTTTGCTTACAAATGAGCTCTACATTTAACTCTTTAAAGTTTTAACAACTTTATTCAATCACCCTATAGATATAATACTTTTTACTTAAGAATCATTAAAACGTAGCATCCGCTGACATTGTCATCAACCACCTACCACGAACTACTGTTTCCGGGCGTGACGCAACTACACGACCCTAGTTATTACTTGAGTGTCCTACTTTGGTTATCACTCGTAGTTTCCGAAGTTTAAATGATAAACAGTTCAATGAACTGTCAATATCAATATCAATCATTAAGTATCAACCTAACATAAATAAAAACAAATTGACACAAAATTTAGAAACATAGACACAAACGGCAACTTGAAATATTCTCTATTGATTTTTAAGTCGTCGCACGTTGCAGTTAAAAGCGAACCACGAATGGGCCGGCACTGGCGAAGCTGAACCACGCCCCTCCTCGTACAATAATATTATGCCAGCAGTTGTTTCTTTTTTTTTTCATAAAACTAATGAATAAAACATCTAGGACGTTCGCCAGATGGAAAGTTGTACGGCATTCTTGTAACATTGTAATTCCTAACCAGACTTTTCGTATAGAAAAAAACTGCTCAACACTGCGTCACTTTGACACATGAGTTAGTATGTTTATTGTCCCAAGTAAATATTGTCTATTACAAATTGAATACTATATTACTTGTACAATACTGCTTGGTGGAAAGAATGTCACAAGAATGAATGAATGAAAAATTGTCAATAAGAAACAAAATAAAAAGAACTTTAGAGCGATAGCAAGGAATGCACGTCAGTTCCTTCGGCTATCGAAGAGTATCAGCACTATATACATATCATACAAAGACACCAATTTCTATAAGGCTGAATTCATCAATTGTATTACATAGGCATACATTTTATCAGCAACATGACATTTTACTGACAGGAATTTAGCCGAAAAACACAAAGATGGAAGGAATTTGTTTTTTATTTGAAAGTTTACTCTGTTATTATTACCTAATACAATTCTATAAATTCAATACCAAGAATTTAATACCAAAGCGTCTTGCTTCAACTGTTCAACAACGAACATTTTGTCATTAGAAGAAACGTTCTTTTAAAACACCCTTTTATTCATCGCGCGAACGCAGCGTGATTATGATACATGTATAACAAGTAGATGGGAACACAATGACAAAGGAAACAATAGGGGCTGATCCACCCTCCCCCTTGGCCCACAGATCTCAACAAATGTCTCCTAAACATTTTATATCGGCCAAGGACGGCTTACAGTCTACTTGCGTAACGGAAAAAGCGAGAGCACCGGAGCATGATAGCAGCCGCGGATTAATGCAACCTATGTACCTATACGTGTAGCCATATCTGCATTTGTGGAACCACTCGCTCAAGCGGAGGCCTTCTCCCTACGCGATTAAAAAGGCAGAGTATACGTAAGCTATTTAAAAGTTGAGACTTTTACGATTAAACGAGATTCTTATCTACGTAATAAGCGTTTGTAGTAACACCGTGTGCGCTTATTTATAATTTGATGTGTTATGAGTTTTATTATCGTCGTTTTATCTATGGGATATCTACTGCTAGACATAGGCCACTCTCATAGATTTCTAAGGTTAGAAGTGACCTGCATTCAACTCTTCTGACGACCTTAACAAGGACGCCTGTCCACTTTGTTAGTGGACGTCTACTTCTCTACGCTTGCCAGTCTTTGGTCTTCACTCCAGAACTTTAGAGTCCAAGCGGCCATGTGCTCTGCACGCTATGTGATCTGCCCAGTGCTTTAACTTGCTAATTACATAATCTCACTTTCGCTCCTCTACCGATCACATTCCTGATTCGATGTCGTAGAAAAATCTCGAGTGTAGCCCTCTTCATGGTTCGTTAAGAGACTGTCAGTTTGCCTAGAGCAAGAGTCCGCGTTAAAGTGTCAAAAGTTCATCACTGGTAGCACATATAGATCGTAGCCACATTTTAAGGCACTGACATTGGACGAGATGTTTCGTACCTAAACGCAGCCCGGCCAAGTTGGATTCGACAATAGACCTCTTTCTCGAAGTTCAACTATCCTAGTTTAACTGTTTGGTCCAAACTTTAATTCAATTCTTTTAATTTCATTTCGTTTTATACGTTGTCTAAGAGCATGTAACAAAGTGGAGAGTTTTTTGTTATTAAATTGCGTTATAAAGAATGTTGCCCGGGACACTTGCTGGCTGCGGCTGCTACGTATAAGATAAGGAGACAGGTGAGGTGAGGTACACAGCCGAGATAGGAAATGTTGTGCTGCGTAAATATTTGCAAGCTACCAAGTACCTACGTTGTATGCGAACGCCAGTGTTCCGTGTAAACCTAGATAGCGACAATCTTTAAGAGCATCTATACGTCACGATTATCATTTCGTATTAGTTTACTTGATTGTGTCAAGGAAACTCTGAATATATTTCAAGTAATGATTTATTGTTTATGTTTCCGGACCGTACTGACTGTTTGTCGTAAAACACACATGTGAATTAATAATATTATTAAAAATATTTACATAATTTCGTGAAAAGCAAGCCAAAATCATAGGATATATTGTAAACAACGACTGCGCAATTTATTTGTTATTTTTGAAAACATAGTGTATGACCTGATTTACGATTACTGCTTATGCTTATGTAATCCGGAATACTACCTCGATTAGTTTAATTAAATGACCTTATAAAACATACCCAGAATCTTTGCTTAGAATTAACATAACGAGAGATAAATTTTAGTTACACAGGTGATTTAATTAATAGGTGACGCATTGGTCCTAAGATACTCTAAATGCTCTACAAATAGGCATCTAAGCACATATAAATACCGTGTTAAGTAAACTGTACTGTGCCATAATTATATCCCTTTCTCTGATAAGACTCTTGATAACAAGTGCTTTCTATTGAATCAGTTATATGAAACCTATGCATACAAAAACATGGTTGTTAAAATTCCAGTTAGCAGTTTCGTTAAAAAGTTCGAAATTATATACACAATTCAAAACAAATAAATTTTAGTTGCTAATTATATATCATAATTCAGCTATGATTGAATTCTGCGTAAGAATATTTTTTTCCATTCTTACTCCTCGTATCACCATTATCATCATTCCAGCAGTAAGACGTCCTCTGCTAGACATATACCTAGCCCGTAGATTTTAATTAGGACCAGTTGGAAGTGGCTTGTACTCAACGTTTGTTCAATCGAAAGGCTTTATTTTTTTTAAATTCTTATTAGCATATAAACTATACAAGAGTACAAAAGCTTGACAGATAGATTTATCTTGGATAACAAATAAATTGTATATACATTATGCCGTGACAATTATAACATTTCTACTATAAAATAGCGTTATTAGAATTAATGATTGCATTTAATTTACGTAGTATTATTTAGAAATACATTAGTATTATTATCTTTTAGTAAAAAATGCCTTTTTTTGCATTTCAAATTGAAATCATTCAATTAATTAGTGTAAAAATGCTTAAACTCATGGTAACCACGTTTATTTTGTATTTTGCCCGTCGTCAATTGTTATATTCACGTAACAATTAAAATATACATCAATTTTCGATCATACGTAACAATTATTTTATCTCTATTTATTAATAAAATATAACAACTTTGATAACGTGTAACCAGCAGCTAGTACAGAATTTTGATATCTACGTCAAATGAATACCTTTACAATAATTGTGGGAAGACACAATTTGAAAAACAAATAAATCTCACGCACTACCTCTTACTGTTTGACTACCACTATACTGAGACAAGTCGGATTTCAGCAAGGAATACCTACATTTGGTAAATTGTTACGCCTTAACATAACATCAAATTGGCATATTCGATCATCACTTTGATTGCAAGCCTAGAAAAGGTTTAATTGTCTATCCGACTAAAAGTGTTTGATTAAAAAAAATACGAGAATTGTAAGGAAACTGTGTTGCAATTATTCTTTCTTCAGGTGCATACTGTGCAATAACTTATTATAATTTAATAATAAGTAACAACGGCAAAAAAACTTCAAAATTGTAAACTGTCATTACAAAGACGATGAAATACATTTTAAAAATAAAATAGAAGATTTTTTTTTCATTAATTCTTGTAATATTTAATCCAAATTACGATTAAGTTTTAAATGTACGGATTTTAAAATGCAAATATCATACTCGAAATGCACGAAACAAGTAGAATTAGAGACATTTAAATCGCAGCGTAACAAGCCGCTAATTTGAGTTGCATTCCTACAAATTGCATGTCGGATTTGGAGGTAAATTGGATTCCCTTTGGCAGGAACGTGGCGCTCCGAGGGGTCGGCCTGCGTCGGGCGGGTTGCGCAGATGCCTCGGCAAATTTAATGAACCAGCGTTCACTTAAATATATAGCCCCGCCAGATGACGCAAACGAAGAAACGGATTAATCAATAATACGTTACAAGATGTAATTTTACATACACCTATACATACATACATATACCATGCAATCAACATTGGAACATCTCAAATTACTATTCAAATTATTGATGTTATACTCGGAGCCGAATAATTGTGCGGACAAACCGAGAGACTACCCAAACCCCCATGTTTTAAGGTGCGTTGACATAAACATTAATTTTATTAAACATTTTTTAACACATTGAATTAAAAATTTATCTTAAAGGGTGCCAAATATTGTTTTGCACAGGGGGCTCAAAATTCTGAAATCGGCCCCCGTATGACTTAGCAGTCAAATACCTTAGCTTGCTAATTCCGGAGCTACCTTGAGCTATAAAATCTATCATTAGCTCTCAATTTCATCCGATACTATGTAAACTGAAACTTAAGACAATTGAAACATCCGCTCCGTCAACATTTTAACGTCCTATGTCAAATTCGACACGGTGTTAAAATCAGTACATCTGGACAATACGCTACTTGTGTCGGCAACCAAAGCACAGAATAAAAAACGCATAGCCTATGTCATATGTGTGTTATTTTAATTAGGTTTTAATATCGTACATTCTATACGTTAAAAAAGCGTGGCTGTAGAGGTGTAGCAGTTTTAAAATCATGCAAATACAAAATATACAGCACGGAGGCAGCCGTTGCTCAGTTCCTGAAAGTATTGTTGAAAAGAAATTAAAACACTCACTGCCAATGAAAAGGTCCGGTGATCCCCTCTCGGAGGCGGTCTTTGAGAGAGCGTTGCCGCGAAGGCCCCGGGCCAGGGGGCAGGGTGCCCGCGCCGGCCGGGACCGAAGGGGCGCGTGCCGGAGACGACATGACTCTCCCGATGTATTAACAGTCGCGCACCGAAACTAACATCACACCGCGTCGTCCCTCACCGCTGTAAACGTGCGCTGCAACACAACAAAAGCAACCGAAGCCGTGTAAATGAACAGAAAGCATTGCCTGTGCTACCTCCACACAACTACTGCTACCAAGCGAGAGCTAAATACATTAAAGCCACATTGATTCTGTTACCAGATGAATATGCCAGGTGTAAGAATGGTGCAAATGTGAATTTCATAAACCTATACGCGATAAAGTAACGCCTGCCATTTTGGAAATAGCAAATGTTAGCCAGACCTGACTTGCAGATGTTTAAACATGTTGCTGTGCCTAAGCAATAACAAGAGGCATTTAAATAATCAAAATTAGCATTATACCGTATTTATGACAGATATTTAGATATTTATATTTAATAAGTAAATTATAATTATATAAATAAATAAATTAACTTGTTCATTAAGCTAAGCGTAAATGATCTTTTATGTTTATGTAAAACAAACAAAACCATCCTTATCTTTGTATATTTTACACCGTAGTGATTTCTATATAATTACACAACTTTCATTCGCCGTAATTATCAAACGTAAAGAGCAATCGGTACAATTTATCGCTAGGTACAATGACCAACACTTTCCTTATCGGAACGCAGTCCTGGGAAACATGGTTTTATAATTCGATATTATTTTATTGAACTTACTCTCGAGCGCACAACATCAATAACACATAGTAATACATGTTAAACTTTTAGTTAAGGTATTTTTTTTTCAAATTACGAATTAATAAGTGACTCTTAAAATTAGCTACTAAACTTAAAATATATAGATGCTACCAGTTGTTTAAAAACTATAACAAATTTATTTAATAATAGATTCATCAGAGTGGTTATGTATAATTTTAATAACCAAAGGTATACGTATACCAGATACCGGATACATCCCTTTGCTGCGGTAAATGTGCGCGATATAGCAGCCGCAACCACAAGTTACACTGTGGTCAAGCTAAATTAGAATATATCCGTGATTTCAAATGTATTAATAAAGCATCGCCTATATAAATTCAATTAAACTTTAATATTTTTTATTAATAATACAATTATCATTATCATCATTTCAACCGTAAGACTTCCACCTTTCGCCAACCTAAAGGGTCCAGCCACAGTCATTTATCCTTTTGGAAGACCAGGGAGGGCGACCTACGCCGTGATCTCCTCTCCAGAACCTTAAAGTCCCAGCGGTCATCTGTGCTGAGCTTTCTCTCTTGCTTTAACTTGTCAAGCTGCCGAGTTATGTCGGATACATTCGTAAATCTACGGACATCCCGTCCCTGGATTCAGTCTATAGGTTATCTATACGATTATATACTTCTTTAATGCCGTTATTATAAAACCAACATTTTAGCGCGCCCGTTAGGCCGATAAAACTTACCGGATTCTAACATCGGTACACTAAATTTCACGGAAATGTGTTAAAGATATAGTCTCCATGGAGCCTCTCGAAATTAAAATAAAATCAGTAACATAATTAACAAAATACATTTGATATTTTGTCATGGCACATATTCTTTTCACTTTTCATAATCTCCAAACCTTCATGTTTACAACAAAAGAATATAAAATGATTTTTTTTTAATTTTTTAAAATGAAAATTATAAAATTTTTTATTTACGTTGAAAAACAAAGTTCTTATTAATTTTACAGTCGACTGTTTTTTTAAATGCCGAATTAAAAACCAGTTCATTAACATCAATTCGAATAAAGAGATGAGCTCATATTCTATGCATTATCCTAAGCGATAAAACCATATTTATCTATTTTGTATCACACATCATTTGTCCGCATTGCCTATATTTTGATTATCATTTTAAATGACAGAACAAATACCTCACGTGAATTATCTCGAGTTGCTTGCTAACATCGCTGTGTGGGTGGTGTTTATTATGATCTTAAAATAAAACATATCGTCAATAGAGTGACAGGGTATAGAGCATATCGTCAATTCAGCCTTTAGACACCCATTACAAGGCCTACCTACTACTCCCCCAAAAACATCTTTGGAGAATAATCGTCACGCATAATCGTTTGGTAGGCGCATCAAAGGTATTATATGATGGTATTATAGTAAGCAGAGGACGCTGGTATTCATTCTCTGGGAGCATGTTTATTTTGCAGTGATAATCCTATATAATTAACGCACAATGTGTGAATTAAATAAATCTGTATCCCAAGAAAACCCGCAACCTGCGACTGCATAGTATCCATCCTCTACCGCTACTTTATTCAAGCAATCGATATCAAGTCAGTTTACTGAGTATCGAAAGTCTAATACTATCTCTGTGTATCTAAAATAAATTATCACTTTTTAAATACAAAAACGACATCCTATCGACATTAAAAAAAATCATACATATCACCAACTATCAACGTATGGAACTAATCTTACATGTATAACTGATATGATTTAAATTTTTCTGATACCTACTGACTAAAAAAAGATTGACTGCATATTTCTGTACCTTTATTAACAATACGAAGTGACATGATCGATATCTCAATGAAATTTACAAAACTCAAGCATTGTTTCATTTGTTACATTTTGTTAATTTAATAAGAAACACTAAGGTCATTATTTTAAGTAATGAAACTGCTACAAAAATATAGAATCGTTGGGTAAAAACAAATAAATATAAAACACATTACTATACGAATACGGGCAGTTCAATAATCATTGTCCGCAGATAATCACGATCACGCGTAGTTTTATATCAAAAATGCATAAATTATCATTCGAGGGACAGAGCATAGAATTAAATTCCAGGAATATGTGAAAAATAAATTATGAATTTCAACTTCGGAAGCCTGTGATGTTTTATGCGGTGCGCGCTTATGTAATCAGATTCCGGGCTCCGACACTCGGCGTTGCATTAAAATGATATCCACTCTTAATACCTTCGATGAAGCCTTAACCTAAAAGTATCAAGTTTATATAAATATTATTTATTTCAACCATAGATCCGTGGGCCTTGTTAAAGCCTAATGCTTGTAACGCCAAAACATCAGCCGACAACATGATAATTACGAATTTACGGATACACATTCTCTTGTTAATCTTTGAAATACAAATTTGAAAATATTTTAAATGAAGTAGACAAACGCATTCGAATCGTTGATGATTTTAACATTGTAAGTAATAAGCTACCACCGACTGGGAACCCTGATGTGTTGAGAAGAGCTGGCCAGAAACTCAACAGTTGCTCTTTTAACTGAAATTTAATAATTTTTTCATGTGAAAATTATAATATCAATCATGTAAGTGAGTCAACTAATTCCACATATATCGATCAGTTAAAAAATCTCGAATGCTATAAAATTTATTTAAAAAGATACTTATAAATTTAGATTTAAAAATAAGATAATGTATGCAAAGAGAGAGTTGCTAACAACAGTGAATTAAGGAATTTTACCGATTTTGGCTTTATTACTTTAAATATATATTTTTGTTATCCATGAAATACGAACTTCAATCACCAATCGAAACCATTCGTTCAACTTAAGTCTGAAAGATATATTTAGCCGGAAGTTAGGTAGGCATACCATTCTTTATTTTAAAATGAAATATTATTTTAAAATAGAAGGCAATGCATTCCAGTTAGAATAAAGCCGCAAAAGCTTTACTATATGAGATCATTATAATCATTGATAATCTTCAGCCCAAAATTAAGTTTACGTTAGTTCATAGCGCGCCACCTACTGAGAACTGAAAAGAAAGTAAGATGGGTTTGAAAGTTTTTTAGATGTCTCACTAATTTTTTCCTAAAAATTAGGACAATTAACTTCCACAATTTTATATCGTGAACATAATTTAGAATATACTAATATGATTTAGGGAGAAATGTAATATATAAATGAGTAATATAATATACAAGATAAATTTTGAAAATAAACGTAAAAATAATGAAAATAGTAACTTATCCAATCAGTTGACAGAGTTACAAGAAACCAGTTGAGAAACTTTGGTATTGATTACTCCCACACTTCTTAACAAACTCGTTAGCGAGGGTAAATTGAAAAAAAATTATCAAACTTTTACAAAATATTTCGCTAAATATAACAGATACAAGTTAATACGCAGTAGACGAATTTCTGTAATAACAAACCTACCACTGAATACTTTATTAAGAATAGAAACGCAAACGGCATTCGTATACGATATGACCCCTGACTTCTGAGATGGGACACCTCGTTATCTATAATTGAATCGTCGGTTTTCATGACTCATATAACAGTAGTATTACGTTGCTATTTCAAGCTGATATCCTATAAGCGTAAGCTATGCTCGAGAGACCATACTTGTTCTAGATTATTACAGAATCTTTCAGAATTCGAGTAATAGGATGTGATGAGTGTCTCTTTGTACAGACAAAGGCTCTCGCTAATGTGAAAATTTAGTTCTATTTGAGAAGATAGCGTCCTGTATATTCCTTTGTTTTTATTTATAACAAGTTATAATACATGCATATATAATATCATATCATGCAATATCAAAATTAACTTTTTAGCTTTGGAAAAAAATTCTTTAAATGTCTTAATGTAAATAATTTCGTTACAAAACAAGTAATTGCAGATGCCCAGCGGAAAAAAAGGTCGAGTTCGAACAATTTACAATTCACTAGACGTAGAATATTAAGCAGATGTTATGCTAGACATTTGGGCCTGACATGTAGAAATAACTCCGCCGCATCACAGGAAATCAACTTTATTATTCAGAGGAGGGGTACCGGTAAGTACATGGCCCCGCCGCAAGGGGAGCTACGATCTATATTTTTATCTTAGACAATATTTGTTTAGTAGGCTTAAAATGAAAATTATTAACATTTTTATTATGGGTATCAACTGTCTGCTTATAAAAGTTAACCGCCAGCAATTGACACTAGAGAAATTGTAAAAATAATATTTCGTCTAAATCTACGATAACATTCCCTTAAAGGAAAACTTAACAAGACTGTAAATTAAATAAATAATAATTAAACAATTAATTTAGTTATTGTGAAAAAACAGTCTTATGGTTCTGAAGTGGAGACCACAGACTGGCAAAGGTAGTGTAGGTCGTTCCAATGACAACTAACAAGGACATCTTGTAAACTTACGAGGAAGGCCTATGTCCAGCTGCGAAATTTCTACGGCTGAAATGATGATGATAAAAATAAGGATCATTACATCTATACATTAGTCATTTTTGAAATTTAAATCTAGAAAAATATGCCTGTCCAAATTAAAATGAAGAACCAAGAACATTTTGCACACTTGACAATAAGTCATACTGTCTTGCACAATAAGTCATTCTGTATAATAAATTGCATTGCATCTGTTCAGCTTCATTACCACAAGATAATAATTTTAAGTTATGTGAATATTCCATGTATAATGCCATTCTTTGACGGAGATTTATAACTTAGGAAGCCGTAAAGCTAAATAGTCCATGATCCGGTAATTAATAAAGAGATTTTAATAAGTACATTATTAAGAACATTAGCTATTAAAGCTTAATTAAAATTGTTGGAATTCAGATCGTAATACTGTATAGAATTTTACAAACCTATAGTATAAATTTATGACTTTGTAACGGCTCTATTGGTTGACGTTAATAAATGTTCATAAGGTGATAGGTGAGTACATAATATAGGAGTATGTAAAACTACAGGCAATAATAGTGTAATAGAAACACAATACATATTTAATAAACATAATGAGTTTATTACGGTTAACTGAAAAAAATAAAGTAATATTATGAGATCAACATGCACTGGACCTTCGCAATGATCCTGCTAAACGAAGCACTAATTCATACCCTACTTAAATAATTTTAGGTTGGTATATATAGGGTCAAACTTTCATTTAAATCCTTTAAATGAAAGTTTGACCCTATGAAGTAATAATGACCTAATTATGCAAATAAACAAATTTGCAAATTACATTTAGTTAATTTTATTAAAATAGCTCTGAATCTTCTACATATGGTGTCGGATTGAAGTATGAATTAAAATTGCTTTTATAAAATTATAAAACGTAAATTCATTACTTGTTGATTTATATATTTATAGTTTTCGGTTGGAGGCGGCAGGCACCGAGGGCGTATATCCTAAACTTCGTTTAAAGTAAGGTCTAATGCTCCCTTGAGAGCCTCTACTCCAACAGTGACATGGATTTTTTACCGAATCAGTCTCACATATGAGAAGTGCTAATTTTTATAGCGAGTCGAAAATCAGATACTAACAAGCGACAGTACAACCCTTTTTTATTTTATTTTAATATGAATAAATCATTAATCAAATACAATACATTCGAATTATCGAACAAAGTAAGGTATGCATTCAACCGCAAGTTAGAAGCGTTAAAGCTTGAGAAAGGCACATCTAAACAGAAGGAATTTATGCTCTCGGTGACGCTTAAATATTTCAATATGATTCATGTTCGTGGGAAACTAACAAGGCATAATGTAACAATAGGTTGTTTATCTAATTAGATACAGTACAAACGTATTAAAATGGATTTTGTTTTACTGCGAAACTCTACATCCTTGAAACAAAAGGGTACCTGTTATTAACCCATTAATTACTAGCTGTAGGGTCCTTCTGTATACTATACGGTTAATAGACAAAGTAGCGGTATCTATCTATATTTCTGTACATTACGGCATTACCTAACAAAAGTCTTTTTATTCTGTAAAAGATTAAAAACGTTGTGTTTCAACAATGTATTGATAAGGTTTTTAGTTTTGATGATATATTTCTCAATGCCTAGTTATTTTAATAGCGGTAGCTCAAAATTACAAGACGACTGAAACAGCCGCCATGGAATCCACCTAAGCAGTATTTTACAACAGTGACATTTTATTGTATTTCTACATGATACATACGTTATCAATACGTACAAAATAAACAATTTATTCTGAATCATGTAAAATTTAGCCAGACAGCAATCCCATTTTTATATATATTCAATATTTACATCACCACAAGATGAGAACGCTAATCACCTCATGTGCGCTTTTGGTTATTGAGAAATGCTGCTTGCCCTTTGGCATTAGCTTTAACAATTGCAAATGGCGAATGCTGAGGTGTAGGCACTCTTTACAGTAACTACACTCAAGGGCTCCCTCGGGAAGTTGGACTCATAGAACATTAGATTTTCCAACGAATTAGAAATCTCTGTTACAATCAATTGAATAGCCTAATTATGAATCAATACAATCTAAACATGTGATCATGATGCCATTTTAGAACAACATTCGTATAATCATAAATTATGGAAATTCTATATATTACGGTCTAACATCGATGTGATATCAAATAGCTCTCCAATGTCAAAATTTACTTTTAGATAACTTCCAATAACCAACGGAGTAAAAACACATTATCTTAAACATCATTAAATCAAGCATCTAAAAAAATCAAATGTCTGTCAATAAAAATTATATTTATAGTAATGTAAAGATTAAATTTAACATTCAATTTAAATCATTATTATTTAATACACTTAAAACCAAAATTAACTTATTCCCATAAGCTAACACAACGTAACAAACCGTTTACCTTTATTTCTAGTCAAAGAGTGTAACGGAAAGGTATGAAAGTATTTTCGATCGCGAAATAACAGCTTTAATTAAAGAGGTATAATGACAGATTTGGATTAAAACAATTTCTTGCATCATTAAAACGTTAAGAATATTTAAAGAGATCAGGTTGAAAAAAGATAAAAATCTGTTCGAATACATCGAGTCGGTATCAGCGACAGGCAGCAGCAACAGCTATCGATCCGCCCTCGCTCTCCCCTGCGAAGCGCCCCCTCCATTCTCCCCTCCACCCGCCCCGTGCCTTACGTAAGTCCAGCTGATCACACCCACCCTGTAACCTTGACAACGAGCCCTGTGCACACTGCCTAGACGGCTTCGAAACACATTGGATAAACAAAGTAATTTCCACGCTCAGATCTCATTGCTCTGATAAGGGTAATAATAATAGTTATTAGTAGCTAAAATGCTGATCCTTCATTTTGACCGAAATTCTAATGAGATAACGATTAACATAATAAAACATGTTACATTTTTAAGGTCATAAATATATTTTTTTTTAATAATTGCCTATTAAAAAAGAGAAACTCAAAGGTACGGAATATTCAGCCTAATATCATTTCAGCCTTAGAACGCCCTTTTGTTGGACACAGGCCTCCCAACGCTTTCGACGATATTTACAAAGCACGGGACAACTTCAATAATCTATCAGTTTGTTCGCGTTAGAATTAATTTAATTACAGACAAGAAAAAGTGTCTAACGATAGCCAATTAATAATATTTATATGAAGTTTATTCCATTTATGTATTATATATTGACCTTTTGAAGAGTGATTATACAGAGAACTTTCGTCATAAATTGTGGTTGTTCACTTCTATAAAATCATCTTATCGAATACGACACTCGAGAAGAAAGAAATGGAATATGCAAACGTCAAATCTGTCCCATTGTGACATTATGGCATCACTTAAAAGCACATTATATTTTTACTGAACATTATATTCAATCGAAAGTAAATATGTTTTAGAAATAGTATTAAAAAACGACTTGTTCGGCTTTAATTTTTTTCTATATGAAACGTGTGCAATTAACCTATTTCTTACCTAAAAGCGTACACAACTCCGAGAGTTAGAATTCATTATTACGCTGCTTAATCAATGCTTGTCTTTTTACGGCAAATACAAAACATGCTGATACTAGATTTGCTAAAATATTTACTATGTAAATAAATGTGGATCAAAAAGATAAAATTTATACTTCATAATCTTTACAAATAGATCTTTAAATTTTAAACGTTATGAAGTACGAATATCAATAGAAAATTTATCCGGTTTTACAACATTAAAAATGATCCATGAAGAGGATAAGAATTTAAAAAATTAATATCGCACTATTTCAAGTTATACAACATGAAATTAATAAGCTTGAAAATTCCACCAAAAACATTTGTATTTAACGCTTAATTTATTTATATTTTAACATCAAACAATAACAAAGTATTAGTTGGTCCGTTACGTTACGTTATAACCGAGTTCAGTTTACCTGTCCCCCTGACAATCACCTCAGAAGCTAACCAAACAAACGTAAACAAAAATAGAATACTCTGACGAACATTGTACAAACATAGCAAATTTGTGATTTTAAGATCAAAGAAATATATCGATTAATCTTTTGGACAAATCAGAATAATTTCATATAAAATTCAATCGCGAATTCTTATTTACTGCATTACTTATAATTAGAATACTGTTTAAACAAGAATTTATTCAGACGTCGTAGGTACAGAGAATAGCGAACAATTTCTGGGTGCATTTGTATCTCTTCACTATTATTCGCCGTCCATGAAGCAGAGTAAAAGCAATGAGCAAATCGACGGCCGGCGAGCTTGGAAAATTTTGAACAAAACCCCTCATTGTGACATTCCCTGCATAGGTATGTAGGTAAACTTAAATTAAGAATTTATACTTTGAAACAATTCCGTAGTACCTTTACGTTGTTAATATTATTTTTCAAAAAATTAATGATAATGAATCTCATAAAAAAACTACATTGTAGGAATGAGGTGATATCGAATAAGTATAATATTTTGAAAATTAAACTTTCTTGGGGGTAATAATCTAGTTTCTTGTAAGGGTAATCCCCTACAGAAAACTAGGTATACGCATACTACCACAAAGCCTTTTATGACTTTGTTGTTATTCAGTTCAAAGTATTGCGTATCTAATAGATTTATGACAATTTTATATAGCAAACAATGTAACAGCCTGAGCCGAGATCCAGCTTAATTGATGAAAAGGTTTTGGCTAATGGATTAACGCTATGCCATCTATCCCAGTAAAATGAAAATGCCATCTGGCATACAGCATGACCAAAAGAATGTTAGCTAAAAAGGGGACAAACGCCAATACAATAATGTCCGTCATTTTATATTAAATATCACAACACTTGTACAGGCTAAGAGCTAAATGATTTACTCTAGGTGAGTTTTCTGCACATGTCAATGCTTTATGTTACCAAACAATGTACGCCTATGTAACTAAAACGAATATTCCGATCATTACAATGCGTCGGTTCAGTTAAAATATACAATAGCTTCATTATCCAAACGACTAACAGAGTATAATTAAAATCATATCAGACATTAATTACTGAAATATACGTCTTTTTGTTTATAAACCAATACACTAATTTACTTTCAAATAGTCATTCCATAGCAAAGACTACCTACGTAATTAAAATCCATGAAGACAATTCGACATTTTTTTTTGGTAATTCATTACGAATATATAACCAAAAGCAGATATGCAATAAATCTTTTTTAAGGTTTTATATCAACGTGGAAGTAAGCACGTACGTAGTAAGTGTGGTATAATAGCCTCCTCGTATTATAGGTCACGGCCATAATGATAGCCATTTTGTGATTGTGAAAAATTTAAGGTAACAATATTATATACACGTGTGATTAATGATGATTAATTTAAATATATTGGGAAAAATACTTATAATACAGATACAATTAAATATAGTATGAGAAAGACAGATGAATGTTTAAACCCAATGTTAATAACTTATATATTTCAGGAGCAGATAGGAAGTCTTTGTCCGGTAATATATGAGAAGTATACTAGAGTTGCAGTGATCAAATACGTAAAAATATTTTAAAAATCAATATATAATAATTGTCAACTTTTTTATAAAATTTAACATAAGGCAACGTACAAAAAATTTAAATGGAAAAATTTTACAATTTAAAGTTTTAAAAGTGACGTTTTCACTACGCAAATCAGCTGTTTCGGTTTCTTAATAAAACGTGACCTTAGTAAGTAATCATAGTTAAATAGGTCAAAAGACAACACTAACGAAACATGCGCGTATATCCGTTCCGTACACTATTCAAGACGACGACTTCTTAGTATACTATTAAGAGCTACTTTAAAGACTCGCGAATCGATCAATGCATATAATTTCGTAGATTAACATAACGCTAATTTACAAAAAAAATTAAATCCGTAGCTAGACACATCACTAGGTATGATGCATTCAGATGAAATTATTATGGTAAATCGAGCCACACAATTTCCTAATGATACTACTGCCACTCGCTCAATGATACTATAAATTCTATATGAAAAATTGATTGATGAACATGGCTAATATTTTTGTCGTGACAATGATAAATGATGTGCAGAAAAGCATCTAAGTGGTTCATGCATCGATGCAACGAACCGAAGGTGTACGGATTTCGCATGGAGGAGCGCTGACGGAGGAAAATCGGCATAACGCGCACTACTTCGAACACTGGAAGCGTGCAACTGTTCTAGATTGAAGGAGGGTTGCGCGGGCGGGCGACGTGGGCGGTGCTCCACGCGCGCGATGGCGCTCAACCTGTGCCTCACCCTACCGCCCCACCTCATAATTTCAAAACGATTTATCGACACCTATGCCATGAAAGTGTATACGAGAAAACTACAAACCATCGCAATGAATGGGGAAAAACGTAGTGAAAATTCGCAGGCTTTCAATTTTAAAGCGAACTGCACAATCGCTATGGAAAATTGAATGGCAAAAATTACCGATTAAAAACTGTAAACAATCGAGTCTCAAAGACAAGCAGGCGTATCGAGCAAAGTATTAGTGGCAACAAATCGCATCAAAGATGCAACAAGCTTCATATAAAACGTATGATGTGAAGAACCTATACTTAGTTGGCTTAAAAAGTAGTAATTAAATATAACTATATTCCACGACGTACTTCCTTTAACAGCAATTTTATTTATCGATTTATAAACGAGTTTTCTAAGAAAAAATAATAAAACGCTATAACCTAATTATTAAATAAAGCCTTCGATAGTAACTTTTGCGTGAGGAACTATATTATTATTCAAATTAACATGAATCAAATTAATATGAAGAATAATATAGTTCCATAGTTCATAATTCAATTAATATGAATTTAAATAGAACATACATAATTATTTTTAAAAAGTGGATTATTTGAACAGGCAGTCCTTTATTTTTCATTATGTACAGCTCATGTGAAAGAATGATTATTTACACATTACTTGACATCATAAAAAAGATATTTTTTTAAAATAACCTTTGTCGAATATAAAGCAGGGTATTTGAATACAGAAATACATATTATAATATTTTAGATACAAACTATAAAATACCAAATAAATTATTATCAGTTAAAGAGGCCACTTCTTTAAAACTTTTTTAAAGTGAGCAACAAAATTCTTAGTTTATTGCAATTAATAATGAAATAAGAAAATAGGCAATGACATCATCAATTATTTACCCTTGACATTAAACCTCAGAATTTCAATGTAACATTTTTACGTCATTGCTTTGCATATGGATTCCCTTAGGTGCACTTTGAATTACAATTAAAAATATTTTCATTAGTGACGTATGGCTTATTGTCATCATTGACGCAAATCAATTCGTAAAATGGGATTGCTTTGTTCATATTGTATCCAACATCTACAAACTTTTGAGAAATTATTTTTGATAATTAGAGAATGAAAACAACTAAATTTATCACAATGTTAATTGACCAATAAGATCATTTGTTTTATGCACAAAGTGATTTTATTCAGTCAAATTAAAGAAAATTTTGTTTAAAAAAAATTCCAAATTCAGAACTGTCATGTATATTCTTATATTACAATTTTTTTTAAAAGGATCAATTTTAAAAGGTAATGAATGCCATGATAATGGAATTTTATACTTTACAATTACAAATCTATTTTCAAATAAGGGAGAAATTATTAGGAAATATGTTAAAAACAGGATTTTCATGTGATTTACAGCAAATCATTAAAATAACTTTATTGTTTTTATTGCAGACATGGAGGGTAGGAAGAATTAAAAAAGTTTCCAAGATATTTCTCCTACTGTTCCTCAGTAGGAGAAATATCATAGAAACTTTTTGGTACATGGTATATCCAAAACCGTATACTTTTTGACTCATAACACTGTTTTCTGTCAACCACATTATAACTTATGAAGCATGTCTAATAATAATATATAGATTTTCAAAGAAATTGATAAAGTGCTATTTTACACTGACATGATAAGATATAAATATATTGAAATTACGGTGACAAAATATTGTAATCTACAAAATTAAACAACCAAATGAGTTAATATTTTTGGTAACATTCTTATAATGCATACCTATTTGACTAACATGAGCTCTTTTCTCAGTAATAATTTATCATAACTAATATGTAAACATAAATATCAAACAACAAAACTTTTTATCAAAGTATGATAAGTTATAACAAAAAATAAAAAGAATACAAGATGTTTTAAATAACGTCCTTCACATAAAAAATGCTGTTATTTATGTTATGGGTATGAGTCTATCAATGCTTAAAATTATAATAATTGATTGATACAATTTTGATACATCTTTATTGTCTACATACCTACCTTCTTCCTTAGTATTATTTAGGCTACTATATGTGGAGCAATATATGAACCCTATTGTTTAAAAAACAGATGTCAGTAGCGCAAGGGGTATTAAGAAAAGCAGCTCTGTACCTGACTACACTTGATTGCCAGTCCAACATTAACTTATTTTAACGACCACACACCATAATACAGTTTGTGTTATTTGTAAATTATTTATCTCTTTGCATACATTTATTTACATAGTCATCTTGGTGTTTTATTTATTAAGTTAAATCCTAAGAAAACTTTAATTTACATTATAGTTTACTTGGTATAACAACAAGTATTGCATCTATTATATTCATTATAAATTTTCAACGACTTTTAACTAATTTTAATTTTTAACTACGTTTACAATTCTCTTTACAACTAAATTCATATTCAATAATAGTATAAATTGAAAAACGGCTTTCCTTCACATAAGTCCATAACAGTTATTTGCTGTTATATTGCCTATACTTATTTTGTTTATAAAATCATGGTGTATTGTATTAATCCAAGCATTATAGTTTAAGAGACTTCTTTCTTAAGTTAACAAAAGCTGTTTTTATAATAAATTTCTTACTAGCAACATACTGGCAATCAATAATTTCTGTGTATTGTTAGAAATGAATATGGCTTTGTTGCATTGATTTTAAATGTAGTTTTTAATTTTAATTGTATTTTAAAGGTTTTAGTAGTAAAAAGTATAGATCCAACAAGCTTTTTCCTCACTAAATGTTAACAAGCCTAGTGGCAGGCTAGACCATACAAATAGGAAGCATGGCCTTAAATAAAATATTACTAGAATATCTTCCTTAGGATGTCAAAGATTCATATTGTTTAACACAAAGAGGTGTGGTTATATTGGATGTCTGTAGAAAAGGGAAAACATCTCAGTCAATTGGCTAAAAGTGATAACCTTTAAATGATAAGCCTTTGAACTGAGCAATAAACAAAATTGTTTTCATACCAACATTTTATCATACACAATAATGATCATAAACAAATATTTATGTTTGCATCAATTATTTTAAAAATAAAAAATACTTCTGGACTGAAAATAAGTTAAAAAATAATTTATAATCAAGATCTCTCTCTTTAGATTCATATAAATCATTCAAGACTATAACATTAGAAATCGCACTCTTATAAAAGATTTAATATTTTATTTCATTCCTGTTAAAACAAATTATTAGATGTGTTAATATCTAATTACTAAAATCAATACCAACAATCATAGCTAAAAATAATAGCAGGGTACAGATCCAAAATTATCCTTATATGATTATTTTGGGTGAGATAATTTTAATCACTAAATTTTGGGTATCACAAAATACATAAAAATTCTTAAATACTAGGAAGTTTAAACCGTATATTTTTCTAATTAGAAAATTGTGAATTTTGTGAAACCGTTTAAATTAATATTGCAGTTATGTTTTATTGTATATATAATGATAAAATAAATTTATAATTAATTGTTTAGGTGTTAGTATATTAGCATTCAAATCTTGTTCTATCAGGCTTTATATTTCCAAAGAAACCATATAATTTACAAAATACTTACATTATTAAGAGTTCACTTGCGGTTCGTTTTTTCTCCGTTTCGAACTATTTCAAAAAGTTTTTTCAACACTATGCCGGACTACACTTTTATCGAATAAATTCAATATAACTAAGAAAACAGTACAATATTACTTTAAGCATAATAGTTGATATTTAATCATGAATTTCTACACAGAATAGCATTTAATGTATTCGGACAATTTTAGAATTTATTCACAATCGATATACGAATTACGATTCAATGAAGCAAAGTTTAAAAAAGTTAAATATATTGTTCATCACAGCAGACTTGAAAGAATCGAATTAATACTTTTTAATGAAGTTTAAGTGCCTATCACGTTTAGTTCCCTCAAACTTCAAAGAAAATATAACAATAATCTTAAACATCACACTTCGCGCATCTGTCAACTTTACACACACCGCTTCAAAACAAC
Organism: Battus philenor; assembly: GCF_028537555.1. Lineage (NCBI taxonomy): Eukaryota > Metazoa > Arthropoda > Insecta > Lepidoptera > Papilionidae > Battus > Battus philenor. Next base: position 10,271,684 of record NW_027181715.1, read on the forward strand.
GATAAGAGCGACATCTAGAAATAACAATATAATGCTCTAAGTATGCATTGCGTCCAGGAACTATATAGATAAAGATAAAGACATCGGCTTCGTATTTTACAAATCCATATCTTTTCTGCACATTATTGACTTTCTTCATGTTATTATTTATAATAATAAATGCGACGAAATAAGAGCAAATTAAATAGTTAAAAAATATAATTTACGTTTGCGAACAACTTCGTCTTTGTGGTAACATATTCGTTACGCATGTAACGATCGCTGTAAAGCGATTCCTTTCATAACAGAACATTCGATTTTATGAATTCTGTCCACAATTATGTATTTACACAAAATATTGGTTTTCAAATCTTAGATAAAGGTAATATTTAATTTGAAAAGTTATATGCAATTATGCGACATTCAATGGTTATAATTTTTGCGTAACCAGAGAAAATTCAATTTAAACTTTATAAGATTATTTTTACTGCATTCAACATTTCTTTATAAGTCATTTTTTCTCTCAGTTCTCATGCTAATTACACCATTGGTCACTTTCTTTAAATGTAATCAAAGAAGTGCAAGTACAGCAATTGTAAAGTATGAAATCTAATAATATCTCCGTAACCTCATTTTTAACTACATATGAATATTGACCCCTAGAAACGAAAGAAATATTGAAAATACATCTAAAAACCTTTATTACATGAAAAAAAAATGCGGAAACCTATTTTACACGTAACTTTATGCTTATATATTTATATAAGCTATCTATGTATATATATATAGGCTAAATCGAACCTTCAATTAGCTGGAGGTGAAAAATCACAGTTTACACTGTTAGTACTATATGTGTGGTGTAGATATATTATAAACCTAATTGTAAAAGCTTTAAAGGGTTATTTGCTGTTAGTTGACGTATAGTACAACCTATAAAAAATACATAGTTTCAGAAATAATAAATAACGTAATGATAACAAAGAAAAAAAAAGCGTTTAGAAAATTCAGATTACAAAGTATTGAAAAAAATTATTGTTTACTGTTTGCTCGCAAATGTGATATACGTTAGCCCTTGTATCACTAGCCGATAACACAACAAATCATTTAACACAACAAAACACCTGTATATTAAGGTTGCGACTGTCATAAATAAACTATTATTTATTTCTTTCTTTCTTTCTTTACCACAATTACACCAATCCGTTTTAAACAACAGGTATTTGTCATTCCAGCAAAGATTATGCGAATGAATTCTCCAAGGTTAATGAAACAGTTGATTACTAGTTTAAAAAATAATAATAAGAAAAATAATTAAATAGCCAAAATTTAAAAAAGTTACTTGTTTATATGGAAAACACTAAAATAAAATAAATAGTGATGCAGGTCAAAATTTAATTATTTTATTTATTTTCTACAGTGTTTATAACTTCGTATAAAATAAATAAAAATAATTAGAAATTGACCGATGTTCACATTGTCGGTCAGACACCATTTTAACCAAATTCTTTCTTTTTTGTTATTGTTGACACACGGTACAGGAAGAGAAAACGAAGGCAGTAAAACTAAGCGGACGTTTATTTCAGATTACAAATTAAAATAGACAGTATTGATTGTAAGGACTATACAACTTAATTAACATGAAATTGATGTAATTTTTACTAAAGTAATAAGGATACGTCTAAAAATAACATGATTGACATACTCATCCGTGATATGGCACCCATAGACAGGAAAAATTTAACGGCATTTCTGTTTATACAAATATTTATCATTATGTCCAGCATATTAGGGATTAACTTACTAGCAGCGTTTTCATAATAGTTACAGGGAGAATGACATAAAAGACAAGAGAGTCAGAAAACGAGTTAAAAAACAAAGTTAAAATTTAAAATGTTTTATTTTTATATCGCCCGGTGTCCAACATAACAATCTATCTTTTCGAAATATAGTTACGAGTTCGGGAATTAAAAAAAAAATACGAACTGTAACGTTTCATAATGACAAACGATTAATTTCGAAATAATCATTCACTGGTTAACAATGTTGTGTGAGTTCATACAAGCAACATTATGGATATATATATATATATAACATGCCAACAAATGTTAGTGACGTTTGGTTTCCTAAATTAAATCTGATGCACTTGCACATGAACAAACACATTACTTTTAAGGACATATATATATGTACATATATATATATAAATACAAATATATATATATATATAAATATGTATATATATATGTATATATATATATATATATATATATAAAGATATATTTTAAGATGATTATTGATAGTATCTCTTTAAGATGATTAGTTGCTAAGAGACCTTAATAAAATTATACCTACCGCAATATTCAGCAAAATGTGAACTTTTTCACTTACAGCTTATACCCTAAACTCCATATATATATATAAAAAAAGAGAAAGACTCTAATTCTAATTCCATCATGGTTGATTAAATTAAATTTAAAAAAGTTAAAATTTGTTTAGTTCCATTTTCAACATTCGTTTTACGAACATCGGATTTAACCGTAGTTATGATATCACGGAATACGATGTCCGTACAACCAACATTGTCCTCTCTACAGGCCCATTTTGTAATAGCGCTAAGTGTCCAACAAAATATCCTATCTTCTCGATTAACGGTTAATAATTTGACAATGAAATAAAACTACTGAAATGTTTCATAATGACAAATTATTAATTTCGAAATAATCATTCACTCACTAATTTGAACACATCGATACGTAAAGGTCCGTAGTACGGATTGAAGTTTTCGTAATAAATAGCAATTCATACGTGCCTAAATGTCGTATTATGTACAAACATTTATTTCAGTAAACTTATTACTTAACATGATGATGAAAATGACTCAGTATGTATAAAACCAGAATAATTTAGTATCGGGTGCATACAGTTAGATTGAAGAAAGGATGGCGTCCAAACTTTTAATAATTTGCTTGGCATTCGTGTTTATTCTAAATGTACGTATACTAGAGAATTTAAAAATTTTCTACATTTTAATTTATTCGATGTACTAACGTACGACTGTCTCTATTCTTATATTGTATTTATTTTAGATTTACTCAGTAACTGGCCAGTATGGGTGCTGTGGCGTAGCTCCTCCATGTCCATACTCACAACCACCACCTATCATCATCAAAGATAAAGATAACCGCGATATCTTATATCCATTGTTATTATTAATGCTGTTGGGAGATGGAATTTAGTAAAATTTGCATTATAACAATTATTGTTAGGTGAGTATTAACTTTACCTTAATTTTGAAATCTTCCACATACAGTCTTTTTTTTTAAAGAGTTTCAGTTAGTCGGAAAGGATAATCTTATAGAATAGATAATATAATAAATATGGAGAACTGTTTCGAAACTTTTAAAACAGTAAAAATTAAAAAGCTCTTATTTTTAATCTTTAACTTGTTGAACAATAACAATTCTATATAATAACAAAATGCTAACATAGAAAGAATAAAAATGTAATGTTAATTATGGCTAACACAAAAAAGTATAATTAAAATTTCGCACCTGTTAAAGGCTATTACTAGACAAAAAGCCAGTCTGTTTCTTAATACCTGGATTTAAAATGCTATCCTCATTCCTTTTACCAAAAACTCACAGCTGAAGAGATAAATCAAAAATTTTTATTGTTTTTTTTTGTATTGATAGTCTGTTGTTATCACTCTGTTTTTTAGTTTCCTAAGCTGCATTACTTTTGAGCGGACAAAATTTTTAATACAGTTGGAAATAAATACAGCCCATTATTTTGAAATTCTTTTGTTCTCAATTTATTGATAATATTTTGTTTTATTAAAAAGATTCTAACGTTGTAAAATCGTAAATCTCTACAAATATCTTTGTAGAGTTATATTGATGTAAAAATTAAACTTACAAAACAGGCTTCTGATAATAAAATGTCAAAAAGTTCTTTTTTACATTTTTCTGAAAATTTAAAAAAAAACACGCTTTTTCATAATGCGATCGTATCTAAAGATTTTATTCAAATAATCATATATAGACAGGATTTTCTTTTTTCTATATTAAAACCTACAATATATATTTTCCAATGAAAAATTTAAAGATTGATTAGAAATTTATCTTTTTATCATCTATTTATACTTTCTATCAAATTCCATACTCAGTATAGGTATATATGAAATAAGCACAGATTGTTTTTTTTGTAAAGTACTACAAGCAGCTATTCCATTATGATGTTTTTGCTGTTCTATCATTTTTATATCGTTATTAATAATTTTACTGAAAAATGTACTTGTAAAATGTATACAAATCGCAATCGCGATTTATGAAGTTACAATATTAATTATATTATTTAATCTGTGCATAGTCTTACACAGTTTTTGGAACTTAAATATCCAGAAACATAAAAAATGTTTTTTTTTGTAGTTTTAGAAAAAAATATACTCAATTTACTCGCAAAATTCATAAAAGACAAATAAAATTTATCTTTTAACTCAATTTATAATTGTCATTGCAATTGTTATACATTTTAGAAAATTTCAGCTTTTACTTAAATTATATTTTTTTTGTTTTTCATGTGTCATTAGCTATTTTTTGTAATAAATTTGCTCTTACCTACGTGTAGCTTGATTTTCTTAAAATATTTTCGTTAAAATGTTGCAAGCTACATGTAATCAATTAACAATTTTTTTTATTATCATGTTAGTATCAAAGCATGCTTGTTCTGTTTTATTTTCTTATTATTTACTGTTCCAAAATATTGCTATTATTAATCATAAAAATAAAATAGTTTTAAATAGTGTACAAATTCAGTTTCCGTTACTATATTTTTTGAATTTACTTTATTAAATGTGTCAGAGATAATTTACGATACTGTTAAAGCTTAATAATTTTGACAGATGTCAGTGTCTCACTGTCAATCAATTAGCTGCAACAGTTCGATGTAAATTAGTGCAATAAACCAATTAAATTACTAAAAATTAAAATGAAGGTTCTCTTTTAGTGTCAGCGTGTTGAATACATATCAGTTTTTATACCTGACAGGAAAACATGATATGCTTGAACAGCTACTTGGATTGCATTGGACACTAACCGAAATCATGTGTAGCATATTGGTAATTTCACTGAAATTAATCTTATCTCTTTGATTAGATTTGTATTCATTTCTATCGAAGTTTTTTACAATTAATAACTAATGTAAGTGATGAATTGATAGTATTCACACGCGCGCAATGTCTAATTCCGTCTTTAAAAAAGAAGACGAATCTTTTCCTTTACACGAATGTATTTTTCTTGGAGACGTTCGTAAGTTATCATCACTGCTAAGATACAATGATATTACTCGCAAAGACAAACATGGCAATACAGCATTACACCTGGCAGTTATGCTGGGTCGCAAGGAGTGTGTGCAACTACTCCTTGCTCATGGTGCACCAGTCAAAGTGAAAAACCTTGCTGGTTGGTCCCCTCTTGCAGAGGCCATCAGCTATGGCGACCGGCAGACAATATCTTCCCTTGTACGCAAACTCAAACAACAAGCAAGAGAACAAATGGACCGCAGGAGACCAGACCTCATAAGAGCTCTAGCTCAAATCCAAGATTTTTACATGGAGCTCAAGTGGGATTTCCATTCATGGGTACCATTAGTTTCCAGAATATTACCCTCTGATGTATGTAAAATCTATAAATCAGGCTCTGGAATAAGATTAGACACCACTTTGGTTGACTTTTCGGATATGAAATGGGAGAGAGGTGACATTTCATTTATATTTCAAGGAGAAAAACCACAAGGAGAGGCTTTAACTGTGTTAGATAATAAAGCTAAAGTATATCAAAGAGTTCGCTATGAGGAGACAGAAAATGAAATTGAAGATGAAGTTGACATATTAATGTCTAGTGATATACTTGCAGCACAGATGTCCACAAAAGGCATTCTGTTTTCAAGGGCTCAGTCTGGTTGGATATTTCGTGAAGATCGCAAAGAAACTGTTGCTGGTCTATATAGAAGTGATATTTATACAATAACAGGGCTTGTATTAGAATCTCGAAAAAGAAGAGAACATCTATCCACTGATGATTTACAGAAAAATAAGGCAATAATTGAGAGTTTAACTAAAGGTAATACACAAAATTTGGATACAAATGGAGAGCCAACTCGCCGGGCATCACTAAATCCTCCACCCGAAAGCGGGGTAGACTGGGAAACATACATATCATCTACTCCTGGACAATACCCAAGCCTTGGAAGAGAACTGGTATACAAAGAATCTTCAAGAAACTTTCGGGCAACTATTGCAATGAGCGATGAATTTCCTCTGAGTGTAGATATGTTGTTAAATGTTTTGGAAGTCATAGCACCATTCAAGCACTTTGCTAAATTACGGCAATTTGTAGCCATGAAGTTACCTAGGGGTTTCCCAGTTAAAATAGACATACCAATATTACCTACAGTCACTGCAAAGATAACTTTTCAGAAGTTTGATTTTCGTGAAAATATTCCTCCGGATTTGTTTGTTATACCTGAAGATTATGTAGAAGATCCTCTTCGTTTCCCTGACTTATGACGTTTTGATATTCTAACACTGTTTGAAATAAGTGAAAGGCCAATTTGGCGACGTGAAGTGAAGCGTGGTTGGGCCCATCAAGCTGTGAAGGGAAGGCTCTGCAGGTCGACGCATGGTTTTTTAACAATTGAAATTCCTATGTTATTTGGTTTTGGCAGCTCATATTCCAGCCACTGTGTCTTGTTTGTGGAGTAGCAGATTTTCTAATTTTTGGAATGTAAATTACACAGAGAACCATCTTATGAATTAGTTTGTATGAACAGTGTTAGAATCACTCTAGAATTTAGATTGCAACAAATATGCATTAGTTAAATTGAATCAGATTTTTTTATTTATTTGGGCATTTTTGTAGTTTTGTTTCACCTGGTAGAAATTGATCTTTACTTCATATTTTATGATGGACCAATATAGTGTCATATTTATTACCACTAATTTTAACTGCTCATACAAGGGTTGACCCACAAGGGTTTTAGTATTGTGATGTATTATTTTTTCTACTTTTAAGCCCATTGATGTATTTACAATATTATTTATTAATTTGTTATTGAAAATTTTTAAAGCAATATTTGGGAAATTTCATGTACAAAATTTTTTTAGCCTTTGGCCTATGTACTCTATGTACATCTGTAACAGTGACAAAAGTCCTGTTAACATTAAAGTTCCTCGCTTGTATAAGTAATGTATAATTATTTGCACATTTTAACACATGACAAGTTTTATAATGAATATTTTTTAATTTACACGAAATTATCATGTTGTCAAAATTGATTAGTAGATTGTGATGTTATAGAATGATTAGTATTTACAAAACGAAATAAATGTTGTGTATCTAATGAAATGTACCTAAACTAGAGCTTAAAACACACCATACTTTCTCATAGCATGTTAATAAAAGTAGATGGCATGGATAGTAAGAATGTGCATAAATTAATGTTTATACATAAACTTACAAATTATTGTCAATACAATTATGTTCCAAATCCCACCTGAGCCATTGTTTTTACAAACATCTATTGTATCTTGCCAGTAGATTCACACATTGTTTTCACAATCGTTTTAAAAGACAGTATGTGATGTATATTTCAAAATTAGAATTATAATGTTAATAAAGATGAAATATTATAATAATGTGTGTTATTTTAATATATATCTATATGTATATATATATACACACATATAATTGTAATTAACTGCATCATGCATGCATCTACATCATGCTTAGCTGGCAGACTGTTTGATTTTATATGACATTTAGTTCATAACAATTCTCTGCTTTTATTTTTGGCCACCAGATCATAAAAAAAAATTATTTCACAGCATAGATAAATTAAGCAAATTCTAGTGTATTCTTACATTGCTTTTTCATTACTTAAATGTTTTGTCTTTGAAATTGCCATAATTTTTTATCAGTCAACCAAATTTTAATTCAATATCCTATTTTTTTTGTGAAAAAAACAAATATCAAATTGTCTTGGAGCTGGTTTAAACTAAAAACAAAACTTATTTTATTAAACATTCATTTGACATATTTTGTTGTAATTTTTTTTACTACCCTACCAATCAGTGTTTTTTTCTTATTCTAATTAGATTAAATTATAGGTAATAATAACAACAACATAATTACGAAATGAAATTTATAAAAGCTTACTTCAGACTTTTTGGAAAAATTAATGTGCATTGTCAATCTCTCGGCAATAACGTTATTCTCCACTTTATTTTATAGGCGACATAATTCAGCGGATGTGCAAGTTAAAGTAGTAGTGTGCTAGTCACACCTCGTCAAGGTCGTCGGAAGACGATGGATACAGGCCGTTTTCAACTGGTCTTATTGAAAATCTATGAGGGAGGCTTATGTCTAGCAGTGAACGTCTTATGGCAAAAATGATAATGAATTTACGGTTAAAGAAGGCCTATGACTAGCAAGGAGTATTTAAGAATGTAATCACTTTATGCTCATTATGATTATATTCTATATCTTTGGTGTAAGTACTATTAGGGTAAATAATAAGAAATATATAAGTAAAAGCTTTATTGTTTCAAATTTTTACTAGAATCTGCACGATAATACTACACAGCTTTTAGCTAACCATTTCACTAATAAATGTTATATTATCTAAATGGTTGAACATTTTAATAACAAAAACTTTTAGTCGAAGAAACAAAATAATGGCATTAAACAAATAGATTTTTGTCAATATGGAAAACTAACAAACAGACAATTGTACATGGTTTTTGAACATATATAAAAATATTTCTTTAAAAAAATGCGTTTGAAAACGTAGGAGACATTAACATAAAAAATTACTAATTATAAATGTTTTTTAACTAATATTATTGATGTGTCGCGTCAACGAAAGGTCCTCCGAGATCGTGCCGCGCACATGTCAGAAGGTTCAGCTGGCAGGGTCTCTCTTATCCCCAATGTCACGACACGCAAAGAGACAGAAGACCGACGTGCTAAAAAAAGATTTTAAAGAATCGTAGTGCAGAATTATAGAGTCATTGGTTATAAGTGTGAAAGCGTTAAAGGTTAGCTTAAAAATCCAAAAGCATGAAACCTTTTACACGTATATCCAATCATCTTGTGTAAAAATATTTCTATGAAATGTGTTACATTAAGGCTAATAACTTTTGGCAGTACAAAGTCTGCAAGAACAGATAATAGACAATATTTAATTATATAGGAAGCAATCCAGATGTTGAAAAAGATCGTTACGATATTTTTTTTCTGAAATCGCTTTTGATAAGGTGTACCATACATTAATTGACAGCAAATACAAACTATACATTCACATTTTTAAAGCTTTTAATTATATAACCGATCACCCTGTATTGTCACCTTTTCAACCACTTTGCAATAACAAACAATACAATGTCACACGGGTTAACTAAAGGACACCAGACAAAAACAGCTTGATGTGTAAATTTATACAGTCCCGAGAGGAAATTATGGTAATATAATCTGACAGTCGTATCCTGTTGCGTCAAAGAAGCCTACAGAAAAGTCGGGAAACATCTTGAAACAAACAAATAGATTTAAAAAAAAATCTTAATCAATTTTTTTTCATAGGTCTATTCTTTACGATGAACACATAAATCTTTTTAAGAAGAGAAGAATTAAGACATTGCTGTAAAAATAAATTATGCACATGATATTTGTGAAAATTTTTGCGTAACATTTTACTTAACTTCGAAGTTATATATTATATCTAAACTGGAATAATATATTATAATAAAACATTTACCTTGATACGGGATCTCTTCAACTAACTGTAAAATAAATATATCATTAAAATTGCACATAAAATAAACAAGTTATTCATCGAATAGAAGTGAACATATTTGTATGTTATTTTGAAAAGTAAAATAAATTGCATTTTTAATTTCAAATAAAAGACCCACTTACTGCTGAGAGAAGCAATTTTTAACTCCACCACAGTGGTGTCGTGCGCAAAATAGTATAAATAGTATCTAACTATATATAAATATATATATATATATATATATATAAATATATATATATATATATATATAAATATATATATATATATATATATATATATATAAATAATATATATGTATATAGTTATGTTGATGTTTTGTTTAGGTAACAATAAGTTACACACGTAATAAAGTATTTTTGTTTTTATAAGTGCTTGTGCCCTTTTATCATGACAGACGAAATAGACGACACGATTATTTATGATGAATGCGCGGACGTCTTGTCTGACGTTCCGGACGATTTGGCCGATTCGGAAGAAGACATTGGAGATGAAAAAAATGAAAGTGGAGCAGAATCCTCGGATGATAGTGAAATATTTACAAGGCGAATTCGACGTTGCATTATAGAGACTGTTTTGTTTCATTCCATTCGAAAGAAAAATACTAAATACCAAAGAGAATGGAAATAAACAAATATATAAAAAAAAAAATTTTTGCATTTATTTACGTATGTATATCTTCGAAATTTCATGAAAGTAAGAGAACAGGGTTGAGAACGCATGAGAACTAGCAATGAGTTGATTAAAACTTTACAATTCATAATTTCCTGATTATGTAGTAATCCGAATTAGCGCTGCCGGCGCCAAGCGAGTAAATTTTTACGAAACGTGCGCACGGCAAAGTGTTAAGATTAATCAAACACGGACTACGGATTTGTCAAACAGTTTTGACGCTAGAATCATCCTACTAAATAATATACTGGAATTCGGTACCCTGACATTATACCGACGTATAAAGGTGACATTTTGACCAGAAAAAAAATTAATTCTAAATATCGATATATAATGTAATATCCCATAGTAAAATAAATATAACTTTAGTTAATCTACAAAAAAAGTTTGGGAAAAGAGGCTAAATGTATGTCTAATTGTTATATTAAAACTGAACACGCCGGATTGATAACAATTGACGCAAGAAAGTACGAATAATTTTAACATATGTGTTTGGGCTACAAGCAACCCATCATAGCTAGAACTTTATCAAACCTTTAAAAATACTTACACACGGCTCTTGAACTTTGGGTGCCAATGTTTTGCGGAAAGCGGTCAGTCGCTTCGTGTAGCCAGTCGCCATGCTCACGCCGCTCTTCGTCGACTCGGTGGTCGTAGAAAACACTGATTCTGAAATTATTGTTACAAATTATAATTATATTTATTTAGTATAAGTAGTAGCAGTGAGCACACGTCGTGCAGAACAGAACGGTCCAGCAAGCGCCTCGTAGAACGTCCACCCACAAGGTCAACAGACAATCGCTGAACGATAACGCTGGATGCAGGCGGCATGCAACAGGTTCTATTTGAAATCTATAGAAGAGACATATGTCCAACAGTTGATGCATGTACATACTAAGGCTGAAGTGATAATGAATACTCTAAATGAAAAAAATAGTCACTATAACGTTATAGTCGACGGAAGGCGTTAGATCTAGGCCTCTTTCAACCGGATCTATTAGAAATCTACAGGAGAGGCCTACAATTGTAACGATAAATACTATAAGAAACATAGTTTTAAAAATATCGCACAAGCAAAAACCTAGAAACTAACTAAGCAGCGTAATTTCCTTTAAATTATTCAACTTCGTACTTGAGATGATATTTAGTAAAATACAATGGACTAATGGTGTAGGTATGCGCTGTATCGATCTTTAATTTTTCAATGCTTATTGTACTCTTTTTCCTGGAGTATTAAATGACATTTTGAGGCGATTTTTATAAATACAAATAAATGAGAAAGAAAATCGAAAATTAATTAAAAAGTCTTGTACAGTATTATCAAGAATTCAATGAGATGTCCTTTATTCTTTTAGGGTTAGGATAGAATAACGCATGACTGCTGCAGCCATTGTTGGTATCTTTAAATTCAGAATTTAAATTATTACAGTAAACAAAAAAAAATGTGACTAGAGAAACTATAATTCTATGTCCAATTTATGAGGTATTTTCATAATAAGTTTCCTGTCTGTTAAAATATTATTATTCTCTTTAAATTGACCTAAGCACCGTTTTAAAACTTACAAAATTTATAGACTTCATTAAAATTGGTTTGACTGGTAGAGATTGTTCAAACGCATTAAGCCATTATTTCCGCAATTACACAAGTTGTACAAAAAGTGAATAAAGAAATTGAAGAGCAAAAGAAATTTTTCTGGCAAAGTAGATCGATAACGAGCAAGTTTGTCGACAATTCCCACCGCTCTTATTTATATTCAATGTTATTACGTAATGAAAATTAATAGCATAAACGTAAAAAATCTATGGACAACAACCTTCAATATCCGCAGGTGATTCCAGAGAACCAGCAGACTCGGTCGCAATCATTCTGCAACACAAATAATTAAAACGGTATCATCATCAATACTGTAGTACACGATGTGGCAAATGGTTTGGCACATCGGATAAAAAGCAAAACTGCCAAGTACCGGCTAGATCCAATTTACTAAATCGCTGTATTTATTACAGTACAGTGCTCAAAAAATCATATATGTTGATTGTGGGTTCTTCTCAGGTAAGAGCCCGTTAGGAACACTTGTACATTTAGATTGTTGTTCCGATCGAATTTGGCTTTTCTAACATTCTTCTGGTAAAGTACATAACTTGTTACTGTAAATGATCTTAAGTGTAAAATAATATAAATTAATAAACGTACCGTTTTATTTATGAACAATAGACATTTTATGGTATTTTTATATAAGTTAGGTAAATTAAGGTTTGTTTTTGATATAATATAACAATACAATTTATTATGCGTCTAAACAACATATAAACATTAGACATTACGGTTTCGAATGACACGATAAACGACGAATTACATAAATTTCTTTACAAAGTTTATACAAGATTAAGATGAACGTAATATACACATATACAATAAATAAACCTAAAATTATAAGAAATAAATATATGATTTAATTAAAAAAATATATGTACATACACTAAATTTTACAATACATAAAAGAATCTAAAAATATTACAGACTTGGACTAGGAAATACAAGTCTATAACAGAGCCAAATAGTATTTCAAGCCTTGTTAAAACCAGATGAGTTTTTGCCTGAATTGCGTGACGTGATATTTAACGTGACATGTACAGACTAGCAGAATGTATAATAAACGAGTTGATGAGTGTGTGGCTTATTTATTCATTGCCAACTCAAATAACTATCAAAGATTGATAAGTGGATACTTTGGAAAAATTTACGACTACACCTAGAAATTCTTCATGATGGCGACCAATGACTATGAAGTATGTAAGACAATCTGGCGGGCTAGTAGCTAATAACTATCAACAATAATAATTAAGTGTAAGTGATCTGATTTAACAATAAACTGTAAATATTTAATAATTATAATACGTTGGTTCGTAACAGTGAAGTGAAATATTAGCGGTATTGCACAATTATTCCTCGTTCGCTAACCCACGCATTCTTTATTCGCACGATAATCTAACTCTATCCGAGTTAAGACTATGAAATTAGGCGATGAGCCTAGAGGTCTATTTTAACTTTATGTTTTAAAATTGCATTATTATAAATGAAAAGTGTGAAAAAGGCAATACCATCGTATTGCTACTTGTAAAAATGTATCCTTAGGTCTATTTTAACTTTATGTTTTAAAATTGCATTAATATAAATGAAAAGTGTGAAAAAGACAATACCATCGTATTGCTACTTGTAAAAATGTATCCTTGGTGATGTATCTATTGAATAATGGTCTGTCGGCGAAATATTTATCGTAGCAATGTACAATGTGAGTGTGCTTTATTGAAATGTGGTACGTAGTAGTTACTTGTCGAGGTAGGCGTGCAGGCGGCGCTGGTTGCGAGGGAGTAGCGCGCGCACATCGCCGCCCGACAGCAGCGCTGCCAGCATGGAGCGCGCTGCGCGCAGCCCTCCGCAAGCAGCGGACATGCCCTCAAGCACCTTGTGCGCCGCCTCCGTATAGTCGCGCGTATACAGCGACATCTGCCCACACAAGTTTTTCTTCATCTAGCTTACACTGCTGCCCAAGTGGCATTTGCAGAATCCGGAGGTGCGAGGAGGCGGAGCGCAGAGGGCGCTTAGCCTAAACCTCTTTAAAAGCAGCAAAGAACGAGGATCCCTTAGAAGGGATTCGTACAACTCCTTTCTATAATAAGGGTCATTCTAAATCCTTTCACGTGCGTCCCTACGACCCCTGTGTAAACATTTGTCAAAGTCAGCGATTACCTTCCCACCTCTCATTTAAGCTGTATATTCCCGTAAATTGTAAAAACTGTAAGCGGGATCTAATTGAATAAAATAAAATATTTAATTTAAACTGAAACATGGCACATATCATGCCTTCACATTGTATCATAAATTAAAAATAAACTCATCGGTGATTATAAAAATCAGATTGTATTTTTAGAATCGCTGTTGATTAAGCCTCAACTTCTTATGAATAGGTCTAAATGATATTCTCCTTTGAAACGTGTTCACATTTAATTCTGTCAATAGTCAATAATAATCTTCACCTATATTTTTACTTTATGTAATCAATTTTAAACAACCCAAGCATTGAGGAAATCTATCAACACATATAACAATCAATCTGGATGCTCAATAAACAGTATTCTAGCCTTTACTACATCAACAACAGGTATGTTATTACTTACATAAATTAAAAAAAGATATTCCTAAGATGTAAATTATATGTTTTATTTGTGTTTTGTAATGGCATAATAAAATTAAATCCGTCCATAATAAATACAGATTAAAATTAATCCTTATGATATTTAAGAAACTGACCTTAAAAAGGCGCCATTCGTCAACGTCGTCAAAGAGTTTCTTGGCGCGTTTCAAATTGAGACTGATGACGTCATGCGCGTTCTGCAGACGACTCTCCTGCCGTTGCGTATGTTCTCGAAGGTTCTCCAACACATTTTCTGTTTCAGTTCTATGACAGAATCGTGTGTTCCTTTAGTATATTTTAAAACCTATATTATATTTTAAAAGTGTTCTAATTATCGGTGTCACCAGCTCAGTGATCAATTTATTAAATTATAATTTAGTAATAAACTTAACAATAGTTTATTATATTATTTATTAGCATATAATTTCTTAGTAATAAATGTAACACTCGAAACATATTTAATAAAAAAAAACAATGTATAATAAAGTAATGACAATTTAGTAACCATAAGCGTTTTCTTATTATTAAAAATAATTATTTTTTATTATCTATCCATGCCAGAAGTCATGAGCCCGTCAAATTAAAGTAAAATTCTTTTCGGAGTTATCATTATATAGAGGTTATTGCTTTAAAGTTTTTATCAAAACTTGAGCTACACACATTTACCTCAAAAGCTTTTACACCCTATATATATATTGCGTCGATCTAAGACGACGTTGTGCATGTGTCACGTTATCTATTCAGTTTTTAATCTGATTTCCTTATGTTGTTTTTGCCATTTTTACACAAATAGTTATTTCAGTAATGCAGTTTTTGCCTCGCACAAATGAAATTGATAATGCTTATATTGTTCGTTGTATAAGAAACAATCAGTTACTTACTCCCTAACGGTGAGCTGCTTGTGCTGGTCTGATAAAATCGTGACCTTCGAGTTCGCCGCAGACACTTTTTCCTCCAGCTGGGCCATCTTAACATTCAGTTTTTTAAGTTCATCACGTTTTTCGTAATATTCATTAGTTAAATCATTAATTTCTTTCACTTCTGGAGCTAAAATTTAAGCATACAAATGTCAATTTTGCTTCATAATTATTTAGTTAACAATATATTATGATAATGCAACAAAATATCACAACTGCTTCAAAACTAAAAAGCTCTACATAAAGACATATATTATACATAATTATTTGATGCTGCATGAATTATTAGTGCATGAATTAAAACCCTAAGTGGACGGTCAGATGCTTGGCTTCGAAAACCAGGTTTTGAAAAAAATTAAATTTCGTTTTCAAACAACTCTTTGAATTTCATTTTAATGGACACAAAATAAATTTTCGCTACTGGATTGCAATAAATTGAGAACAATCATTATTTCAAAATTAAAGTTTATTTTCTTAGCAACGAAAGGTGATTAGTAGTTTGCGAGGGTTGACGGCAGTACCTTTTAAGGTCGCTAATCAACAAGCTAGGTTAACCAACTTTCAGATTAATATATCGTTAAAATAACCACAAGCAAAAACCGATCAAGATAAGGAATCTTGCCATGACCTGATGATCGTGGGTCATAGCCAGATCTCTTCCTAGAATAGAGGTATGACCCTTCAGGACAGATAACATCCTGGGTGAGTTGGCTTAACATAGTGTATGATACAAAAAAAAAATGATCATACACAGCAGCCTGTGAAAGCAATTGATTCATTTGTAGGCGGTATGTAGTCCAATTAAAAAATCGTAGGAACTTCTGCTGTAGATCATACACTACAGCAGAGGTTCTCAGGATTTTTTGTCATAGACCACGTTCAAATTTAGCCAGACCAACTTCAAATGCAGGCTGCATTTAAAATTGGTCTTGCTAAATTTATTGGTCATTTCACCTTGTTCCCAAAACTCGGGTTAAAATGTAAGGATTAGATCTGTCTATGGAAGTTTGCGTTGACACTATGTTCCCACCACGAAATAACAGTTTTGAATTGAGAATTGACTGGTTAATAAATTAATTTACTGTGCTATGATTGAATGTCGACAATGTAACGTTTGCCAATAAAAAAGTAATTCCATTTGTACTGAATATGAATACACATGTTTTTACAAGTAACAGTCGTTGAGTTTCTTAAAACATGGCAGATATTTTTAAATTGATAGGTGAAGTCAAATCAACATTTTAGTTCTTTATGTAAAGCAATCTTGCTTATGAATTGTGAACGTTCATTTTTTTGTTACGCCAATGTAGAGTTCGTCTAGTCTCCCGAGGTCCGCACACGGAACCATTTGAATAAAATTATTTTAAATCTAGAAGTACCTTCAGGGTCGACGGGTGCGGTGCGGCGTAGGAAGTGCGAGTGCGCGGCGTGCACAACGCGCATGGTGGCCTCGAGCGCGGACACATCGCGCTCACGACGCCCTATCTCCGCGTCCAGTAGAGCTCCACGCTCGCGAAGCTCTGCGCGTTCCGCCGCGAACTTGTAAGTAACAAGGCAACGTCATAGACTAATATTACTTTTCTTAATACATCAGAAAGTTGTAGGCTAAACACTGTCGGCGCTCAACCGCTTTCAATACGATTTTTGTTCATCATCATCATTACATCAGTCTCTCCCAAGATCGGGGAGGCTCCCATAGTTCGCCACTATCGGTCTTGTGTTGCCCGCATCCAACCACTTCCAGCAACCTTAATTGTTTCATCGTTGACCCGTTGTTGCCCCTCGGGAAACTTCCGACAACAATGAGAGTCGGTTGCACTATCAATCGTGCCCCGCCCACTGTCACTTCACTGGAGCCACATCCGTGACCTTATCTAAAAAAAATTATTTATAACGTCACTGGTTTTGAGGTAGCCGAGTAGTTCACGCTAGTTAGTCGAAACCTCTTTATAACCAATTAGGTGATTATTTCAAATGATGTAGTACTTTTTTATGACAGATTCAATTGATTTATTTACTATATTCATCATAATCGTTTCAGTCTTAGGACGGCTACTGACGGACATAGGCCTGCTCGATGATTTCCTGTAGGATAATAAAAGCGGCCTGCATCTGGAGTCCTCCGAAGACTTTAACAAGATCATCTGTCCTCGTGGATGGTCGTACTAAGATGTGCTTGTCCATCCGTGGGCTTAATTCCTAAACCAGGTTCCAGCGGCCATTGCCAATCAGCTTTTAGTATAATATAACTGTATAAATATTGTATAATAACAAAACCGAAGAAGCGAAGTTATATCTACTAATACGATTCCTGCCAACGCGGTCAATGCTGACTGACAGTAAAGTTTTCCTTTAGGCCTATTAAAAATAATAAATCTGTTTAAATTTTAATAAGTTGTTTTTTTGCTTATATGCTCTAATATTTTACTCAATTGTTACTTGGTTATAACAAAAGTTAATTAGAGCCTTTATTTATGAAAATAGTTAACGCTAGGCAGCACTGACCGACACGGCCTGGACAGAATATTACGTTCTTTTTTCTCGGTGTAGAACGTGTTAAAGAATTTCAGATAGTGTAAAAACACAATCTCTATTAAAATGTATTAAAATAAAGTAATAAATCAACATTTAATTTTAAACTGAGATAAATAGAGTAATAGTCATTAAATTTTTCTACAAAAGATCATTCACAAATCAGCACTGTTGTCACAAGCAGTCTAAACCTATATTTTAATTTATAAACAAGCCATGCATTTTAAAATCAAAATAGTGTAATCAATGTACCCGGAATTTTAAAGTACAAGTGTGAATACACAGTATTGTTCAGTGTTTAAACCAAAATATTACGTATTGATAGCGAAATATAACAATTGCTTACCTTTATCTTGAAAAACGTGACACTCAGCTGCTGTCCGGACTCATCCTTGCCCAGTGATGCAATGAATATGTCGTGCCTGAAACAATTTCACATACGATAAAATAATTAGTTAAAAAAAAAAAAAAAAAAAACATTGGGCAATGGTACAACCGGCTCAGGCTGTAATGCGTAGTAATCGGTACTATGGATTTCTAACATCACATTTGAACATTGTGCCATGAATATATAAATAATACTGCCTTTAACAATACAAACTTTTTACAGTGCTACCGATATCACTATGCCTTAAGTATTTTAGGTTCTATAAATCCGCCATTGATGCTCACAGTGGTACAATGCTATTGGTAAAGCAGTCACGATCAGTCAGGTGGAGTCGTCATTTGCTTGACATACTGCGCTTCAGCATAGATTCAGGGGCGATTTCGTGAGGACTCTCACTGTTCCGCACATTGCAAAGCTGGGTCTCGCAGCAAAACTTCGAATATAGAACATGTATTTATTGCTTTCTGAACTTGATCCTTTATAAGGCCCCTCGTAAACGATCACGTCTCGGATCCGTATATCACTGACAACACACATTGATCACAGATATTGCTGTATTTTGGACGAGTAGTTATTTCGGAGATTCCTCAACGCTGTGTTTTACGCTGGATTCTTGTAAATAACGCATTAGATATATCCTGATCAGTCTGTCTAGCCACATTCCATTCCTATTTAAATTGTTGGACATAACTGTTGTCTTAATATGTATACAATAAACTGGTCACTACCATTTGACTTTCTAATTAGGAACTTTTTGGTTTACTATATTCTTAATTCGAAAGACCTATAGCTTGGAGAAATAAATGTGGAAAGTATGATACCTCTTTATGAGTTGCTCTATGCGTTGCTCACGCTCGCGTATCTCGGCACGCAGTTTGCCGCAGTCTTCGAGCAATGCTCTTTTCTGCACGTTGAACATATCGCGCCGCGCGGCGATCTCTACCAGGCGTTCCTTCATGGCCTGCGAAATAATAAAATTTTCACTAAATATAGTCTTCAATATATAAAGTGTGAGGTGTCATCGAAATTTTTTATTCTTTCGAAAGACTCACTGATGCCTGTAACATCGTTCAAACGTTTGCCACGGCTTCTCTGAGAGGTGCGCATCCGAAATGTCCAATTAGTCTATGACTCAGCAATAATCAAGCTGAATTTCTTTGTGGACTGTGTTTCGTGATTTATTCTATTACATGCAGCTTCATAAAACCCTACAAAAAATATCGAAAGAGGTCATATCGCACGGTATAAACAATAATTCTGTACATTTAGTAGGTAGACGACCGCGGGCAGCCCGAGATCGATCATCGTGAGTGTCTAACGGCTGGCTTAATGATGATGACAAAAAATACGTAAGGCTTTAAATATAAAAGATTTTTTCTTTGTCACTGCGGTAGTTTTGCTCTTTATTTGTCATTTTTGTTTGTTTTGTCTGTATTTTATACCATATAGGCCTGACTATGAAAGATGTACTAACAGCGTCGAGCTGCAGGCGACGCTCGTCGAGCGTGTAAGCGGTGCGGTCGAGGCCAGCGAGCGCACGCGACGCGTGTGCAACCCGCAGTTTCGTGAGCGCCTCCTCCACACGCAACCGCCGCCATTCTTCGCGTAAAGACGCCACCTCCTTGTCACCACCGGACACGTTCAGCATCGATGTTTTTAGACGGCTTTGCTGCAAATATAATGTTGGTCAGAGATTTTAAGCGGTATGAACATTAAAATGATCGTCAAGCCTGCTAAATGTGATGATAATATTCCCACATAGATATGTGGGATAGGTTGAGGTAGTCCTATGCCTTGCAGTGGGCGGCTATGGGCTGAAAAGAAGATGTCGAAACATTACATTAAGATGATAGCAGGATGCATCAAAATTCACATATATTATCATAAATATACAATTGTTTTTTTTTAAATATAAAATACATTAAAAATTGTTCTTAATTCATAAAAAGGTCGACTTTTATTCAGTATCCGAAATTTCGCCACTCAACTTTATTAAGTACTTTAATAGGTATTTTATTTTTTGTAATGAAAACTAATTAAAAATGCCATGCTTTAAAAGAGAACAATCGCAAGAGCGACAAAATATTTGCTCATGCGCAGACATATAGACCCAACGGTTAATATTATTTATTACCTGATGTGGAATTAAAATATGACAGATTAACATAAATAATGCACAATATTTATTAAATCCAATGATATAAAGTCTGTCGGTAGTGTTTTATAAGTATTTAAATATCCATTTAAATGGATACACCAAGAATGATCGTTCTTAGAGTGTAAATAATTTTACGTAATAATATTCCGATATATAAATTTATTTGCTAGTATATTAGTATAACATATAAATATATTTAATTGCTTCTATCTCGTATCAGAGTAAGAAAAGAAAGAAATGCCTAATATATAAATTATTAATATCCTACGGATTTTTTCATCACGGCTATTATTTTTAGAAATAGCACTGCGAAAAACAACCTGCATTTTTAACTCTATAATGCAAGAATAACTCTTGTAAATTCTTGAACAAAACTTATCTTAGGTTCTAGTGCTAACACAAGCGTCACTGCTATTTATGTTTATTATTGACTATGCATTGTCATAACTTTTTCTTCGCGAAAACCTTTCCTAAAAGAGTTTTTATACCTCAATATTGTAGACTTACACGTATTCACCGGAACAAATGTCGTATCTTCACGAAACAATGGCAACCAGTAATAAAAAAATAACTGTGAATTGCAATACAGATCTCGTCGCACAGTGCAGTTTATTTCAAATCTCTTCCTACTTTCACAAATAAATTTACTTTAAGCATACCAGGTCAGTGTACAGGGTGTTCTTGGATTCGAGATCCTTGGTCAGCCGTCGCATGTCGTCGTGTAGCCGGGCGGCGTGTCGCTCGAGTAGGGCCACGCGTGCAGCGTGACGCCCGCGGACATCCTTCAACCTGTATATACGTATAATAACTATCTTTTCATATTTATTATTATTACTATATAAAATGAATCATTTACAATATCTCGTACGCCATGAAAAGAACCCAATTTGATAGAAACTAAAATCAGTTTGAACTTCCTAATAATGGTATCCTTTAATCTAAAGCAACGAAGGTTCCAAACGCATATCGTTCAATTAATTACCATAAAACTATTCAAATTTTAAGTATATTTGTAAATTGCTTTTGAATAGCAAAAAAAAAACTTTCGAAAGACAAATTTTAGATTTCGTGATCATCCAGCCAGGGGTGCCCAACCAGCGGCTGGCGAGCCACATGAAGCTATTTGAAGGGTTATTTGTAGCTCGCGGTAAATGTAAAATTTTTATGTATTAAATTTTAAAAAATTTATTTGATTTCTAATGTTTCAAACCTTTTTTAAAATCACTGTAATATTTAATTTGAATGCAGAAATTTCGGACTTTTCTAAAAAAAAAAGTAATGCCTTTTAACAACGTTATTTTTTGCGGCTGGTGAAAGATTTTAAATTTCGAAAGTTGGCTTGTAGCCGTTTGTCCATCCCTGTTCTAAGCAATACACTCTTCTAATATGTTAGACAAGCCTTTTAATTACAAAATCAAACAAATATGCATCCAAAATTACTACCTATAGTGCCTATAAAACCAAACTATTACAGCCTTTCAAATCGGTACTGTTGTGGTATCCATTTTAGGTGACCTTTCGCAAAACCAGTAAACATAGTAAACACACCGAAACAATATAATTCAAGTGATCATTGTGATTATAGCGCTACCAAAACAGCTTTACTGCTCTTTGCGAAAGCGCAGCGAGAGGGTCGAGGAAAGAGAGGCGACCACCGCTATCGCGAGGAAAGTCGCGCCTGATACTCTCCCCGTCCCGCCGCGCTTACATCTAAGGCACGGTACAGCGATTTCGGTAGCCTTATAAAAACAAGTAAACATTCAGCTCAGCTGTCATATATTAGATGATAAATCAAAAAGGACATATTAAAATAAAAGTTAATTGGTTATTATTTAAAATCTTTCAATCATACAAAATAATAAACTGATTACTTAAAAAATACTTATTAATAAACAAATTGCTACCTTTCGAATACGTTTTATATCTATTCTATTGAACTACAACAGACTAAAACAGAAAGAAGCTCGTCAGATTTACTCGGGTTAGATAGTTTAATCTATCAGCCTATGGGAAGCCTTATGTATAAATGCTAGACCTGTTCTCTCGTTCCGCCAATTCCGCAGAGCACTCACGTTCGGCCTGCGCCCCTTCCATATGCGAGACACGAGCTCCTGTCGTCTCCACTTGGTAACACTAGAAAATGTTTTTAATAGCTGTATGATTAAATAGGATATTATTTAAGGATGTATCATAGGAAAACTTGACGTACAATAATGTAAAGAGATTCCTTCAACGCTTGCAGGTTGCGTTCCATGTTCCGTTGCTTCGTATCCAGTTTGCTCATGACAGCTTTGGATGCTGGAAGTAAAAACAACTGTTTTACTGCTATGTGTGACCATATATTTAATAACACTTAATATTTGCTGGAAATCTCTATATAAAACCTTTTTTATATTTGTATCTATGAGGAAATATAAAATAAATTATTTTTTAAATTGACAGATCAAAGCGAATCTAAACAATAATTGAATAAGCGTAGAACAAGGCAAAAACAACAGCATGGTGATATATATTTTTTGTAACTTAAACAGATTGAAAAAATTTTATTGTACATGCTTTTTTACCTTACGAAAAGCTTGTTTATATATATATCACGATAAATGATACCGATTTTCATAACAATACAGTTTATTCTAAATAAAATTGAGTGTCTGTTTGGAATATTAAAACAATCGCTTTTACTACATGCACATGAATATATATAAGGTACATATTTGGTACATCCATTTTTTTAAAAATTTTGTCTGTTTGTTTCGGCTTATCACTGAATTGACTGGATCGATTTTGACGGGCCTTATACTAGCAGATAGCTAATGTAATAAGAAGGAACTTAGACCACATTTATTTTAGAAAAAAAAAATTAAACAAAAAAAAACTAAATAGTCTAAGTATTCTTTTGTTAAATTCCACATGGACGAAGTCGCAGGCACAGTTATTTTGGAATATAATATGTGTCTCATAGGTCTTAACAGTAACTTTATTACTTACAGCACAGTTCGAATCATTTTACTAATACTTTTACTAATCATTGTAAATCATTCCACAATCGAACGGACTGTGTGGTGATATAAGATCGATATAAAATGTAGTTGGTATAGCAACCTTTTAACTGCATGTAAAACAATTTCTCTTCATTCTTGAGAGCCAACAGTTTCTGGTTCTCTACAAAGGAACAGTGCATCGCGCGTTGTTGGTTCTGAGTAATCTGGCTTGCGTAGCGCTCTTCCTCCTGCAAGTTTAGTTATATCAACAATCTGATCACAACGAGTGTGGCCCTATTTAAGTAAAGAGATTCTTGCCGCACACATACAGCATCCAATTCATTGTGTGAGCTCTACAATGTTCTTATTGCAACATCTTACTACTCTCTTTTGACACTTTTGCTATAGAAAAATTAAAAACGCATGATGACCTTCATTAAACAGAAACAAAAGTGAACATTAGTCATGAAATAAATACTATATAATTGTATGCATGACATTTTGCATGAATTACATAATTTTAAAAATACCAATACCATAAAATAAGTTCTACAAAGTGAAAAAAGTGTTACGAAGGGTATTAAAATATTGGAAATATTTACATCAAGCGCCCGTGTCACGCCCGCCCTAATATCTATAAGGTACAACACCTTAGCCTAAAAATTTTGTAAAGCAATAGAAATGTCTAAGTGGTAATACCACTGTCAGTTTATATCGAGGACACTGTGTCAAAGTGATTAAAATTATATCTATTTAAGTTCAAAGCATTTACTTACATTCAACATCTCTTCTAACTGCTTAGCACGTTTTTCAGCAGTTTTTGATTTATCTGTCGACTCCAGCAAACTTTCTTTTAACTCCCTGATCTATACAGAAAAATAAAAAATATTTAACTCTTAAGATATAAAATACATAAAATACTTCCAAATGTTTCATGTAAATGAGTTAATAACAACGTTATCTGAAAAGGATAATAATGTAGGATATTACAAAATAACCTTTTTAATTAATTACATCACAATTACATTTTAATTGACATTGATAATATTACCTTTTCAGCAAGGTCCTTTACGGCAACATCTTTTCGGTGTTGCTCATCCAAAATATTTCGGTTTTCTAATCGCAACTTCTCGAGGTAATTCCGCATGTTGCTTAACTCCCTTTGCATACTTTGAGCCTGCAACGTTTAAGAATCACCAAAGAACAAATTAGAAAATCATTTATAATCTACGAAACCACAATTTAAATTAATTCTTTGAAATTAAATATTGCATATTTCGATGACCCTCGCAAATATTCAGGTAGTGTTATTACAGGATTTTCTTATGTATGTCATGTGATTTTCAGTATCTATAGGTTTAAATGTATCCAGTAGCCCAGTAGTAAAAGACTTGCGATCGGAGGTCGCGGGTTTGGTTGTCGGGATACAATCTTATATAATTCACACTTTGTGCAGCAGTGTCAATCCCATATAACTAATATATAGGATTGCCACTGCTCACAACCAAGTTTCTATAGGATAAGCTGCAGCGTCCTCTGCGTACCATAATCCCATACTACGATCGCTAATCCGTCTGCAAAGTGTAGTGATTATATTTCCATATATATATTAGGTGGGCTTCCATATGCTGAAACGATGACGACGACGAATCTTTTTCAATTTAATTACTTACTTAACCAAATTGTAAAGAATTCTTTCAATGCTACTTTGGAAGCCCATTCTAAAAATGAGTTAATATTCTCTTATTTTTTTTTCAGTTATTTTATTGATTGCGTGGCAGTACTTGTTCATTTTAGCTGTCATATTTATTCTACAGAGATTAATGACTTTGTAATTCAATTATAATAATCAACACACTATTGCCCAATGGTTGTATGTGACGCAAGATGGTAATGTGCAGTTAACGAAGTTGAAAATATCACCTCGCTATCCAATGTTACATTCTGGTCAACTATCTGTTGGTGCTGGAAACGTGACAGGCTGAGCTGTTGTGCCAAAACAATGTTTTCTTTCGTTGCTTCAGTGTTGTTCGCATGCTGTTGATCGCAGAAGGCCTGCTGCTCTCGGCACTGGTCTGCCAGATTATTTGCCTCCGCTTCTAGTACAGCATAATCCTAAAAATACCACTTTATAACTATCTTTGATTTTTCATGTAATAATTATACCAGCAAGAAATTTTTCTCATCGTTATTGATAATTTATAAAATATAAACTCCTAAAGTCATTGATAATTTTGCCAGGAGTTTATATTAAAAATTAGATTTACAAATTCCAAATATAAATACTGGTAGAAAATGAAGTATTGAACTGGAAAAATTTGTATTTTAAACCACTCTAATTCTTCATACTTAATCTACTAATTTAATTGATAATAAGCCAATTAATTTTCATCCAAAATTCTTTTTTTTTATTTTATTACTCATCCTTTGTAATTATATTTAGGTTTTATATTTTAACCTTTTTTATGTGGGCTATGTTTACCCTTAACTTGCTTTATCACTTTTAGAATAACAATGTATTAGGATATTCAATATGATGCAATACTGAGATAAACCATTAATAGACCTAAAAAAATAAACTAAAAATATAAATTATTAAATAAATTAAAAATAATAAAATGGTATATTTTGTCAAATTACTTGACTACATTTTAGAAACCTTCTTACTATATTACAGTAATAAAATCTACTGCTTGGCAGCATAAGTTTTTATGATGCAAGTCACAAAAATTAAATGTAGTAGTGTGTAGTAGTGGTAGTAATATAGGTACATAATCGATTAAACGAAATAGAGAACGTGCTATCGAGGTTGTTAGGGGTTTGATATATAAATAGAGTTTAGAAAATGTCTAGATATTTACTTCTCTTATATGCCTAATATCTTTATCACGTTGTCGTAAATTTTCAACTGCACTCGTCCACATGGCCATCATTTGTTTTCTTTGTTCCATACCTTCCATCACCTGACAAACAAAGAAATCATTTGTAATTTTAATTTAAACATTCTTAGGATAAAAGCTATGTGGTATCAGAGAAAGAGGGTTAGGGAAATGCAGGAAGGTCTGTACAGCCAACTCCATGATCACGACTTCTCTACCAAGAGCTTATTAACAAGTATAATAAACAGAATAATATTTGATTTGAAGATAATATTTAAAAATCCTGGATGGATTGCCCTTGCTCTCTAAACATATAATGTTAAGTTATATAATAGTGTAATGTAAAGGTTAATAATATTACAAAATTAACCATTCAATTTATAATGTAAAAAGTTTATAAATAATGTTAAAAATATGTTAAGTTTTATGTAATTACTATTATTGATTCTTAGATGCTGTGTAAAGTATTTAGTGGTATTTTTATGACACAAAACAAAAGTATATAAACATTTAAAATGTAGTTGTAATTACTATACACATTTATTTCATTTAAATACCTGTACAGATATCCTTTCACAAGCACGCTCCTCTGCACTTAAATTAGACACGAGCTGATTAAGACGATCACGCATGCGATCATGCTCTTGTTTTAGCCTCAGTCTTGTAGTCTCCAGTGCCTGCGAGTTAAGATATAACATATATAAATACTTTTATCAGATACAATAAAAGTTTTAGATAAAGGGAAACAGTACCAGACATTTGAGAGATGGATTTGACAAGGTGCAATATTTAACCCATTATATTTATCTATCATAGTTACCGAATTAAAAATTGGATACTGTATCTCACATTTCAATTTTTTTTAATGATAATGTTTGTTGATATTAATACAGTGCAGTCATTCTTCTTCTTTTTAACAGATAGATGCTTACTGCAAGGCTTAGGCCTCCCCAAAGATCGCCACAATGACTGGTCTTGCACTGCCCATATCCACTTCTTGCAACTTTAACTATGTCATCAGTCAACCTAATGGGGGGCCCACTGAGGCCGCGTCTATTGGTACGTGGACACCACTCAAGAACCTTTCAGCTCCAATGGGCGTCGCCTGCACTAGCGATGTGTCGTGCCCATTGGCAGTTCAGACATACAATTCTTCAAGCTACGTCTGTGACTTTATTTTTACTGTGGATTTCCACTGATCTGATTCAATTTTATGGTGTAGGTACTCATACTTAATTTAAAATGATAATAATGACTTTGCTCATGAAACTGAAATAATGGAGGTGGCTTCTATAAATTACTTTAGATGATAAATAAAAAAAATTAGTGATTTCAGGAATTTCTACCAAAGCACAATAATTTATCACAATCACATGTCTCACTAAAATGGTTTCCATAATAAGCCAACACCACAACCATAGTACAACAACCCAATTTTTATTTTCTGTTAATAACATAAAAACTGTAAATTTATACAATTATTACAATGAACTTTATTTTACCTTAGCCTTAGACAAGTCCTGTTTAGTAAACTGTTCTATTGCAGTGATGTCGCCAGCACTTCTTTCGAGTGCGGCCCGCCATTCCTGTAGTGCTCCTCTTTCACCACAAACTTCACTCTTCAATGTATCAGCCTTTTTAAGAAGTCTAGCTATATTACCTGAAATTCCAAAATATATTCAACATTATAAAAAGACGTTCTTTCAATAAAACCTTTGAAAACATAAGGCATAGGCTAATTAAATTAATTGGTTAGTACAGCAAAGTACACACTACTTGATTTGACACAATAGACAGAAGAGTAAATGGAAAGCAAAAACAGGCTTAATCAATTTGTAGAACATTGTCTTTATCATATGCAAAAGCTTGCATATTTATAGACTGAATAATTGGGGTTCATAAAAAATTAAGATTTTCAATGTGCCAAATGGTATTCAGGGTACTACACTATATTTGTAAGATACCTTAAATAATTACTACTACCGTAATTGTAAGATGAAAATATACTTTACAGTTTCTAAACAAACCAACTATTGTCCCCCCCCCCCCCCCCTATTTGTTATCATGATAGATAATAT
Source organism: Battus philenor (assembly GCF_028537555.1). NCBI lineage: Eukaryota > Metazoa > Arthropoda > Insecta > Lepidoptera > Papilionidae > Battus > Battus philenor. The sequence continues at coordinate 10,300,310 of NW_027181715.1, forward strand.
ACTGTTTGAATAAGCAAAAACAAATCATACCCACAAGTGTTTCTGTTAACTGTGCAAATGTGATTTTAATATATGAGCATGTGCATAAATTTGCTGTACATGTGCATTAATCAGCAATTTAATAGAAAATGTTTTTCATGGGAATAAAAATTCATTTTTATTATATTATGGTATTAATTATAGGAGGTGCTCTTTATCACATTTGAGTAATGTGATTCATAAATTTTATTATATAAATATGGCAACAATAAACACAATTTTAAATTAATGAAGAACACTGATATATTAATGGAAAGAAAATGGTAATAAGTTTAATACTACAATAATTGATAAAAGAATAATTACTTAAATACAAATATTACTAACCTCCTATGATTAATATAATAAATATGTGTTTATGTTGAGCACAATAAATAACAAATACACAAAAACTGCATATTTATATAAGTATTAAATTTTACTTTGCAGTCTATCAATCCTGGTCGCAATCACACTACTCTGTTTATTAGAATCAACCACATCTCTTTCAAGTCTATCAGCTTCATTTTTTGATAATTGATGTATTTTTATTTCTTGCTCTAATTGCTGTTTTTGAGCAAACAGAAGACGCTAAAATTAAAGTATTACACATCAATATCTACCTTTAATAAATTTTTACTTATAAACACTCTGATGAATTGTTAAGTAATTGATCAATTTCATTAATAAAAAAATAACATTAGAAAAATAAATAAATGCTTTAAAGGTATATAACATTTTTTTAAAGGTACTCACAGTATTTTCTTGATATTCAGTATGTACAAATTCTTTATATTTATTGAGATCATTTTGCTTCTGAAGTTGTAAGCTCAGAGCTTCCTTTAAACTCTGGATTTCATTTTGCCTAAATAAGGACAGAATGAGTTTATTTTTTAAAAATTTTATTAAGTAATGACATAAATGTAAAATTAAACAATTTCAACATTTAAAATAGTATAAAGTAAAACCTGTCAATTAATATCGTTTCTAAATTACAATTACTGGCATCTGCTAATGGAATCCTCGTTCCTTGATTCCATCCAAGTTCTTCTAGCAGTTGAGCCATATATCCGGGCACCTTCTCGGGCTCATTCATTTTTCAATATTGATACATAAAAACTCAAAAACTTGTCGAAAACTACAAAAGGACTAATCGAGTAAATGCGATCAATGGTATCGAACAAACAAATACGATGTCAAATTTGAAATTACAAAACAAATCCATTTTTTTTAAAAAGTGAAAAGGGCAAAGATCTCAACTTTATTCGCCATACAAATCTATAACCAGAAAACAAAATTTATTATATCGACGTAAAAGTGTCTATACATTTTTGACTAAGCATCGTTTACACCTGACAATACTATTTTAATACTACCTGGTTCAACCGACAATTTTAAGAAAAATGCTTCTCCTCATCTTCATTCTTACCCAAGACAAAATATTATATGCACACAAAAACGATCAACTTGTACAGCTTAAAAACTATTTTAAAAAAACACCTGAAGGTAGTGATAGAACTAAATGTGAAAGTGATGAAAAAATGACATGATAACCAAAATTTAATTACTTATGTAAGTTACATAAAAATTGGTTTTATATAATTTCACGTATTAAAAAGCCATCACCTAAACACACACATATTTCGTCTATCATATGATTATTTGTAATTAAAGTACAAAGATACGTAAAATATTATTGTTATTTATACTTTAAATTTAAATAATTGATCTTTTTAATTGTTTTTAATTAGGTTCCGATGAGTTCCATGTAAACACAAACCCAAATATATCTACTTTTTACAGCCAACCTAAATCTTTTTATGAAACACCAATCATTAAAATAAACAAAATATAATAATTTTTAGTATATTCGCTATGTAATCAAGGTTTACTAGGCATTTGTTTAAAGGGCATTATTAAACTATGTACACGATAAATTAAAATTTTGTTAAATAAGCTTACAACGTCTTTTAGAAACATTGTCGTCTGTAATTATAATAAATTAATTTAGGTAAAAATCTTTGTTGTTCCATTACATAAGCATATAGAAATAAATATACATAAATATTCTAGATTATGTTTAGAAAGCTTATTACATTTTCTGTAAGGACAAATAAAATTTTTGATATACTAGCCATCAATATGTACCTACATAATGGAGTAAAATTTCTTGAAATGCCGCCAAAAGAGTGCTCACGGCTCTCTAAAAATAACTTGTGTTTGGTTTAGTTTCGCGCCTTCGCAGCAGCACATTGCTGATATTGTAATCGGTATTCTTTAAAATATCATCAAAATGAGTGCCGAAGCAGCTTCTTTACCGTGTCCAATATGTTTACATACTGGAGTGTTCAAAACTGCACAAGCCTTAAAAGACAGATTGATATACGTTTCAACAAACAACATATCTTGTCCAATATGTCAAGAAGAAATAATTGGGCTGGATAAACTTACAATACATCTTTTTACGCATGTTCAGATGTTGACGCCAATAGAATTGTCGGAAATGAATTGTACAAATTCTAAAATAAAATCGGAATCGAAACACGTGAATCAAACACCACCTGCAACGCAGAAGAAAACAAGAACAGCGGCAGCTAAAAATAAAGCGACGACTACTTCAGCTCCAGTAAAATTCGTTAAAATATATCCAAAATTACCTGTGATTGCTTTGAATACCGTACCTATTATAGACATACCCGCTGACCGATATATACAAACTACTAAACCAATATACATACCAACAGTGAAGGCGGAAACAACGCTTGTACAAGCTGAAAACAAGTGTAATGTTTGCGGAATACATTTTATTGATTCTGATATCTTAAAAATGCATAAATGTATATTACATAACGTGGATGATAAATCTGATAACAATTTCACGAGATTTAATTGTCACTTGTGCCCCAAAAATTTTAAAATGCGAGGATCTCTAATGGTACACTTAAGAGTAGCCCATTATGGTTTTTCTTCTCATTCTTCAGAGATTACAAAGAGCAGTGAACAACAAAATGAGAAAATAAATTTAGAAGAGAAGTCTATTGCCGTAGAAAAGAGTGACGGTAAACAATGGCAGTGCGATGTCTGTCGCAAAAGTTTTACGACCAAGTATTTTTTAAAAAAACATAAACGACTTCATACAGGTTAAACATATTGGTGTTCATTTGAGGTAATACTACTAACGTGTCATATATTAGGTCATTTTTAACTCGAACAGGCTAAGCATATACTACAAGAGCATACTTACCTTTAACCAAGGCCATTAATTATAGTGCTTCATGGCTTTGCTTAGAATATATCTCCACCCAAAACATGATATTTCTATATAATATATAAAAATTACCATCTTATTTTCCCTACATCCCTAAACGACGAGGAGAATATACGGATAAAAGTGCTAATGAATAAGTTTAGCCATAATATTGGAAATACCATCACGAAAAACAATATGATATATCGCCTGGCATCTATACATTTAAAATAAAACATTTAGATCAAACTTTCTACAGACAGCTTTTTTGATGAGAAATAATATTATTTTTAATTATTTTTTTTTCATTTTATTTTCAGGTGAAACACCGTATGCGTGTTCACAATGTAATAAGACGTTTACCTTTCAACAATCTTATCATAAACATCTCCTGTATCATAACGATGAAAAACCTCACATATGTAATTATTGCGGGCGCGCTTTCAAAGAATTATCAACTTTGCATAATCATCAGCGAATACACACCGGGGAAAAGCCGTTTTCCTGCGAAACTTGTGGTAAGTATGAATTATTTGTTATAATTACCGTAACAATTCTTCATACATTTATTCCACATTTAAAAATATTAACGAGTAATTAAACAAAAGTGACAAAAGAATCTTCTTTTAGTCGACTTTAATTCTTTATTATAATTTTTTATTTATAGGAAAATGTTTTCGCCAGCGAGTTTCATATTTAGTACATCGAAGGATACATACTGGAGTAATGCCATATAAATGCACAGCTTGTGAGAAAAGTTTTCGATACAAAGTAAGAAATTATACAAAATAACTATTCTTTTTATTGTTTACTAGAGGCCATTTCTTTTTCTCTTGCCATGTCTGCCTTTGATTATTGTAAAATTATAATTAAGTAATAATACGGTAATACCCATAAATCGCTCAGTTCAAATATTACTTTTCATCAAATGGGTTGCAAGAGCACGGTGGAATATCATAGTGCCAAATACCAAAGTTACTCGTTTTATTTTTAAAACCCACGTAGTCTGATTAAGGGAATTCTCAATTTATCAATGTCAAAATGTATTTTTAATTTAAACGAAATATTAACACATGATTTTATTAATTTTTCTTTATTTATTCTAGGTGTCCCAACGGACTCATAAATGTCAAGCTCAACCACCAGGCACTGTTGTTAGACAGTCTGGTGATCTAGTTGAAAAACTTAAAAAGAAACATAACGGGTCAGATACTTCTGTTCCCGGGAGCGAAGAACGTTATAACAATAATATAAATTACGTCGAAGTTTCTGAAGCAAATGCGGAACTTGTTCGAAGTGGAGCTAAATTATCTTTAGAAGATATGGAATCTGATAATTTCTCTATAATAGCTGAAGCCTTCAACAATACTACACAAAATCAAAATTTATTAACCGGTGGTTCAGACACGGGATTAGTAACAGATAACAAATCAACAGAATGTAAAGACTATGAGATATTCGGATCAAATATTGACGATCTAATCGATTCTTTGCCGATCAACGAGAAAAGTGTTCCATCACCTTCTGAAATATTAAAAAACTTATGTTTAACAAATGATGACAACTACATCGGTACTCATTAATAACTTATTTAATAAAATAAACATGGTTCTGATATGTAGTTTGAGTTAATGCCCGCCAGTAATAAATTAATTAAAATCGTCTGGGACATTTGCATTGACAACAAGAGCTTTACAGTCTTTTTAATGGTTTAAAGGGTAGCAGACAATAATATATTGAAATATCTTTTAACCTCGTCGGAAGTTAACAAATATTTAACATTAATATTGGCCCTGAATAAGAAAGACGTATGCTTACTCACGATTAATGAGTGGGAATATTTTTACTCGGGCTATCATAAAGGCCTTTAACTCAATTCAAAAACCTACAGTTTTTCGGGAGATATCTTGCAAAATAATTGTTTTTCCTACTGTGCTATTCCATTAATTAAATCTTAAATAAGAGACAACCCAAAGAACGTTGAAAAAACTTCAACCAAAACTTTTTAAAACGAGCCGGGATAAATTTATTAATGTTTTCTAAAATTAAAGAGAAATAGGGAGAAGGGACTAAAAATGAATAAAAGAAGTTAAGAATAAAACAGATAAGAAAATTGTTGAAAATTTTTAAGCATAGAAGCAGAAATTTTTGCTCTAAAAAACACTGCTGAAAAAAAATGATGATGCAAAGGATTTCAAAACGAAATTGTTTTTAAATTATTAGTCTAATGAGAGTTACAGCGTTTTTGTTCAATTAAATGTTTCATAAATTTATTACTATATATACAGGACATCAATAAAATGTGTATTTTGTATTATTGTTCGTTATAATTATTAACCGATATTTTAATCCTATCTATTATTTATATTAATTTGAATCGATATTTTGGATGAATTAATTATATTATAAAATCTTATTTAATTAAGAATAATTATCTTAACTTGTACTAATAATACAGTTCTAATAACTATTATTACCAAAAATACTTTTGGATTTTTTATGTTAATGTTAAAGTATTAAAATAAAACCGACACTTAAAAATCAATACCGGTTTTGTGAAGTTACCGTACTAACATACAACAGAACTGCACTATTCCGTTGGTGAGAATGAGAAAAAAATACGCGTTGGTATCAGCCAGCTGTTTTTGTTCTGAGTGTTTGAAAATTATTGAAAATTTTAATGGGTCAAAATTAAAGAGTGTCATTTCATTTTGAAACAGTGACGCTATGTGAACTGCAAGTGAATGTAATTATACCGTGGAAAATTCTTACCGAGTAAAGTATTAATCGATCTGAGACTGCCGTTCATTACGACAAATACTTTTTAGTTTTATTACGTCGTATTTCTGAAACATGATGTGTTTAATAAACTAAGGTGGCTACACCCGTTTCATTACGATTCGAACTTCAGCAAACTATTTTTCCGTGGGTAAGTGATTTACATTATAAATTGCGCTTAATTTAATTTTCTATTCAAGGATTCTTTGTCTTATAAAATTTCAGAGGACATTCTGTGATTTGGTAAGACTAATCATCTTGTTTTCCTTCGAGGTCTGTATTAGCATATGAATTAATATATTCAACTACAAACTATAAAAATAGAAGAGAAGTTTATATTTCAAGCTATATATGTATGTAAAAAAAAGTACTATGTACATTAAAAAAATATTGTAGAAAAAAATTGGTCTTGAGTAATATGATTAAATAAAATTAACTCTACTTTAAAATCTGATTTTGTACTAATTAGATAATTATTTTATTATTGTTTGTTAAAAAAACAAAATTACTATGCCTAATCTTGAACTAAACAATGAAATTTTCAAAACTTAATTTAATTTTTTTAATATCTACCTTCCAAAATTGATTTTAATATTTCACCTGTTGAAATGTTATTATTAATTACTCGTGATTAAAACAGGTTAGAGATTTGTAGAAAATAAAGAAAGCAACTGGCACAATTCAGTGGATTGACATGTTGTATTAGCATTGGGCAGATCAGATAGCACACAAAGTGATGGCCTCCAAAGCCTTAAGCTTCTGGGGTACAGACCATGGTCCGACAAGCTCAGTAGCACTTGTAAGGTGGATAGACAATCTTGTTTGGTTTATCAGAAAGCACTGAGTGCAGGCTGCTTCCATCCAATCCTGAAAGTCGATGGTGTAAGTGCATGTTCATAAGAGAACATCCTCCGACAAAAATGATGATCAAAATAGTAGAGAAATTTGTAAAACTATGACTGGTGAAATATAAAATCTTAAAATAGATTTCCGTAAACTTAATGTTATTTAGTAGTGTTCAGACCTTGTATTGATTAGCTTAACCAAATTAATAGTAAAAGAAAACAAATATATGATAAAAAGGGACCTTCTATGTAACTATACAATGAACATGGTAATACTAATTGCCCCACTCATTCCAGTGAATGACTATAATCTTGCATCTTCTTATATCCTCTTGCAATCTTGTGTGCAGCATAAAAGGCTCACCCTTTTAAGGAATTTTACATATAAGACTATTTGTTAAGATTTGTCACATTACATATAAAAGTACAGAAGTAATAGGATGGTAGATATTTTTACATTTTTAATAGCAAAATTTACAATAATGCTATCTTAAAATCTTTTTTTCTTATTGAAACAACCTACATTAAAATTTTAATGATCATTGTCTTAACATCATTTAAAAAAAATTATAATTATGAACAAATTTATTAATAGCAAATATCAAAAATAACTCTAAATGGGCTATTGAGGCATATTTCTTACCTTATATATGAATGTCAGATTCAAAATTAATTTAGATAATAAAAGAATTAAATACAGTAAAAAATATGGTAATTTTATAAATAACCTACATATACAGAGTGAATGAATTGTACCCAAGACATTTTAAAAAATGTGTTGAACCACAAACAAACTGATTTGGTTTAATATTTTTAACAAGGTTTTTACATTAACACAAAAATTTATAATTATACAATAGAACATGACTTAATTTTAAACAACATTTAGTTTCTTGAAAATAAAAATGTATTTTTTTAAACATTTCCATTAATTTTAAAATGTTCTCTGTTCTGTATGAATTATTTTCAGTGCATAAACCATTTCATTTTCTAATAATGTAAGGATTCACGTGTCCTAACTTCATGAATAAATAGAAGTCCGAAAGTTGGTTTTTCGATTCAAGTTTTTGATTATTATGTATTTAAACACCTTAGATAATCTGTAGCTGGTGTATGAATCACGTATTTTTGCCGAGTGAGCAAATTATTTTATGAATTGTTGTTCATTGTTCCTTTAAATGGCGCTCACAGATGCCTGGAATTATACGGCGACGTTGTCAACGCGATAACATATCGCAACCTGAGAGGCCATTTTGTTTTGACTAAGTTATGTTGTGTTAAAGGAATACAGTATTATAATTGGTATTTTAATTTAATTAGTTTAATGTGTTTGTGGTTGGGGATATTGAACAGCTGTATCTGCGGGGGAGAAACAGTCGCTTTCACCCCGCTTACCGGTGCGGAATTGTTTCGCAATCATTAGTGACCGTAGTACAGATTTGTTTAGGTAAATTTTTAATTTTTTTTTTTTTTTATTTTCATTTCATAATACGTGCATTTTCTCAATTTTAACAGAAAGGAGCAGCTTTGGAGTGTATATTTATAGATTTTAAATTATGTAGTGTATTTTTGTAGATTTAAAGCAATTTCAATTTGGAGTATATTTTCCTACTATCGACTGCATATGGCTGCTAAATTCTGAATCAAAATATAAATTATTTTGAGTAACCCTCGTTTGTTGAGTACAATTTTTTGATAGCTGTCGCATTTTAGATAGGTTCGCGTATTCAAATTATTGTCATGTTACCACAAAAAAAATCGAAATAAGTTTATGTACGGAATAAAAAATTCTACTTTAAATTACGATTATGGCAAATGGATATGACTAAGGGAAATGAATTTATCCACAGGGATGTTATTTTTTTAAACATTGTGTTTTGAATAAAGACATATCCTTCCTCGTAAGACAGATAATCCTGCTATGACTAATTGTTTCATAATTCGCAGTAAATCTATTATTAAATAACATTTTTTGTACAAGTAATCGATTATATTTCCAAAAACAACATTTAATAACAATGGAATTTTAATATTACTAGAACTGACCTTATGCACTATCCTATTATAGCGAAATAGTGCGCAGATTCTGAAAAAGTCGCAGAAATGCCGTATTTCTTACTACATTTTGTTTTGTTTGTGAGCAGCAATGATAGCGGTGTCTTATTATAATAAAAACAAAAAGTAGGTGACAGTTGAGAAATGTAATTCAAGACGTACGATTGTAAGCTTACTATTGGGCTAGCGACTTTGGCTTAATTAATCTTATATTACACTGTAGTTAATATGTTTCATGCTTTGTTTTCAATTCAAGTTTCTTAAGTTACTCATTTGTTAAATTTGAAGTTTTCTCTTTTTAAATAATAGAGCGGGTAAAAGAGGTTAACCATCTCCAGTTTCTTGTTCGTTCAAATAGAAGCGGATAGTTCATTTAACAATGAAAGCATAGTGACGTAAAATCTTTATGCATTATTAAATATTTTTTTTTAATAATTAAAAACACTGTAGCCGATGCTAATGTCATTAATTATAATCACATAAAGTCTATCGAGAAGACACGGTTGTGCATATTTAATTGTAATTAAGTTTGCATAAATCAAATTTATATTATTTTATATCATTATTAATCGAAAATTTATAATGATAAACCAGGATCTTATTACTTTGTTGCAATTACTTTTACGTATATCGACACAGTAGTAATCATTTAATTTATCATAATTTTGGTTTCACTTTTCCTATTTGTTTTATGTACGTGACAAGTCTATTCTGCAAAATTCTGAAACAGTAGACACAGAGAAAACATTCTTGTCGTGACAAAGAAATGTAATAATAATAATTTTGTTTCCATAACAATAGATTTGCACAGTCAGATTTAATGAAATGAATGACTAATCTAAGCACTGCTTGCCTCCCCAGAGTAAATCACGTCGAAGTAATATATTAAACGGATGTGCTGTACTAAACAATACTAAAGGTGTCAGCGGTAATAAAATCTTTCTCGTTGAAAAGGTGAAATCGTTTTTGAAGAAATAGTTTCTTTTATACGTTGTCATCTGTTCGAATATTTGAAGGTCGTGGTTGATTTTTTGTTATGAACAAAGAGAGAGTCTGTCTTTGTTGAATTGGCATGGGTACAAGGTGGCAGTGGCGGCAGGGCCGCGTCCGTATCGATCCGACGTGCAGCGGCGCCCGGGAGCGCCCGACACCTCTCGTTTTCTACCTTCTCTGCGTACAACGTTCGTATATATTATCATCAAAACAATATGAATCTGGTTGACCAAATATATATAATAATTTAATATTTAGTAGACTAATCAATTCTCGAATGTTACTTCGAAAATGTCAGTTGAGTGACTAGTCACATATTTTAAATTTATAAATTGTTTGTTGCTGATGTCCTTTGTATTTACTTATTTACTAAAAAAATATTACTGTTGTAATAAAGAATAGAAAAGCAAACATAGTTGAATTTTGCATACGAGCAATTACAATCGAATTTTTTTTTCCTAACATTACCTAAAATTATTTACATACGGACGTAAATAAAATAAATATTATATACTGAGCTGAATATGAGATCCGGTACTGCCTTCGTGTATAGCACCTGTCTGAGAATCACAGATAAAAAGATCGTATCTTTTGTATTCCTCGCGACCCCGCAACTTATGTGATATTTTGTATTATGTTACAAGTACAAAAAAATGATTGTCCCGTCTTACAGCGCTATATATGCAGCATGATGAGTCATTTTTTATTGTGGATATTTATTGAAAAAAATATATTTAACTACCTGCTTACTTTCATAACACATAATTTTGATAATCGTATTTTTTGAAATTAACTATTTTTATTAAAAAAAGATATATGAGAATAAAATTATTAAACTCTGCACTTATCAATTCCGGTTAAACGAAAATATACACGCAAACCTTTTTTTAATTAGTTTAACAAATTTCGTTTTTTTTTTTATCTTTTGTCATATGAATACTCCACGTATAGACTTGCTAAGAGATGATATAATATGTCTGTGACATTCATACAGTTGTAGTGACACGGATCAGCATACAAGTAAAACTAGAACAGAAAGTCTATAATTTAAAAGTCCCTTTAAATTAAAATTTAAAGAATACAAGCCTATTGCAAGGTGGTTTATAATGTTTTACTATCAGTCTATACATGCTTTATATCGAAAGCTATTGAAAAGTCTATTAAGAAAATGTTTCCTTTGAAAACATAACTTCATTAATATAGTGAATTTTATGCCAAAGTATATGTGTAGTCCAGACTTTACAAGGTTTTATAGTACGAGATCGTGCGCTAGACTAGATGGTACGTTTCATTAGTCAAGTAATTTCATTGGCTACGGCGCACTCGGAGACGGTATGGGTACACGGTGGTGATACTCGGACTTGTTAATAATATTAACTTGCTGCCGCGACAAACTTCACACAGTCAAAAATAATTGACCTATCGTAATGCAATAGAAAAAATAACTAAGTGGAGTGTACTTCATAGTTTTCACTTTATTTATTGATTTGTCTTAATAATAAAAGATTTGGCTTACAAAAATAAGGTTTATATTTCATTGTAACTTCAAAACTTCAGTAATGTGATAAATTGATTGTAATGCTTTATGATAGACCATGTTTTTAGTTAGATGGCATCCTGGCGTCTTTATTTGGTTTTGATTGACGTCAAATGCTTGGCAGCTAGAAGCAGGTGTTTTTATTTACTGGTAGCTTATGTCTCATCGTTTGTATGGCAAAGAGATTTTTTTCAATACTTTTCACTAATTTTTTTTCCATTAGTTCCTTCCTGTTACTATAGATTAATAGTTACTGATCAAGCTCAGAGGTTTTTGGGCCACGAATCGTATTGCTAAATGAATTGCATGTGACGGCCCTCATAATCTTACGACCCATTCTGCGGTTCAAGCTTGGTTTTTGTAGAAGTTTAGGCTAAGTACACTTAGTGCTATTCGCGAAGTGTGCACACCCCACCAAACAATCTTATAATACGTCGCAAACAGCATTAGTCATTAAGAATACAATGGGATACAGGCCTTACTTCGAAGATGGTACGAAATCCACCAGACAGGCGTGGTGCGGAGGATTAGTATAGTTGATATGTCCTAGGATTCGCTCTTCCGATTTTCTCACGTTGTTTTCTTATCACCACTTCTGATCTATTCTATATTATTAATTAATATAAAATGCGTGTCTTAGTTCCTAACCGGCGACGTGTGTTTCTAAGCCCCAGTGTTTAAACCCTTGATACAACAAAGTATACATTTCAATCGTGCTTGTTGTACAAACCTGATAATATTGTTGTTATCTTGGTCTTTTATAGCGCAACAATCACTATAATTAGTTTATTATCTTTTGAGGTTTCTAACAGTGCACACCATAGTTCAGTACAGGCAAATCTGACATTGAACAAATTCATTACGTAAATGTACCTGTATCTGGGACAGCAATACATTTACTTGGAAGCATTTTTGAATGCGAAAAATATGCTTTAGAAATGTTTGCCTTGAATAAATTTATACAAAACTATTTTTTGTAAACATTTTTGACATCTATAGAAATTAGAGAAATTTTAAATATCTATTAAAATTTTCTTAAGCTTTTCGATTTTTTGACGGATAATTAGTAATAAAGGATGAATTAAGAATAAAATTTGCAAGTAAGTGAATATATTCCTATTTAATCTTTTAATAACATAATCGCACTTATTACGGCTAAAAAGACATGGTAACACTGCATGCATTATCAATAATATTGGGCAATGTTAACGCTAAAACGATGCCCAAGCTAACAATGTGTGTTTGGTGTCAAGATCTGAATAATCTGCAATGATTAGCATTGCAGAAAACCTCGTAAATTATTTTGTGTTGAGAAACCGACCGTCCTTGTATCGCGGCTACGGTTGTTCATATGTTTTTAAGAAAACGTAGAACAGACTTTTTGACAAATGTAAATTATAAATTCTATATTATTCTTTTTCTATTTTTTCTACTTCTATATTATTTCTTAAATTAATATAGTCTAAAAACGAATTTTTTTAATAATATCATTTATTGTGCACAAGCATGGATTGAAAAAATTAGGAAGGTATAAGTCAGAAGTACCTAGATTTTTTCTCATAGACCGCTTTTAAAATTTAGCTCGTTAAGATGGACACCATGCTGCTTCATTTTTACCACATTCACAATACTCGACAAAAATGTAAAGAAGATTTAACTATGGAACTTTGCGTTGCGTACTCTTGTACGAATATGGAACATGCAAGCTTAGCTTAAAATATAACTTGCCTAATTTATTGCAGTCAAGCCAACGTTTTAGTTCTTCATCGTCTACAGATATGAAGATCAATTTTCGAGAACCCGTCGATTCTCTCTTGGAACCCGGGGGTCTACTCCTACCACTTTGAAAACTAATGGTCTGAACGGAGACATTGTAGACGGTAAAAATTAGCTTAACATAATTTTTTTAGTTCCGACTGCTTAATGTTTAATATCTTCATTTGTAAGATACATTATACAGAGAGAATTATTTGTGATCGCCCAGCAGTAGAGGACTGCAAATTACGATTGAAGGTGGCAAATTCGATACCCGGGACACAAGTTTTTTTTTTAATCCATTCTGTACATTAATTATGTAGTATTACCACTGCTCACAAACAAAGTTTCCAGAGGATAGGCAGCATTGTTCTCAACTTGCCAAGAATTGCGATTATGATATATCTCCCATAGATAGAGAGGGCATATGTTCTGCAGTGGGCATCTATGGCCTGACGACGACAAGAAAACTACTTATTAGGTTTGTAAGAAAATCTAATAATATCCTGAATTTTTTACAGGTTTTATATCTTTCTATACTCGATGTAATGTTGTCTAAGTCTTTTTGCACTGAAGATTGAGTCCGTCTTGTAACACCTCGACGGAAACGACATGACGAACTCTTTCAATGCTATCTTGTCTTTTTTCTTCAGGGCAGTAGCAATTGAAAGTCCGGTTATAGACTTAAATTTATCACCATTAAGTAGGTAATCGACCGCGTGGTATTTTACTGTCTGCTTACTATACGTTGGCCGTAGCTCTTTTATTCTTATTCTTATTGTTGAATTTTTCATAAAAAGGTTACGTATAGTGAACTACCACCGAGCTCAGTGTATTGAATGGTGTTAAATATTTTTTTGAAAATATTCAGGTAAATGCCTCGATGTCTTTCTTCATCTTTTGTTAGTCATTAGCGATGTATATCGCATAAAAGATGTACTTATTAAGAATACAACCAACAAAATTGGGTTGTAGTCCTGAACCCGAAAGCTACTACTATTCTGTCGCTTTATCTACAGGTTTGGTGTGTTCCGAGATTTGTTTCCAAAATATCACCTTAACAGTTTTTACATTTACGTTCTCATTACAAAAGAACTGAAAAAATATGGCTCTGCATAAAATACCGGTTGTTTAATTATGCAAAAAAATATTACTTTGTAGGTACTATTGCTTTAAGGTATAGTTTTTTGCTTTTATTACCATAACATAAAGTGTTTTTATTGAAATCTGTTTTGAAAGAAGTTTGTATTTGCTGCACATGGTTGCCGTTGGTTCAAAGCGTTCTAACACGGCTTAGTTATGTAATCCGGCTCTCGTACAAAAATAGGTACACCGACACCAGTCTATTACCAACTGGCTCGTGGTGTCTGCACTTCTGTTGATTTTTATTTAGCCAAGTTCTCATCTAATAACAGATTCGAGATATTTATAGCCATACCCATTATTTATCTGTAGTTAGATAGACAGTCAATTGTAGAAAGTGTGAAATTTTAATCTGTTCTATATCTAATATTGTGACCTGATTCTCAATTAAGTTTATCCAAAAAGAAAAAGAAGAAAGTTTTTACTAAAATACGGTTATATTTGCAAAGATACACTAAATTTACGATAGTTCAATTACTGTTTAAAATTCAAATATAATTTAAAAATTAATCAAATCAATGGAGGCAATTGCTAATAAAAATCGGTTTGTTGCATGGATTATATGAACCAAAGTCAAAAATATTTATGTACAAAAACGTATTTACAACACTATATACTAGCTGTCCCCGCTGCTCCTCGAATAACGCCTTCTTCCACCCCAAGGAGCAGGTGAGATTTTATAAAATAAGTTCGTACCTGAACTTTACTGGGACAAAGGAATATTCGTACCAAATTTCACTTCTCTAGGCCTAGAACCACATGTGACGTGATAAGTTTGCAGATAAAGATATTCATAGGGAATGTAAACAGATTAATAATATAAATATATAGAAAAGCTAAAAACTAATTTTATCATCGACCGAACCATGCTATTTATTACACGAACTATCTCTGCGGTGGTTGGCGGGTTGGTCGAATGAGATACAATATTGTCCTACTTGTGCAAATTGCGTAACGGCCCTACACTTGAACTCAATTTGCCATCCAATGTCCCACTTTATTTGGTTTTGGTTCTTTTCTAGATAAAAAATTACTTTTATGTACAGTACAAAAAGCATCAAGTTTTTATCGTAACATTATTCCGATATAGTGGAGATTAACAGTTGTTTAGCATGGTGCCGTGGATTATTTTATGTTTAGCTTTTAACTGTAGTCTTGGCCGCGTCGCCGCGAGCGTTGTGCGTTATGCAAGAGGCTCAAACGGCTGTCACGATACCTTCTGGCTCCACGGCGGCGATAGAGTTACGCCACCTTGGCTTTCTCTAGTCAACGGCGCCCGAAACCTACACTTTTGTTTTCATGTTTGCCTCAAAATTTTATTTAATTATTTTCAAACATACAACATCTCTTCAGGTGGCATAAACTTAAAACAATAGTGTCGCTATTAACTACAGTCACTATTTTAGAATACAGTTTTATTAAATTTAGAGATGGTACAAAATAAAAATTGCCAGAGGTTCCCAAAATAAACAAAGCCTATGTCTTCGGATTATTATACACTAATTCGTCTTATTAACTGATATGAAACGATTTTTTTCTTTACTCCGTATGTAACGTATTGAAGGGTATTATTAAAATAAATTGTTCATTTAATTCCTCGGCAAGCTCCGTTTGACGCGGCATTAAAAGACGCTTCTTTGGGCTTTTGTTCTACACTACATTGCCACTTTAAGCCCTCGATGTCCTTTGTTCTCTCGGCGTATACGACGAGTATTTGCGCTGTACATCCGGGTAACCTCAGTATAATAAACCAACACTTACAAAAATATTTTGGCATGTATTTTTTAAATGATGTTTTTCAAGCTATTAACTCAATTAATAATATATTTCATATTTTGGTAATAATTTTCAATATAAATATATTTCACAAATGCCTTCTAAATGCTTCCAGTGTCTAGATTATTTACGTGACCCCTTTGTCTTAGATAATTAATAAAATTCATTTCGAAGTATATGTATTTTTGGCTTCGAGATAGAACAATATACATTATTTAATAGAAAACAACTTTTGTAGACTTTCTTAAATATAAAACCAAGTTACCAATATTTCTGCACAAATATTGGTAACTTGTTTTTATATTTAAGATATTATGGAGTATAATCATTTCAATTTATCGTTTTTTTCCCCAAAAAACGATAATTATTTTAATCTGAAGTCGTCTTAAAGGTTTGCTGTGTTATTTTATTAAAATCAATTTAATGAGAAAATAATAAGGGATAATAAACATGAGTAAAGTTTCCTAATAGTACAATAGCACCTTCACAATTATTTTAGTATATTGTTGTTAATAATTTTCTGTACATTTCTGAAATTTGTTATTATATACTTGTTACAGAGTTTATTACTATCTATATGTTATCGACATCATATCTAGGAAAATTTGCCGATATATTTATATACGAAAGCTAATTATATATGAAAGCTTTTATCTTGATTTGGTAACATCAATAAAGCTATGCTATTGTGGTAAGAGGTAAGATAATCCTTAATTATAAATTGTAAAGCTAAAAAGTGTAAAATCATATTAATTTTACCCTTTTTGAATCTTAATAAAGTGAAGAAAATAACATATGATTTATGTACAATCTTTTACTTTTTAAACCAATTTTTGATAAACCGAAGTAATCACGGTTCTTGTTGTAAAAGTCCTGACGCAAAAGCATTGTCTCTCGTGACGACGTATGCATCTCGTTATCAACTCTGGGGTCACCGGTTACCTCCGCTCACAACATGGAACAAATTATTATTTGTGTAATAAATTCAAGACCCTCTTAATATGTGCTTTCATCATCGATTTATGTTGAAAATTAAGTCAAATTCTACTTACTACGAGAGCAGTTTGAAAAAATTACATGGACAAAACGAAACATTCTTGCATTCTCAATACTAATCTAATCTTTTAAACATAGTTGCGTTAAAAATTAGCATGGAGGCGTATCCGAGGTCAGCAGGCGAGCCGTGGTCCGAGCTGCATAACGCCACGAGAGTTCATTTGAAATTCCTCGTTACCATGCCGCTGCCGGGCTCTTAATTTTCAAACTCCGCGCACGGTATTCGGTAGCGGGTTTATTATGCACAAATCGATTTCATTTAGCGCAGCGCACCTATTTCAGTCGCGCGCGACGCACGCTCGGCGCAGTTACTTCGCGACGCCGGCGACTACATGTACGCGCTTTTATATTTACCACATATACATCGCTCTCGCTAAATGTAATCACGGCGCTGTTGCACCAACATCTGCAGTATTGTATGTCGCACGTTACTATTTGACCTTGTATGTATACAAACATGAAACAGGTTTATGGAGCACTCGGCGACGACCGGCACCGTTTTATTTCTCGCCTAGCGTGTCCCTGACGCGGGATACAAATATCCACAGTCTCTTGCTAAATTTGTTAACGGCTGTAAAACAATCATTAACTGACCAATCTAAATATCCACAGCCGAATCACTGCGCTATATTTTTAATTTAGACGTGCAACTGTTTTTAGTATATTTGTATCTATTATAAGTAAAAAATAAATACCATTATTTTTTTTTATTAACCGTGGGAGAAAAACTTGTAAACTTCAAAAATTGAGAGCAAACGAAAGGGCAACCAAGGGTGCCTGAGATATGATCTTTGTTTCATGAAGAGTAATATCGAGGGTTGTTAGGAGGGTCGAAGCGGTCGTTGAACCGGCTGGCGGCCGGAGTGCTCGCGTGCATTTGGGCCCGGCGGGGGCACACTGCACTGGGCCGGTCGTTGACACCCCTCTGCTGCAGCGGCTGATGTACGAATTGATTTTGTTCCACCCCCGCTGACACGCAACGCGTCCATTTCGCTACGCACGTATTGTCCTTTACAGTCCTAAGCTATAAACTTTATCCTCCTATAGTGTATCGTACGCTTCTAATTAATTAAAATAAAAAAGAAGACCTTAAATGTTACGACATCACGGTGGTTAATTTACGTACAAAAATACACACAACCCTAAATTTTTACCCCTCTACGATCAACCCTTATTTTTTATTTGTAAATTAAAAACTAATTTTTTTTGCAAAACAACGTTTGCGGGATCAGCTAGTTAACATATATGATATTCATTTAATCATATTTACATAAACACAATAAATAGTATATAAAACCAAAACGGTTAAACTAACGCTAATAAAACTGAAATTTGTATGTAAAGTAAAAAAAATATTTAAATATTTCTTGCATCGTGAAAAACTTAAAATACATTATAGTGCATTTGTCATAGTCACCACTCTATACTGACAGTGTTGTATATTAATTTGACAAATTCACGAATATTTTCATCTTGTGAATGTCAAGTATAATAAGAGACTTTTATAAATTGATTTGGTAGAATGAATTTTTAATTCGTTTTATATTCACTTGTCAAGTCGCAAAAAAATTCTATCTTTTGTTAAGATGACCACAAGACAGGAATTCATTGAAAACACTTTTCATGCAAATGCATTTCTCGTTTTCTTTAACACATTATGTATCAAAAAAGAAAATCTCTTTGTCACCACTGTGTTACTTTAATTCACTATTGGCTTAATATTTGTCATTTATTTTTTATTATTATACATAATTCATTATACTCTGATCTATGAAATCGCATTGATTGCAAGACTATGGTCTGGTCTGGTAAGTACTACGGTCTTTATCGAGAACAAATATCTCCAAATGTAGACGTTGAGACGGTGATCAGCTCATGACTTCTTCTTCCTAATAAATAAGTTACTTGCTCCTTCATTTCAAAAAATATTTTTTATTCCCAAACTGAAATAATAAGAATTATAGGCATTCGCAATATAGCAGTAAAGTTCAATCGACAATTCAATTGACATGAGCCACGCATTTGAATTTCATATATGTACATATATAAGTGTGGTGTATGCATATATATATATATATATATATATATATATATATATATGCGCGTGTATATTTATAAATATATATGTATATATACAGAAATAATAATGATTATACCATTTATTAGTACCAAATGTAACTGAAATTTAGACAAATCTTTCCATTGGAATTAGTCCTTAGATTGAAATCGCCATGTCTGTTACGCACGACAGCTGGCAACACCACGCGTTAGAGCAGAAAATCAGATTCGAAGGAGTGCTTTGCTTGAAACCGCGTGACTAGACAGTTTTAAATGCAATGAAATTTGCATCCTGTCGTTCAAAACGATAAAAAGATTGAAATTCTTATTTTCAGTTCTTAACAGAAGCTAAATAGTCTCAAAGTAAATATACCTTTAGTCTCACTCTCACACACAAAAGTACCTTCTCTTTGTCCAATTCTGTAACTTTTACGATTACTAAATATTTTATAACATTATATTTTCACTTTATTTCCTTTTGTATTATTTATTTAACTTTCCTTTTAACTGTCGTGCACTATAAAATTTTCATTTATATGACATTTAATAATAGTTAATAATATTAAGTACACGAAAGAATACAAACAATACACGAAGTTATAATCTAGAATAGTTACTTTAGTTAATAGCGTCACTCTGGTTTACCTGTAAAGATATTGCACATTTCAAAATAAGTAAATAAAAAAATATTAAATAGATAACAAAATACTCTGCCATACCGCCATGTACCACAATAGTTTAAAAACAAGAACTATATAAAGTAATGTTTTTTTTCTAACTTTTAAAAAAATACAAAAGTATTAAACAGTATGAATACGATATGGCGATACCATTGAAATGATTTAATACAATAATATGCGTACGGACGGATGACGTCCGGAGTCAAGGAAGGTCGTGTGGGAATAACAAATCAATGGCGTGTCGGCGAATTCAAGTTTTTTTTTGCCTTTGAATACTACATGCGCATTTTGGTCAGAATTTAAACATACAGAAATTAAGTGTCCAACGATCACTTGGTTACATTCAATTCATCTTGTAAGTAAGTACGTTTACCTGGCCGACAGGTAAATTCGGTTAATCTGTAACGACTGGCACATCTACCTGGCAGTCCTACCTGAATCATTTTTCATTCTTATATTATTGCGCGTGCCGACTCTAAGACGCGATCGAAACAAAACCGGACGAACTTATTTTAAACGGAACGTCAAGTTGCCTGGGTTAGCTAGAGGTAGTGTAGTATACCGTTAGCATTGGCAATCGTTTACGTTATGAACTTAAAAATAACCTCTATTCGTTTCAAGTTTATCTTTCGTAAATTTAATTAAATTATTTATATAAATCAAAAAAAAAATGTACTAATGCATAAACTATATTAGGTGAATTAAAAAAGTATTTTGATTTTATAGACAACGAACACAAATTCGACCAATTAAAAACATTAAGTGTTATGAAGGAAAGCACCACTAAGTAGTAAAATTTCAGTAAATCATTTTTAACAAAAAACATGGTTTTTATGTTATTACACAAGTAATGGTAGTAATTTACTGATTAAATCTAGCATATATATGACAAAAGACAACGTAAACACCCAACTAGTGTAGTAATAACGACGACAATATTTAAAAGTGATAAATATAAAATTCATCGAATGGCTTATTTCCTTGATCCTTGTAAAAGAACATTTGCTTTAACGTCATTGGCTCAGAAGAGTACAATATCAGGTATTCGTAGAATTGTTATGAATGCATACGACGGGCGTGTACCTTGGTTTGAAATTACATTTGGAAACCGTAACCTAAATACACTGACATAGGGCCGTGAATGACCAGTCTTTTTTCTCCCGAATTGCATAATCTAATTGCAAATACATGGTTCCCTAATAATATGCCACAATTAACAAGTTCAACTCCCCTAGATCCCACTTTTGTTCAAAGATATTTTGTTTCGTGACCATGTTTCTTAAACAACTATTTTGTGCATCATGAATAAATATTTTATTTCCCGTGCTAAATTCGGAAGTACTAATGATAGATACGCTGGTATTTAATTTGTAGTTAAATGTTAATCGTTGCGGATAAATATATTACGACATTTGCATTATTAGTGGGTCCATAAACCAAGAAATTATACGGACCTGTCCGGATGAACTGGTCACCACAAGAACAGACGCGGTCGTTCACCAGGGGCCCTAGCCCTTCGCCCCGCCTACAAACCCAAGTCGTCGAAGCCGGTTGGCGCTTTGTATTTAAGTACTACTTAGTCAATATTTCGAATTTTTAATTTTTATAGAGCTTTAATATCGAGAGAAAACAGTACAACATCGCCTCCAAATCAAAATGTATGTTTTAGATATTGAACGAAAAAAATCTTCTATTATGTTAGTATAAATGACTATATAAAATGTTTTAGGGGCCTGTTAACCGTATAATGCTTAACAGTGCATTTATACGAAAATTGAGCAGAAGTTGATTATTGACTGTAGGATAGAAAAGATAAGAAACTGATAATGCGTTACATAGTTTGTATGCTGTACGTTGTTTACAAAGAGATAACAATTACCTATTGTATTTGTATACATACATATTATAATTTATTCGTGTTTCTATTTTTTCATTATTATTCGTAGGTTGGTAATATTCAGTGTTGCCACATAACTAAAATTCTACTTATATCGTAACAGCTATTTTAGTGCTATGAATTGTTAACTATGTGATAACTCGCCTCGTCGGCCAAGTTTTTATTTATAACAATAACTTAAACAAAAACAAAAAATGGTAGCTCAAAAAAAATACAACCACGTTCAAATTTTTTCAATCATGTTATAAATTATTTACCTGCGATATTGTTATATAAGGCCAGACAACTGGTTCCAGTCCAAAATTTGTTAAAGCAAAAATACCATTTTTGCAGTTAAAATTGGAAAAGTGCAGATTTTACGTAGGCAAATAATATTATAGTAATTTTATAATTGTAAAGCAGTATAGAATTTATTTTTTATTCAAAGCAATAAATATTTTTACAAATATCATACGTAAAAGTGGTAATATTTTAATCGTTGAGACTGGCAACATTACAATTTTGACAGCTAGCCAGCTGTGTGTAGATTGAAAAATATGTTGAAAAGCATATCTGTAGCTGTCCTTGATGTGTCATCCACTGCGATAATTCGATAGAAACGTGGTGTTTAATACATAAATATAAATGTATAAAATATTTAACTAGTAATGTTAAAAATATATTTGTACCCTTTATAATTTAGATTATTTGTCGTTCGTTCCGGTGGCAGGTACATTCTAATAATTATTAAATGTTAAAATGTTTATGTAACGTAGCATTGTTCAGATTGCTGAGTGTATATTTCATCTTTGTTCCAGATAGCTGCGCAGTGAATATCGATAGTTATTGTGCAGTGGCCTGACGCAGATCTTGTGTGCAGTGAGTGTGACGATAACTGAATAGGTGCGGCTTAAGGTGATGTGTTTGTGAGAAGAAATTACTCGGTGCAGTGGATGCAGAGGGGGCGGTGTAGCGCTCGCCCGGGCATGGTGCCGGGCAGGTAGCGGGCGCGGGCGGCCTGCGCAGGCCCCACACAAGCAGCCGCGTGTGTTTCCCAGCGTCGTCTATGGCCGAGCAACACATTACACCGTCGTCGCACTCTGCACTCACGCGAGAGTCCAACAGGTAAGAATTAGTAATTCCTGATAATAAACATTAACCCACCTATACCAGACGTAACTAATGTAAAATGATGTCCAACGAATGAAACCTGGCCTACTATAAAACAATAAATAATCAGAAGTATCTAAATACATTGTGTAATAAACAACAGTGTTGTGGTATAATATAATAACCACAGCACTGAAAAATATAACAATAAGTAGTGTAAGTTTAAAAGTGGTGTTTTACATGGAAGTAGATAAACATAATACAAATTGACATTTGTGGTTTTACATATAACTGATTAAAATAATAATGGGCATTAAGATTTGAATTGAGATTTGTAAATTGCAGGTCTACCCTGCACAGTATCTTAAAAATGTATTCTTTGCTATGTTTCAATATCGTCTTACCACCTGATAGACACCCACTACAAGGCATAGTTTAAAAAGTCATATTTGTAGATAAATTTGTAATGCAATCCTTATATTGAAGTTTCTGTTGAATTATTTTTCACCTACATGGAATTTATTTTCAATAACCTGCCCTTACATATTGAAAACAGTTATGTTAATTTGTATTTATACTTAAAATTGTTAAGTATAATCAAAGCTCAAAATATTTAATATAATAATTGGTTTGAGTTCCTTTAAATTCAATATAAAAATTCAAGACATATTTGTTCAAATTTTATCTAATGTAGGTAGGTGCCATTTTGTTCAATGACTTTTTGCCATCTTTTAGATGATACATGATGTGGTGGTTGTAAATATTTTCAGACTTATAATCAAAAAACACATACAATATAGATGATAATCTGAAACTGCCAAAAAATTCTGAAGAGAACCAAAAGGTGTGAAAATCTGAAGACGCATGATCAGAGCAGATGGCAAACAAAAGAGCTATATGGCAGATGTGTTGATACCTCTCGTAATTTCTACTAACTAAAGATGTGTATGATTTACCATTTTCAAGATGAAGGACCACACCCCTTCTATTGAGTAATTGTGGCAGTTTTTCCCAACTTATGATACAAACAACAACTTACTTTGATCTCATCAGTTGTTGGCACTAGAGGTTCAAGATTCTAAAGTTCTTGTCCACCTACAATTGGGGAATGAGAAACCTCATAAACAGGGCTATTAAAAAAATTAGAGACCTCAAAAATAATGTTTAGCATAATAAACTGGCCTTCAAATCCCACCATACACACAACATCACCTTATTATGAGATAATATAGATTTTGCTAGTCTGTGAATTGAGCCCAATTTTTGAATATCATCATTTTACATGTTCATGTCTTATGTGAACTACATTTAATCTCCAGTATCCAATCTTTATAAATTGTTCGGTTTCATCTTAACCTAGAATTACAAACAAGTACATAGACAATAGGTTTCTTTCAGTGAGGTCTAGAAATAATGAGCTTTTTTCATATGTTTTAAATTCTTAACTTTGTCATAATTAAAGATATGGCAAAATTGATCCAATTTTTATGAATGGGGTCCATTTCCTCCATAACTAGGTGACCAGAGCAAGATAATGTTTGATATCAACATTTCTGGATTAGGTCTTCTTTCTGCTCTTATGGGCACTGTTTCGTCCATAAACTTCAACTTCATTTTGTTTTCTTGTTTGCAATGCATCTTTTCATTTTTAAAAGTGTAATGTTTAATTTCTGCTTTAGATTTACTCATTTTGTCAAAAAAAAAAAAACAAATGAACTTGAAATAAAATTTCCTTACTTCTTTCTTTTTTTAAAATGTCACAGTTTGAATGTCATCAAAACCAGCATGATACAAATGTAGTACAATGTAATTCATTTTATTACTTATTAAGTTTACATATTTTTTGCAAAAATACTTTCCCATGCCTCTTATATATCATTCATACTCATTACATGTAAAGAAAAAAAAAGCTACAGAGCAACAATCACCCACTTGTTACTTAAGTGAGGTTCATTGTATTTTTATTTATAACAGGTATGTACCTCCAACAAATTTTAAATGTCATAAAGCATAACAATTCTACCACCATTGGCATTGCCCAATCAATATATTCATGGTAATATTGTGGTTCTTACACATTTGAGTCCATGTGTAAGAACCACAGTAATGAAGTGACATTTGGAAGTTATTTTTTATTTATTTATTATGGTCAGTGAATGCAGCAAATTTATGTAAAAGGTGTTATTTATGTGTTTTAGATGTGTGTCTTGACACATTCTAGTCCTTTCTTTTAAATCTTTAAACAAGACTTAAACTCTTAGTTCATGACCTAATATTATTTACATATAAATTTACTTATTTAACTATCAGATTTTTCAGGAAAATGTTTTAATAACTTGTTTTTACTTTGTATAAGATGTGCAATGTAAATAGCAGGCTAGAAACAAAAGTGTGCAATGCTCAGGCACAAGCCTTCTTCGGCACATGTTTTAGATTTTTGGTGCTTAGAAATGTTGGTTTACCCAAAACATTTTGCTTCTGTACATTGTGAGCCACCACTTAAAACATTATTAACATAAAGAATAAGCTTTGCAGAATAAAAACTGCTATAGTTATTAGTTGCTGTCTTTAATAACTAGACTTTCACTACTTGTTTCATAAAATACAAGTTTAAATTAAATTTATTTTTACCAAATACAAGTTAGAAGTTTGCTAATACTATGAGTCATGTACCGAGTACCTGGAAATGATCATATTAGTAATTACACTTAATTCACAAATTTTGTTTCATTATGCATAAACATTTTGTTTATTTTAGGTTCAGAAATATTAAATAATATAAATGAAAAAATATGTTAAAAAAATGTTTAAAAAAAATATGTTGTCTAACTACTTACTTATGAAGTAACTCCAACTATTTGCCTGTTACTAACAAAATAAAATATCTATTTTTATCCATAAAATATCTTTAATAGTTAGTCACAGATAAATCATTGGCAGAAGTGCATCATTTTTCTTATTATCTAATAATTTGTGATATTCACACAAATCTTCAAAATCTTATTACTATTAAGAATTATTAAAGAGGTCAGCAGCTGACAGGGAATTGTATCTTAGTCAGAGTTAAATAAACATAATATTTATATCAAACCAAATGTTTGCATATTTGTCTTGTTTGGTATGGTATTTAATTAATAATTTATACACACATTTTGCACTAGTGCAACAAATTTATTTGTCAATAATTACCCTTCATAATATGTAAAAAAAATCATTGTTACCTTAATTCAAATTAAAATGTTTTGGGTAAAGGCCTTCTCTAGATTTTTCCAAATTTGTCCATCTATACCAATTCTTTATTTAAATTAGGCCAGCAATTGTAACAAAGTCATCTACCTATTGTTTCATTGGGTTGCTGACA
This sequence comes from Battus philenor, assembly GCF_028537555.1. NCBI lineage: Eukaryota > Metazoa > Arthropoda > Insecta > Lepidoptera > Papilionidae > Battus > Battus philenor. The sequence continues at coordinate 10,326,598 of NW_027181715.1, forward strand.
CTTTTTACCTATTGGTCCTTCCACTTTGTTGTACTTAATGTCCATCGCTTGGCTAATGTGGTATGCCTATTACCATTCTTAGTGTCCAAGTCTCAGTGCTTTAGCTAGAGCATCTAGAAGTTTTGTTTTGTATTTATTCCTCTTCCTTATTATGTGCATATTTCATTGCTCATTGGCAAGCTGTAATTTTTGATTTTGCTTTCTCAGAAAACAGCCATGTTTGACAGCTATAGAGCAAACAGGAAATAAGGCAAGTTTTGAACAGTCTTCTTAAGGTTTATCTCTCATTTGATTCCTTGTGAACAAAACTTTTCATGAACATAGATGTCATCAATTTTGCATGGACAGTGTACCCTTAAAACATTGAAAAACTTATTAATTAAATAAGAAAAACAAATTACTATTTGGTACTAAAAATCTACATTAACAAATCCACCTTGAAAGAATATTAAAACATTTGGTATTTACAAAATACAATGACTTGTGCATTGTGGAATTTGATTGTATCCATGGTTACATGGAACTTAATGTTTTAATGTATAGAGGTAATTATTGGAATGAACTGGTTCAAAAAATATTGTATATTTGATTTTAAACCATCTTGATCTGTCCTTTGTTTTCAAAATGGTATTTTCTTGTGTTGTTGTTATCCTTAATGTATCACAATTATATAGTAGAATAGTCATGTAAACATTACACTTAGGTTACTAATAGGTTTTCCTATATTTATTTGAAATTTTGGGACATTAGTATTAAGCTAGTACAGTGTAAATTTTTTATGGTTTATTTACAGTTTACTTTTGTAGAAGATACACAGCTATGGTAAATATGATACTATTACAAACTTTAAATTAATGTGCTGAAGTCAACCCCTAAAAGTCTTTTATTATAAAACCTTTTTTTATGTTGGTATAAATACTCATAAATAATTATGTCAAATGTTAATAAGAAATGGATTGTATACTTTTAGTGCTCTGAACATTCATCTTTTATAATTTTAGCTGAAAAAATGATAATTTTAATTAAAAAAAAACTCAAAACTTTTTTTAAAATATTGCAGCTTATTAAATTTAGCTTACATTTATTAATGATACCCAAATTATATCTCATAATATGTGACAATGTTTATGTTCTTACTGTTTGTTATCATACATTGCATTACAAATTATTAAATGATAACAACTACATTTCCTTAAAATTTTCACCAACAAATTCTTTGAATCTAAATTAATGTATCTGTTAATCTATTGATTAATGTAAAAAATTACTTAATAATTGATCCTTAATAGTCATAATTCACAATTTTTAAGTGATTAAATAATTGATTCTATAATAGTAAAAATAAAGAAACCTTGTTTACAAGTATACAAGTAAGTATAGATTACCATTTTTTTTAAATGTATAAGGTTGCATTTACTTCGTGTTTGAATTTCTAAATTCTTTTATTTCTAACATTTATTTAATCTAGTAAAAATATATGTACTGTAATTCAAAAGATATTTAACCCTTTCTAAACTGCACATGTTATTGAAGACTATTCTCAAAATTAAAAATAGTTTTTTCTTAATTGACCTTTTTTTAGAAACATGTTTGCAAAGAAAATCAGTCCCTTTGTAACCCAATATTGTTTAAAAATATGATTACACACTTTTCTGGTGGGTACTTTCTACAATATTTTTTTACAAGATAAGGGGTAAATATGAAGTGTGTAAGGGAAAATAAATTAAAAGTACTTATTAAATGGAATAATAATTGTTTCTGAAATAGTCCTGAAACATGCAATTCTTTTTTTAAGCTCAACAATAAAGAAAATAATCCGTCTACCTTAATAAACATTTTTTTTAGAAGCAGTACAAAATTTTGTTGGAACCTTCCTATCACATCTGTGCAAAATCAAATCCCTGCAGACTCTTGATGTCGCCGGTGATTTCAGGAAGGCATCTCGGTGATCAGAGATGGGTAGTCCTGTAGGGTTTTACCCTTGTACACCAAAGTATTACGTAAGCAGTGGTCTCGTCCTCTTCGAGGCATGCCCAGAGTACAGACAGAGAACTGTGAAACAGATGTTAGTTGAAAAGACCATGACTAGTTAAGATCACTGAGCCATAGCAAGGTATTTGAAAGCCAGCAGCTTATTGTAGGCATTGCTTCTTTAGCTTGTTTGGATGATGGGTTCCGGACTGTAACCAATTATGCTAAAGCCTCTTCTGGTCAGTTCATTTGCATCACCAGCCCCTGGAGCCATTGTGATCTTTCAATCCATTGCAGTATTTAAAGTTTTTTATATACTTACCTCCATTAGACATGTATAACACTTTTATATTAACCTAGAGTTAATAGTGTGATTCCTTAAGGGTTAGTAACACCGCCTTACTGTAGAAGATAATTCGAACAAGGGCACCTCTTACCTGCTTAATAGTTAAGGCGTTCGTGTTTATGATATGCACACATTCAGGTTAGAACACTCTGCTGTGCTTATCTAGTTGTGTTGCTATGCTGATGTTTGAGTCTCCTGAGAATGTCCTGGAGCCTTCAGCAGTTGGGGTGTAAAAATGACCCTTGCTTCAGTTTTTGTTCAGCTTAATAATTTTGTTTAAAAATAATCTCCCAAATATAATCCAGGGTTACTGATGCAAGAAGGGCAAGAGTAATAAGTTTGTATATATATGTTTTCCGTCTATACAGCATTGTTCATATAATTTTCTTGGCATTATTCTGTCTTCATCTAAGCACAATTTCAGATGATCCTTTGAATAATATCTTGAAATCGGTAATTCTCAGTGCTTTCTTTTTCTCTTTAAAATTATTTTGCCATACTGTTGTCTGTACCCCTACACAGTCATTTTCAAAAATTTATCATGTGAGAATTAAAAATGGAGTTTTACGGATCACTCCCTAGTAGGCCCTTGTAGGCTTACCTACTGCTTACCTACAAAAAATTATTTTATTTAATGTCATCTCTGTCATCTCTGTGTCTTCACTAACTTTAGTTTCTTATTTTTCAATTTTGCTTTAACTTTCAATTTCATTAAAATATTACTAATCACTATTCTATGTTCTATGTCTTTCTCATCACTCTTATTTTAACACTTACTCATACATTATAATAAAATTTCAATTAATTTTCTATACTCTGCAAAGTACAAATCATCAATTTTACAAATTCTGCCCATTTTCTGCAATTGTGGTGGTCCTGGCTGTGGGTGACACATTTTAGAGGTTAAATTGAAATCAAAACCAAAAATTATCTTCAGATACTTAAGGTAATTTTTATTTTCTTGGACAGCCAGCATTAAGCAGCCATGGGCACAACCTCATGGCTGCTTCATCTACATTTACATGTTCCTCTGGTAATTGTACTTCAATCACATTGCATAACATGGTCTGCAGTCAATCTTTTTAGTTTATAAATATAATGCAACACCTGGTGTGCATCAAATGTCAATATTAGTAGTTTACAAGATTACACCAGCCACCAGCTTTAAAAAAATACTATTAATATTATTTTATATTAAGGTACAATTTTACAATACTTTTTGTACATATTTTATCTCTTTATAAATTTTTATATTAACTGCCACAATTAATAGATAGTATTTTCATTTATTTATAATTGAGCCTTTGTATTTATTGCTTTATAATTAATATTTAATGTGCTGGTTTACACATAAAATTAAAAATGGTAACAAGATTGACTTTATATTTAACAGTTACAATAGCAGGTGTTTATAAGTACCCTGTTTCTAATTTACCTGTATGGGACTGTCTGAATAAATATTGTATGTTTGCTTGTTATTGTAAAATATGTAAGAGATTTTTTTCTCAAAGATATGTGGGATATGGTGTTCAGGAGTAAATAATTGATTTATTTACACAGGTCTTCTCCTAGCAGGGTGGTGGGCGGTCGGTGGTTGCGTCAAGTGCGCCAAGCGAGTCGCAATCGCCGCAACAGACGCAACGTGACATCGCCTCTGCCGCGGTCCACCAACCGAAACTCAAGTCGCGCGTCTGACGCTGAACCTCAACAGCACGTTGAACTGCGAAGAAGCTCACGTCTAGTGAATTCATTGCCAAGGTCTGATTACTCTATCTCCGAACGCTGGTCTTACGGCGCAGACGTCTACGAGACTCGCTACGACACCGACTACAGAAGCGGAGACTCGTGGAAATACTCCAGCAGCGCTAATTCACGGCGCGGCCGGAATTCGTCGCATGAACGAAAAAAATATAAACGCCATTCAACTTCGACTAGCAAAACTACAGAAGAGTGCGTCGCGTACTGCACACGCTCGCGGACTGCTCTTAGATCCAGTGAGAGTGTTTGTGAGCCGCTCGCGAATACTCTGAGAACGCAAACATTATCGAGAGTACCAATTAATCAAAACGCCTCAGCGACTTCCACGCAAGAGCTTCCTTCAAATCAAACCGAAGGTGGGCTGCTGCCGTTAGACGAGAGGGACTTTGCCTACTCGCCGTTCAGTTCGTCGACTATAACCGAACTCATCGATTCGGATTATTCCGTGTACAGCCCAACAGCTAGCCGCAGGAAAGGCAAAAAACGCAAACGATCTACGCATCGTTCACTATCGAATAGAAAAAGTAATTGCTTGGTAGACATCGAAGATTGTAAAAAGAAGTTTAAGATAGATCCCTACAAAGAGGCCGACGAAACAAGCGAGGACGCTATTTCAGATAGCCGCCCGGAATACGATTCAGAGAGACCAGAGTCGGCCTCCGCCTCGCATTCCTCGTGCACCTACTTGCTGCGCAACAGGAACCATCGAGACCTACCGCCGCCCACGGCGACTGTAATTAGTGATCATTCAGGTAATCTATCAACGACCTCGTTATCCTAATATTCGTTAACGCATTCCAAATAATTTTCATGTCTTGTAATTTGTCATTTCACTATCCTTAATATCTCATTATGCCATCGAAAATATTGTTTAGTATTAATTACTGAATGCTAATAATTGGTTATACGGGGCTATAAAAGGTTAGTCTCATTAAACAATTATCACAGTCGTTATCCTCTATCTGTATCGAATGCATCCATTCATAAAACATAAATTGTGTGTTTATAGTAAGTAATCTTTCAAAACTGTGTTTGCAGCCAGTACTTCTACGAGTGAGGTGGGTAAAAATCAGACAGTGATTGAACGCAAGAGCTCGGAATTTTGTGGAAGAACCGTTACGCCACCACCGTATAAAGATTTGCAAGGTGATTATTAGAATACTATTAATTTTCAATTAAATTTATTATTCTGTTACAATTAGATGTCATTAGCGAAAATCAATTTGTGTATAATTATTTAATGGTGTCTTACAGAAGCCAGCTCGTCGAAGGTACCCACTAGTGAGAGCAAGCTTCTCATCGTTCCACGCGACCTCCCGTATTTAAGGCAAACTAACGCTCGTAGGGTAAGTGAAATTAATAGTTGAATTATATGAGGCAACGTTCTGTAAGTACTTATTGACCTTTTGTTGTTTGCAGAGTATCGCTGCTGCGACGGGTGCGACCCTGGGTGCTTGCTTGACTAGAGGTGCTGGTACTTCGCAGCGCCAGAGGCAGGACGCTGCTTCGAAAACACAGGTACGGAATTTTTATTACATTTTTTTATTATTTTACTATTTACAGAATAGTAAATTTTTTTATACAACAGAGAACGACAATCTATCATTTACACAGGCTATCGTTTCTATTTTTTTGTTTTTCACATTTCCACTTTTCTCTAGTGGTGATATTTTCGTAGCAAAAGATCGTTCTTAGCGATGAGACTACCTATTGTTACACTAGCAATATATAGTTTAATGCATATAACTTCAGTACTTAGTCTATTTCTTTAGTAGTATGTAACTAGTAAAGCAATAAGTGTATTTTTAAATAGCAGAGTTATTCTGCCTTGTTATCATATTTTAAAAACTGATCTATTTAAAACATTCCATGTAAGAACTTGGAGTCTAATGATGACCAAACCACAACGTCCTTTTTAACAAACTATTGTTTTGCACGGACGCATATGGTAAACGTTAATTGGAAGGTTAGCTTTTTGTTCTTTTATGTATCAGTCAATTATGAGTATGGTTTTTTTTTAGGTATCTGGGAGTGAGGAGGCGAGCGGGAGCTCGACGGCCGGGCGGCGAGCGCGTGCGCGCGACATGCCGCAGCCGCAGCCGGCATCTACGCGTCGAGAAAAACGAGGTGAGCTTAAACCACAGGCTTTCCCTAGCCACTATGCCCAATCTACTGCACTATAACAACGTGTATCGACTGAGGGCACTTGAGTCTGGTCATTTCATCGTGCGTCCACCGAAGCGATCTAAGAGCTAGACGGTCCTAATCCTTTAAAATAGTAGTATGTAGTGGTTTGAGACGATCCTCCTCAGAGGCCTTCGAGTTTCATTACCTTTGAAAGGGTTTTAGGCTAGGCGCCTTTTGCAACCTGATGCTCCGAACCCATAGAATCTGCAAATGTCATTTCGATTGTATTATCGATTACAATAACCATAACAAATTAATTCCCGTTAAACACACATTACCAATTTCTTCAAATGAAGACAGTTCATTTTTTAAGATAGCTTAAACAATTAGCTGTTTTTTTATATTTTTATACCACAAAGTTTTTTATGAAAAGTAAAAAATGCTATGAGAAGACTCTTTTCTTTAACCATACAGATCATTGAGTAGATTTTTTCTAAACATTTTTTGATTTAATACAAAATAAAAAAGGCATAGGGATGTGTGACCAAACAAATAATGTTGTGTACATCAAGTATTAAGATGAAAATTTAATCTAATATATAAAATTCTCGTGTCACGGTGTTCGAACTTGAACTCCTCTGAAACGGCTTGACTGATGTTTACCTTTTTTTTTATTTGTAAATTCAAATATCAATTTTTTTTTGCAAAACAACGTTTGCGGGATCAGCTAGTCATATTATAAAGAGAATGCTTTCCGGAACATTCAATCAACAGTAGTGTGCAAATAAATCGCATTTTATTTAAGTTTTTTTTATTGGGCTTTAATTTTTGACTGTACAAAATGTGAAGGCAAATGACTGGACAAGGGGGGTGCTAGTAAACCATTTAATTTCCCTTGCCAAACAAAAATAATGCAAATCATTCTCTCGTCATGTAACTTACAAAATACACCAGAAAAATAAAACTAAGTCATGAGTCTTGTTGTTAGTAAATAAAACTTTTGAGACTGACCTGTTATTGACATATAATTACAGCGCATAAAAGCAATAATACTTGTAAAACATAACATAAATCTGTAGAAAATATGTATATTACATCATCATATTTATGTTGAGACTTGAATTAAATTGGACCTAGTGTCTGCCCAAAAAAACTTTTTTCTGTAAAATAATAATAGTATGTTTCTTTGCTTCTTCCTATTTAAATGTATCTGATGAATACCAAGTTAAGATTTTATTTTTAAGCCTTGATGTGGCTTGTTATTACACAGTTATATGTCATTGATTGTTGAACACTTTGTTCAACTATTTTATTTATAATGATGTCAATTAAATATTTGTTTTCCTTAGATATATTACTTTTCATTGACAGCACTAAGTATTTTTTTTATTATTCAGGCAAAACCAGCCTGGGTTCGTGTGCTAGTACTGGTGGTGCGTCCAGCCGGTCCCACCCCCAGCCTTTAACCACGGTAAATATGTTTATCATGAAATGCTTTCAATTGTTTCAAACTCTTTCATGATTAATTTTTTAACATTAATATAAAATGTTTAATGTGTAGGGTGCCGTGGCGTCCACTTCTTCCACACCGCCGGTGTCCGCTTCGGCCGTTTCGATGCCTGACAGTGCATCCAACGATGCCAAGCCCAAAGGCAAAGGTTTGTAAAAGTATAGGCATAAACAAAAAATCCTTAATTTTTTTCTACTAATACCAATATGAATAATGCCTTTGTAGTTTTATATAGAATTGGTAGTGTGTAATAAAAAAACAAATGGTACAACTTTATTAAAACTTAATGCACTGACATTAATGCTTTTCAAAAAAAAAATTAATGAAATTAATATTATTAAATAGAAAATAGAGATTTGGAACATCAATCAATATAAATTTTTGTAACAAAATATTTGGAAACATTTTTATTAATAATATGACTGATAACTATGACTTGATAATAGACATGTACTGTTGTTTACTTGAAGAAAGTATAGTTGTACTCTATTCATATCACGTATTTTGTTTTAAATTAGATTAATTTTTTTCGTAATGTTTTTGAGAAGAGTTCTTAATATAATATAAATTTTGATATATCCATCAGATTTGCCGGGAACTGTAAGAGGTTAACATGCCGTGCCATACCATGTAGTGGGCGTCTAGAGGCTAATATGATGATGATGAATCAAATTTAAATATTTGTGCAGCATCGTCTTCGGGCGAGGAGTGCAACAGCGGCGGTGCAAGCGCAGGCGTGGGTGCTGTTGCCTCAGGCGGAGGCGGAGAGGAGTCCTCGTCAGAAGAGGGTGAGGTTGGGCGGCTGCAGGCGCTACTTGAAGCACGTGGTCTACCACCGCATTTGCTCGGCGCACTCGGTCCACGCATGCAGCACCTTCTGCATCGCACCGTCACTGCTAATTCAGGTTATTATATCCATAGTTATTAAATTGTACAATTTCAATCCAAAAGTCCAGAAGTCCCGAAGATAAGTAAAAAGTGAAAAAGTTCTGTTTTTTAATTATTTCCAAGCAAAATTAGAATAAATAACTGAATAAATAGCAATCTATTAAATAATATATTAATATATATTAACTTGTTTTTGACAATAACTTAAAATCATTTTGATTGAACAATCAAATTTAAAAACAAAGGACATTTGAAATATTTTGATTATATGTAATATTTAAATAGCCTCAAATACTAAGACATTTCTTTGCACAAAATAAAATTGTGAATAAAGTATATCGAAATGTATATCAATCATTAAGACTGGAAAAAAATATATTATTTGTACAACATAAAGACCTTTGTAAACGAACATCGAACAGGCATTTATAATAAAAGGAGTTTCAAATCCGATATACATAAATAAAGAGTAGTCTATAAGACCATAATAACTGCTTATTATGTACAAACTGTTTAGTGGATGTCCTGTAATTTGTAGTGTTTTCATTGTGTTATTAAATATAATATATACATATATCCAGTGATAAGTAGAAGTACAGACAAAATATTTTGGCGACAAGTGGATTTTTTTAATGAAAAAGAGGACACATTGCACAAGCATGAAGCTTGAATAGTAAATGACTTCTTTAGGAAACTAGATGCTAGGGAATTTATAATTGCAGATTCTCTAGCAATTGTACACACTGGTTGTATTACTTATGGCTGATAACTATATGACAGTTTATAACCATAATAACACTAGCTATTAATGCATATTGTATAAGGCTATAATAAATTGCATATCTACACAAAAATTGAATGCCAAATTGATGTATATTAATGGTGATACATTGTTCCAAAAAGTTAGCTACTTTACAATTCGTTAGCAACATGTATTTTAAAACAAATATCCATAATTTTTTAGCTGCTTCCAAAGCCGCGCAACTTCTGGCTGGCCTACAAGCCACAGGAGATGAGGGACAACAACTGCAGGCAGTTATCGAGATGTGCCAGCTGCTTGTCATGGGGAACGAAGATACACTCGCCGGGTTTCCGGTGCGCCTCGTTGTACCCGCGCTAGTCAACCTGCTCGCCGCGGAACATAACTTCGATATGGTATACCATTTATATGATTATAGACGACAAATTATTTAACAATTCAAATTATATTATAATGTTGCATTTGTTGATGTAGTATTATTAAGTGAGCATTGTAATTTCAGATGAACCATGCGTGCCGCGCTCTTACTTATATGTTAGAAGCGTTGCCTCGTAGCAGCGGCGCCGTTGCACTCGCAGTACCGGCCTTCCTTGATAAACTCCAGGCCATTACTTGTATGGACGTCGCAGAACAGAGTCTCACTGCGCTTGACATGCTGTCGCGGCGTCACTCTAAAGCCATATTACAGGCGGTAAGTTCAACGCTGTTACATAGTATGATTTTGAATTACATTTTTGTAGTTTTCGTATCATAGACTGTCAGTTTACGAAAAGTACAAAGTTCAAACTATTTTTATTTACCATTAACTCCCCGTATAACGTGTTATAACATTTGAAATGCTAGAAAACAACAAGTTGTGATTTCCAAATCATCACTGATAAACTGGTGATTCAACAACACTTGAGTAAATTGTCAAATCTTAGATAGTTTCATTAATCAAATGATATTTTTTAAAATGAAATTTATGTTATTACCAAGAATATAATATAAAATTAACTAAGTAACTTAAATCTGAACCAATTTCATTAATTCAAAAGTTTACATTAGAAATTACAGTAATTCTTCCTAATTACCTATTAACCATTGATAATATTTAAATTACATCACGCAATGTAAAAAATAATTTTGTATAAAATTTGTTTGTATTATAGTAATAGGTACAAGATTTAATTCCCACTTATATTTACTCCTACATTGATATGACGGTGATATGAATTTTTTTTTTAGGTTTACTATAGACAAAGTTTACTATAGACAAGTACAAATAATATTAGTTAAACAGTGATTAACTGTTTTTCCATAAACAAACCTTTTAAAAAATTTCTTAGGTAATTGCAACTTTGAGGACTTCTCAGGAACTTGATAGACTTATGTACTCTATTATTTATGAAGTTGAATGAATTATCAAATAGTAAATTGATTAACTTATGATGCATTGTAATAACATTTTTTATTATTTTTGTATAGCGCGGTGTATCTGCCTGCCTGACTTACTTGGACTTCTTCTCTATCAATGCTCAACGTGCTGCATTGTCCATCACGGCAAATTGTTGTCAAAATCTGACGCCCGATGAATTCCATCTCGTCAGGGACTCCCTGCAACTATTGGCAAACAGGTTTGTGTTACTTCAAATTATGTAAAGCAGTGACTATAGTCTTGTTTCATGTTTGCAATATGTTCTTTGTATATTTTAACTAATTTTATATGAGTTGTTTATATTTCATTCCATATTTCTAGTTGCTAATATAAATTAAATAAACACATTTACTTCCTGCAAACAACGCAAGGTTTTTTTATGTCAAAATAATATGTAAAATATCTTTTATTTCTTAACTATGTTAGATAACACTTTTTTGATACTAAATGTCTGTGTTTTGATTTTTTAATGGCTATTAAGTATTTAAACACCATAGTTGATATAACAGTACAAGAGTTGTTATTTTAGAGAGTCTAGTGCGGATCTAGCAAACCTAGCTAATCCAAATACATTAAATGCAGGTTAAGGTTGATCCATTTTTTAACTTTTTAAATTTTACTTTATTTGTTTAGATTAACTCAGCAAGACAAGAAATCTGTGGAATGCGTCTGTTTGGCCTTCTCTCGTTTGGTAGACAGCTTCCAACATGATCCAGCGCGACTTCAAGAAATAGCCACGCCAGAGTTACTTACTAATTTGCAGCAGCTTGTGAGTCAGAAATTAATACTAAACAAAATTTAAGTATATGGGTAGTAGCTGTTTTGGGCATTATAACAATATCTCTAAGCGTTCAAGAAGGATTAAAAAAATTTAGGTTTACAATTCGTAATCTGGAAATTCACGGAAATAAATCTGCTTTCGAAAGTAAAAACTAAAATTTTAGCATGACTTTGCCTATCAACATACTCAGATTATATTTGGAAAAGCGCAGCGGCAGTTACTTCTATAAGCAATAGGAATATTCCATATTGAACATTACGAATGGGAAGTTTGAAAGTGGAATAGGTAAGAATTGAGTAACCGTTAAAAATAGAAATTTGGATGAAATCACCTGTTTGGCATCCACTCGCAGCACAATTAATTAATTAAAAAAGTAATACCTTTATAATAATAGTAATATCTTTATTTATACGAAACTTACTAATTCGTGGTTGGAACTTAGCTGCAACGAAAATTTCCATAGTTAGATCTAATCTAGGTAATATAATAGAACTGTAGACTGACTCTATTTTGAAAATAGTTTACGAGAACAGAAGTCTGTGAACTTATACAATAGATTAATTCGAAAATAATGAACAAGATATTCAATGGCGGTCTTATCGGTATACAGCTGGTAGTGCAACCGCCGTTGATATCTGGCGGCACATTCATCACGGTGTTGCGACTGCTGTGGGTGATGTGCGCGGCGTGCCCGCAGCTCGCACTCGCGCTACACCAGCGTTCCATCGCCGACACGCTGCTCTGCCTGCTCACGGGCTCCACGTTACATCAAGAGGTAAGATTGTGCCGTCCATGAACACTCCTATACACTAATCTTCTTCCACTTCTTCCACATATATTAAAGTAATTAATTTTAGTCTGTATATTGAATAGCGTAACAGTATTGAAGCATTATAATACCAACACTTTATACTACATAACACTTTATACAAGTGCTTGTGTGCCAATTCTTGGAGATTAAAATATTTGTAAAATAATACTTAAAAAATTATTTCTAAATTGTTTGTCAAAACATAATGTTTATCGATTTAATTTAAAATTTTGTATGTATAAACTTTATGCAAGGTTAACATGAAAAGGGTAGAACAGAGAATTTAATAATGTTTATAATTTATGTTGATAAATTTTGCATTTTTCATTTACAGCAGGTGGAATTGATCCCGCGCTTACCGCAAGAATTGTATGAAATTACATGCCTGATCGGAGAATTGATGCCTCGCCTACCTACGGATGGCATCTTCGCAGTCGACGCCCACCTCGACCGACCGTGGTCCGCAAGCGCCGACCGCGCCGCACACTGGCAGTGGCGCGACGATAGAGGTATTTTATAGAGTCGCTTGTTTATTATCACCTCGTTATTATCGTGTCAAAATAGTTCATAGTTCTGCTATCAGTGGTATATTTTTTTTCAAATACAATTAAAAAGCGCGTGGTATATATATTACGACATGAGAAAATAAAGAAGTCTATTTTTATGAATTTCTTTTCATGTTAAGAATTTTGATAGAATTTTCTTTATAATTTACATTTTTGTTGGCTACTCATTCATATTTTTTATGAGCGTGATCTGATTTCCTATTGCCAAAGCGAGAGTAGTCACCTATGTATAAAAAAGGAGCCGAGAAGAGTTTTAAAATATTTGGGCGAGTATTTGCCAATCTCATTAAATAAAGAAAAAGATTATCGGAATTGGCGATTGATCAGGCGTATGGCGGTCCTACTCGTGGGCAGAGAGCCGAGCGTTGGAGGCGGGCGCGTCGGGCGGCGAGGAGGAGGTGTGCCTGACAACGCTGGGCCGCTCCTACACCGTAGACCTGACAGCGATGCAGCAGCTTAATGACCACACCGGGACTGCGCGTCCCGTGCAGCGCGTCGCGCCGGCACCGCTCTCGACAGACGCTTCTGCCGCCAGCGCTCCCGGTAAATTGCCAACTCAATGTTAAAACTAATTTAAGATTTTAGTATTAGTAAATATTAAATACCAATTGAGGTATTGCAAATATATCAACAGTGAGTTCATAATAAACTACACTGACGGACTCATAGACTGCATAAATGTACAAGACGCTTTAGACGTAAACATTAAACCAAGTATTCAGAAGCTATATTTTGGTTTTATTAACTTCATATCAGCTCTTGTTTTATTAACATAATATCACATCCTTCAGTGCGCTTTTGTACACTGGCATTGAAACATTCAATTTTTTTTTAACAAAAACGATAAATATAACAAGAATTGGTTTTGGTTGGTTTATTGAAAAATTAGTCTTTACTATAAAAAAAAGATGAAGGATACAATGTTACAGATTTTAATCAATTTCACAAAGATCTCATTAGGGTTATTAAACGGTTCTGAGGAATATTGTGCCATTCTTTTGAAATGGCTGTACAACAGTTACAGCACAGGATTTGTTGTATATACAGCTGTTTTCAATTTTATTGTTATAGGTGTTATCACCATTCTATGAAATATTAAAACTTTATTGTACATGCCATTCATCAAACAGATCCCCGCATAGCAATGGTGCGCTGTAATCCGTCGCTGGTGCGTGCGCTGCTTGCTGTGCTGCACGAGGTGTACTGGAGCTCGGCCGGACCGGCCGTACGCTCGCAAGCATTGAAGGCCATCCTCCGCTGTGTATATTACGCCGACGCACCTCTACTACGTCAAGTTCTCAAGATGCAGGTAACTTTTTTGTCGCTAGCTCTTTTAACTGTAAGTCATATTTTCAAGAAATATTAGATAAATCTTCCATATATACATCAATTTTTATAAACCAATAAAACTACCTTAACCAAAAATGCAATGTAATATAACAGTATCTTTATAAAATATGAAATATGTCTTTAAACAGTAATTCTCACAAACATTAAATGGTGTAAGTGTAAAGATTTGTGAAAATGTAGGCAGGAACATGAAAATAGTGTGCAGTTATTTATTTTCACTTTTTTTTGTCAATATATGTTTACCTAAAATGAATAAACAAGAAACTTCATTAAAATTTTCCCAAAAGTTAACTAAATAGAAATAATATAATTAAGGTGATTTCATCGCACATCGCCGGAATGATGGCGTCCAGCGACCTACGTATCGTGGTGGGATCACTCCAGCTGGGTGAGATTTTAATGCAGCGCTTGCCCGAAGAGATGGGGGCTCAATTCCGTCGCGAAGGCGTACTCCATCAAGTAGCTCAGTTGGCTGAACGCGCACCGCCAGCGCATCCTACGGCACAACTTCATACGCCGCGACAGCCCAAGCTGAAGGTAACAAAAATAATATTATTTATATGTATATATATATATATATATAATTTATTTATTTTAATATATATAATTTAATTTTGAAAAGCACACCAGAAGCAGGTGCATCAAAAGGATACAATTAAGCATCGCAAAAATAAAAATTCTGTTGCACCTGCTTATTTAAGGTTTGTTTTATGACATATAAGCAGCAAATAAGAAAGCAAATAGGTGAACTAATATATATATATATATATATATATATATATATATATATATATATATATATATATATATATATATATATATTATAAACATAGTACGTGCATATACGTACGATACATATTCATACATATACCATATAAGCCATACCATATAACAAATGTATTGCATAATGATGTACCAAAGATGTACAGAATAGATTTTTGAAAATAAATTAAGACAATTTTATTTTAGTAAAGGAAATTAATAATATTAATAATTAATATAACCAATCAAAATTAATAAAAAAACTAATTACATAACACTAAAAAAGTTTTCAATATTTAACTTTTAAGCTTAATATAGATGGCATTTGAATGCCAAACAGAATAAATACAAGACTGATGTATTCAGCACTTTTAGACCGTCATGGTAAAATAATATCCATGATATAGTTTTATTGACTTAGTTAGCTATGCTCAGTTTAAGATCTTAGTCCCTGAGGAATGTGGGCATTTCTTTTAAATTATTAGAGGTTTTTATAATATGTTTTTTCTTTATTGATGTTTATTCTACTACATACTAATGTTTTATTATTAAAGTTTTATTACAATCTAAAAAGGTAATTATGACGAGGTGAAATAATATAAAAAAAAATATTTTAACGTCTTCAGTCTCCAAGCGGCAGCAGCGTCCGCTCCGCCGGAGGATCATCCCCGCCTGCGTCCACTTCTGCAACTTCGATTGATCACAACTTATCTCTAGCTTTCTCCGCTTCTGGTTCATTTGTCGCAAGCTCTATACGTAAGTTTTACATTCCTTTTATTTTATAGTATTTTTAATTTATGATACGATTTCAAACTGCCACTGAGAATGAAGGACGCAGAATATGCATTTACTTAAGTCATTGGCGTAGACCAAAAGTGCATATGTGCATCTGTCCGTTTTTTCGACCAATATGAAGGTTCTTTAATTGTATTATTATATTTTAATTTTAATAGTATAAATAATTTTTACATTCAAAAATAAATCTCTTTCATTATTTAACCCCGTGCTAAAATATTGCTATAATTTTTTGTTTGCGCTTTAATTATTCCATGTGGCATTAAAGTATTCCGTCCCCAGCGACCGTTTTTACCTACCGATCGTTTCAGCAACCGCGGGAGTATTTACAGCCCACAAGGTTAATGATAATTAAAAAAATTAATAGACAAATATCTAAAATCTTCGTTTTACAGCTACGGGTAGTGATGGTTCGGAGCCCGGACCAGCCACGTCGGCTTCTACATACACACATACTTCCAGTACAGTCCACAGGTCAGTGCAGTTATCAATTTCGTTTTATTTTTTACAATCAACAGATATTTAGTTATGCAAAAACTGCATAAGAGATTATTTTATATTCATTGGTTTCTTAAACAGGTCAGGTAGTCCTCTGCAGCTTGCAGAAATGTTGAAACGCAAGCGCGCGGTGAAGAGGTCGGGTGGAGCACCGGCGCGAGTGCCGCGGCGCCGCGAGGACGTGACTCCCGCGCACCAGCCGCCTGCTGCACCCGCGCCTCCCCACGCCCACGCTCACCACACTCATCAGGCGCACGGTCATTACCTCTTAAATATTTTTTTCGTTGACCAATTTAATGAGAGTGTTAATGGCATGAGAAAAGAAAATTATGGACATAACGTAACTGCGATAGCTTCATAGCTGATGTTCCTAGCATGCAACACTATGCTTATAAATGGGAAAGAAAAACATCACTAAACATGTATCACAGGGGTGGCCAATCCACGATTATTATACATAAAAGCAGAGTTTCTTACGCAACAGTTTCTCCCAGTACTAATGCTTTTCCAAGTGGTGGCTATGTTAACCAGGTAATAGAAAGCGACCAAATCAACGTTCGACCTTAACAGAGCTTCGCTACCTTAACAGAGGCTTAGACTTAAGGCCCTCTGCTCTTTCGAAAACGCAAAACCTGTAAATGCCACTTGGACATCAGTGTAAGCCAGACAAAAAAATATAGTTTTTTGCACAGATTGCGGTCTTTCCTCTGTGAGAGTCCAGCTTGTTTCTCAACAAATACGATAATATGGCAAAAAGTTTTATTTCAATTTACAAATAATAATCCTTGCTTGATCATAGATTAAAAAATTATTATGTAGCAGTAATACATTACTGCTACGTTAAGACAAATTTACAACACTACAATTTTTTTCTTTACTTCTACAGCCTCCGGAATCCCGCCTGCAGCCCGTTCGGCGTCTCGAGTTGGCGGCACGTCGAAAACATCATCTTTTCTTTCTTCATTGAACCCTTCACGTTGGGGACGTACTCCTCACGCTCACAAGGATACTGGACTTCTTGCTTCTCCGCACACTTCGACAAACCTCTCGGTTCAGAATAAGTTAGTGATAAATTAGCGTAATTCTTAACTACAAAAAATGAAAGAACGTATTTATCTCTTAGGCAATTCCTCCTTATAACCCGTTCGCAATTGCAACTAATTTCTTTACAAAAAATTAAACCTAGTATGAAGTCTTCCATTATATAGAAAGTATATTTTTTGTTAAGCAAATATACTTTTAAATTCGTGACATGCAATAAAACAATTAAATTTAAAATAAAGCTTAAAAAAGTACCACACTGAACACAGCCTGTATCGTATAGTGAATTAAATTTAAATTACACTCAAAGCTGATGTACAGCATTCGACAAAAAAAAGAGAATTATTAAAATGGATGTTATATAGTGGTTATTAGAAGCTATTCATAAAATGTTCAGTTTGTAAATTAACCAATTTAATATTTATGTGACGTTATTTTAAGTGCACGGATATACTTATGACTATTTCCTTATGTCATCTCTGGCTATAAATAATCCACGTGCGGTAATAAGACGTTATAGCAAACGAGCTGTTATACCAAAATACATTCTTAAGAGAACAGTGTACATTACTGTATTTATAAAGGTTACGAATTTTTCCACATAGTATGTGTATGCAATAGTAATTTGAAATGATTCGCAGGGAGAAAGTTCGAGAATGGATTGTGTGGAAGGCGGGTCGGCTGCAACGCGAGTGGGGTGCGCTGGGCGGCGGTGCCGGCGCGCTGGAGCAATTGGCCGCGCTCGCCGCCGCATTGCCGCACGCGAACCACCGCCGCGCCGCGCTGCACCAGCTGCGAGACACACTGCTGCATCATGACGTGTCGCCCTTCGAGGTACATTGCATTAATACCTTCAATTGAACTTTTAGGTTCATAGTTTAAAAAGTGATCCAGTTGGACTCAAGTTCAGGGTCTACCTTAACGTGACCAAAAAATTTGGGTTCATAATTGGTAACCCGGGGTCTACGAAAATTTATCTGCTTTCGATAGTGAAGAATTAAATTTTTTTGCTTGACTTGACCTATTAATGTAAGCAAACGATATTTTTAGAGGCGTTTTGACAGTTCAAAGTTTTGTTCAAACTTGCATATTCTAAATTCAGCATTTATTGTCGAGTTTTAGGAATATTTATGGTAGAAATGTAATCGGGCTTCCATGGGAACTAACTAATTTTTGAAAGTGATAATAATTGAAATTGGTAATTCTTGGTGGAGACAAAAAAAAGTAAAAATACAGTAAAATAAAATATACTTGTTGAAATGATCATACTGCAAATGCTTGTAATCATAGGTGTGATCTTAAGCAGCGTCATTCGTGTAATCCTCTTTCTTGACCGCCGGCGGTGACGCAGTTGGGGGGGGGGGGGGCTGGTTCGACTTGTATTGTGTTCCCTTGCCGGGAATATTTCCACAGGAAACAATTGTGGGAATTACAACTTACGTCTACTACTACTCGTCCCCACTCGTATCCACGCGTTCTGTATTATCTTGGATGCGTCCTATATCCTTCCACAGTTAGGAACGTTGGTTTTAGGCCGTGACGGTGACGATTTGATCTCTTCTTACATGAATCATATATATCACTCTTTAATAATTTTGATATAAACTGCCAATAACATATATAAATCTATAAATTAATTTTGCAGGTAAATCATTCAGGTGTATTGGGTGCACTGCTCCAATTTCTAACTTGTGAACCTGAGATAGAGTGTGTGGAAGTTCGAGATGCCGAATCTGAGGCTCGTCAATTGGCGCAAGAAATAGCAGAGTGTGAAGAGCGTCTGCGTCTCTTCCTTCACGTCTTTGCGGATATGCCGCTTGTGCCCGAGTAAGTCACACATAACAATTAAAATTATCATTTTTTATTTATCGTAATTAATCACTCATAAAACGCTAATAAATTTCGGGTCACGGTGTAAAACAATCTTGGAATTAAATGTTGATATTGTAATATTATGATAATGAATTACCACCAAGGTTGATAGAAACTAGCATAACAGAATTACAACCTAGATTCTATTCGTGACATTTTAAATCGAAATTTAGTTTTCTGTGCATTCGGGACAAAAGGTTTAACATATATGTCAACCATTTAAGCTCCATCTGTCGGCTACTAAAAGAAATAATGTTTCAGTGACAACGAGTGGAGTGAGAAGGTGTCGACAATCGGTGTGGATTCAGGCGCCGGCCCCTTGGCGGCGCTGGTGGGCAAGGTGAACGCGTGCGTTTCGCACCTCGAGCAGTTCCCCGTGCGCGTTCACGACCTGCCCGCCCGCCCCGCTACCTCGGCACTTAAATTCTTCAACACTCATCAACTCATGGTAAGTATCACCAACATCTAGGTTTATGACTTCTGTTTAATGCAAATGACAGCCTGCAATAATATTGTTTTTATTTTTATTAAAAAGCTGGAATTATTGCGATTATATAGTAATTAGACATAGAGAATGTCTTGCTGTCCAAAACTCAATCATTTCTTTGGCGTAGCCATTTAGTTCATGTGATAAGTAGATTCGATTTATGTTATTTTTTACAAGCTCGAAATATATATACAATATTCTGCTAGCTATTGTTATATTATCATACATACTATTAGTTAGCTGTGATTAGTTATAATGCTGTAAATTTCATATTTACAGCTTTTTTATCTGTATCATTTTGTCTGAGGATCTATCAGATAATTTTACTTTTTATTTCTGTTGCTGTATTGACATTTCTGATATTAATTAATAAAAGTAAAATTTTATATTTTGTTACAGTGTGATCTCAAACGTCATCCAACCTGCACTAACTTGAAACAATGGAAAGGTGGTGTAGTACGGATAGACCCGTTAGCTTTAGTACAAGCCATTGAAAGGTAAGTTTTCCTTTTAAGTCAATTGTGACTAAAAACTTTGTCTTTGGGAGTGGGCCAAATGAAGAATAAGTTCTTTTTAATATAATTTTAATATATTTACTACGTAATTATAATTACTTTATTAAACACTGTTTAACATATTATTTAAATACTTTTTATTCTTTGCGTTTTTGTGAGAAAAGATTACAATATTTATTCTGTGGATGCTTATAAGATGATGCTATCTGTTAAAGGTATCTAGCGCAGCGTGGGTACGCGAGCACGCGGGCGCGCGACGGTTCGTCCGCGGCCGTACACTCGGACGATGAGGGTGCATCTGATGACGACGTAGAAGACTCCCTCGCTACACCGCCTCATCATCAGCCCACAGAGTGAGTATATACTTACGTAGCCTTCACAAGAGAGCGCTCCATGCACATGGTCACACTTCTTAGTCTTAAATAGTTTTACGCATTTCAATTCAAACGCCAATTTAAATTCGGTAGCTGTCAGTGATGTAGTCATTGCATTTGTGTCTAAATTGTAAATACATATGTAACATACATAAAAATTTGTTCCTATAAATTCTGTTTAATAGTAAACCTGACAAAATGTTGTGTTATGTATGTGTGTTTGAGTTTATTTAGTATTTCTATAAATACCATGTTTGTATAACCAATTAACTTTTTATAACATTTGGTCTCTGCCCACTAATTGTCTCTGCACCACCTTGGGTAGATTGATAGTGAATACATTAAGTTCGCCTTTATTAACCCTTTGCACTCCAGCCTAGTAATGCATAGAGGCTACCAGCAACTCCAGCACTATATTAGTTCCAAGTACATACCTATGATGTAGAAGAAAAATAGAGTTGTTTCAATAAAACAAAATTTTTATTTCTTAGCTATTTTATAAACAAAACATATTCTAACTTATATTATAAAAGAAAAACATAAATTTTAGGACTTAAAATTTCTTAAAGTGTGATATCTTTCGAAACAATTGCCCATATGCATTCGCGGTTTACCGGGACAAGTATCACAGTATTCCGAAGTTTCGCGTCTTTGTCCTTTTTCCTGTCTATTAGAACAAACAATACAATCTCTTTTCTTGCCTTTTCGCAATATGTGCAGTTTTTTGTCCAGTCTTGTTTCAGTTGCTGAAGTGGAAGGTCTTGATCGATCTTCGCGGAATTCACCTACAAGTTGATCGACTAATCTCTTGACGAACTTCAAATGGGACAGTGGTTTTTCGTTCTTACTTTTTTTACACACTTATATAAAATGTATGCATTTATTGCAGACATCTCCATTCCCCAAAAGAACAGCTTCCTCCACCACTTAAGAGATTTTCTTAGAAAACAATATGATGATGCGTATTGATCAGCGCGATCAACACCACCCATTGAAGCCATTACGTCACTATCGTCACTATCTGTCTCTAAATGATCTTCTAATTCTATTTCACTTAAATCGTCGGCAAGCAACGCAAAATCGAGTTCATCTTCCACATCACTTATTTCACAACTATCGTCAAAATTTTCGCCTTCCATCTTCACTAGGGTTATAACGTTATGAGTGTAACGAAATAAACTTAAATAGAGCACTTTTTACTCTTATTACAATGTAAGCATAATAAACGTATCATAAACACTATAAGATAAGCACAGACTATTTTGCTTACCTAACTGTTAAGGGCACCAAGGCAGCAAAACAACCATGTCGCCGCTACGGCGACAGCGGATTTATTGTTAGCTTTTTAATGTCGCAAATACGGCGACAACGGAGTGCAAAGGGTTAAATTTGTATAAAGGTCAATAATAATATAAAAATACGTAACGCACGAAATTTCATTCACTACCAGCTCAGCTCATCTTTGCCATTTCAAAAGCTGTTCTTTTGTGCACCTCCGCACGTAAGTCGCCTATACTTACGTATGTTCAATTATTCATAAAGTTCATCTCGTCTCGTCCATTCGTGCGGACATACTAGTAACTACCTGAGGTATGAGATTAGGCACTATTAGTCATATACATACATATGTGCTGAAGTCATATATTAAACTTTGCATATCTGACATGTTTTAGGCAAACATATTGATTTGGTAGGTTAATATTTGCCGAACTTTCCACAAAATGTACGAATGAAGATCAGATCGAAAAATATGTATACACACCAAAAATGTAATGCACTTACTTATTACTCTTTCTGTTCTGTAATTAAAATTACCTGAATACTCATTACAAAATCGACCTCTTTCGACAACTCTAAAAGATTGATGATAAACTAACAACCTTACATTAACATTAATGCACAGTCTAAATATAGTCATGTAATTATTTTGTCTTATTTTCAGCTCTGAACACAAACTTGAGTTCCTTATTGGCGATACTGTGCTGCCCTACAACATGACCGTCTACCAAGCGGTTCGTCAATTCGGCGAGCAGACTGACGCCGACACCGACACTGAAACGCCTCTAGGTAAGGGCTATTGCATTACTTTGGCATACAAAGTGCGCTTGAAACATTTTATCTTATACAACCGAATTCTAAAAAACACTGGACACTAGTTGAAACGCCTCAATTATGATAAAGTATCCGGTTTTCGTAATAGTAAAATATTTACTATAAAAGGATTTTATTATAGAAGCAAAATCCTTTCCCAAAAAGGATGAATCAACTATAATGAATGGAGTTTGTTTGTGTTTTCATTTTGTGTATTTAGTTTATATGTGTGTGCTTTATTACAGCTAACGCGGGTATTTGGGTGCAAACGCACACCATCTACTACCGTGCAGTGGAAGCCGGAGAACCGCCTCGCGCCGACGCAACGACTTCGCGCAAAGGCAAAGGACACACGACCAAACTCTCCTCTCGACGTAAACCCGATTTGTTGTGGAATGGTAACCTTATTTTTCTTCTTATATTATATACACATGTTACTAGGTAATATTTACATTTATAAGACCTCTGCGACTTTCATGTTTTACATCAACGCTTTACTGGTGTACGATTATTATAAATTTCAGTCTTGAATAGTCATAACCATAAACATAAAAAACAATAGTTTTATAATAAATATCAATAGTGCACATTGTTATTAATCGTTCATTAATATATACAGTATAAATTAATGTCAAAATTAAGTGATAATTGAAGTAAGTCAACAGAATACGATATAGGCATTATCCAACTTCTGTTATGGTTTGGTGGGATGTTAGCTTTGAAGGAGTGACTGAGCCATATTTTTCTGAATAAAATATCAAAACTACGGCAAAATTTTATCAAGATACCATTCTTGATAAGATAGTTAAGCTCCTTAACAACACTATGCTTAATAACCAAGAAAGGTGGTTTCAGCAAGTCTCGGCGCCGGGTTGAACAGCTCGATCCACCTTATTTTGTTAGGGACCAATGGAGACCACTTTGATTGTACTAACAAAGTATAATAATAATTTTGTTTTTCTATGTAACAATATTTGTCAAGACTAAGTATAATCTTGGCCATGGGTTTAAAGATTCTAGAGTGCTGGCCATAGACACTGGATGCAAGTCGCTTCAAACTGCTCCTCTAGAAAATCGCCGGGGGAGGAAGGCTTGTGTTCAGCAGTGGATGTCTTACGGCTGACATGATGTTATAATATCTACGTTAATACAAGAATTTGTTAAAATCAATAATTACATGCATTTTGTATAGGAATACTCACATTCCCAAAAATTAGGAAGTAAATAGTTAAGATTTACTGATATTTACAGAAGGCATAGTACCGCCACGCGAGTCACCGCTCGTTGTGATATTGCGCTCGCCACTCATATCCGGGGGAGAGGTGAAGGACGCCTCCCTACCTGCTCTGGGATTACTGAGAGCCTTGCACGCTTTGGCGCGCCACTGGCACACGCTCTACCGCGCTGCCTGTCTGCCAGATCACCGCCCGCTAGTGCCAAACTCTGAATTTATTAATGCCAAGGTATTAAGTTATGAAATAACTATTATGTATACATTTTAGTGATCAGGTTTAGATAACTATTTTTTAACAATAACATACATTTCTAGAAATAAAAATAAGAGTATTGTACTTTCTATAAGTTTTATATTATTATTAACTATTTTGTGGATAAACTATGTACAGTATTACATTACACTTATGTAAAGATTCTCAATTATATCTTAGTAAATTTAAGAAGCTCTTGAAATAAATACGTAAAAAATCTTTTTTTTAATTTAGAGGTTCTTTAAGTGAAAATAAAGCTCGAGAACGAATTTATCTACTACTGTATTAAGGATTTTATAAATTTAATGTAGACACAAAAACAGTTTAGAGTTTGTAGTGGACTGTTCTAAGACTCAAGGTGAAAGATAAGAATATGAGAGAGTTCAATCATATGATTTTAATTCCTTTAAAATTACTTGGGCCAATTTGGGTCTTTTGACGTTTTTATTGCGTGTTGAAATACCAAAGAGGTCACTGTATATAATCCTATGTGGATAATAACTTAAATAAAATAATATGAAACCAATCCATATGATTCTCCAATCCTTTGATTAACAGTTTATTTATTTATTATTACAGCTTGCTGCCAAGGCCAATCGACAGCTGCAAGATCCATTGGTTATTATGACAGGAAATTTACCACCATGGTTGAAAAAAATTGCTTATGCATGGTTCGTTATCACACTTTATTTTAATAACCTAACTTAATATAAACTAAAATACACCCACGACGAAAACAGAATTTTTATATATTTTTTTGATATTTTTATGAAAATGAATTGTTCATCATGTACATTATTAAATGACGGTCTATAGTATTTAATGATTAATATGGTATATTTAAAAAAACCTTTTATTAGTTGTATATGATTAATTCCCGCTTAGTACCTCTGGAGCATCTGTATTCGCCGCGGACCTACATTGTATAAACATTATTGTTTGTTTTGTGGTATTGTTTAGTTGTCACATAAGTAGTTGAAAGAATTATTGAGGTAATGGGCCTTATCATTTCAAGTTATTAAGTGACGACTTTAGATGTATGTAGTGTCATGTGATATTACAAAATCTGATAATAAAATGGTTTACTACTTATAGTGTTAAAATAAAATAAGATTCAAAAGTGCATGTAAATGCCAACTAGAATCAATTTATTTCAAATTAACATTTGAATCACACTTATAGAGAACAGTCTTTCCAATAGGTGATCTTTACACTCGTCATTTTGTAGAAAAAGTTATTAATATTTATTATCAATACAGTACTAGGTGGACCAATGACACAGTTAAGGTCACGGGAATGGTAATAATATTCGGGTGTGGGCGTCTATTGTCTGATATAATGAATGACATTCGCTTTGTAATGTATAAATTTTGTTGCAGTCCGTTCGTGCTGCCGTTTGAGTGTCGGCACCTGTTGTTCTACGTGGTGTCGTTTGACCGCGACCGCGCGCTTCAGCGGCTTCTGGAAGCGGGCGGTGAGCGCGGCGGCGCGGCTGCCGACGAGCGCGTGGCGCCACGCCTCGACCGCCGCAAGCGCACCGTGCAGCGCCACAGCGTGCTGCGCCAGGCCGAGCACGTGATGCACGAGTTTGCTCACACCAAAGCCTTGCTCGAGATACAGTACGAGAACGAAGTGGGCACGGGCTTGGGGCCCACGCTCGAGTTTTACGCTCTCGTCTCACAGGTACGCATCACAAAACTGGCTTAAACTTATACACTCAACTCTTTTTTTAAACAATTTTGAAATAACGCGTTTACCATTTACAATGATTACACTTTTTACGATCTTTAAATTCTTACACAATACATTTTTTAATTCAGTGTCGGTGCTACAGAAATTTATCTGCACAGCACGAAATTGTTATTTTACCTCTGGAATTTATCACAACTAATGATATATTTTGTCATGTATCTTGTCACAGCAGCCTAGTTTCTGTCAACTAAGCGACATTGTGCCCATTTTGCCCCATAATAACTGTCTATTTATTAATAACAAATATTTCATAGGAATTGCAACGTGCGGATCTCGACCTGTGGCACGGAAGCGAGAATTTCAAACAGAAACCCACATCATTTGGAGGTGAAATAGTGAAAAGCCAACCGCCGGTTGTGACTGATCGTTCATCAGACGCAGCCACTCGCTTGGCCTCGTCCGTGCGCGATGCACTCAGTCTCGACGAAGACCGTTCACCGCAACCTTCAGAATTTGAAAAAGAAACTTCTATTCCTTCCCCTGCACCAGATGCTACCTATGTGAATTGGCCTTGCGGTTTGTTTCCTCAGGCCATCGGACGTAATGCTAGAGCATCGCATTTGTCCCGCGTGAAAGCTAAATTTCGGTTTTTGGGAAAATTCATGGCCAAAGCTGTTATGGATTCTAGAATGGTAAGTTACTTTAATTAAATCTAGTCATCCTTCTTACATAATACGATGTGAATGTTGGTGAATAAATATAATAACATTTAAAAAATGTAGTAGTAGTTTTAGTTTTATAGACATTACTTGGCCATCTTATTAATTCTAGCTTACATTTTTTCTGCTGGAACTTTCACTGCTACCCAAGTGGCAACTGCAAGTTCCGCGAGCTCGGATAACAGCTTATACGTGCTAGTAATCATTAAAATTGAATGTTTATAATTGTAACCCTTGCAATTGACGATTAATGTATGATAATTTTGGAAACGGTAGTAGCGAGATTGTCGCTAATAAGAGTGGGAGTCATAGTATTTCAACTAGGGTTGTTAGGCACGCGCTGCTATAGTGTTAATATCTTAAGAAGGCAGTATATTGATTTTATATAGAATTCGATGTAATAACTATGTAACTAAAGACTACACTTGTATTTTCATTTAGGTGGATATCCCACTATCGGTGTCGATGTACCGCTGGCTGGTAAGCGAGCAGCGTTGGCTGGGACTGAGCGATGTGCGTCACGTGGCGCCGGAGCTGTGGCGCTCGCTGTGCAGGCTGCGACGCGTTGCCGAACGCGCCAGGACTATTGCAGCCGATGCCCGCCACACGGCAGACCAGCGCACGCACTTGGTGAGTCAACCCTAATTTGTACATTTTCTAAAATCTATCTAGGAAAAGCAGAATAAATGACAAAAATTCCGGACACCGTTTTCATAGACTATCAAAAGTAGATACATACACTACTCATCATCATGTCAGCCGATTGATGCCATTGCAGGCATAAGCCTCCCTCAAAGATAGCAAAATGACTGACCTCGCGCTGCTCGCATCCAGCCACTTCCAACCACTACAATTTTAGCATAGATTCTTCAAATTGTTGTGGCGCGTTGTAAGTCCACTGACAAATTGTTATTGACCAAAAATAATCCTTAACATGTTAGTTGCATATCTTATATCACGATTTGGGATCATTTTTTGCTAATTTTGTTACTGACGCTTTTTTTTCTCTTCGTGAACTTACTGAATGCTGATATATAAACTTTGGCTATGTCATTGGTTTAGCTGGTGGGGTCTACCTAGACTCGAGAAAATTACGATCCCAACAAGGCATCGTTTCCATGAGTTTTATGCTTCGATCACTGCCACCTCATATGAGCAATATCCATAGAGTAATGTATGACAATGTTTTGCAGATCAACGGATTGGAGCTGGACGGGTGCCCGATCGAGGAGTTAGGGTTAGACTTCATTCTCCCGGGTGACGGGTGCACGGAACTGCGGCGCGGCGGTCGCGACTTACCCGTCACTGCACACAACCTCCATAACTACATAGCGCTTGTTACGCACTGGCTTCTCTATGAAGGTACCTATATTTAACAAAGCACAATAACAAACCCCTATTATATTCTCAAATTCCGTAAAAACAAGTTATAGATAAAAACTGCTGACAGATAACTTATTTTTTGTTTTGTAGTGCTAAATGATTATTGTTATTAAAATATTTCGCTTGCAGGTGTAGTAAAGCAGATGGAGGCTTTTAAAGAAGGATTTGAATCAGTATTTCCATTGGCTAATCTCAAGATATTCTACCCTGAAGAGTTGGAACAAGTATTTTGTGGTAGCCCATCAGGTAAGTTATAACCTTTGAATTATCTTACCAGAATATTGTAAATGTAACCATCCTCTATAAGTATAAACATGAGGGACAACCCGACGTGTGCGCGTGACTTGAAACAAGTGAAAGCTTAATTTGACAACTGAGTGCCCGGTAGAATAAGATATAATTTAGGAATTGAATCAAATATAGGCGTGCAGACAAATATTACAAACTGTTTAGCAAGACATATGACTCGTGAGACGCTGCAAGTAAATAACAAATAATGAAGATTAAAAAGTTGAGCTTTTATTGTGAACTATGCTGTAACCAAAAACAGTTAAATAATAGTTTGTATATACAGCTATGTTCCTCAATATCCACATCCATCCACATGAGGAACTCAAAAATAACCATGTTGCACCAACTTTTAAATATCACTTACCGCCAATTGTATATGAATTATTGAAATTATAATAAATGTAATTTGTAAATTAGTAGGTTATTTAAAATATAAGAAAGAAACTTAATTATGGAAACTAATAGGTGGACGCGATCAACGCTGGGAAGCACGCATGCTGGCAGAGTGTATCCGGCCGGACCACGGCTACACGGCAGAATCGCGCGCCATCCGCATGCTCATTGACATCCTCGCGTCCTACTCGCGCGACGAGCAGCGACTCTTCCTACAGTTCGTCACCGGTAGCCCGCGGCTGCCCACTGGAGGTATTCTTAGTTGTCCAAAACGAATATGTTTTAGCCAAGTAATAGAAGCTATAGTATGGAAATGTATTTGTTAGGAATGCCATCTCAAACCCCCTTTTCGGTAGATAAGAATAGATTTTTAGCTGACTTCTACTCGTAAAAAATATTCCTACCCAAAAACTTTAATTGTTGTTGTGTATGTGCAGGTTTCAAAGCACTAAACCCGCCCCTGACGGTGGTGCGCAAGTCGTTAGAGTCGTCGCTGGATCCCGACGAGTACCTGCCGTCGGTGATGACTTGCGTGAACTACCTCAAGTTACCGGACTACAGCAGCGCGGAAGTGATGCGCGCCAAGTTGCGCCTCGCCGCCTCGGAGGGACAACACTCCTTCCACTTGTCGTGAATTCTCTGCCTGCCCGGAGTCATGTCACGTGAACTCACCAAACTCTTCTATATTCATGTATACTTTACTACTGTGTGAATGCGGTTAGTGATATTATAAATAACCATAACATTTCGGTGGACGCCTACCGTCTATGTGCAATCTGAGTGATTAATTTTTCCATTACGACAGACACTCAAAGTGCTGTGATTCAACTTTTTGTTCTTTTTCGATTACTTTTAGATTACATAAATGTGTTTATAATTATATTTTGTGTTAATTTAATGTGATAGCTTTGTATATTCTTTATCGATATGTTAGATTGGTTCTCAATATGTAAGTATATGGTGTGTGAGGTGGGCTTTGTGTGGGCCGGCTCTGCGGTTTCGGTGGCGGCTTGGGCCGCGCAAGCAGCACGTCACTTGTAACCGGCACCATTGTTATATATATAAAATATCTTATAACGTAAGTCACATTTCATGGACCATTGGAAATCTTCTTTGAGAGTCCCTACGAGTTATGATAGCATTTAAAACCAAGTGGTATATGTTTTGATTAAAGTTTAAGTATCACAAATAAATAAAGAAAAAGTGCAAAATTTAATATGTAACAATTTCAATAAAACCATGTAAACAATATTATTTGCCTTTGTTTAATTTAACAACTGAACCCAAAAACATGAGGAGACTCTGTGCATTTTAATAGTAATTGTGGTATTGTGTTAATATTAAATTATAATGTTTAGTAATTAGTTCTTGAAATAAACTAGAAATTTTTGAGTATAAAACTTATGTAAAACAATAAAATTTATCTGATTATTAATGTTTTCATTCTCAAAAAAACCTGCGCACTTGCTGGCTGGATTACAAAACTATTTAAAATAATCAGTAATATTACAGACCATTTAAAAGTACAAAAAAAAACAAAAGACAATGATTCAAAATATTGTTCTATGAACCCAGTATTAAGATGTACGAAAAATTAATTCAGATTAAAGGGTGTACGCCCTGAAGAGGTCCCTAAAAATTAAGTTTAGTGCATGGATGCACAGAACGCGGCCCGCCGGTCTAATATTGGTGGTGGCCCCCTGCCAGAAAAAATAATACTCTCGTACATACGTAAAATATTGAATTCTATTCCTTTGTTATTATCAATTCTTTATTGTCTTTAATTACCTATACTTCTGGCGGCCGGCCCGCCATCAGTTCATGATTTGCCCTAGTGGCCCCTAGTCTTAATAAGTCTGTGCAACCATGGTTTAGTGCAAAGAAAAGTGAGCCTTAATTACATAACAGGAATTAGCAATAAAAGACAAAAATGATTGAAACTAATATTTATTTACAGGGTCAGCTTAGCTTATATTAGTTTTAATTAATAACAATTTCTAATAGATAATAGAAAACAAACCAATTACAAAAATTGGGAATGTACTTAGTTTAACAGATATTGTTTCTTGTTATTGAAATTTCTATTTAATATTGATAATATTAAAAACCTTTACCTAAAAAAGAATTTGTCACCATCTAGTCTAACATAAATTAAAAAATCAGGATTTTCTATAGTACCATAGCCAGCCATCCTAATATAAGGCAGGATCCACCTATTGGGGTAAGACGTCTGAAGCTTCGGTCACCAGTGAAGCAATGATAATAACATGTGCCACAAAACAATCCCATTCCAGCCATGAAAAATCCTCCTGCCTGGAAAATATAAAAAAAAAAATTAACATGGTAAAATTTGCAATTTACACAGCATAATTAAATATGATATAAAGTTATGCACAGCTGATGTTAAAGACGATATTCAGATTTTTTTAATTAAAATAATGCAATGCTGATATTTATTGTAGTTAATAAGTTTTTATGCTTTAATCTTAGAAAACATTAGAAATTTCCTTAAAAATAACATTATCCAATTAATAATGTATGTGTGCAGTAAGTAGACAAATTATATGCAGCTTAAAAAAACATTATGGTAAAAAGCCCTTCTGTTGATTTAAAATTAGGTTTTTAACTGACAATAATGATCTAAACCAAAGTTTAATATTATGAAGAGGTTATTTAATACAATGAGCTTTTTATGGAA
Source organism: Battus philenor (assembly GCF_028537555.1). Taxonomy (NCBI): domain Eukaryota; kingdom Metazoa; phylum Arthropoda; class Insecta; order Lepidoptera; family Papilionidae; genus Battus; species Battus philenor. The sequence goes on from NW_027181715.1 coordinate 10,357,981, forward strand.
AGTGTTTCATCAAAATTTCCTGTAGTACCTCCTCATCACAAGTCATGTGTGGAACAAACAGCTTTACAAGAAAGCTGGAACAATATTTCTCATAACACATTTGATAAATTAATTGCTGAAATACTGAAGAAAATGTGTTTAAAGTATATTTTTAAACATAAATGGTATGGATGGATTTACATATTTTTTTCCTTTCTTCTTGATGAGTGTATCAGTTAATAATTTTAATTGGTGATTAAACCTCTTGCTCTAGTTTTATTTCACTTTTCTACTTGATATAGTTGATCCCAAGATTTTTGTTGGCAACTCATATCCCTGTGAGGAGATATCCAGATATAATATATTTAGTTAAACAGATTATTTTATTCAAAAATTATGAAGTGGTTTTAACAAGTTTCTAATGGATAGATTCACAAAAGAACTTTTGTTTTCCTGTCTGCCTACAAGTAGTATTTAGTACACTCGCAATAATCGGTAGTAAGGCATCTTAATTGCTTATTTAGTTTCACAATTCTTTTTAACCAAAAGAGCTTTCCATCATTACACAACACTCCTACTTTATTAACACTTCCAAATAGAACTAATAAGCCAGACTAATAACTCTTCATTTATATACTGTATTATGTACAAATGATAATTTTAACTTGCACAATTGCAGCTAACCATGATGCAAAATAAGTACAATGTGGCTTAGTTGCAGAAGTCAGAGTCCCAATATTATGTATATACACAGTTTCTTATTTTTGCATTGATATGTTTAATCTATTGGGATTTAACTTGGACAACACACAACCTCATATTGTGTACTGTGCAAGGTATACAACTCCACATTTGTGCCTACTCTTTGCTGAACACATACCTTCATAAGTGCATTGCTAATCCTGGTTATTACGAGTGATAGGTAAGTCTTTGGTTAGTAGTAAACTATGTTCAATTTACTACTAACTAAAGACTTGTAATTATCTGGTCTCATAAACTAATGTTTGTAACATTTTTTTTATAGACTCACTATGTATGGTCTTCGGCAAAGTGGTACAGTCATCAATGCTAATGTATGAAGAAAGTGGAATCTGTTAGCTGTTTCAAAGATCTTTTTCAAATTTTCTTTGCCTTCAGTTTCAGGGAATGTGCGATGCGCTCCCATAGCGCCGAGGACGACAGCAACAGCGCCACTCAGTCCTGCGAGCCTGACGAACGGTCCAGCAGCTTGGGCTAATTCCCACAAAGGCATTTTTATAATAATAGGTGCTGGTCGTGCAATATCTGACTTAGGCTTAAAAATTCCCTGAAATGAAATATTTGAGAATGCAATTGATTTATCATTAAAGTACACTATGCTGAGACTAACACTATAGCTGTTGCGTTCTGAACCGATATCGTAAATCGTTATCAAAATTATTGAAGGTTTTTTGTTAATTCATGCTACATATTTAAAATTTATCACTTACGATTTGGCGCAAAGCATTCATAGCTCCTTCCGTCACCGTATTAATCATAAAAGCGTCAGCTAAATTAACCATACCTTAAAAATTCTGTCGTATTCTCAGAAAAGATTTAAAACAATTATAATATAAGATTACGAGAACTCTCTTATTGATATTTTGACAATAGATTTATAGAGCTTTCTACGTTCATAAAAAAAAACAAAATCCGTAAATCGATTATTTCATCACTCGATGTTTGTCAATTTTTAAAAAACAACATCGATTAAAATTATGTTGGTTTTAATAATACTAAACTATATTCAACAGATACAATTATTAAAAAAATGCAGAATTTATCTTACTTGATCATGTTAATCCGTAGATTTGCGAGTTTTTGCATTTTAATTAACGTAAGAAGGAAGATGTGGGCTTCGTAAAACCAAACCAAAATAAAAAAATTTAAACTCGAAATTTGATTAAATTTAAATTTTAAAGTTCATTTAGAAACTAATGTTTAATAATTATGTATACATTTTTTGAGAAAATGGAATGCTTGTAAAATTAAGAACATTTAAATTTCTTTACAATTTTTGGCGCTTAATACAACAATTTATCATTTAATCATAAACTATCGATTAATGTTATTATTAAAGTATTTTCTATAAGAAAATTATCATTAGATACTCAGCTTCTTAGCTGAGTATTTAATAATTATAGTAATAAGCACTGAATCTTTTTAATAATTATTGAATATAGGAGTTACATGACACAAGAAAACGTCTTGCTTTACAACTTTCTATGCATTTCATGTGAAACATTGAGTACGCTTCCTTTCTTAAAAATAAAATGGTCAATAAATACTGAAATTTATAATTACGCATTTATTATTATGTTTCAAATTCGTTTTAAACAAAGAATGGTCTTTGCAAAAAATGGTGTCGCATATTTTATCCTCTCTTTTTTGATAGATTCGTTAAAACATATCTAAACCTTTGGATGGGGATTTTAATGACTACATGGGACAATAACAAGACTTCATGATAAAAATAGATTAGAGTAATAAGAAAATAGCAACACTTTAAGGCAGAGTTCCCTAAACTTTTTTGTGTCGTAGACCCTTTGCCATGTTTTTCCGTGTCAGGTAGACCCTCTACTTACCTGATATTGATTTCCTGTAAATTTCTAACTGTGGTGAAGTTTAGTGTTTAAAACTTAAAGTAAAAACACATGTTAATTTATACATTTATTAATTGGATTTAAATTAAAACTAATGAAAATGACATTTTGTATCTGTTATGTAAAATATAACATTAAATAAACATAAAAGAAACTATAAATAAAATAACATAAGCAATAAGTCAATATTTTTAGTGAGAAGGATGAACCTGATGTTTTAATAATAAATTATCAACATTTGGCGTCAATTTTGTAAGGGTTAATCTTAAATCTCCTCGGCTAATGATGTCCAGTCTGTTTCTTTTTTTCGTTAGGAGATTGGTAACAGCGTGAACCCCCTTTCCACTAGGTATAACGATGGAAAGGAAATTAACAATTTCCTCGCTATCTTCTATAATACAGGATAAGTAACAGGTATGTTGTTTTGCAGCCAGAATTGCTGATATCCGTTTTTAAAGTGAACCTTAAATTCTTCGTTTGTACTTAGTTCAGTCAGTTTCTCTTGTATTATGACATTCGTTTCGTCTATGTCACCATTTGGATTAATTATCCACGGTGGTATTACCATAGTCAAATATCCTCAAACCTAGATAGATGATTTCATAGCGTCATTGCCCAAAACTTTGTTGCATAAAAGGCACATAGGCAATTGTTTGTCCGGCAATGATGGAATGAAGCCAAATTTCAAATAATCAACACTGTACTGTCTACATTTCTTTTTAGATTCGGACATGGCGTCAGTCATCTGTGGGCAAAATTAAATTATTTAAATAAGACTGAAAATCCAGCAGCTGTATATTAAAAATATCTATTGATTTTTCCTAAAACATTCCATAATTCGAACATCTTTTTGCAACAATTAGGTCGAATTACGGAGATTGCACTGTAATTATAATACCGATTGTTAAAACTTTCAAAAAGAAACTATTGAGGAGTAATCGTGTAATTTTGCATGATTGAATATTAAACAACTATAAGTAAAGTCATAATTTGCGTAATTTTATATCTGAAATAATGACGTAATTATTAAAGTTAGAGAAATGCTGATTAAAAATTTTATTTAATTTATTTGTTTTATTTGGCCAACATTAAAGCTAAATTTGATTAAAATTGATAAAATAGGTAGGGAAACACTTATTAATAACAGAGTACGTACGATTTCACAACACAATTATACACGGTACTTTACGGGTTTACATTGCTACAGGAAATCCACGTTGAATGTGGATCAAAATATATGACACCGGATAGTCGAGTTAAAATCTACACTAGAACTATTGCCTCCCCAAAACAGTATTAAACTGCACTTATTCTCATTTACTTATTACTTCGCTTTGTATTTTCGCGCTTATTTGTTTTTGTTGACACTTCACTCAAATTAAAACCGACTGTCGATCGCTATTCTATTGTCTTATGTGAAGTTTTTGCTGTTAGCCTTGCGGCTTTTACAGCTTCATCGGAAACGAGTTCACGGAACAGAGGGGTCCATGAACTATATAAAATTACAGGATTCGAGTTTCCTAACCCGTATCAGTACTCGGCGGAGAGTCGCCGCGAGATAATAGTAGCGGGGCTCACCCAGCCAGCCCTCGAGGACACAAACCCAGCGCAACCCAGTCGGCCGGCAGAACTCGCGGCTAGCGCTCCTAAGCAAGTACGTCTGTCTAGTCAGTGTTACTGATAGTGTACTAAATGAAGAGTTAAGTGTGGAGGGCAGCGTGGACCAATCGGCAATTTAAGGAAGGATACTGATCCTACCTCGGATCGCCCACGATGTTCATGGCCGCGGCGTCGGCAGGCCGACGCCGTTTACGTAACGGCCGGTAGGGAGTGTGGTGAATGATTTTTGACCATCACACGCGTTTTTTCGTGCGGTGAGCGGTGGACTTATTGCTGTAGTTGGTGAGTTATCGCTTGCAGTGTAGTTAGTGTCTGAAGTGTGCGGTGTGTGGTGAGGATTGTGGGAACCCTGCGATAGGATCTGTAAGGACGTCTTTAGGACGACTTACGAGGTTTCTGAAGGAAGAGCCGGAGGAGTAGCGAGAGGAGTTCGCTATGAGGGGGTTGGGGTGGGAAGAGGCCTTCGCAAAGTATGCCTGGAAGAACTCTTAGACGGACTCTAGTTGGAGGTCACTGTGGTGGTCGATGTTACGTTGGAACCACCTGGCGCCGGTTGAGAGCCGGGTGAAGCGGTTCTATAACGTCTGTAAGGGTTGTAGTATGTGTGTGCGCCGGGGCGTGAGCGGAGACTACGCTTGCGTAAGCGAACATGGGTCTTACACAGGTTTTATAGAGAAGAAGTTTATGTCCGAGGGACTACTTCCTTGATGGGCTAGGGAGGGGGTAAAGCCTGAACAGTATGGCGCGGGCTTTGTTTGCGACTAGGCTAGTGTGCCTGAGAAATAGAAGCCTAGTGTCAAAGGTGACACGTAGGTATTTAACAGTTTTCGTCCAGGGGATAGGACGACCGTAGAGGGATATGACGCCCGGGTTTTGACTGAGTCAAACAGTTTGACTTGCGAAACCATTCGCCTAGTCGATTGGTTGCGCATTGGAGGTGGCGTGTTAGGGAGGCTGCGTGTTTGCCCGTGGCGAAGAGCGCTGTGTCGTCCGCGAAGAGGGCTAGGTTGACCTTAGGGTCAATGGGTATATCGCTGGTGTATAGCGAGAAAAGCAGCGGGGATAGGTAAGAGCCCAGGGGGACGCCTGCCCTGAAGAGCGGGGGGAGGATAGAGTATCGTCTAAACGATATCTAAAAGCATGATTCGATAAGAAGGCTCCTATGATATTGACGAGCCGATCAGGCACACCCATTTTGTACAGCTTATACAATAAGCCTTTATGCCAGACCTTATCAAAAGCCTTGGCGATATCAAATAGCACAGTGCTCGTGGTCAGAAAACGGGGTTTTGCGAAACCAGCTAAAATGTGTTCCGTGAATCGGTGGGCTTGGTGGACACAAGAATGGTGAGCGCGGAATCCGAATTGTTTGTCAGGAATGAGACGAAGATCGCGAAAAACCTGCTGAAGGCGCTTGAGTAATACACGCTCGTATAGTTTATGTCGCTGCGGTTAGCGTGGCTTTTATACCGCGCACACGACTCTGGAAGCTTCATGTATCTACCTACGCGAGCAATCTGGAATTCCGGACTATTGCTATCTCGCTTGCTCGCACCGCGCTAGAAAATTCTTGATTTCTCTACTATTTTGAACTGGATATAAAGGCGACAAGCGTTGTTAGTTGACTTAGCATTTTTGGGCGCTAGATTCAAATAGCGCGCGAGATTAAAATTACTTTTCGAACAAATTTTTTTTTGATGTCGGCGGGCCACCAGTATTTGACCGGAGGGCCGCATGCGGTCCGCGGGCTGCGGTCTGTGCATCCATGCTTTAAGGTATAAGTGAAAAGATTTACCTTTTTGTAATGCGGCAATTACAATTATTTCCAAATATTTAAACGTATTATATTTAGCAGACAATCTTATCACTGACAAAAATATAGTGAACATCGCATCAACAGAAGCAGTTTCCTTGATGATAATAATCAATTTGTATTGAGAGACATGAGTAATATTCGTTATGATACCGCGATTTCAATCTCCCAGGTTCTACTTCGTTAACTACATAGACATGTTGATACATACCACAGAATATCATATATGCATAGAAATATCAATTTAATTAGATATGTTATATCGAACTTAGACTAAACTGAAGATAAATAGTAACGAATAATAATCGGCTAAAGCATCCGTCTGCACATATTAAAATATTTCATTTTCATATAGCTGCCGCACCTTCATATTTTATTGTCGAATTGCTGACCCACTAGTCCTGACCGAAGTCATATTTCAAGCAAAGTGAAAATAACTCAAAACAATTCAAGTAATGGCTAAAGTGCTCTTCGTGATGTTATACTTGCAGGTATATATTTACCGTGTAACTTTGCTAAAATAAGCGTTGTATAGAACAGCCATAATTTACATAACATAATAATCTTTAATTTCAATTATAATAACCTCTTTACTCCTAATTAAACTGTTGGTAAACATTTAGATCCCTTTTAAGTCAATTTGCCGGCACACGCTTTTTTTAATTCAAAAGACCAGTTTCAATTTCTTTTAAGCTTAGCTTTTTTAATCCGTTTCCATTTACCGCGATTAATATTCGTGAGATATAGTTCTTCGACCACTGGTGCGGCCTATTTAGGCTTATTTAAATTACATTTTTATTTAAAATATATAACGATATATATTTTTCACAACCTTAACAATCATTAAGATTTTAAATCAAAATCTTGAAATATATGTAGATGTACAGAGGCGGCTTAACCTATAGTGCAGGATGTGCAATGCACACGGGCGCCGCGGCAATAGAGATGTGCCGTCATAAGAAGAAAGGCAGTAACTAATACCATATACTATGGCTACATACGCTATACCTACTTACAAAATAGCTTGTTGTAATATGAAAAATAATTCCTGTTACGACCGCAAAGTTAAAAGTTATAGCCGCGAGGGGGAGGGGGGGCGGTCAGACCTAGGAGGCGCCAGGGTTACATTGCACACGGGCGCTACACGAACTAGAGCCGTCCCTCTGGATGTAGCGAAAACAAAGACAAAGAGAGAGACGAACTCTCCCCCGTGTGGAATATAAAACCTAACAATCATGCAATTATTCGATTATAATTTTTTTTAAATACAAGGTACAAATGTAGTTTAACATAAAGCACTAAAATGAACTTTTTAGTTCTTTTTAAAAATAATTACAAACACACCTTTTTTTTAATTGATGTACAACTTTTTGTGCACCCGTGATTGAGTTCGTATATAAAAATTTTAATCGCTATTACAATTATACTGACGATTTTTTTCAAGGGAAAGAGAAGAAAAGACGATTAGGTAAAAATGATTTTATATAATAGTCACATTTCATTTTACAGGAACTAACGATGACTTAATCGTTATGCTTACTATTAAATTTATAGTTAAAATTTTAAGTAATTTTGAAATAAATTGATTAATGGCAATCAATTTATTTCAACAAAAAGCAGTTTGAAATAGCAAGATTAAAAATGCTACATCACATTTATTGCCAAAAAAATTTTTATATTAATTATTAAGCATAAAGTACGTTTACAGCCGCACCCCATACTTAATAAATGTTCGTCTTTATTTCATCAAATTACAATGTTAGAATTTATAAGAATGTGCATAAACATTTTATGCTGTTTGCCCTCGCCTTAATTTGTTTTTTCTACTTTGTTCTTGGGACAGCAGACGCCCGCATATCTGGAAAACAAAAATGATTAAATCAGTGTTACTAAAGTTTACGAGGGATATCGTTAACTGGCTGGCACCCGCTCACTTTTTGAACTTAATGAATCCTCTCAGTTGTCTTCAACTAAAGCAATATTCCTACCAAATTAAAATCTCTGTGGATTACCCTTCCACCGCCCGCTTCGAGGGACTCCCATTGCCCTTTGTGGGTGTAATTTCACAAAATCAATTCTTGGTCATTTTTATGGAGCCAAAAAATTCTTGTCCAATTTTAAAAGATGGATTTTTAATGAATATTTTTAATGAACGCCTGATTCGCTTGGGAAAGAATTTCGTAAAAAGATCTTTTAGCCGGCGTTTCCTCGACGATAGATATATTCCACTTACCAAATTTCAAGTTTCTAAGCTTTATGTTTCTAAAGATAGCGTGACGGGTCGGTACCGAGGTGGGTCAGTGCATATACGTAAATTATCTAAAAGTTAGATGAAATGTTATGTACCTAGTACAATTAAAAATATCTATCAACCTATTTATGCTCATCAAATGAGTTATGATGATTCATGTTACGTATGTGTTAACAGTGGTGCACGCATACCCGTCACTGACGACGCAGTAGGTGCGGCTGTAAAGGTCGGCGGTGATGTCGCGAGCAGCGCTGCATCTCGTGAGGTACACGCACAGCCCAGCGGTTGCATCGGTAGCGGTAGCACATTCTGCATCGCCGGACGCGCTAACAGGAGCCTACAAAAAGAAAAAGATATTACCTTTACTTACTATAACCTTGCTTATAATTAATCAATTTCTAGTAAAATTAATTTTACACTAAATTTATTTTTACTGTCATCAGCAAAGTGAAAAATTATAAAGTTATTTTTAATAACAAACGCTGTAATATTAAAAGTAATTCTGTAAAATAAAAAAAAAACTCATAGTCAACTCACAGTGACATCTTTCGTAAGCTTCAGATCCACTTGAGTTCCGTTGGTACGGATACTGATGCAATCAGAACTGCTGTTTAATAAAGATTCCGCCCAAGTGTAGCCATTCAAATGATAAGTTTCTAATGGAGCCAATGATGTGGTCAACAATGGTGCCGGAGTTGTAATCATGTCTACAGAGAATAAAAGTTTTATATGTTATTAATACGAACCAACAATTAATGTTTGCAATGATTATGGAATACATAGATGCATTAGCGGCAGCATATTTTAATTAAAACACGTCTATCATTTTAAAAATGTTCAAAGCAGTATAGCGTCTGAAATATTTAGTTTTTAATTGAAATTCATATATTTCTGGACGCATCTGGAAAAGAAAACGATAATTATAAATACGCTTACCATTGGATGACCAGTGTTTCATAAATGGAGAGTATCTTAAATCTGTAAAACAATATAATTAAACCTTTATTTAGATATGTCTCCAAAAAAACGACGTAACTTCATTGTAAGAGTTTATAAGAATTGAAGAAAGTTATTGAGCTGTAACATGAATAAAAATAAATTATCTTTGATGTATTCGTATGGCCCATACCATATGAGTACGTTAACGAAACTGAATGTTATAACAACTCGCTGACCAATTTCAAAATAATATATAAAAAATCAAATTTAAACCGATTCAAAAACTTTAGTTCTTCTTACTAATCTTTTCTTCTTGACATCAATCTATTAGTTGTTTTTTCACTAATAGCTGGAAACTAAAAACATAATGTGTCTGCATTATTATGAGTTTAACACGTGAAATTTTCGAAGTATGATTTTTTTACAATTTTTGTAGCGTTAGCCAGCAACATATAGCATGTCAATCAACGGTACGATAGACTTTTGATTAGGTATGGGCGTTGAAACTGCACAGCAGGTTTAACAGTTCGAACATGGTCGTTATATCCTCAGTGAAGATTCGAGAGAGGGGCGTACTTCAATAATTTAAGAGGCACATTAAAGTCTAACAAGAGAGTTACCTAATAGAAAATTTTAACAATCTTGGGCAATGGTTTTACTCAAATTAAAAATATAAATGTTAGGAATCTTTGTTAGCACAAAGATGCACATATATGACTTCATTTTAATTGGTGTCGTAATATAAAATTGAAATTCGACTATAGTGCCCTAAATGCTGTATTTCACATTGTCACAGATGACAAAATTTGTCTATGTAGATAGATACCGTGTAGACGGTGTTGTTTCTCATAGAAGTCTTCAAGAACTAACAGATAAGGATCTCAAAAAAAACGATGATCCCTTCGTTCTTTAGTCGGAAAGACGGTATAAGCGTTGTTAAAATCAAGAAAAGAGGCGCAGGTGAGTGTGCTAGCATTGTTGGTGTGTTGTTTTTAAGACGTTCAAGAACATCGTCCCCGCCTCAGTGCACTCAGCCTAACGACCAACCTTGATTATAGTAATTATGAAATTATTGCTCATCTACTTCACTACAGTCCCGATCATGCATCATGCGATTTAATTTATTTTGAAAATTCAAAAAACAAGTGCATGTTGTTGCAAGGTATGAAAGAAACAGTAGTTAGAATGCTGTGGAAAAGGCGCTCAAAGTGGAATGAGTACATTCTTTCTCGTCATGTTTTTGTATAATGCAATGGCGCACTTATTGCCTACCTTAAAAAATATTTTGATGCGATGTTAAATTTTTGCTTTGCTGTTTTTCAGTGTATCTTCTTATTGATGCGCGAAAAAATATACTGCACTAATATACATTAGTTTTAGGCTCTTTATTTTACTACCTTTTTAAAAAACAATTTCGTTCGAAATTATTGAGTACATACAATGCAATTTAAACCATAATATAAATATATAAACAAACATAATATAAATATATAAACCATAGTCTTTGATCCCTGTTTAGTAATGTTTTTATTCTTATTTGTTTTTTCATTGTTTGACTATAAATCATTATATGTTCTCAGTGAGATAGTTATAAGGTAACAACTGTAACTAATTTTATATTTCTAAGTTTGTACTTTCTTACTGCCTTTTGTTACTGTCTATCTCCAATAAAGTAAAGTACCTATAGCAGTTTTTGAATTGAATTGAAGCATTCTAAATTTTTTTTTACAATTGTTAAAAAAGTATTGTTATAACTTACGCGGCGTCACAATTGCAGCTCGATTCATAAAACCTGCAAAATAAATTAATAACGTTTTGCGTTTAAGGCACAAGAGGATTTACAAAGAATGTAGCAATTTGATAAAATAGTTTTGTCTTTTTAATGTCTCAGTAATAAAAAATGTTTACAAGAATGACTTTTAAACTAGTTGTTTGTTTTAAAAGCGTTGTTAATGTCCCGATTAGTAAATACTATAATTAAGACAAAACTAATATATAAATAAAGAACGACCGAAAATTTTAAAACTAATAAACGTTATTTATAGATCTAGTTACGGAAACAGAGAGATAATTAAGTTTTTTTCCCAAACTATTAGATATCTACATCTAGTACGTGAAAACATTGGAGAGAATACATGCAATTCGCAATTTAGTAACAGCAAATTAAAGATAAATTATAATATTTACCCCGTTGGATTCCGATTTAGTATGCGTGGAAGCTGCTCGTCATTCTAAAGTTCGTGCAATTTTAAAATCAAAATGATGAGTGATTATAAAATGGTAGCTTTAAACATGTTTTAAAACGTAAGCTATATATTTAAAAATGTCATTAACGCTAATATACTGCCGCCAATGTCAAAAGTATAATATTTGTGAACATTCATCCATGTTGTCTATAACAATTTTTAAGCTTACCGTAATAGTCGACGTCGGCTTCTGCATAAGTATTCATATCAGGTAATGCTTCTGGCATAGACCCACTGAGCGCTATGGGGGCTGAATCTACAATAATGAAAATATACTATTTTTGGATGGTCTTATGTTACATTTATGGATATCAATTGGTCAAACAAGTTACGATAAATTTGTACAAGAGTATCTTCAAATAAATCTTTGATGGTTAGTAAGTTTATGGGCATTTTTTATCCGCGAACTTAAGACACAAGTAACAGTAAAACGTAATCAGTTTATTAAAACTGTATTTACAATGTTATACATAAATTCAATCGGTTAACGGTTTTTGTAAATTTAATATTTTCTCTGTTTCCATCCTAGCTATTTTATGTAAAAAATTAGAGAGAAGTTTATGCTTTTTGTGATATAATTTTATATATTTACTACTTTCCATGTAAAGTTCACCATCAACCAAAATCGTTAGTAATACAGGTGTGATGGTTATTTATGTAATGGGCAGCAAGTTATTCGCACTAGCATTCGTGCATCCCATAATATCCTAGCAAGCTTTTATACTAAATTGAAAAATTCTATTTTAAAATACGACATTAAGCGTACAATGATTTAATGGAAATGGATGAATTATTATGAAGTACAAATGTACATTCATTTGGCTCTAGATGAATGCAATGCCCCATTCAGCATATCAGCGTGGAATAGAAATGATGAAAAATATAGTAAAACTCACTGGATTGGAGTGATGAGCTGAAGTAACTTGAGTGACCTATAAAAGAAAGAAGTAAGTTAATTATTGTCAAATCGATAGGAAATAAATTTTATTAATAAAAGTCTCAATCACTCGTTATTAACATACATATTCCTGCAGGGATATCTCAACTGGGACTTGTAATGAGGACTAATACATTTGTTCACAAACAAATACTATTTCTTCGATTTCCTCAAAAATATTTCTTAACGTTTCTAAAAGTGTATATCTAAATGTTTGCTAAATAACAAATGATTGTCTTACTATTATATTGTTTTCATTTTTATTTCATGTATTTAAAAAAGGTTCCCAAAATAGTTTATGATGTAATTAGATGTAATGGTTGCGTTTTATAATCTTTTTCTTTTTTGTTAAGGATCTTGATGTTTGCTCCTTGATATTTACAGCTTCGTAGCATATAGTTAAAAGCACTTAGCCTAGCTTCTTACAGTAGCTACGCCTGTGGGCGATCTTCGGCTCGATCCGTTACATTACTGTGGAATATACGAGGTGGACCATGCGAAAGGCCGGGCTTTCTTATGGCGTTAGCGGGAAACGTACCTACCTACCTACTTGTGGAGTATTACCGTTTAAACAAAGGAAATTTTACTATTTTTGTAATTAAATAAACTAGACGACCTTGTGTGAAGTTAGTAAGCATTGCCCAGCAATTGGTGTCTGCTACGGTTACTTTACTATCTTCATAAGAGTGTGTGTGTGTATGTGTGCCTTATACAGTTTGTTACCGTCCAATAATATATGGGGTGTGTGTGTTTATTATGATGGGTCTTTTTGAGCAGCAAATTATTTGCAGAATAGCATTCGTGCATTCGATAAGCTCACATGCTTAAAGGCAAAATTTAACGACCCTGATTATTTGAAAATACGACAATAAGCGCCCGATGATTTTTTATCGAAATATGTTTTATAGAACCACTATAAATGAATTTTGTTTTTGCACGAGGAAAATGCTATACCCGATGCCATTTGACTCCTAGGAACGGAAGAACGAAGAACGGAGATGTGTGATCGAGCTAAAACAAAATAAAGTTAATAGAATTATTTACCGAACTCGTGAAGTAAATAGATCTAATTACTAAAATTAACACATCGTATGGATCTTAGCCCAAGATCGTAATCATTAAAATAAATATGTTATATCATTAATACTGACCGGACAAAGAGTTAGAGAGAAACGATGGTCCCCGAGGCGGAGCAAAACCTGGTTGAGCTAGAGCTGGAAAAGAAGATAAGGTTTCTTAAAGAGTTGAAGAGAAATTAAGATTCGATAAAAAATGTTATGTTTTTAACGTAACGTAACATAATATCAACAATTGAGGTCTCAGAATATTACGCGACAGTTAGAGAGCCATCAATCTAAGTACCTCCACGGTTAGTAAGAGAGTACGAGGATGGATCCAGAGGAAGGGAAAGGTTTAAGCGAAGTCCATCTTAAAAGCAAAGATAGTCTGTTGCAAATACGATTTAAATTTTTATGCCAGGGTTAACTCGTTAAGCACGATAGCCCAGGAAAAGTAAGTGACAAAATTATTTCATTACCAAATATATCGCAAATTATATTGTTCGACACTGGTATAAAAAAAAACAGACATTTAATTTACTTACATGTACTTAAGGGTGAAGCGGACACTGAAAACAAAAGAAAATACACAAAATTACAAAAAATGTATTACATATTTTTATTAGTGAAATCCGGATAAAATTACAAAAATTGTATTAATATCTCTAGATTTTAACATCTGGATCATGTCGTTAAACATGCAACATTTTAAAATAATTTCCATTACTTTTTCTTTCTAAACTTTAACAATGTCCATCGATTCTTGCAAATACTAACAGAAACTATTGGCATGTTAGCCAAGTTCTATTAACAAGTTACGTGTACAATAAGCCTGCCGGCTCTTATTTTATGCCTTAAACGTTTTAGGTACTGCTATTCGTATTTCTCATTAATTTAATTAAGTTATTACCTTTATCCGCTGATTCGGCGTCCACAGCGCTTGTTGCATTTGGTTTTACCACCACTAGCGACGTCAGAGCCGTCACGAATTCATACTGCGTTAAATATAATTATTATTATTATTAAATAAAAAAATAACTGTTGTAATCTAGCTAAAGAAAATTAAAATGTACCTGTTTTTAGTAAAAGAATAAATATTAATAAATTCTCTACTAATTTAAATAAAAAATTGAAAAAAGGAAATCAAAACTAATTAAGCGTTAATGATTTAAAAAAGCAAAAATTAAAAATGTTTTATTCCAAGTAAAAGTTATTGTATCACTAATTCCTGTATCCTATGAGAAATCATTTTGAATTAGACTTATTTAATTCTAGATTAAGTATGGCGTGTCCGTGACAATCTAGGAGTCCTTCGCCCGCTTCGAGTGACCCGCACTGCCTTTTATTGGTGTAATATCATAAATCCTTGGTTATTTTTAACATAACCAAAAAACATTCGGACAAACTTTTATACCCATAAGAACTTTCGTTTGAAAACCTGCAATTTTAGTAAGCATTTTTGTAACTCTTCTAGCAGATATTCTTAAAATCAAATAATTTCCTATATATATCTCTTTATATCTCTTTTAGTGGAGCTATACTCGGCGAAAGAAATATTCTTACCAATTTACAAATTTTATTAACCTTGCGGCTCGAAAGTATATAGTTGTAAATCTCCTATAGATGATGTACCTTAAGAGCTAGTGCCAGTGCTTTCTTGGCTGGGCTTTTTTCGTCATCGTCGCTGATGTCTACCACGTGACGCTCGTCTAACAGCTGCTGTATAGTAAGATAGGCCCACAGTCGCTCCAGGGGCAGGTACGCATCGGACTTACGCTCCACAGGTGTTTTTGTTGATACCTCGAACCGCTTCTACAAACAAATATCATAACTCTGTATTATAAGTGAATGTTTAGATAACTTGTGATTTATTGTTGATTCATCTTTCACTGGATCGTATTCCACTTTTGAGAATCGATAATAACTCCAATTAGGTTCATAACAAACGAGATTAACAAAATTGATGTCTTTTTTAAATTCAGAACTATGTTATTGTATTTTACTTACAACTAGGCTGTATTAAAATCCAATTTTTAGTTTTTTTTTTACATACAGAGAATATATTGCGTAAAGTTTGACTCACTCTGCCTTCTTCGTTCAAACCAACTCCACAGACTCCGTATACGTAAGGTTCCAGTTCTGCAACATCGTCCTCGATGCGGCCGGCAACAATCATCTCAGAACCAGCATAGAATCTACGGAATTTGTGTTTAGTCACCGATCCATCTTTGACCTGTTACAATACAGAATATCATTGTTATTAAATTCATCTGAAATATTATTATACTAACCAAATATTTCACTATTAATAAGTGTTTAATGTCTATTACAATACATTTTAATACATTTAACTGACGTTGTGTATAAATTTTATTACAGCGAAATTATAGTAAAGTCTATAAAAGCCTTTTATAAATATACATATATAAATATTTTTTTTTTCAAAATAAACATTTTGTAAAGAAGGGATTAAATTATAATTTGTTATAAGATTTTTTAAAACGATCACTTGAAAACTTTCTGTCTCCTTTTTTTAAAATTACATGAGCACTAATTTCATCAGTAAAGTTGTGAACAGTTTCAATTTTGTATTTTCGGACAGACTGGCGCCCCGGAAACAGATCTTGAATGAGATAAGCATTTGTATTAGTATAAGTCATTGTCGGTTTTTTGGTTATAGATAAACTTCCTTTTGTTGTAACAAATAATGTTGCTGACCTGTTCTGGTGGGTAGACGAACTTAACATTCGCAAGTAGCGGGGAAGAAATCTGTCGATAGAAATCGCGCAATTGTAGCGACGCGTCGGACGCTTCATATATGTGCCTCATCAAGCCATCGTTCTTCAATGCCAGTTTGCGTAAAAATGATCGGTCAGCGTCTTCGCCTAAAACGAAAAAGATAACAAGTTAGACTAGGCATCGCCAACAACTAAGTAAAAAGCTTCAACGCTTATTTCTTTTAACTGTGTAAGTTATGAAAGCTAGGACTCAGGAAGCATCCACTTAAAAAATATTATTTAAATATATATGTATATATATATTTAAATAGAGAGAGAGAGAGAGGGAGATGTTGAATGTGACATGGGCCTTTGTCAGTTGTTCAATATAAAGGTAACGAGTTTATTTTTTTATTAATGATGTGTTTAGTTGCGTCATATGTTTTTGTTATACTTGTTATTTTTTAAAATTTAACTGAAAATTTGCATGTAGACACTCACACACACTGGTAGTCATACACTCACTGGTAGACAGACGATCTTGTTAAAGTCGTCCAAAGATAAAGAGAAGCCACTACCGACCGGCCTATTCGGAAATCAAAGGAAAGGCCTATGTTGACGACATTTATTTAAAACTTACCAAATGCCAGAGCGTAAATGGATGCTTTACGAATTCCATAATTTTTCTCGGAGACGATGTTGATAATACGAGAAGGATTTCCTTCGCCTACGGTCGGTTCTCCGTCGGTGAGGAAAATTATAATAGGTTCCTTTTGGTCTGCAACATTAAATTTATTACAACAATTATTTCGAAAGTCCTGTGTAATTTGTTCTCAACCGAATAATCAGGAATATACCATTGCTTAATTCATCATCCTTCGTGTCGTCTTTGATTTCTTTATCCTTCTGCTTCTCAGGTTCAGCTGTGTTTACCTTTTCGGTGACATCACTTTTTTCTGAGTCTTTTTTCATTTCGGCTGCTGTGATGTTTCTACCATTTTGAATAAGTGCGATTGCTGTGTCCAGAGCAGTACCAATGTTTGTACCTAAAAGGAATATAGAAAATAAAATGATTGATGATGAGCAGGCTTTCAATTAGTGTCACGTGTCATTTTCTATTTTTAAGTGGCAGACTCAGTGTTTTATGCGTGCAGGCGCTTTCCGACAGATCATACTGGAAATGTACGGGAGAGACCTATGTCCAAAAGTAGACGTATTATAGTTGAAATGAAGATGAAATCACTTAATGCCCTTTCAACCTTGTGGTCCAAGAATGGACACTTCATAGAGTAACAAAAGCTTTAATCATAATACCAATTGCATATTTATCGTCTAGTTATTCTTAAATTAAATTCAAAGTACGAACCGCCGCTAGCCCGAAGTTTTGATACAATACGCGTTGCCTTCGCTATATTTTCAGGTGTCGCTTCAACTGGTGGCAATAAAGTGGGTATTTCGAACGATTGACGACGATAATAGTAGAAGTCGTTGTTTGGCGGATCAACTTCTTTTGAATTTGCGATATCTAAAATCTGTAAAGAAAAAATTATAAGAGTTTCGATTAAGATTTTTCGATTAAGAGTGTCCAAAAGTGCAATTACTAATTCGTTGTCCTAAAATCGATGATTTTTCATAGTTAAATATTTTTACGACTTTTCTGCAAACGACTTCATCAAAGGTTTCGCCTGAAATATAAACTGACACATAGCTAAATAAAGTAGCTAACCGTACCTCTACTGCGGATTCAAACTGAACAATATTAAAGATATCTCCCTTGTTCAGTTTACTGAGAATGGTTTGCATGGCTTCGATCAGTTGTTCTATCTTGCGGCCACTCATAGAACCTGACGTATCCAGAACGAAGACGACATGTTTGCTTAGGGGTGGGAGAGAAGTTGGAGCGAAGAAATGCACGAAGTAACCATTATTGACCTGTAAATTAAGACATATATTTCATTTCACATACTTTTAATATTAAGAATTCTAAAGTATATGTAATAGTAAGCTTAGCAGGGTTTAAAGAATTAAGATTATAAAGCTTTGTTATTCTATACCATGGATAAAGAACTATGTTGTATTGGGAAGTAAGCAAAAGGATGAGTAATCTTGGAGATTTAGGTGACTGCACTACAATACTATATGTATTGGCAGAATTTTACGTCTTAAGATTGTAGATTGAATGGCCCCGTGTACTTTTTTATGTTTTTAGCGGGTACAAAAAAAATATTAAAAAAAATTGAATGCTTAGTTTCCAAGAAGCGTGAAATAAAAAAATAGTAAGGATTATAATATCGCTCTGCATATATGCTAAAGAAAAACATGAAGAAAACCGCTTATTCCCTGGCCACATCGGATACATCTATATCAAGCGTCTGTGGTGATAAAGATCATGAAATTTCTAAGAGATGTTATCGTTAGGTGTAGAACAAGATTGATTAAGTGACTGTCATCCACGGTTTATATGTATTAATGGACAATTTGGCATATAAGGCTGTGTGATAATAACTTAAATATAAAATTTGCATATATGATACTTACCAAAATTTCGTTAGTTTTTGTACGATCAACGTCATACTGCACTACAAACTGTCCAAGACTACCATCTTGCGGACCCTGGTCCTCGACATCAAAACCGTATCTATCGCCACGACGTTGCTTAGATTTTTCCTTAAAAATTAAAAAAAATGCTTTAATCATTCATAACAATTTTTCAAAGAAGTGAAATGGACTTAGAGGTATAAGTACCTTATAGACTTGTATTAAAGTTTTCTGTTCTTCGAGATCAGGTGTGAAGGTAATGGTAGCTTCGTTGTTGTTAGAGCTTCGCACAATCACAGCTTTTTCGTTGGCTGTAATTTGATTGTAAATGATTACAGAAGCCTCATATTTTTAATAATAAAAGCACGATACATATTTTAATTCACTTTATGTCACTTTGTGACTAGATTATTAACAATGTATATGTTGTAAAGACGTTAACGAATATTGTAACTAATGTAGTGTACTCGTTGGTCATGTAAGTTATGTACCAATAAGTACACAGAATATTCGTTTACATCTCAATGTTGATCATTAAACGTTTTTGTTTGCCGACGTTAAATTTTGAATATAATTATTAAGTTTTTATGAAATTCGATCCAAAAGTCGATTTTATTGTTATAAAAAGTTGTTAGCTTGTGAATCAATGACCTAGCGAAGAATCGGTCAGAGAAGTCGTCAAACAGGTATTTCTATCAGGTTACTCGCGTCTGCAGCGTCTCTTTTTTAAGTTTGTTGGATTTTTCCATGTTAGTCAGTTTAAGTTGTCGTTTGTTCTGCAAACTAGACTGAACAAGAAAGCAAAAATTAATAGCCCAATTATATATTGGCTATTCATTTTTTAAGCTAAACACAGGACTTAAGAACGGCGTGACAATATTTTTTTGACGCACGAGAAAGGTTCATAACAGAAATGTTCAATGAAAAGGAAAAAAAAATATAATGCCAATGCCAATAGATGGCATGTAATGAATATTACAGGATAATTTTATA
The DNA here is from genome assembly GCF_028537555.1 of Battus philenor. Lineage (NCBI taxonomy): Eukaryota > Metazoa > Arthropoda > Insecta > Lepidoptera > Papilionidae > Battus > Battus philenor. The sequence continues at coordinate 10,377,693 of NW_027181715.1, forward strand.
TGCTACAATATTCGTATGGATGAGCATAAAGAATATCAATAATTTTGTAACTAATAGTTGTTAAACGGCTAGCCTGTCCGTCAAACATAAAAGTGTATCAGGATTTGCATGGTATGCCTTCAAGTTACTCAATATCATTTTTAACATGACAATGTATATATGAGTTTCTAATATCTAATAATAGTAATATTTTAAACAATGACCACATTAAACAACTAAATATTTTTTATTATTATTGGTTTCCACGCAATTATATATCATTTCAAGATATATACAAAGAATTGAAAAGAAAAAGAAGCGTCACATTATTGTTAATAAAAGAAGCAGCATCTAGCAGGTGATGTGTATTTTTAATCACTACATATACATAAGACACGTAAGGATAAAAATCAAAAAACAAAAATATATTACAATAAATAAAATAAGTCCGCGTGATGTCGGCAGATTTACTATAACAGATCAATAACTTACAAATCCTAAAACAGGAGAATTACAACAAGAAGAAGAACAAGAGTTAAAAACATATCTCATCTCAGTGAAATATTATTTGTATATGTACTATTAACATCTCTTTGAGAAAAGACTGGCGTCGTAACAGCGGAGATACTGCAAGACGAATTGTTTGTTTGAATATAATATGCGGTATACTTACGAGCATCCTCGTCAGTAGCATCAATCTCGTTACCCGTGCGAATTTCGGGCACCCTCAGCACAGATATGCCTTGAGATTCTTTAACATGAACGGTGACAGTGAGCTTCGGCACTAAGCCTCCCGGGTGAAGGTTGATCGCATGGTTGTACACTCCGTTACGACGCGTCAGCAGCTCCTCGTACGTTAAATTAAACACCGCTTTCATTTTAGGTTCCACGTTCACCGACACTGTGAATATATTTGAGTCACGTGCCCTGAGAACGCAAAATATCGTGTATAATAATTAATATCAAAATAGAATTTTAAAAAATCTACAAGTAGCAAACAAATAAAATAAATTCACATTATTCAAAGTTCTGTCCTAAAATTGTGCTGAAAAAAAATCGTTTCAGCTATAGGATATCTACTGCTCGACATAACACAGCACGGTGGAGATTCATAGCACCTCCTGCTTCGCCATTATCGTGGCTGCTACCTTGCCAAGAATAGTGGAGCTGCCGGCATCTGGATGCCTAGTCCTATAAGGAATATCGGGGATTCAACGCGCACGTTTAACCCGCATGGTTGGTGAGCGCAGTTTTTTTTTATTTCCATTGTGGGTTAGGAGAAGGTACGGCTCGATTTTGGTAAGTAGTCGCTATTTATTATTAAAACGTTAAAATTATTAGTAATGTGAGCACTACAGGTTACGATTATCTTATTTATTTTTCCCGTTGGACAGTTACAGATAACTATTGAAAGTCGTAAAAACTTTGGAAGTCTGTTAGGCAACTGGTAAATACATACAAGATATATAAACGTTATATTTACCAAGTTCAAATTCTTTACGGAATTAATATTGAAACAGATATTTTAAAAGTAGGTGTTTAATGGAAATATTGTTCTCGATAGCCTATTCACCTCTCACATACGGACGATAAATATATTTACGTGATGTAAGCGATTTATTGCAATTAAAACAAAACTTACTTTGCGGCGACGTGAGCAGCCCCGAAACCTTGTGACACGGCTTCATTATAAATTTTCTTCGCCTCCTCCTTTTCCTTAACGTATGCTTTATAAGATTTTCCATCTAAAGTCCTAGAAATGTGACTCAAATTATTATAATTTTACAAAGTTTACACTTCGTTTTTTAAAATATATGTACGTAATGTATGAATTTTCCTTGGATTTTATAAAGTATCTTAATGGTACATACATGATAAATCCACTAATAAAAGCAGTTTCTGGCAGGAGTACCCTGAAGGAGGCTTCTTGCGCGCGCTTGGATGGGTTCTGGACATACGCCACGACCGAAGTGTACGCGTATCGCATGGTGATCTCTGAGCGTACGTCCATTTCTGTCATCTTTATTGGCTTGTCTGGCTCCTCGGTTGTCGGCTCCACCGACGAGGCTTCCAACTTCGTAGCCTATATTTACGAAGTAAAACAAACACAGAAAAAGTTTCACAATTCGTACAAGGGATTACTGGATGACACATAACATTTAGCTTTTTCTGGTCCATAGACATGCTCTTTTCTCCAAAGTGAAAGAGAATATTGTAAGTCCTACGAAGGTTTTTAAAGTTAAATGCCATTTTAGGAAAGCTGGACAGAGGGACCTGGTTAAAATCGTTAGACGACGCTGTATATAAGCCACTTACAATCAGTATTGTTGGAAATTTATAGGGGAGACTATGTCCAGCGGTGGACGTCCCCGAGGGTAGGTCAATTCGGTCGTTCATTATACATAACGATTACCGATTCAAAGTAGATGAAATGAAAGAATTAACATAAGTTTCACATAGGTCTGCTGATTGTGTGGAATATCAAGACGAAATATTAATGTATATTAGAAATATCTTTTATAGGTCACAAATCGAATCCGTTTGTTTTATAATGAATCTGAACTTTTCTGTATTAACTGAAACCGCAGCAATTAATTTATGCAATGGGATCACGTACGAATGTTGCCTATTTTTCAATAATTATGTCTTTCTTTCAGGTGAATATAAACACATATATTGTGATGTATTCAGAAAATTTTGCTACTGCAGTAAATTTTGTTCTTAACGTTTAATGTTTGTTCGATTAACTGCTACTTACGTCTTCATCTGATTTTGTTATAACTAAAGTCTCCTGAGTCGGTAGAGCATGGCAGTTCGCTGTCGCCACTAGGACGGATAAGCCCATAAGGATGTGTAGAATTCGTGACGTCATTGTGCTGAAACAAATAATTTTACTTACATACATGTAATCGAAAAATTTTGTGTAAGACTGAAAACACTTGAAAGCGATAAAATAATACCTAGGTTTCCTCATTTTCTACCCATAATTAAATATTTATTGTTTCTCCTACAGCTTAAATTCAGTACTAAGTGTTATTTTATTTTTTTTCCTGCGTGTATCTCATTTTGTATGTTACCGTGCAATTTAATCTGTGAATGTCACTGCTACTGCCCCTGCGGTACAGGCCTTGGCTAGTAAGGGGAGCGTTTCTTTTTTATAAATAAAATAAAATCGCTCTTACTAATTTTTATCGGGTTTTTAAATATTTACACTCTACCAATTACATACACCTTGTCAATTTCTAGGTATGGATAGGTAAAGTTTTCTTTTTATTTTTCGAAATAAGTTAGAATACAAATAAGAAAAAATATTACAAGTAAATAAATTAACAAATCTATAATATGAAGATTACGGGTAAATATTTTCAGCAGCTATAAACTTCGGTCCTTTTGTATTTATGAAATAATATCAATTTTCAAATACAAATCGCTATATTATAATCCTTTAAAAAAATAATTTACTTATTTTAACTCTTCGAATGCTATGCTACAAAATATAAAACTCATAAACATATCACCGCGGACGATACCGCCATGAATAACAATATAATAATAGGAGACTCGCACAAGTTAAAAAAGCTAGCTAAATGGTGATAAAATAAAATCTAGAGTATCGAGCGGAGATATGAAAATACTGCACGAGATCCAGCAAAGCGGCGGTTTTGTTTGTCTAATCATTTCTGGACATAGAGACCGATATGTTTGCGGTTGCGTACAAACGATATCGCTTCTTTCGTCTCAAGGCGCCGAAAACTCACGTAGATGCGAATGGACCCAAAAGGCCACTGAGGCCAAAATGTAGAAACGAAAGGGTGTGATTTACATCGAAATAATCAGAGGCAAACACCCTACGTAGTGTTATGTTGTATGTATATACATACAAGGTGTACAGAAAAACTTGTCAGGGTCCGCAAAGACTCTGAATGTAAACTGCTTCTAACCGGTTTTATTGGAAATCTTTTGCCAATGTCCAGTGGACGTCCTAAGGCTGAGTGGTAATGATGAATCACAGAGAAGACTTAAGGTTTCCAAATGCTAAGAGTGGGTGAAGAGTTTTACTTATGTTTGTGTATGTGCTGATTATTGCAAATTACCGTAAGTAAAAAGGAAAGGGACGAGAGCTTTACATTTATTTTAAAACGCCTTTCATTTTGCGTTACTAAATTTTTTTACTAGTTGTCATTAACATATCGTAAAACGGAATTTACAACACGCAAAGTCAAAAAATTTATCTTGCTCTTCAACAATAATAAAATTAAACTGCAACAGTTCAATTATGTTAAGCCACATTAATGCCCACACAATTACATTCGTCAACCGATTTAAGGTATCAACAAAGTGTTTGTTCATAAACATGATGACAAACGTTAAAGTTCAAATAAGATAAGATATCTTTCCATTTATTTATGAGACGACGTGTTTTGTGTTCTTGTTAATTATGCGAACATTCTTTTTTTTAAATAGATTAAGCGAATGTTGCTCACACGAATATACATTTTTTTTCACTTTTCTATTATTTAGCTCGTATGTTATTTTGAAAATTTCATATTTTAAATCCAATCAACAATATAATTGCCTTTATTATAGATTCAAAACGATACATAACATCGGGTATAGACGCGGCAATACACTCAATACAAATAAAAAGTCATAGCTAATCAAAGAGGACAATAAGAGATTCCTTATCAATTGTATAAACTTGTTTTAATAATAAACGTGACGAACATACCTATGAAACTATCCTTCAATAATTATTCCGACGTTAACGTATCCGGGACGGCGTGTTTAGATGAAAAAAAATGCATGATAAATTGGCACGTCTAGCAAATAAACAAGGAAAATTGTTCTTACTTTTTTGATTAAGATCCATATGAGTAACTTATTATTTATGTTTTGTTAATAGTAGTTATAGATTTAAATTTTCATCATCGTCATCATTCCACGCGTAAGACGTCTACTATGATGTAGGCCTTATCCGGAAATATCCAATAGGACCGGTTGAAAGCAACCTGACTCCAGGGTCTTCAGATGATTAACGTGAACGCCACACGCTGCGCTTGCCGGTTCGTGGTCCCCCATCCAGAATCTTAAAGTCCCAGTCACAATCATGTGCACTATTTAGCCTGACCATTGCCACTTGCTAATTCCCTGGGCTATGTCAATTATGTTCGTCACCGAATATCCTCATTATCAATTCGATCTTGTAGGGAATTCCCGAGCACAGCTTTCTCCATGGGTCGTTGGGCGACTGTGCCTGCCAATGACAGCCAGAGTGAAACACAGTTTCAGCGCCTTAAGTCATCACTGGTAACAACACTTATTAACGTTAATCTATCTTTTCAGGCACTTAGGTATATTGGAGGAGATGTTTTGAAGTTTAAAAAAAATTATTATTATACATATTTTTTTTATACATTCCATGTCAAAATGTCCATGATGATAGAAAGTTTGTATCGATAAGCATCCGACTTGAGGGGTTTCTTGTTACCAGTGGTTAAATGTTCGGATTCGCTTTTTAATTTTTTAAACCTGTTAATGCGATCCTATTAAAAAAAAAGCTAAATAAGCTAACAGCGCTTTACATTTGGAATTAAATACATTAGATATGCCGCCTTTTTATTACATTCAATTACTAATGACTATAAAAGTAATATTTTTTATATATAGTACATTTTTAACAAAAATTATAAAAGAGCTTGTCAAGCATAAGTTTCTATATGATATTCGTTAAATGCAAATGTTACTACGTTAAATAATACGTTAAATGCGTACCAGTGCGTACCAGTAATACTAAATACAAAAAATACCTTTTTTTCTTGGTAACGTACAAAACAATAATTGCCAAAATAAATTCTTACAGTAATTGTTCACGAGGAAAACGCAGGTAAAACATTAATCACCCACGTTTCAATTTTCGTGCATCCGCAAACTATTGTTACACAATAAATATCTTAGTGCGATTGAATGAATTTCAAACACGACACAGGAAATCTCAATTGAATTAAGTTAATGAACGTAAGTGCATAATGTTAAATGGCTTCAAGGTTGCAATGCTCGTCGTTTTTATGACACATTTTAATCATTGTTTGTTTAAATAATCATAAAGTTGTCTCCAAATTATCATCATGTCAGCCAGTAAACGTGCAGTGAGAGGCATAGAATTTCCCCAAAGATCGCCGCGATGTCTTGTACCTACCCCATCTGGCACCTTGAATATGTGATCGCTTCACCTAGTGGGAGACCCACACCGTGTCTACAGACTCGTAGCCGCCACTAAAGCTCTTGCTCTTTCCATCACCTTTAACCTACTTCTAAGACCCATCGTAAACTACCGCGTCTCAGATCTGTATATCATCACCGGCAACACACACTATGGGTAAAGACTGGTCTGTCAACAGACATTGCAGATTGAGACTAGAAGTTACTACAGAGTTTCAGTAAACTCTAGGATTGGATTCGACCGAATTATTTCTTTCTCCGATTGGACCGATGTATATAATCGTCTACAACTCCGGGCGTAACATCACCAACAATAACTTGAGTATGCACAATATAGACTATATCCTCAAACGTTAATAAATCTACATAGTTTTTAAATTCAATTATTGGTCAGTGGAGAAAATATGTACCATTATTTAGTAACAAAAATAGCTATTTTTTGTCATAATAATTACCACAATATACAACAGCAGCGGTAACAAAATAGTTTACTTTGATCTTTGATTTGACCTTTGTAATTATTTTAATCATCGGTTTTACCCTGTACAACGTTGATAAGCAACTCTCTCGACTTGTTTCATTGATTCATTTTTAAAAGTTTGCCATTATTCTTGTACAATTAGAAATAAACAAAAAAGATATGTCACACAAAGTTTAGTAATACCAAAGTAAAAACAATCGAAACGTGTAAAAAAAAACATCTGTTTGTTTATACTGATATAATATTGAAATTTATGTTAAAAGTAATTGCAACAAGAAATTGGTTTATTTGTTTGAAAACCCTTGTTTTCTTTTTATTTTTAAACGGCAACACATAAAAGAACCACAGCCAATAAATAATTAACAACAGTTGTTATTAAGAAGTGGGTTTTTCTCCGCGATTTATTTAAAAGCTTCAGTACTTTGTAATGCTGTTATACATAGAATTTATTTTCTTCATGTAATATAATGCCTAGATCAGTTTTTCGTTTCTGCATTTGCCCATTGTTCACATATTTATGTTGATACTTACACATCATCAATATGTTGTGTCTAAAAACGATTTGTAGTTTATGATATCATTCGACGTGTAATAATAATTTTAAAGTAATCTTTATTTTACAACTTTCTGTACAAGAGTAACTATAGAAACTCCAATAAACTATAGACCACGAAATATATTTATTAAAGAAATTATTCAACAGATTTAGTTTAAAATTGTTAGTTCGAAATAATTGTTTTTTAAAAACCTGATCATTATACAATTATAATCTATTTGATATACATTATTATATATTTAATTTTACAAAACGCAATCTGTATTAGATTGTTTTATTTTAAAAAAGATAACAGCCGGAATCCATTTCTTCAAAAAATATACGACTGCCTGTCGTAACATCGGCAGCATTTAATAAGTGTAAAGTAATAAAGTCGGCTATAGCCAGCTAATTTGTACCGCGCTGGATATAAAGAATTAAACTAAATTAAGTGATAAAGGTGATGAACAAATCAATGCTACGGCACCCCTAAACCAGAAAATAGTACTGCTTACGTAATACTGTTTATATCTTCAATATATTATACATAATTTTAATCTGTTATAAAGAAAAAAAAAACAAACAAATTTCCACTTTTATACTGTGTATGTAGATTATATAAGATTAACAGAGAGAAACTTGGGAGGAATAATTTTTTCGTTGAGTAGAGGTCAGTTAAAACGGATTTCGCAAAGTTCCACCCACACACCGATCGAATATTATTTGTACAAAACTTGGCAACTATATTTATTTTTCCTACATTAATTCGTTATCCGGAATAGATTTTATGACATTACACACAAAAGACAGTGCGGTGCCGTACAAAGCGCGGGGGACACCTAGAATATATATATATATATATATATATATATATATATATATATATATATATATATATATAAAAATTATTTCTGTGAAAATTTTTCCCTGTTTACAAAATAGCTAATGAGGACTGAGGAATATACAAAAAGTGTATATAAATTTGACGGGTATCATTATTACTTAATGATACCCGTCAAATTGACATTTCGTGATTGTAATATTCATGATTGTTTTCCACATAAACAGTCAAGGCATATGGCATGTGGTATTTTCAATAGACTTTAAGTAACTCTAAGTATATTCTCGAATACAAAGGTATCAAACGCTAATTATATTCGGAGGACATCAATTGCCTTATTTGATAAACATAGCCAACAATAATATGGACCTTACTTACTTCATTACGTGATATATGTAAAATAATGCTTTTCTCAATTCTTGTAAAAGAAATACACGATTATAATAACATATAACGTTAATAATATAATAGTTATTTAATAGAAGAAAAATCAATATAAGTAGTCTGTATGTCAGTTTAAATACAGTTCTTCCATTTTAACAAAATGTTGTTGTAGTTTTGATGGACGTAACGTTAAATAATAAATAAAAATGTATACCCAATAATACTGAATAGCGTTGGTAAGGCACAACATACATATACTCTCACCTATGTGTTCATTTATACATACGTAGGTGACGGAACTTGTTTAGTGTTGCGTTCCGTTAGTCCGCCTCTAAGGTCTATTTTAAACCGATTTTAACTTTAACAAGTCTTTGCTCATTATTTATTACATTTTATTATCGATATTTATATATTAGAATATGTTGCAAAGTACACCTTGACAGGCTCACATAAATTATAGAAGTCTGTAATTAATTGCCTGCAATTTTCAACTTACAACAATTGTTATTATTCATTACAGTAGTTTAAAATAGTAAAATGGACATGAAAATTACGTTCTATTTCGTTCTATTTTATACAGAAATCTGTTCATGGAATCCGTTCCAATCGATAAAAATCAAAATAACGTTTTACCGGCCGGCTTGGAGACGACCATTGTTATATAAAGATATTCATACTCACTCGTTTGTTTACGCTCAACAAGATGATTGCACCAATTGCCGCTTGGGCTCTGGCACGTTCCGTATTCGATGCCAACTGGTCAAAGGTATGTCAAGCCGAGCACGAAGCAGACGTGTATCCCAGCCGTTGTCCGCCGCGAAACTCGTTGAAGACCCAGCCGCGGTTACTTTATGTACACTTAGTTCAGTGTACGTCGTAACGCGGGCTTCCCGGCCACACGTAATTTACGCTACTCCATCAGTGGTTCTCAAACCTTTATTCAACGGTATTTATTTATTTTAAATATAAAAGTCCTTTTGAAATTTCATAAATTTTAAAACGAGCGAAAACTACAACTCTTTTAAATAAAAAATAAAAGCACTAACTGGTGCAACTTATCGCAATTTATGCTCGACTTTTCTTCATTCCCTTTCACGGAATCGTTGAGGCAATGCCTTTTTTAAGAACTTCCTTATGTTCTTGGATTTTCATATTATATAACTATGTACACAAAAAAATCATTTAAATCGTAAATCTCCAAGTCTATTATTAGAAAAAATAGTAATGCTAAAACCTTTTCGTGCAAAGATTTTGCATTACAAAGTTACCCCGTAAATATTTAGCCTTAAAATGAAGTTAAAAAAAAGGTTTTTTTTTCTTTTCACCAAAATTACTTGTCAATTAGGTTACCATACACTACAAAGACTAAGCAAGAATTAGTGTTTTATCTGTTTTTAAATTGAATAAAAATAATGGAACAAAAATTCTTCGCGTAAAGATAACCTATACATTTTCATCAAAATCTCAAAAGTATGTTAATACGAAATACGTGAATATACGCGAATATACGTGAATTATTTTATATGAACTTAAATCTTATTGACTTGAGATCAGTTTTCAAAAGTATTCTTTTTGACAAATTGTTTCTAATTCACCTTTAGATTGCTGTTTATTTTAAAAGGGTATTTATGCGAAAACTTATTCTACATCAATAATATGTAGCACGTGTCGCTAAATATTGATTTCAATTTTCTTCGCCCTATTGTAGGAATTACCCATACATTCTTATCACTCGAGAAACACTTGGTTTCCTGGAAATGGAATAACTACAAAGTGTAGGAAAAAAGCAATGTTTTTCATAATTATATTAGCTTATTTTTAGTACACAGAATGACGTCTTCATAATAAGTGCGAAGAATTATTTGAGGACTCGTGTTTTATTATATTTTTCAAGCATAACTGAAATAATTATCACATCAACCATTATTTTAATCTGCTGTTAACATTATATGCATTGTGGTAGATTTGGGGGACATTGAGGTAATGGAAACGTCTTCACAGACATTGATTAAATGCGTACTATTAATACCAAAAAATGTAGAGACAAACAAGGTATTCTTTTCGTGGTGAGAGGTATACCAATTTAAAGGGCTATCCGTGGTTTTCTTTTATTATTTTTCATTAGTACCGTCATGTCTTCTCCCATCTCAACGGAAAAAGAAATTATTTAGCTAGCTTTAGGTAGATGATTGGTCGATTGCCATTGCCATAGACGAGGATAATTAAAACAGGAAATCTATACACGCCAGAAAAAATTAATACAGCGCGCAGCATTATGATTGCTTTATTTGTCGACAAAACATTATTCCTAAAATACACAAAAAGTTGTTTAGCGCCTGTAAAGTTCTTATAGCAATTACACTGAAACAACTTACTAAAATGCAAAAGCAAACAGTGGAACTTATGGAAGTTATCATGGTTAAAATAAACAAAACATGAATCCCCATAATGCAAAAAAAAAAGATTTAAAAAAATATATTGTCGGGAAATAAGGTTTATCTGAAAAGGGAAGAGCAGTTATTAATATTAATAGTTTTAACTAAAACAGAAGCCAATAAACTGAAACAAAGATACTCGCGTTATAAAACATTACTTAAAATAAATTTAAGGGAAAAGATAAACACTACCAGTGTTTATCTTTTCCCTCCCCTGATTTATGAAAGAGAGGAATAATTTAAATATTACTAATTGAAAAAGAACACTTTCGAGTCTCGACTCGAAAGTTTTCTTTGTGAGAGTACTGAGAGTACACAAATGTACTCTCGTGTCTGATGCAGAAGATGCGAAATATGTACACTCACCTAAACCCTAAAAAAAATACGCGAGAAATGTGACAGGGCTAAGACAATGGAACATACTAAGCATAAATCAAAGACGGAAAGAGAAATACCAGCCTTTTTACCTTGACCATACTGACATATTGGCAAGAATAGATCTTCATAATATAAAAGAAAGCTATCTAAAAATAGCAAGCGACAGCGAAACAGGACAGTGCTATAAGAACGCGTTTCAATCAATGTTTTTGAAAATAGGAATAAGTCCGGTCTTAAAGACGTCACCGCGATGTGTATTATTACATAAAAAAGTTTGTAATATTATTGTTATTAACTATAGAGTATAAAACTGGCCAGTTGGCCTTCTTGAATCTTAATAAATTTAACATTTTTCAAAAAAATATTTTACCTCCTGATCAGAAATGAAGGTGACTGGATTGTGGAAATGCATCATAAGACCTAATTTTTGTGGTAAAAAAATGTTAGAAATCTTCTAAGATTTATTTGAAGGAAATTATAATAATTCGATATGTAAATAATGGAGCGAATATGACGTCAATTGATAATGAGGATAGCGTGAAGTGTTCGTGAATGGTACCATCGGTTTCGCAGAACTATAAGGAAAATTAAGCAACTAATTCATTACCCGTCCAAAAAAATCTTGTCAAAATATAACCGTAATCTCGATTACGTCTGTTAAACTTTATCAAGTTGTTGCTTGGACACGCAAATAAAGCTAATTTATGAAACAACAAACAATTATTGTCTCATATTAATACTAATTCACCTAAGCTCGATTTCAATAGTTCGTATACCCTTCAGCTAATCATTTTAAATATTACGGATTTGATTAATCGTCTTGCAATTCACGGAATTGTACAATATCGATCCGTGTATTTAAACCTCGAAAATTGATTGCATAAAAACAAGAACAAAGTAAACAACGCATAAGTTGATATGCGATAACACGGAAATACCACACAATAAAATAAAAAAATAGAGAAAACGTTTAATTAATAGACAAAGGATATAAAACAAAAATAAAAAAACAGAAGCATCTCGAACTGCCAAGGGAGATATTTAAAGACCCACTCCCTACGCTTTAGGTTAAATAGACAGTTAAAGGGTCCATACATAAATACAACTATATAGCAAATAACAAAGTAATAAGTATGTACTATAATATTTACCCATAAGCAATTTCGTATATTCTGATAAGAGGTGATATAGGTTTTCAACGTAAACCTCCTTGACTTGTAGTCCCAATGTCTAATTTACTACAAAGATAACGTGATTTACGATAAGAATTGTTTGTTATTCAATTTACGGATCCATGACAGGCAAATCTTAAAGGTCACGTTTAAACAATAAAGTTTACCACATCTAATTGAATTGTATTCGTCTATTTTGTTAACTTTATATTATCATGATAATGTAAGCCGTAGCACGTCATCCGCTGAACATGGTACTCCTTTATAGATTTCTAACAGGACCGATTGGAAGCAGCCTACATCCAGCGACTTCTGACGACCTTAAAAATGTCGTCTGTTCGACCGTGGTCCCCACTCAAGAACGTTAGGGCCACAGCGGCCATCTGTTCTGCGTGCTATGTGGCTTGCCCACTACCTGTTCAAGCTGCCAATTCGCTGGGTTATGTCGATTATTTTAGTTCGTTCAATAATCTCCTCATTTCTGTTTCAATCTCGTAGAGAAATTTCGAAGTTAGAATACTTCAATTTATTACACCACTTTTGTCATCCAGACCATATGTTGTTTTTAATGACATGTAATTTCAAATTGGTAAGACATGGAGACCGAGCGGTATTACAAAGAAAACGACATGAGTTTGGTAGGCATGTTTTGGCGCACGGAGTGCGCGCATGTGCGGTGGTTCTGCAAGTGCGTAGGGTGAGTGTGGAGGACCCTTCCGGACCGGTGGTCCGGCTTTGTTATTCCTAGGACGACGAGCCTACCTGTTTTAGATAGGAGCCGTGCCCGGGTTTCTGGGACTCCTGGGTAGGTCTAGGTGTCCTACGGTTAAAGCCGATGTGTATGGAACAGCGGATCCAATTGTTTTACATGGGAGCAGTGCCTGGGGTTCTGAGACTTCTAGGTGATCTAGGTGTTTCGCGATCGGTGTTACTCTGTAGTGATGTGTGTAGGTATACGTAAGTGGCTGGATTGTTTCTGACAGCGGGCGTGCCCGTGCATGTGGGGGTCGTGCACCGTTTTGGTGGCTCCAGGGTGCGACCGTATGTCAGTGCTGTTTCGGTTACATGTAATTTGTTGGGTTTCGATTTCTTGGTATACATCGGTTTGTTTTCTTTTGGAACCTAAACTTCATATGCCATGCAGATTGTAGTATTCACTATTACAGTATAAACCTGAATTTTAAAGACATTCGATCCCCGCGTACATAACAACAGTTGTAATATTATACTCGTATATAGCAGGTGGACTGAATTAAAATTCGTGAAAGAAAAAACAATGGAACAGGCAATAAAATTAAAGGTAGAGAATGATAAATGTCATAGGTTCGGTAAACTTAAAGCAGAGAAGCTAGTAAGCTTTCCGATAAAATTTCTTATTGCATAAAATATATGACAAACGCTACTGCAGTACGTTAAAATCTGCCACTTCAATCGTTTACTAGTGTGTCTGAGAGAACACTTAATTAATTCTGTTAAATAAATAAACCTTTTTCTATTGCAGAATTACAGTTATTCGTTAATTTAAAACAAGCTTGATATCTGCTCTAAGTTAGTTTAATATCTGCTCTAAAGACAAAATTTAATGAAGTTATAATTATCATTTTTAATAAGCCATAGGGCGTCCACAGTTGTGTATAGCACTCTCAAACATTTCCAATAGTACTGATTAGAATCGGCCTTCAGCAGCTTACCACACCAAACTGCTGGGCTATGTCAGTTAATTTCGTCCGTCTAAGGATCTCCTTATTTCTGATTCGATATCGTCGAAAATTTTAAGCAAAAGTCTTTCAACGCCTCGTTGAACTACTGTAAGCTTGCCAATGAGACCCGAAGTGCGAGACCATATTTCTGTGTTGTATGTTGTCACTGGTGACAGACATGGGTAGTTTAGACCTTTGTATTTAGGCTTTAACGGGATTAGACTTGAAGATGTTTCATGGTTTCCCTAATGCAACAGAGTCGAGTTGGATTAAGCGGTTGTTACGTTTTTTGTTAAAAATTAGCAATGCTCCGAATGACGAGGTACCAACCAATAAATAATAAGGAAATGTTTACACTACCGTGTATTTTATTAACAAAAAATGAAAATAGGTAAAATAAATAACATATAATTATATTTTAAAGAAATATTAATTTGTACATTACTTTATTCCATCTTAAAGATATCTCTTATAAATTAATCCTCAGTAGAAATAGGACAACAACATATTTAGAATATAATTTAAAAGTTTTTTTAAAGAATTTTAGTGAAATAACTGCTTGAAAATTTATATAATAGAAAAATCGTTAATAATATGCACCGCTCACGCAGCTCGCGCACGGCTCGCGCACAACTCCCGCGGCCGCCGCGCACTATAGCACAATTGACTGTTTCTTATCATACTATGTTATACACTACGAAAATATGATTTGAGTTTATAAAGAGAATCACAGCTTAAGTAATGGTGTCGCCGAGGTCGTCTCGCTAAGGCCGTCTCGTCTCAAACATTTAGAATAGTTCCTTACATTTGTAAACACAAATGAAATAATTACTTTAATAATATCAAACTTTAAGTACATTTACTTATGGAACATGCTGACCACATCTCAAAGTTTATTTTACCTTTAAACTTTTAATGTAAATATTTCGATTCAAGAAGAGATAGAACTTTGAATTTGTTAGATATAGTAAATTGGTATTAACAATAAAATCGTTAGTGAATCTGACATCGTTATATAATTTATAGCCCAGTCTATTTCTAAAACTATACATTAACATAGCCATAGAATGAATTAATTTCCTTGAATATGTGATTTAGATCAAAAAGATTACTAGAACCAATCAACCAGTCCAATTATTTACACCATGGCATCCTATCTTACAATAACATACAGCAAATAAAATATACAAATATGCTAACGTTTCCTATTTTGTATCGATAGATTCAACATTGGACAGTGATACCGATCACAGAGAACATATCTAATTCTTTAGTATAAGATTTAGCTTCATAACATAATTGTGCTAAAGGAATGATTCCATCCATCCAATAACGAGGTCGCACAACTCTTGGCACCTTTTGAGTATTAACACTATCATATATAAACAGTAGTCACTATTCATTCAGAAAACACCACTACAAACTAGAGGAGGCACATACTTCAGGTCGACGAAAAGGAGTTCGAAAAATATAGAAATAAATATAACCTTAGCTTAGTTCATTTACAATCGCACCATAACCGTTGACGTAACAACGCACGCATGCAAATACTGCACTCGCAGACACGTCCCCACACGTACACCCACATGTACACGACGAACACGTGCACTACAACCGGATATCGTTGGTGGCGGCCGCCAGCAGCGGGCCGTGGTTGCGCCTCCACGCTGTGCTGCTCAGCGCCTCGTCTTCACTTGCCACGTACTCCATCTCACCGGATTCTCTTCTAGATACATCCCTCTCCATGGTCGCGCTCGACGGTTCGCCTTTTGGCATCAGGTGCTCAGCGTCTTCGTTGCGAACGAACGCATGGCACTGCACGTCGTCTTGAGGCCCGTACCTGTGCAGGCTGAGAAACTTGAAATTGGCCACTATTGACGAGTTGATGGGTCTCGTCTGTATGTTGACCGTAGTCGCCGAGCGCTCGATCCGCTTACTGCGCCCCTCGGCCGGCGCGAGCTCGAGCGACTGCCCGCGCCCGTACAGCCGGGACTGGCCGAATCGAGGCGTTAGCCTCCCGATCAAATTATCTTCTTTGCGAACACATTTTGCCACTTGCGCCTCGTCAGGTGGTTTTGATTTTTTCTTCAAGAAAAACGGCGTCAATCTCTCCGTAAACGGTCGGGACGTAACGGCGCCCGCGTCTTGCACGTTCGACGTAGAACTCGAAGGTTTTAATGGCTTAATAGATGCCGGTTGGGTCTTTATCGGGTTGGACTTTCTTTGTATGCTTATTCTGGAAAACATCCCATATTCCTCTTTCTCCTTACGATCAATCGAGGCATCGGACACCAGCTCGCAGGCTTCATGTTCCTGTCCTTCGTCTTCGCATACTTTTAACACGCAGTACGTGTCGCGCTGTAACTCGGCGAGAAGGCTGTCATCATTCGAAACGGTGTCAAGTTTGGTAAGAGGCTGCGTCGACTCTGCTAGGGTGTCCTGTTCGTCCGGACTGACGCCATCACTGGGTAGACTGTTAGAGGATCCGCTGGTGACGTGCACTAAAGTCGAGCGCTCCCGTGACCGTCTAGTTTCCAGGTCCGGTTTGGGTTGCAGGCGATTCCGCGCAGCCGTATTCCCTCGCGGTGGTACTGCTGGCGGCGCATCATCGTCAGAGGCGTGCGCGTGACTCATAAAGTTTGCCATCAACTCGTACTCTTTACATCGATGGGAGACGTCGACTTCGAATCGTCTGGGCGTATATTCGGGTTTGGGGCCTCTCCGCGGCGGCTTCAGCTCGACATCTACGTATTCGCAGAGCGCCGGTGGAGAGGAGAAAGCGGCTCGCGATGGGGACAGCCGCGCTGGCTTGGGTGGTCGCGCGGGCTTGTCGGTCGAAGCGTCGCTGTCTTCGGAAGGTTCGTGTTTTAAACAAGACATTGTAAGGTAGCCGCTGCCCGTGGATTTATTCGATTTGCCAGAAGAACGCTCATCGCCGAGACGGGCCAGTTTGAGTGATTCGGTGCTGGAACCGATGTCAATGGAGGTGTGTTGCGGGGGGAGTGTTTTTCCATCGAGATCCACAGTGGGAGACATTTCGCCTCGCCACGCACGCCAGAAGAACGACCCGCCATCAACGCTAGCCGCCGCGCCCGCCAGGTGCAGGTAATTGTCGTCGCCTATCGGCGCTTGCCTAGAACGATACACACAACATGAAAAACTTTAATGAAGATATGATCTTAAGTATTTGAAGCATCTAAAACAGGGCTGCAGTTTTGTAAAGTTTACAGTTTGTTAAAAATATATATTGTATAAAGTAAATAATATTTTCTTACTTGCTGCCGTATTTAGTCTCTCTTGCAAGAGACCGACGGTATATGCAATGCTGGTGTTCGAGGTCGAACACAGTTTTCTGTAATTCACATAGCGTTGACGCCTCGGCCTCGCGTTCTTCAAGTGTTGTTCCGTCTGAAACAATTGTATGTTATTAACTAGTGATAGGTGCCCTTGCACGATGTAACCTTTTGGAATAAGTGGCGCTGACGTGAACAAAACGGAAATTTTAGAGATGTAACACACCTTATATTCCAAACGTTGTGCTGCTGTGTTCAGAATTGTGAATGTTAAAATGTATACAGCACTGCACTGACAGAGCTATGTTCACTTACGAGCATTCATGTAACTGAACGGATATCATATAATTACTTTATATTTTAAAAGAGTGTTCATAACCTAAAGTCAAATTAAGTATATAATAATAAAAACTAATCGCCAAATGTTATGTTAAACTGATAACTTAAAAATGCCTTGCCCAATTCGGCAATACTATTTGTTTTATTTGTATGGAGAGATGAAAAATATTTTACTTTTTTCAAACAAGCCATCAACCAAGTTAAAATATGTGTCCCTAGGTTTCTAAACATATTGTTTTATTGTATTGTATCTATATACATTACACTATATTATAGTGTATTTTTTTACATAGTGATGATATAAATTAATTAATAAATAAGTGTATGGTATATGATATGGTAAGTTATTTTATGGGATCAGATTCTCACTGGTCAATTGGCATTTCGCGGGTTCAAGGTGGTCGGGCGCAGAGAGTGTCTCCCCTAGAACCTGGTTTAAAGTAGCAATGAGCGGTGGCTACCTGAGGAACCTCGGATCGGACAGCTACGTACTCCTATTTCATGAGATTGTGATGGGTAGGTAGTGGTTGATATTTATAAAAAGGTTACCGTGAGGTCGGTGGCGCCGCTCGTCGAGGCGCTGTGCGTGCGCGACAAGCAAGGCGTGCAGCCGCTGCAGGTCGCGCGCGGGGTCCAGCCGCAGCGCCAGGGCGGCAGGCGCGCTGCGGGCGCGCTCATCCAATCCCTCGCCGCCGCAACCCTCCGCCTCAGGCTCACTACGTCCGCAGCTATTAAAAAAAAATCAATTCTTGTTACGTTCGTAAAAAATTAAAACGTCAGTGAAATTCACAATTTTTTTGGTACAAATTACATAATAATTAGTCCTAGACCATATCGTTATGTAACTACACATCACTATAATTAATTAATAATAATCGTTTTATTCATATACTACACAGAAACGGAGACTCGAGGTTCTTTGGCAAACTTGAACTATCCTTGGATAGAAATATGCTCGAGATTTCTCTACGAAAGCAAATTAAAATAGATCCGCAGACGTAAAAAAGTAATGAACGTTGTCTAGCGGATTGGTAATTTAGTGGCAGTGGGAAGGACATAAAGAATGGATCGCCGCTAGTGCCTTAAGGTTTTAGAGAGAAGACCACGGACCGGGTACCTAGGAGTCTACTCATAAGATGGACAGATGATCTTGTTAAAGTCGCAAAACATTGAATGCAAGCCTTTATCCAACGTATCCGTCCCGTCAACGCACGCATACATAAGGCGCGGTACAAAGGTTCTGATAGCACTATAGTCATTAAAGCGTTTATTGAATTTCTGCTATTGATATAGTCGTTATTAAGGTTCAAGTTACACAGATGTAGTGATAAAGCGAATGTTACCATGTCCACTTGTCGTCTGCGTAGTAGCCGCGGTGCGGCGCGGCGGGCGGGCGCCGGCACAGCGCGCCCAGCAGCCGTACCCACTCCGCTCGCTCCACGCAGTTGCTGGCCTGCACTAGCAGAACGCGCTCGCGGTGCACTGCACACATCACACATCAAACATTAAAGTCATCCATAGCTTTCTTTTTTTTTTTTGAGTATCAACTATACAACGATTAAATATGTTTTACTGGGAAATAAAAAATCTTATGCGAGGTGCCTATACGATGACTTATGTTAATATATTGTCGCACCTATTTGGAAGATGTTGTTGGCGCCGAGAGGCGCGCCGGCGGGCGGGCAGTCGAGCGCGGCGACGGCCAGCACGCCCGACAGCGGCAGCCGGTGCGCGGGCGCCTTTGCACCACTGCGAGACCACGACAACTCGTAACTGAAAAATTTTATATAATTATGAAGACTGCGACATATGGATTCAATAATAGCAACTAATCTAACTCTGCTTCGATTCTTTAGGGCACACTCAAAATACTGAACGTGGTTCGAATGACATTCGAACTGACGGCGCTCACTAAACCAATATAACGAAAGAGCTTGGCAGCCTTCCTTTCCCGTAAAATAAATAACGTCGCCCAAGCCTAACATCAAGGGTTTTTATAAATTACTTAAAATTACTATTTTTTGGGTTTCGCATGGTAATCTCTCTAAATCTTTTGCTCACTGGAAGGAAGTTTACCGGTTTATATTAGATTCCTAACCACTTATACCCGTTAGGTGGTACAGACTATAAGAATACTATATAATCCAGTGAAGATGTAAATGTCACCAATAAACAGCGTTATTTCAGCAAAAAAGACTTTACAAATGAATATCATTATATAAAAAGTTTACTAATTTACCTAGTAAGCTTAAAATGTCTCCGTTTGGAATGTGCGTTCGTTGGACGGGTCCACCTACGTCTCGGTGAGCCAGAACCCGCGCGGGCGCTCTCCGACCGCTTGATCATTATACTATAAAAAAAAACAATATACAATTATAATGATAAGTCTATTATTTAAAATTAAAACTGATTGCTAATATTGCTAAAACTTTATTTACATATTTTAATAATCATCATTATTCAGCCACAGGACGTCCACTACTGAACGTAGGCCTCCCAAAGGCTTGCATCCAGCATCTTTCAACTACCTTAATAAAATCGTCTGTCTTTGTGGGAAACGGAAATATATTGTTTCATTAAGTATTAATTTATTTAATGAAATGAACATTGTTTCTTTTAAATGTATAAAATAAACTTCTTTCAATTAAATTTAAAGTAAAAAACGTACCCATATCTGCTCCATGAATGCATGAAAATAGGATTTTACTGAATATTGCAATTTGAATTTAATTCAATTCAATTCAATTAACTTAAACTTTAGAAAATTAACGCTCACCCTTCTTTAAGTAACACAGGTGACTCTTGAATGTTGTTGTTTTGGGTATCAGAGCTAGTGGAGATTATTTCAAGGAACTGCTTAATTGCCTGCACCTGAGAACAATGACAACGTAATAACATTCACAGTAAAATTATAATTAATTATGGCGCTATAACTAGAGTCAGTTCAGTTACTATGGAAACTTCGTGTTCGCATTAAGGGTAAATACCTAGACAAACATTTATTTCACACCACAATGACACACACACACAGTTTGACGTACAAAACAATTTGAAAGTTATTAAAACTAGATTAAAATAAAATTTGACAAAATAGAAACAATTTCTTTAAAATTGGTATATCGCAGTAGTATGAAATAGAGCATAATTCAGTGACCTGAATCTCACAGTGAGCGAAACACTAATTTTCTATCATGAACTGGTGACCGTTACCGGCTGACCAGTGAAGAGAGCAGTGAAAATGAAGAATATAATTTACTTCTTCAATAACGAAATTAAATAAGAAATTGAACATCGCCGTATGCATGCAAGCCATCGCTCGAAACAAGATAGTGAGGCCGCGTGCCAATATAAATCCGGGCGGTTTGCTTATGCTATCTACTATCAAACATTTTACCCTTTTTTAATGTCGAGTATAAAGAGTATAATAAAATAATAACATGTCTTAGTTATTGTCATAAATGTTGTTAGAATGAACTCCTGCAATTCCATTAGACAAAAATTTCAAATCATTTGACAAAAATCTTGGCATGAAAATATTTAATATCTTTGCATATCGAGTTTACTAAGTGAAGCATATTGAAGCACATTAAATTATGGAAGTTAAAAATATCGGTGTACTAACATGTCTGGGAGTGCAAAAACTTCGATACAGTTCTGCCATGTACTCCTCTTTGCACACCTGCTGCGCAGAACGACTGCTTACCAGGTTACCCAGCGACTGAATGGTCTTTGAGATTAGCGTTAAGGTACGGTTGGTTTGTGGATCCTGAAAATATTCATATTCAAATTTAAATAGTCTCAAAAAACAAACGCTTATTTAAACGGAGATAATCAATAAACAATGTTTCTTTTTGAGCAATATAGCTAGCGACATTTTTCTCCATGCGGCTTACTCTGCATGAGCTATGATTAATAGAAAGATTTTCCATCTCATTAAAACGTTCTTTTTCGATTTTAGCGATAAATTCCTATCAGTTCTTTTAGTTTTATTAAATATTATAAAACACAAAATCTGTTTAGTTCCCTAGCTTCTATTATATGTCTTCTGTATTACAGAAGTCAAAGTCTTCATTTGTAAACTGTATTTAAACAAAATAACAACATATGTCAATACTGACTATAGCACATCTTTAGCCATAACGTGTTGAATACTATACACCACAACATGCATGTTCTTAAAGATTGAAATTTTCTAAACATGTGTGTTAAAAGCGTGAATCTATTCAAATGAATTGCTGTATAGGTATCGTATACTTACAATTTGTTCGGTGGTGAGGTCGAAGAGTCGCGGGCCGAGGATGGCGGGCGCGAAGAAGCGCAGGAATATGAAGCCGGACACGACGGAGTAGCGCACCTCCGCGTTGCAGGGGAAATGGCGCGCGGCGCATTGTCGCAACGCGTCGAACAGCCGGCACATAACCGCCGGGCACGTCGCGTACGACGACGTGATCGCCGCGAACACCTGCCGCACCGCACACAACATCTCTTATACCAGTGGTGTCAATTTTGCGGCCCGTGATGAACATTTACGACACGTCAATATATCTATTTACGTATATCCAGGTAAATTTTGTAAAGATCATTCATCATATAAGAGAAGAGATACCAAGTATCAGGAAGTAAACAACAATTTAATTTTACATACGTTTATTACAATATACTCGTTAAAATAAAAGCATTTGTTCGTATGGACACTATTTTTTTTTCGGGCCACCTAAATTTAAGCTTTATTTATTTGGCCCATTTGTGCTACCGTGATATCTGCCGAACATATTACTGTATTTCAGGTTGAAAATCAAATTCAATACATCATTATTCAAGTAGGTATTTTCAAGAGCCGGCCAAAAACTCAATGGTTGCTCTTAACTGTGAGTTACCTATACTCATATTATTTTTAATAAGAAGTTAATGTCGAGGGCAGCTGTTATTTAGGGCACCCTAACCTGCCACTAGCTTCGACTATTTTGAAGGGATTGACTGATCCAAAGATTTCGACCGATTGTGAAGGAATAGCGATGGTACCGGCGATAAACTAACTATATATTCTGGGACACTCTGTAGGTCTTATAGGGTATTTTTCTCATGTCGCAAATGAGTGGTCACTTTAAACGTGGATAATAATATAAATAAATGAACAAATAGTTTTCTCAGCAGCCCAGAGGATGAACACAACCAAACAGAGTCTAGTTGAATATTATAATATTATGTAGTGTTGTCTGACATACCCGTTCGACGTAGTCCTTCAGGTTGGCCAAGTTGGTAGCAATGGCGGCGGAAGGTTTGACCCGCGCGGGGTCGATCTCACAAGGCCGCCGCTCGGCCAGCACAGCGGCGAGCGTGGGCCGTAATACCGAACGCAGGTACGAAGCCCCGCTGAGTCGCATCGCTTCGTCCATCATCTTGGACACCAGCGTATTGCCGCGAAATATTGTGGTTGCGTCCCTGAAAAAGTCACATAATTGTTGCAGTCTCACTTTAACGGGCTTTGACGACAACTAACTTCGTTACAAAATCGAAAAGGACTTTCTAACACAATATAATGAAAGACAAAATTATTAAGGAAATATAATCGTACATGATGAATGTAGACCGATAGTCGCTCATTGCAAGGCATCATATGCCTCTCTCAATGATCGCCACGATGATTGCTCTTATACTGCCCACATGCAGTGACTTCCTGGGACCTTTATTATGTCTTTGTTACATCTAGTGGGCTCTATTACCGAGGCCGCGTTTACCTACCACCTTCGACTGTTCGAGCTAACGGCGCCACGCTTCAAGCGACCAATTCTTCGAGCAACGTCGATGTCCTTAGTTCTTCTGCGGAGCTCTTCATTTCAATCTGGCAGCGAAGATCCAAGCTAGCCTTCTTCATTATTATATAGGTAACTTTGAGCCTTTCTATAAGTCCCAACGTATACATACATATAACATATGTGGTAAAATACTTACGTGAGAACAGATATCTCAGCGTCCGCGAGCTCTTTAACGATGGGTACAATGAGATCGTGGTGGGTGAACAGCCTCACTAAAGGTTGCGCAGCGTCCGTCTTGCTAGACACTATCTCGCCTAATATATACACCGCCGAAGCAGTTATTGGCTGCAACACAACATTTTACAATGTACACACACTTCAGCTATAGATAGAAAACATACAGTTAAACCGAATTTGACAAGAGAATTCTCTTGTTAAGTTAGTGATTACAATTTTAAAAAATTAATACAATTTTTATAGTAACACACTACTGTAGCAACAGAGTGAAACCTTACATTAGCCTAGTAATTTTATCAGCTATAGGATATGTAAATACATGTCATATTTTGTGCATCTGTGTATACATATATTGATAACTTATGTTCGATGTGATCAAGAGTTTACATATATTTTTACCTTTTATATTTGTTAATTTTAAAACTCTTCTTTCAAATTGATATCTTTGAAAGTTAAAACACTTTACAGATGATCGTTACTTTAAATTGTTATTTATGATACAAAATTAAGCGTATGGAGAGTTGATTTATTTACCTTCTGGTGAACACTCCTGAGGAAGAGTTCCTCGAGCTGTCGGTAGTGGTGTATGGGGAAGACGTGATCGACAGTGTACTGGAGTAATAGCCGCAGCGAGCCAAGCGTTGCACTGCCCGCTGCTGACAGCCTCGTGCCCGGCGGCGTCGCACCGCGGGACAGCGCGCCGCCTGCCCGCGACGTCAGGAAAAACCTGGCAAGGTCACAAATCGTTTATTTATCAATTTCAAATAGGCACGCTAACAGCAATACATAACATAAGATTATATTAGTTTCATTACATCATCATCATATCAGCCGGTAGACGCCTCACTGCAAAGAATAGGCCACCCACAAAGGTAACTTAACTATGTCGTCAATACACCAAGTGGCCCCACTAGAGAATCATTCGTCCGCATCGGCTATTGGTTGCTTGAGCGATATGTCCCCAATTCTAAAGAAAATTTTTCAAGCTCTATCTGTGACCGATTATTATATATTATAAATTATTATTATACATTATATTAAGTGATTTAATATATAGTTGTAGTACCAGGCGCACATGGGCGAAGGCTCAGGCTGCCTCAGCTGCAGGCGGACTTCGCCCAGAAAAAAGGGCGTAGCCCCGTCGTGCCACACCGACACGCGCGCCTCGCACGCCACTCCGGCCTGCAAGTACAAAAAAAACATGAACAATGTACTTGCACCATTTAGTAAATATTTCTACTGTAGTACTGAAAACCCTAATTCAAGTAGTAGTAGTAGTTCTAGACTAGTTAATATAAAATAGGTCTTCTTAGTGGTCTGCATTTAGCCCTCTGCCTACTCAAACACGGGAAAACTATAAAATCAACAGGCAAACAACAAAAAAAAAACTATACGCCAATAACGTTATTTGAAAGTAATCGTTTCCCGAAGTTATGTATGTCATTGTATAAGAAAAATAATTCAACGCATTTTGAATGGCACGAATGTGAAACTGATAGCATTGTTACAGTCAAAAACGTTGCAGCATATATGGGACACTCGCTGTGTAATCTCTACAGGTACTATAGAATGACTTGAACAGTACGGTTTATAAAAGAAACAAACAAGACGAAAACACAAAAGGCAAAAATAATAAAATATATATTTTGTATCCGGCACACAACACGACTACTAAAATTAGCAAAAACAAGAGTTATTATTTCTTGAATAGAAGAATTTTGAATATTTGTAGATATAGTTATTTGTGTTTAATTTAAAGAACTTACCGATTGAGAGCCATCCTTGTCCTTCGGGTCGGCCTCCATGACGAGATCAAAGCTAAATATTTCGTCAAACTGTGGGTTGACGGTTTTCTTCCTAGGTTTGGTGCGCTTCTCGACTCTCCGTCCGTTGGAGTAAAGTAACGTGACGAGAGCGAATGGGTCGCACTGGCCGTTCCTGGTGGTGAGTTCAGAGCATTCGAGCACCCTGAGGCGGAGGGTGTCGGGGCCCACGCGGGCCGCGCAGTGTCTTTCAGGATCCGACCAGTAGTCGGCGGCGGTGGGTGTGGGCGAGGCGTCCGGCTCGGACATCGTATGCATCGGAGGTTTCGAGCGGATCGCCCATTGCGCTCGATCCTTGAGACTCTCCGACCGCGACAACGTAAGCGTCGGCTCCGTGGCGACCGCGCTCAGCAGCTTCTTGCTCGTGGAACTCGAACAAGAGCCGAACCGCATACTCTCCTTGCAGTACTCAGACAGCCTGACGAGATTATTGCCCTTCGTTTTCGAGTTGTCCGCCGCCGGGTCCGGGTCGGGCGGCTTCGGGTCCATCCGCAATCGTTTTCTCGAGTCCTCGAGAGTGAGCTCGATGTACGCCTTGCCTTGCACCTCAGAGTCCGCATCGACCGGTCGCAGTGCGAACCAGTGGTCCTTGTTGTTGTAGCGCTGCAAGTCTTCTCTTTTGATCGCCACCTTGCCCAGGACCTTGTCCTGTTTGAGGTGTTTATCGCGGTCGAACACGTATATGGAAAGGTATCGGAATCTTCGAGGCACTTCAAACTGGAACTCTTCGCCGAAGAAAGGGCTGTAAAAACATAACGTAATAAATAAATTTTACATTCCCATATTTCGTGTGACAGGAATTGATATGTCTTTAATAAAAAAAATATTTTAAAATGTGTTAAGAGCCGTCACTGGGGCTAAATTTTGTTAACAATCGCAATATAAATACGTGGGAGTAAAAGTAAAAGCAACAATACGAGTAGTCGCTAACAAATTAGTTGATGCATAAAGGTCGTTAATAAAATTACTGTTTCATACGAATCCCTGCATTTGAGGGCGATGTGTTGACATTCGGCATACCACACTTTATGACACAGCCGTCTATATTCATTCGTGGAAATTTGAGTGTTAATTGCGCCCAGAACGCAGAGGAGGGGAAGGGATAGGCACAAACGTAAAAAAACATTATACGAATTATATTCTTTGCTAAAAAATTATACTTTGGCATATGTCGTATTAAATTTTTTTAGACTAAATTCGGTATATAACAATGTATGGAAACGCCTTTTACGTAAATAATATTTACTTTTAGACGACTCATAACAAGAGTCACGTTATGTTTACATGTTATCACGGCTTTGTCTTCATAACGCGCCGTGGCTGCCGGTCTCGGCAACGCCATCAATCAAGTTTGTTTATTTGATATGTCAACAGGAACCATAGATAAAAAATCAACTTCCGTCCGCTTATAGTGCCGCTTCAAACAATAACGTAATGAATGCATTTAAAGCCGCCTTAAATGACTGTTATATTAACTTTTTGTGAAGCGCGCCGATAATACAAATATGTATTAAATAATTTTTATTTTAAATTAGTTATAATTAAAAAAAAACATTATCCTTTAAGTCGAACTACAAAAAAATAATTAATTTCCTACATCCATCATCATCATCACCGTGTCAGACGCCCACTACAAGACATAGGGCTCCACCATGGATCGCCGTGAAGTCCGGTCTGGTCCTGCCCGTATCGAGCTACTTCCGATGACCTTTATTATGTCGTCGGATCATTAAGTGCGAAGCCTATCCAGGTCCAAGACGCTTCTTCTGTCTCATGAGATCATGGTCTCCACTCGGGAATTTTTCAACCACATCAGTCGTTAGTCATGCGTACTTTGATTACCAAACGCGCTCTCTTCTAGAAAAAACTAACTTTTCATTCGACGATATAATTACGAAATAAATAACCTTTAATTGTTTCACACACGTTTTTTGTTCAGTAAATCAACAAAAAATGGTTCACCTACCGAATCAGTACCGAAAACAGTAGTGTATAAATCAGTATGGAACTTTGATACATATATTTTCACTCGAGATTTCAAAGCGCTAGTCTTACCAACCCTAATGCTGTTTGTACAATACAATTTGACGGAGAAATTCAAAATAAACTTACAAAATTCAAACAGCAAATAATTAGTTTATAAATTTATGTACGCTCTCAAACATTTCATACCGAGAATCTTCGAATTTTTCATACACATAGCCCGAACTTTCATCATAAATGTTACAGAGGCAGTACACGTGTTAGAAACCCGTAACAGATGGAACAATATCGTAAGAGATATAACCACTAATGATTGAGGTCACGACCTCCAGCATTAAGGAAGCGAAGCAGGGAGGGAGGGAAAAGCATTCATTCCTGCTGGCTTTATTCATCGTAAAGATATAATAACATATTATATATGATCCATCTCCTCCTAGCGTAGCATCCCTCACTCCTGAGGCTCGTGGCCCATTTTGAAAAGCTTATGGCGCGCTATGTTACGCCATCTGTGTCGGTTTCGCGTGATGTGCATTCCTTCTGCTAAATAAATACATTTACTTTCATGTATACATACATACATTATAAATACATTATACGGCTCGTATCGAGGTAATTATATACAATAGGACGTAGTAAACATTGTTCAATTAGTAAAGTTTATCGGGTGTGAGTGTACACAGACGCGGCAACACAGCGTTGTAGGGAACAAGTCCGCGGATACATCCGGCAACTCGGTATTTATAAAATGGAGGCGGCGCTGCCACCAACACAGCGGGCGGATCGCTGCCAACGTATCGCCGCCTTCCCACAAATAATTGTCGACATGTTTTTTTTAAATCTTCTCCTTACAGAGTCGCCAAGAAGCCATGCGATGTAAATAAATCACTAACATGCATTTTAAGTAACAAAAAAAAAATATTTTGCGTAGTCCTTAATTTTACACACAAGGGTATAAATGTAAGGTATTCGAAGGGTGAATCTATAGCTCATTTGTTGTCAATTGTTGTACGACACACCCTGTCTAAAAATAACTGTTTCAGAGAAAATAAATTACGTAACGATAATGTAATAACAAAAAGCACATTCAAAAGCAATTAGCCAGTCGAATTCCTATTGAAAAAATAACTTAAAGCTACATAGTTCTGAGTGATCACTTTATACAGGGTGATTAAACAAAATTGTAAGATTTTTGAGCTTTTTGCTGACAAATGAGCTATATATTCACTCCTTATTTTATATTTCATACGCTGTGAAACTAAAGAGCTTATATTTTTATTTTCAGTAATGCCTAATATCACACGAGGGGACAGTTGATTTATTTAACTCTAGTATATGGGAATATGTAAGTGTAGTTTTTGCCTCGTAGATTTTCATTTTTTTAAAGCTGAAATGATTGAACCGTTCTCTATTTTGGCAGTTATAGAGGTAATAGCAATTATAAATAAACAAAGTGAAAAAGTTATCATTTATACTATAATTTTAAGTAGTGTGAAAAAAATTATTATTAACCACAAAATCCGCCGCAAAAACAGTTTTTTAAAATTCAATTGAATAACGACATAAAACCAAAACACTACGTTTTGGTGTTATTGCGTTAGTTTTGCAACGTATACTTTTATTAGGAAACCGCAGATCAAATTTAGCCTTTAGTAGTACGAGATATGAGATAGATGATTCATCGGACCGCTCTTGACGGACAATTTTAAATGGACTATTCAGTAATTGGAACAGGCCACACCTACACTCGGCGATACAGCGTCGTGTACAGCGTGGGCAACGTGTATGGCGCTGTATGTAGACACGCACTTAAACTTGCCGGCGGTCCGTGGCCTATTTCGCCGGGAGTGATGATCATTTTACGCGCTACGAGGTTCCGCCGACAATTTATCACTTGAACGCTTCCGCTCGACGCCGCTGCACCGCGAGATTTACGAACTGTTCACACCTGAAGACCATCGCGACTAGCACATCATTTCCTTCGATTATTATCGAAAAAAACTATATTATCATTTCATTCTTATGAAAATCTATGACGTAAAATTATTTTTAGCGACTAATTTTTAAAACTGCCGTACAAAAGCAAATTTTTGAAAATCTCAAAAATTTGTAAGAGGAAAATATTCGAAATAGAAATTGCCTTGAATTATAATAACGCCTATGTATTTTTTATGTTACCATGTATCTATGTATTACTTATACAATATAGCCTACTTCTAACTTCATAAAAAAACTACTTCTACATAGGTAAACAAAACATCGGTCCTATTGGAAATTTATTAGGACTTTGTCCAGCAAAAATAAAAGAGAATTAATACATTGCTTAAAACAGACTGAATAAATATTAACTTTGAGAACGACCATGGTGGCGATCTTTGGGGGAGGCATATATGCAGTGTATAGGCAGTGGGAGTGTATCGGTTGATTGGCGATGATGAAGATACTTCTTCGAATACAATATTTTTGCATGCGTATAATGTCTGTATATTGAAGATATTTCGAGAGCACACAGCCTCCTTTAATCTACTTTTTAATCCTAAAAGAATAGGAATCGATCTCTTGTTATATAGCATATGACCTTCGAAACAAATGATAAAAAGGACTTCATACAGACTCATACGAGGTTAAACTCGTTTGTTTTTTCTTATTGCCACATTATCAGCAAATAATACATTAATGTTAACATTAACGCGTCAATAATGTAATTATTTTTACTTCGGAGTGATTACAATTTAATGACGTAATAACGGATACTTATAGAGGGAGAGTTCATACGCATCGTACGTGTGAGTCCGGCGAGCGTATCGGCCCTAAGCACACAGATAGTTTAGAGCAGAGTCGGGGCGATAAGGTATCGCGAGACAAAGAACCCATTAAGCGGTCCGCTGTGTGAGTGACGTGACATTTCCTTCGATATCCGCCACCGCGTCCTGCTCACCTCTAGGGTCACCAAATCATTATCGAACTTCCGTTCCGATCGCTCGACAAACAAATAACCCTTTCCTGTGTGATACTGTGCAACATGGTATAGGTGGCTTGCACATACCCTCCTTGTTTCTAATTACATACGTTTTGCTCAACCAGTGATTACTTTTGAATTTAGAACATCATTTATTTTGGCAATATACATTTACGTAATGAAGGTGATTGGTTATGGTTAAGGCTTTAAACGGGTGTATATATTTCAGAGTGATCAGTTTATACAGAATGAGTGGAAACAGGCGTAAAAGCTTTAAAGATTTTTGCTGACAAATGAGCTATACATTCATCTCTTTAAAGCTTTTACACCTATAACACATCACCCTGCGAAAGTTGTGTTCGATTAGTAATTACTTTTGATTTTAGAATCACCATTCATCATCCAGACTTTACCAGAGTACGTATAAAGGGCTTCATTTAAGATGCGGACCAGTACGTAATGTCTATTTTACAGAACGTCTCGATTTCAAGAATAGTTAACGGTAGATTGAGACTAGAAAAGTAAGTAGAAGAAGTATCACATTTTTCCTTTAGTTCTTTGGACGCTTCAAATGAAATCGTTTGAAACGAAGAAACAAATATATACACTTTCGAAAAGCCAATACATTGATATAGCGGACATATATTTATACATTTCTACTGCCCGGATCGAAATGTTGATTCTAACGAGAAGAACATGCAAGAAACTCAATATTTACACTTTCAAAGTCAATTTAGAATTTTTTCACGTTATAAATCGTCACATGAGATTCAGAGTGATACTAATCTCAAACCTTCTAAAAACCTTTTTTAAGGTAGCGATGCTTGAAGGTTCCTAAGCGAGCCTCGGGCCGCTGCGTACTGCTATTTCACAGGATCGGGTGTATTACAGAAGTGTATACTTTATCCAAAAAAGTAAAATCAACTTAAGGTAAACTAAAACTCTCGTGTTAT
Organism: Battus philenor; assembly: GCF_028537555.1. Classification (NCBI taxonomy): domain Eukaryota; kingdom Metazoa; phylum Arthropoda; class Insecta; order Lepidoptera; family Papilionidae; genus Battus; species Battus philenor. The sequence goes on from NW_027181715.1 coordinate 10,409,157, forward strand.
AAGGTTATTTTGAAACGGTGGCAGAATCTCATTCATTGAATTCCATAAGCGAGGCGGAGGGTAGGAGCGGAAGGGCCGTTCCGCGCCGGTGATGCATGCACCGGAAACGCATCCGGGACGCGGCACGCCGCAGCGCCGCACAATGAAACCTCCCCTTTCCTAATCCCGAAAGAACAAACTCCCACGTCATTTTATTGCTCTCTATTGCTGCTCATTGTTACTGCGACGGCTAATGGTTCACTTGCAAATGTTTTACATGCTTTATTTCTTTATTTTATGGTTTTCCAGTCACTTACACAATAAAATTACATCGGTGTAGTACATCAAATAGTCAACACAATAGTGAGGCAAAACTCATTTAAATAGGTTGTACATCAGACTTTCATCAAAATTCATCAAATGAGCAGATAATAATGAAAAACCAAACAAGGACAGAACTAAAATTAAGAGACCTATACTATTGTTATACAGAAAAGAATTTAACAAAATAATCAAATTGATACGCCTGTCGGAGAAATAACTCCAGTAGTGTATTTAAAAACAGTGATTACAACAAACTTTACATATATATATATAGATACAAAACAGTTTCTTTAAATCTTATATTTAACAAAGAGCGAGCTGATTGGAGAGATTCCAGCGCTCCGGCGGTTCAAGCGACAACTCTTTGACTGTGCCGCGGGTTTATTTGCTGTTCCTCACCGACATTATTTAAAAATTTGTATATCAACAATAATTTACGTAATTTGTAAGCTATTACAAGTCGGTTAATTCGAAATACCTACGACATAACAAGAAAACGAAACAAATTGAAGAAAACTTAATACATCCAACTACAGTTATTAAATAAACATAAGGTTTTAGTTGATTATGTGGCTAAATAGTTACACTGACCCCTTGGTCACTGTAACTATATTATACATCGAAATATCAGAATAAATATCAAACACAATTTAATGTTTTTCTTTAAAAGTTCGTTCTTTAACTTTTTAACTATTGTTGATTAATTTTCAAGCTCAACAAATTATGGACCACGCTCATGTCACGTATATAAATAAGTACCAGATTAAGTTTAAAGTCATAATTTCGGTTAACAAAACGTACACTAAGTAAGTTTGGTATTTATACAACGTGATGCGTCCCGCACGCTGAAATCCTAAATAAGCAGTTCCTAGAATGTGACACACCTATCTCCGTCTCGGAGAACCGCACTCATACACTCCTCAATATTAAATGCATCGTACTACTGAAGACTTTATAATTTACTTCTCGAATCATATTAAATGTCATTAAAAAATACTATTACACACAAATACTATCATCGTGTAAAATTTGAGATAACGTCACAGATTTCCTATTGTCATAAGGTATTGGCCTGTCACAAACAAAAATAAATAAAGCATATTCTAGAGTGATCACTTTCTTTGTCAATTTAATGTCTTAATAATTAATAATGATTACTAAAACGCACGTTTCGTTTTCATTTTGACAAGCCTTTTATTAGTTTTGATTATTGTCAAAAGTTTCATAGCAGGATCAAAAATTTACTCTGTCTGTGTTTGTCTAGGAAAATAAGGTTCGTCTGTACTATTTTCTTTTCGTTTGGCGATAAATTTTAATTTATATATATGCTGTAAGAGCGAACATGAGATTTTTAAACTAGAACGTGAACCGGCGCTTAAGTGTTTGTAAGTTTTTGAAAGTGAATTTTCTTAGACCGCCTTAATTATCTTAAGTGGTCTTAATTCATAAAAACAAATGCCGGCGAACAGTCAAGTTATAAATAATATGTGAGATATGAATGAAAAAAGGAACTAGAGACATTATTCATAAATAAGTGCGAACACGACAGCCGCGCCGCCGTAAGCACCTAATAAAGTATTCATGATACTATTGAAAGCAACACGAACCCCAAGCTGACACCGAGTGATTCTCGTAATTGTAGATACAACATGCGCTGTATGGCTGCGTTCTGAATACCAGTTGTGCAAGCGAGAAAAAAACAACTCGAACGTATGTAGTACTCGGGTAATTACTCTTAATTCAAGCTAACGGTCGTTAATTTTTACTCATTCAGAAACGGACAGGCCTTGACCCAGTAAATATGTTTGTTCCCTAAATAAGTCGGTAATCGCTCCCGAACGATAGATAATACCGGAAGCCCGTCCGGATATCCAACAAAGGGACCGTTATTCCGGTCGTACGGAAACACGACCCACGGACTGTTAAAAAAATTAGGTTGCTTAGTGCGATTATAAATATTTGAGAATGCTTTTACAAACTCATGAATCCATTGTTACAAAATACCACGTGGTGAAAGTTATTGTACTGTACACCACACTTTTTTACACGATTTTAAAATAACGCGATTGACCAATAAGAATAAGTACACTTTTTCTCTCCAGCATGAATATATTTTTTTTAATTCTGCTTTTGACGGTGCTTATATATATAACCTTAGATTTTGGTCCGGTCCGTAATAAATTTACTCGCTTCTTATCAACTAGCTATAAATAGTTGCAAATAGACTTTTATTTGTGTTTTGATGTTTCGTACTAATGCACTAAATTTTCACAGTACACTATTTTTTTGTTTGTAATAAAACACTTTTTATGCGCTTTTATAATTAACGCATCAACCGAAAAGATAGTTTGGTGTTTACAGAACCGTTCGTAAAATTTAAAAACCAATTACGAAAAATATCCCCCGCGCTATGTGTGATTTGAAACAGTATATAAACTTGATAACAATTGACAACTGACATTTTTATCTTGACAAAAGGCAGCAATAACACATTGTGTGTGACATTATGAAATACGGGCATGACCACTGTTATGCGAGAAAATAAAAGTTAACATCATTTAACGGAGATAAGACGTAAAATATATATGCGATCACGTAACGGCGTTAGATCACAAGCCACGACTCGTGGCTGACAATAGCGGTTTTGTTTAATTAACAAACGTCAGGTGACACGACCGCCCGGCAATCTGCTAATTATATGTTAGGGTTTTACTTTAACAATGCAAAATATTATGCACACTGTCGACTGAGAGGGCGGCTTAGATACAATTTTATTTATACTTTACTCACTTAAGTGTTCTCTCCATTGTGGAAGTGCGAAATATCTCTTCTTGGTCGAGTGACAACACACAGTATATGTCCCGATGACAGGCGGTGCCATTGTTGCGAGCTGGCAAGTTCTTTGCTTCACCTGCAATAAATGTAATCTGATTTATCATCTCCAAAATAATTCTTGGAACATGTTCCTATTGGAAACCGGCTCCGAAGGAAATTCAAACAATTTTCACTTAATAATAATGTAAGAAATACAAATAATTTCATTTTATTATTTAATAGATCATATCATTTATATTCATATAAAATTAAAATAAAATGATAAATATTCAACGAAGACTTTTCTTTTAATGCGTTGTTGGTTATATAAATAAAAAAACTTGGAGCGCAAAGGGTTAATATAATTTAATATTTGACTTAATACAATATAAATTTAATCATATATAAGACCATGATTAGATAATACTGCACCAAAAATATATATTCAAATACAATTTGCCTTAATACCCTTGCGTTTACAGTAATAAAACCTAAAATCATATTGAGACAAGAGACGTTATATTCAAGAAATGATTTGACGAGTATTGTAATAATCGTGCGTTGTTAATTATGAAATAATAATTACAAGTCCTGTTACCAAGCAGTTTTGCGTGTAGTGTTGTATATGTTGTATATGGTGGAGTGCAACAAGCGAAACGGGCAATCTGATATCAGTATCCGCTACACCAGCATTAAGTTATAAAAATAATTATGCTACCTTATACGGGAGCAGTCATATATCACACAAGTATACAAGTATTAATTAAGAGAAATTCGATATGATGTATCTAACACATGCCACGTTATATCTAAGAAATAATAACAAGGCCCATTCATGCCATGCATGCAAGAGATGTACTCTTTGTAGCGCGTATTGTTAACAGTAAAGGTAAACTTGCCTAATTTATTAAAATTAATTTTCTGAAATAAAAGCCAGAGAACTTATATATCGTAGTCTTAAGTATAACATGTCAAGACTACATCCTAACACGTTTAAGTTAACAAATGAATAACCCAGCGAACAAGCAGCTAATACAGAGTAACTAAATCGTAATCCTATAATAAATGTCTAATTTAAGACTGAGAAGTTAATAAGTGATAATATTGAACTACTTATTTTATTTTTAAATAATTATACAACCATTAAGTATGACATAAATAAAATAACTCATTAAATATTACCTTTAAGTATTGTTGTATGTTTATTTTTTGAACCTTGCTATTATCTACATTAGTTTTAAATTTTGTGCGTAGATCCGTACAGAAAATTAAAATAATTGATCAGCGGTAGCCCAACGATAAAGGACAGATTTTCGTATGTGGCTCGCGGATTCGATTCCAAGCACACAATCTTATATAATTTAAATATCTTATTGATTCAGGCGTTACTTTGCGGAAGTCAATCCTAAGTAAGAAAAGGACTAATATATAGCTACTTCCGTTATGCAGCAGTGGTCGTGCAATGAAGTGCACCGCCCGCCAGCCCGCTGATAATATATTAGTCCTTTCTTACTTACATAATTTACACTTTGTTCAGTACATATATAGGATTGCCACTGGTCACAAGCAAGTTCCCAAAAGAAAGGCAAGCAATATTCTCTGTGTACTATATTATCATACTGCAATCGATAACCCGCCTGCCGAGGCTCCATAGATATTTTTAGGGAATGCCTGGACCTAGCAGTGGGCGTTTATGGGCTGAAACGACGACATAGATTCTCATCTTATCTAAGCTTCTTCAATGCCGTCTTACGCCGCATAATAATTCAAAATGTAAATAAGGAAATACAACCTTATTCACTCTAGGAGACAGGCTATGCCTAGTGTAGTGTTTTGATAATCAGTAAGCATTATTGTAATTCTAATGTTATTAATATAAAAAATATTAATATGATATAAACAAAATATGCAATTATAATATAAACATACTTGAAATAATCTGAAAGTGGACAGAAACGAAGTTTCATTCTGCGCTTTAATTTGGGAATGTGCATTATATTTTAAAATCAAAATTACTTTCAATTAAATTTGAATACAAACTGCAAGTACGGCTACTAATAATGATTATAAGTTATCTTTTTTATTAGAGTTACATCCTTTCCATATGGCAACACAAAAACGCTCGCCTCGCCTTTTTTGTACTCGTCGTCATCACGTCCTTTTGCGTTAGCGCATAATAGTTCCGATAATGAAACTCGAATGGGTTGGTCTGCCCTACGTTTGTCAGTCCAACATTATCACATCCCTATCCGGCTAAACTACATATAGATATAAAATGAATTCACGTTCAAATGCTGTGATGATATTAGACTGGTTTGTGATCACGACATCGCCTTCGGTTCAAATAGTTTTATTTCGATGAATTACGATATTGTGCCGTCACTATATGTAGGTTTGTACAAGTCAATTTGACCGCGTCTGAACTGTTAGTGTTGCAATAATTCAATTAGAAAAATTTAAGCACGCGGTAGGTAATCATTTGTTAATTTTACTAAACATGGAATACGTATCTTGTTCAGTTTTTATTCTAGACATAGATAAAAAAATAGGTAGTCTAACATTCGATTTTTTTCCATTTACTAGGTACGTGTTTACAAAAATGCACAAGTTACTTAGTTATAAACTATGTTACAGCCGTCAATGTTCAAAAGCGAATTACAATTAAATGATACATTTAAATGCAAAATTACAGGTGCAAAATAAAAGAACTAGCCGTCCCCGCCTGCTTCATTTTGAGAAATTCAAACACACCAAAAATTATTTTGACAAGGTTTACAGTTAAAGAAAGTAAAATTAGAAATTATGATTATTTACTCTCAGCAGACCTCTACTCGGCAAACGTAATATCCCGACAAACTTTTTAGTCTCCAAACCTTATAGTTATTGAGATATAACGATGAATTAGTACATTCGTGAAAATCACATACGTATGTTGAAGGCATATAATTTACACCGATATTTAATAATTATTTATTTATTTACACGTTAACGTGCTTTGTGTGTGTTTGTTGTGTGTAAAGCGTTGCTTATTTTACTCAGAATATACTTATTGATAATAGTTACAATAAAGCGAGGAGTTCATAAAAGGCGAGAAATTATTTCCAACTGCTTTTCTTTGGTGAGTACGCTATTGTGTTTGAAACAGCGCATCGTCATCATTTCACTATCGAACTACGCCGCCGTATTACAAAACGTGACCTCGCATGGTTTTAATGAGCGAAGTATGCTTTCGCGTTTGCTTTGCCCACGGCAGAGGTGGCAACTGTACTCGAGCGTTACTTAATATGCAAGAGCGATAAAATTAATTGAGGGTGGAGTAAAAAGCCCTTATCGCTCGTGCCATCGCCTTGCTAAAACTAAAATAGACTAATGGCAACATAAAAATAAGAAATAATCAACTGTTCTACTCTATTCGCCTCAATGACATTGCTAGATTACGTTCGTCATTTACAGCGTATTGTAAAGAACGCTTAGCCTTGCGTACCGCTATAAATAAATAACGCCCATAAAAGAAATCTTTTGAATTATCATGTCTAAGAAGTGAAAATAAATCAGGTACATAGCATAACCCTAGACGAGCCTTTATTTACTTGTTCAAGATTACGCATATAACAGCAACACCGTTTTTTAAAAGAAGGAACTAAATTATAGCACAAAAGGCGATTCGAATGCTAGTTAGCCAACGAGACGACCTCGTCAGATATATCTTTATACGGTGGGGCAAGGCAAGGTAATCAGCGAGCCATAAACTCTTGCTCTGAACGTAGTCCTTATGGCATATCAACTTATTCTTTACGCGAAACCGAGCAAGTGTTATTAAACACAACATTGTAACACTAAAATTCAAGGCAGTTACCGAACGGTGATTTTGTTTAATTGTTTTTTATATATCTTATCATTAAATACTTCATATGCGTAAATCCGTACGTACGGTAATTTTTCTCGTAAATAAAGTAATTTGAAATATGAAAAGTCATAAATACAAAGGGATTATATTAATCCATGTATACGTTAACTTTAAAAAATAAGTAAGCATTGTTAATATTAATTACGTTGGTTATAATGTTAATTTATCATCATGCGCAGGGCATTCTCTGCTAGTCATAGGCCTCTTTCTTAGATTTCCAATAGAATCGAATTGAAGCGGCCTGCATCCAGGGTATTTCGACAAGGTCGCCTCTCTCAATTTGTGGCTAGAGATTCTACGCAGTGCTTTTCAGTTCGTGGTCTTCAATCCTAAACCTTAGAGCCCTTACAGACGCATATCTGTTGTAGCATTACAACTACACTTTTCATGTTTTTTTTACTTATATATACTGTGTGCAGTGTCGGTATATTGTTGATGTATATGTTATATGTAGGTATATAGAAAAAAAAGCTATTTGCGTTAATATGTTAATTCTACAAGTGGCCTCATTAATCGTAACACATAAAAAGGGGGAAATAAATACTGCATTGTGTTCGGCGTTCGTCGAACACGTATATCTCACGCACTGATTTGCCATAAGTAGCGATTGCAGTTGCTGATATGAAAACTTTTCGCACACTTTTTAATTGACGGTGTATCCGTCAAACACAAAGGGTTGCCTTACGGTGACGAAACCTTGCCCGTATTACCCGGGACCGGTTAATGTATTTGGCAAACTTTAAACTAATGTAATTACCTAAACAATAAAACTATTACAAAAAATAGTCGCTATAACAACGCATGAGATCCCGCAGTTAAACATATAATATGTACATAGTAAAAAGATTTCCAAAACAATATTTCGTAAGATATTCAATTAGTTAAAGTGTGCTTGTTTTATTTAATAAAATAATTGTATCTAAAATCTTTTCCGTCATAAATTAACTCTTGCTAAATGTAAGAACTGAAATAGTTGGCAACAATATAACGTAATTTTTTCCATTATATTTGTACTACAAAAAATAAGGTTTTGGAGTGTTTATAATGATGTTTTTAGAATAAATATTACTTTTTGTGAAAAAAAATCGTAAAGAACTCGTCGAATTTCGCCTCTAGAATTATTTTTTAGCAAAAGAATAAAGTCATTAATTAATATAATACATGATATATACAGTAATCGTTAATTATCCGGGAGGTAGGTATTGAAAAATAAGCATTGTTAATAGTAGTGTATATTTTAATTAAATCGATGTATGATTTTCATACTTATATTAATTCGTTATAGAATTGTATGTTCATATACAAGGACCTAATGATTTAGTAAATGATAAAATCATATCTAAGTTACCATCGTTCGCAGTTTTACTTAGTAAGTGAATGGAAGCATAAATCCTTCGAGGCACATTCATTTATTTTATCATCGAAAGTACAAACCTAATGGCAATTGTACTTAGCATAATGCTGTTGATAATTCTTAGAAATTAATTTTAACTAGAATTTAAGGCTTAACATTTTAGATATCAAGCAAATTGTATACCAACAATTACTCGTTTGTTCCATTTGTTCGTGTATATTTTACAACATGTAACATCCGAAAGTATAACATGAATTAAAAACTCTCTCTCGATATAGAATCAAAAATTTCACCTTAATGTCATAACACAAATAACCACCGACTATTACGCATAATTACTGTGTGATTACAGTGAAAATTGTTAGGGCGACTGAACAAAGACAACTGGCCGAGGTCGCGGTCTCAGAAATTCGTCGTAATTGGTCCGCCAAGAGAAACCAGCTACTGGCATAATTGCTAATGCAAAAACAACCGTCGCCATCAACGTGACAGTACCACACGCCATCGAACTAGATCGTGGGAGTGAAACGGGAACCTTTGAATGGCACCATCAACTGCCGTGAAGACTAAGGTACTGTTTAGATACGATTAACGAAAGCGGTTAAGACGTTTCCACACACACACGTGCGCGTGGCTCCTTTCGAAATCGAGAGTTGTTTCTAAAAGTTTATGAGCTTGGGAACGTTTTCGTATACTTGCACATAGTTAAGGAACTGTTGTGTAATTTACTTTAATTATAATATATACAAAGAATTGCTACAACTACGACAGGCTGCAAGAACTACAAGGCTATTTTGTTTTACGCTATTGTTCAATTGCAGATCGTAAATAAGGGGTGCGATTTCCTGTTTACATAATACATATCACAAAACTGCGAAGGTATTTTGATTTCAGATCTATTTTAAGAAGATTGAAAGTAAATCTGTCGAATTTATTTCAGTGGGAATGAATCGACAACATAATTCAAATGTATTCGTACATAATCATTAAAAAAACGAGATTCATCCTAGTATATGATTCAAATTACGTTAAGCATAAAGCCCGTGAGATTTGCCGTTTTTGTGCAAAAGCTTCTAGTTTTCGTCTTCATAATTAAATAAATAATTTAAGGCACACAGGTATGTACTATAAAATTCCACAATCAATTTCGAATTTGACACTGAAGAGATTTAAAACCAATATTAAAAAAATATTATTGAATAAGTATATTATTCTAATGCGTGGAATTAAATGTTGATGCTCACCCAAGAAGCTAATTATTGTCAAGCACTCTTTATAAAATTATATTTTTAAAGAGCAATTGTGAGTTTGTCTCCGGCTTTTCTCAGCAGAACTGTTTACTGAACCGGTGGTAGCTTCCTACAGGGCCAACAAAGTCGACATTTTATGTTGATTGACGATTCAAAAGTGTAAATAGCCCATTCGAATAAAGAATATTTTGGTTTTTTTATTATGCTTATCACTCGCCATTAGACAAATATCTAATCTACCGTAATGGTAATCTGACTTTTTTAAATTAACAAAACCGGATATTTTGTACTGAATGAAAATAAAAAATGTGAAAAAAAAACTTCACTTGCTCTACCGGCGTATAAATACCGTATACCTGAATTCAAGGAAACACGCACAAGAACGTGTATCTGGCACACATGTACTGTATTAAACTTGTACAGTCCCCCAGACAACAGCTTATCGCTATCTCTCCCTTTCACATTCTATTAGTTCCACAGTCAGTTAACAAGTGCAATTGGGTGTATTAAACCTTTTGCTTATAACAAGACTAATTTTAGACTGTTTTTTTTTTAATTCTGTGAAGGTGTTATATTTCTTGGATCGAGTTTATCAGTAACAGTGCTAGAGAATAAATTAAAAAACAAAGTTCATATTCCTTCTGCACGTACACATATATTATTGAACTCAAAGGAAACTTGAAATTTTTAATTTTAGCCCATGCAATCATAGCCAGTCCGCGGTAACGCTTCACGCAAACTAAATAGTAAATTTAACGTTTTATTGCCATTCTCGGAATTGATACACGACGACACGACGGGAGGAAGTGACAAGTTAGCGCTAAAATGAACCAACATTTCCAGGCCCATTGAGCGTAAACACTGCGAAAATTTAACTACTGGGTAATGTTGTTATTAAGATAAATTGATTTTACAAAGCCGTGGATTCCTTATACTGGCATAAAAGTTTTTTTTACGACTTTTTTTACTTTAAATCAATAAACAATCTGGAATGTACGAAATAATCTCTTATGAAATGTGAAAGGATTTTTATTAGAAAATATATTTTTGTATAGTTCAATTAAAAAAACATCTTTTTCATCTATTTCCATTCCATAGATATAAATAAAGCTTTTCTAAAAATTGCTAAGCTTACTATTTTATGATGTATTTTATCTGTGCGTACGACCCAAGATTAAACCTCTGTTATAACGCTTTTTATGTTAAACGAATTGTGCAGTGGGTTGTCATGCATAATGGGCCGGAGCTGCGGCCTACGTAGCCGGAGCGAGGTATTCGCACTTAGGTCCTCACCCACATAGGATTAGCTGGAACCCGCTCTCAGGTGGGTTGCGACAACCGAACGACTCTTGTATTTTTGCAAAAAGACATGGTAAGTTTCGCAACTTGACAACTTGACTCGCGATTTGCAATCATGATGTTTCGTTCGTTCGTTTGAAAATTGTGTAAACGAGCCGTTTCGTGCGAATCTCTTGGGGACAAGTTATTAACAAACCTCCTAAGTTTGTCGCTTACGAAATACCCTAACGGTTGAACAAATGCTTCCAATCCAAACCTTTTCCATTCCAATACAGCTTTATTTATTTTCATTTATGATTTATCCTTTCGCGTCAAGTTCGTATTTGTAAAAATGTGTTTCGTTTTCCTAAGATCTATTTTTTATGCAGATTCACAGCTGCCCAAATGGCGTATGTACAATCCGCAATTTCGAGGGGGGGTAAAAGACGCCTAGCCTAAACCTCTTTTATAAGTAGCAAGTGCTCCATCGGGACCCACGGCTGGGACAACTACATTTTACTATGTTAACGGATTGGGAAGGCGCTCAATAGAGTGACTAGACTAGTCGTTTAGCATTCCGACTAAAGGGCGCCTAAGAGGATCAACTTCGAGTTACTCTGCTGCTATTGCCAGACTCATTATTATCACTTCGAAAAGCAATGTCGGAAGAAACTCCAACAACGCTTCTTTGTAATATAAGTGATAACATTGTAAATCTTAAAAATAATTTAATTATTTATTAAGGAATATTTTTATAACAGTTGATACTACTGTGTTTAACGTTATGTTCAGTCAAATACGATTTGATTTTTGATCTGATACCTAAAAAAAACAGTTTATAGTAACTTCTCAGTATTTCCATCATTTTTATGCTGGTGTAATTTTTAACGTAACCACAATAGTGGTCAGAAAATTATTCATTTTAACAATCATAAAAGAAGTATTAACAAAATTTTAATGTATCAAAATAGTTTATATGAAACTGAGCATTTGTTGTTTGTTTGTGTAAAAATGTCATCTTTGAGCAGAATCATAAAAAATTTTATTAATTAAGAGTTAATATTAGAAATTGTTACGACCTCGATGGTCACGTAATGCGTTACCGTTTCGACACTAACCGTGCAATAATTAATCGATAAATGAGAACCAGTTACGAAACATTATTTATACACACTACAATTACTATTTAGTGAATAGATACAATGCAATAATAAACCTTATCGCCATTATCTTATCGGCGATAGTTGATAAAGAAGGATTAGCCGTTCTGAATGGAAATATACACACGTAACGCTAGCAGACATCAGCGATAACGTTCGCGATAAAAGAATGCCTTTTTCATTAACGGAACACCGGGTTTCCATGAATGGGTGCGCTCAATGGAAACACTCGTCCGGCCCATTCACGGCGCGGGACGACCGCTCGTGCGTAAATACATCGCCGACAGATATTCGACGCAATGTCACCTTCCCTGCTAGGCTATGAGTCGAAAATCAAAGGTCCTACTTCACTTATTCATCTAAGTTATTTTCTTACAATAAAAAGATTATAAAATCAATAGTTACGCTATTATAATACTTATATTTGATTATCTACAGACATTACAGACACAATTCTGGCTTCGTATGTTCGGCGACTGCCAACAGGCAGTCTGTCGCGAAATGGACGATGATCGGGAGTCAAGTAACTATGTGTTAATGAACATTTCATTTGGCAATACGAATACAATGCGTATTTTTAAAATTGGTGATTGCTAATAGATGTAAATAAAACTTTAAAACTGTGAATGTATCGCACATTTGTGAGCAATAAGGTTTAAAGCCTTTACTTCTATAGCTAATGACCATGCATAAGGTGATTTCTTTGAAATATGTTCCATTAATTTATTTTTCTATTAGAATGCTAAAGACCTATAACTTCCAGTAGCACAATCTGCAGCAGCAAATAGTAAGCAATAATTCATTTTAATATTCAATTTTGATAACGCCTTTTCTTACTTTATTATCATTATGTTATTTATTATTTCTGAAACCATTGATTTTTGGATAGAGAGTACCATACGTTAATTAACAGAAAATGAACTTTACCCGTATTACTTACCTTTAACCAATCACTCTTTATACAGTATGTTTCAAGTATTTGTATCACGTTTTGAGAAAAAATTATTTATTTTCTTCCATATTTACTTCTTTTTTTGAACCCTACCACTAACCTTCTTTATTTCATCTCGGTACGTCTCAAAAGGTTGACGAGTAATGAATATCTTCAGCATTAAGTGCATCGCAAAACATTCGCTAATGCGTTGTTTTGCAGAGTTTTATACAGGGTGGCCCATAAGTCCTTTGAAAAGTAAAATTTGAATAAAACGAACAGGGCGCGCGTGAGCGGTGCAGGGGAAGGGGGGGAGTAACTTCGGTTTCTGGGAATTTAGTCGAGATGAAGCTTTTCACCGGAGCGGACCGTGCGTTTTGTGTGCGCGAGTTTTATAATAACGACAATTCGGCAACCGTTGCGCGGCGTAAATTTCGAAAACACAAAGTTTTACACAACTTTGACGACACTCCAACTCTTCAAACGATTAAGAACTGGGTTGCTAAGTTCGAGGAGACCGGTTCGACGTTAGATAAACCGCGGTTGGGTCGCCCAAGGACGTCACGTACGGAACAAAACATAGACACAGTGACACAGTCTATTCGCTAAAATCCGACACAGTCAACTCGTAAGCGCGCCAGAGCATTAAACGTATCCAGGACATCGTTACAACGGATTTTGAAGAAAGATTTACATATGCACCCTTACAAAATTCAGTTGGTTCAAGAATTAAAGGAAACTGACGGTATTCAAAGACAAAATTATGCGAATGAAATGTTGAATCGGTTTACTTCCTTCAATAACATAATGTTCTCTGACGAGGCTCATTTCCATCTTAACGGGCATGTTAGTAAACAAAATTGCCGCTATTGGAGCCCCATCAATCCAAAACTTAAGCATCAGAAGTCCTTACATAGTCCGAAAGTGACTGTTTGGGCCGCTATGTCAGCCCATGGTGTCCTAGGGCCTTACTTCTTTGAGGATGGCAGAGGGCGCGCAGTTACTGTTACGTCGGAGCGATATGTGGTTATGATCGAAGAGTTTTTCATACCAGAATTGCAAAACTTTTCAGGCTTTAATGCCAGGACGTGGTTTCAACAGGATGGGGCCACTTCTCACACCTCTAACACTGCTATGCCCGTTATCCGTCAACTTTTTCCTGGCAAAGTGATCTCTAAGAGAGGAGACATTTCCTGGCCTCCACGTAGTCCAGATCTGACCCCGATGGATTTTTTTTTGTGGGGCTACCTTAAGGCTAAAGTATACGACACAAACCCGCGGTCAATTAAGGCCCTAAAAGAAAACATCCGCAGAGAAATGACAAGCATTTCAGCAGTGACGTGCCGCGCAGTCATCGACAATTTTAGACGTCGTTTGCAAGAGTGCCGTGATCGCAACGGATTACATTTAGAAGACGTTATTTTCAAAAAAATAATTCCCGTTTTTTAAGCTTTTTTTGTAAATAAAAATTTAATTCATAATGTAATTAGTTTTATTTTAATATTTTTTTTTCATATCAAAGGACTTATGGGCCACCCTGTACTATTTATATATAAACGTCGACATACGAACTAGAATTATAGTGAAAGAAAACAAATAAAAAAATGTCTAATGTGTGAATACTTTACGGCTGCATGTGTTGTATCAACAGTACAAGTTAATATCCTATCTAATACTACTACACTATATATTTAAACTGACCCCTGAAGTCATTATTGTAATTCGTCAAGTTAAGGAACGCTGAACATTGTTTAATATATATATTTAATTTCAATACCTCGTTATTATTACAAAAAAAAAACGCTCTGTGTAATTAGTAAAAGAATGGCAACATAAAATGAACTATTTCCATCTATTATAATAACAAATCCATCGGTTCAAAACAAATCGACACTTCATCCTAGCCATAGGTAATAATTAAAATATGCTGTGAGTCACACGCGATTGTGAATTTTAACTAAAGTTTACATTTATACTGTACGAAGAAACGGTATTCATTTATGCGGCATGAAGAATGGGCGTCGTTTGAAACAAAAGAACAAATGCCAACTATTGAGTTGATTGATTATTACACAAATTGTAATACAATGAAAGTGAATTTCAAAAGTGGTCACCGTCAGCCCATAAAGAGCCCCCGGAGGAGATTACTCACAAAACATTATCATTAAACGGAAAAAAAATTGTGTGGGCTACTAAAACTTATTTCTCCATATAACAGAACGTCCGCATACATTTTATACCGGAAAGTAAAAATTTCTTTGACCAAACGTACTTTAATTATTTTAAAATAATATATACTAAATGATTCGTCATCACTATCTTATCAGCCGGTTGCCGCTTACTGCAAGGCATAGGCATTCCTCAAACATCATCACGATCAGTTTTGCGCTGCCCGTATCCAGCGACTTCCCTCGACTTTATATTACAGCTATAGATAATTGTTACTTTTATGCTATAATGGACAAAAAAAATAGTTTTAGTTAGTAGCTACTCTAATATTGTTTTGTCTCGACTGGCTGGTTTCCGCAACCAAGCGACAATTCTCACTTGGGCAAAAGATAGTAACGAGACATTTATACTCGTACTAATTCGTAATTTTTTTGCCTTAAACATCTAAACGATTGCTTAGTTTGATTTTATATTAACATATCTAACAATTACATCACGGGCGGGAGTTTAATCGTAAAGTTGTATTTTAAATGTCACTGTTACCGGACAACAGAAGTGTCGAGAAAATTGAAAACAGAGTAACCCTTAAAAATTATAATGAAGTATGAATTAAATATTGTGTAATTAAAGGATTAAGTCCATATATGTCGGTTAGCAAACAGGCCTAGGAATTGTTGTTTATTTATGTCAAGTTATATTTTTGTAACGTAATACATTTTAGTTTTATTTTACTAGATGGAAATAAAAATAGTTATTTGTAGAAGTAGTCAAGGGTGGGGAAATCAGTACATGCGTTAAAATATCTGTAGCCATGTATCCCGCGCTGACCGAGCCGGCGACCGGATAGTGTCAATGCCACGCTCCGTCTCTGCGGCTCGTTGACTTTACAAGACCGCAGCTCTACTACACCCGGTTAATATTGTAATGCGTATATCCTGCGCTACGAACCATTCTTAAATTTCTACTTCTTGTCTCTATAAACGACAAATGTTACGTCATACGAATATATACGTCAAAAAGAAATTATATTATGATTTGTTACATAGATTAATTGCAATTGGTAGTAATTAATAAAATAATTTATATATATATATATATATATATATATATATATATATATATTTATATTTATTTTATATTTATCCATGAAATACATAAGTAAAATTTTATTTCAATTTATTTTCTTGTTGCTTTTATAACTTTAAAATGTAAATGAACTGTTAACAAAAGTCTATTTTAAATATGATTGTATTATTTAACATTATCTTTTTACCATGTTTATGTCACAAAATAAATAAAAATAATAATTTGAAAGGCATGTCTTGACATGAAATTATGAAAAACTATCCAGTGTAGTAATATTTTCGTCTATCCAGAAGGGTAAATCGAGATTATACGAATTCGAAAATAAATTTAGAAAAATGGTGACAGTATAAAAAGAACATCAAAGGATGTGAATAATTCGTTCCCTTTTTTGAACATTTTTTTTTTAAATACACGATATACACTTTATCAAATAATTCCATTTTGGCTTGACGTTATGTCGAGACATCCTTTATACTCATATTAATAACCTTGCCAGCTGGGAAGGACAAGAAAATCTCTTTTTTTATTTATAACCTTTGATATGATATGTAAAAATATAATAAAATAATTGCTGTGCAAAACATATGCGTCCAGTGTGATTAAGATGGAACATAAAAATTTTAATATTCAATTAACAGAAGCCTGTTTGGATAGGTTGACTAAGTGGTAAGAACAAAGGTATGGTGTAGATAAGGCGCGTCGGCGGCGGAAGCTACCATATGTATAGCTCGCGTTTATCGGCTGCCTGGGCGACGCATCTACCACCTAATATGCATGCACAGGTACAACCGACCTGAACAGTACTTAAATGAATACCACAGATATCATCTAATTTTAATACAGATAACTAATTATATTTTACAGAGAATGAAAACATGATAAATGCTTAATAATTTAGATTTTACCAAACAATTTAGAATTATTTATTTCTGAAAGAATTAATTAATCATAGTTTAAATTGTTAAGTATTTTATGCCATTAAGATGATTTTAAATTAAAAAAAAAACATATTAAATATATGATGAACTAACTAGACCTTCACAGCTAATAAGATCATATATACAAAACTTACATTTATGACTAACTCATTTAAATTAAATATCTTTTGTAATCATATGTAAATTAAATGCCTAATAATTATACATACCTTTAAGCTTTTTGATTAAATCAGTAAACCTAAATAAAATGATGATGATAAAATGTAATATATTTTCCAATTAAAAGCTAATTAAAAAACAATTACATAAATTTCTGTGTAACTAAATTTTTATCATAACCATAAACATGTAGCAACTTACTTTAGGCATTATGTATAAAGTTATGTGATCCCTTTACCATAATAATTGATAAATGTTAAATCAACTTTAACTCACATACAAATTATTTAGTCAAAACTTGATAAAAAAATTATATTATTTATAATAACATGTACTAAAGTATTGTTCCTCTGCCAACCTTATTAAAGCAAGTATTATAATGGGGGTGTGGCTAAATATATAATAAGTTGTGATATGTAACAAATAACAATGTCTTACATTACATGTTCAATAATTCCTTTATCCATTACTACAAAATATAATAGTTATCTAAAATAGAGCAGCAATTACATGAGAATAGACAATAACATGCTGTTGATTAAACCCAACATCTAAATTAGGGTTTGGAGAGGGTCAATTATAACAGGGTTCATTGTATGTGATAGCGAGGTAGGCAGAGGAGAATGGGTCACAGGTCGTGCCCCGGAAGGCATACTGCATCCTTATCATAACAGACACACTTCTCCTTATCATAGATTTATGCACCCGCTCTGACACCCACACAAATCAATCATCTATGTAATACAAACACTTAAACTATATGTAAGTGGTATTCAATACAAATTGATGTATTGTATGTAAGCATGTGTAACTAAATGACTGGTAAAACCTGAGAGAACAAAGCAATTTTTTAAAGTGAATAATTGTAATTTACTATAAACTATGTGTAAATTCATAAACATTAAATTTAACTCTTTATGGTAGAAAAAAACTATTATTGTTTTGAATAATGTTAATTTTATTTAAATTAGTAGAATTTTTCGTCTATTTCACTTTAGCATCATTAGGGCTCTAATTTAATTATGAAAACCACTATACACATACCTATAGGTAATAATAATTTCATTAACCTTTAGAAATACCTAAAATAAGGTAAAGGAGGTTACTCATTTTTCTATATTGTTATAAGTTAAAAATAACTCATTTGAAAAGTATAATAGATATATAATAATACAAAGGCTTCAATTTGGCTTCAGGTTGAAAAGTAATAAAGTAAAGATTTTTACTTAAATTTCCTATGTAAGTTATATGAAATTTTTTAAGTTGTAGTAAAACTTGTTAAAAAACTGGCCACAATCTAAATAAAAATAAATTCACATCATATTATCATAAAAAAATTGTTTATTTGTGTTCTTAATAGTGTAGATAATAAAGATTTTGCTTTTATGCATAAAAAGTTATAGAAGTTAATAATTAACCATAGAACATACCAGTATATACTAACTTGGGAAGTAAAATTGCTCATATATAATAAGCATATTTACTTTATAATGGATCATAATATACAAATTACTGTAAACAAATAGTGGTTGTGTGAAGTTCTTAGTAAAACCTCTTTTACTTTTATTTAGTTCGTTAACTTGACAAAATTACGATATATCAATATTATAATTACACAATAGTATACATGCAACAAATATCTAATCTAATATGATCTAGACACGAGTTCATTGTATTCACGGCGATTCATTCATAAACTGTGCGCGAACTGTCAAAGCATCTCGCGACAAAAACAAAAGGATTTAGACATGTTCAATTAATGTCACAAGGACTTTTTTACCCGGACACTAAAAAATATCCTATTTATTGATTCAAGTGATAATACTATATTAATATAAGGAAGAATTTAAAATCTGAAATACTTATACACCACCTGTTCACCACTATGACAACAAAACTTATAAATCATAGCCAAATTCACGGATATATTAACTTATTACTCTGTAGAATCCATGTACCGTAATAGAACACAATAAAGGTGTAATAATCTTAAATATTACATACCAATCTTTATTTTTAATCTTTCTTCAACTCGCACTTTACGCGTTTCGTCCGCCATGTTAAATCCATAACTGTTTATCTCTTTCATCCGCTGTTATCTCTTTCGGAACGAGCCCCTCGGCCGGCTCGTCCCGGCGCTTCCGGAGTGTCGTAATGTTCTACTTGAGCCTGTTTTCAACAAGTTAGAGTTAACTGAATAGTTCAAATCCGGACACGTGAAAACGTACGATTGGATTTTGAAGTTCACTTGTATAACAATGTTTCCAAATGCAATTAAAATCTAATGAATTCATGCTTGCATTGCGCATGTGCTTGATCCATGCACTTTAATTCATCAATGAATGTACCTTGTGAACAGACATTACACAAATTTCACTTCACAGCTGTAAATTCTATTACAAAAAACACAAATTACTTTAATCATGTGCCTCAATTGGTACCTTGATTATCACAACACTTCGTCAATAAGATATTTTGTCTCACTGAATGAACAAAAAGTATGAATGGACAATTACGTCACGTCACGACATTGCGCCTGCGCGGCCGCAAATTCGCGTACAGACAACCGCATACACCGCACTGAGCCTATCCCATTCCCATCTATTCATAAAGTGTCACAATGAAGTCATGATTCACAGATATTACCAATAGAGGGCATTAAAACAAAATTATTGTTAATTACATATATGACATGTATTCATTCACGGCAGGTATTTAATAACAATTAATACGCGATCAATTCTCAAAAATAGATTTAAAAAAATTTTCGTAAGCAATAAGTAAATTATAAGAGAATATTAAAACATAATATATTAATATATAAAGATTTTAACTGGTTATAAAATGCTTTAATTTCGCTAATTACAATTTTTGAATTATTTCTATAACGATCAATTACGGAAAAAATACAAAGCTTCCAAGAGTATTAAAGAACACTTCGCAAAATCGAACGTAACTCGATAATGAATTATATATAGATAAATTTAACTCTAATATATTATATAACTTATTCGAAATTATTAATTAAAAAAAGATGTTAAGACATTTTGAGAGATGTCAGTGTTACTGGCTTCGTGTTGACGTTTGTCCTACATCATTAACTGTCATTATACATTTATGAGTCGTAATTTGTTATGTTAAGGAACATCTTACTTTCCTAGATATATAGGATGCTTTAATGACAGTATACGTATATACTTTTCTGATGTATGTTCTGTAGGTATTGCGAACCTGTGTACTTTCTGCGCGACTGCAAATGGACTGTTTCGTTAACTCAATCATTAATATGAACGACAATTATGAACACCCGAATAATAAAGTTTTTTATATTGTTGAAAATATCCCAGGACCAGCTGAAGACAACGAAGAATCTTTAGAACTATTAAACCAATTTAATTCTCAGGTTACTTATAAATGTGAATGTAAAAGCGGTTGTTCAAACGAAAATTGCTGTTGTGTTTACAACTCGAGAGGAAGGAATTACACATTTACCAACTGTAATGATTTAAAGAGTTATACACTTTATAATGATAACAAATCTATATTCGAGTGTAACAGTTTATGTTCATGTGTAAATAACTGTGGCAATAGATTAGTTCAAAAAGGACCAAGAGAAAGTTTAGTAGTTAGGACTTGTGAAATTAAAGAAAAAAAGTTAGGACTTTTCACAAAAGAGTTTATTGCTAAAGGTTCTTTCATATGTGAATATGCAGGAGAGTTAATTACAAAATCACAAGTCTCTAAGAGACATGAAATAAATACAGTCAACAAAAATATGAATTTTATATTTTGTTTAAATGAACATACAAATGGGAGAGTAATACAAACCTTTGTTGATCCATCACTGTTTGGTAACATTGGCCGTTATATCAATCATTCTTGTAATGCAAATTCTCACATAATACTAGTAAGAATTAATTCTCCACTACCAAAACTTGCCATTTTTAGTCTTTGTGATATATCACCAGGTCAAGAAATAACAATTGACTATGGTTCAAAGAATTTCAAGTCTAAGGAGATTGTTAAGGATTTACAATATGACCAAAAGAAATGTTTATGCAACAGTAAAAATTGTAGAGGATATTTACCTTTTGATTTATATTGACATCATAATACTAAAAAAAGTCTATTAGGATTCAAAATGAAATGGGGATTGTTAGCATTACATGTAGTTATTTTAATAAATGTTAAATGTCACTTTGTCCTGGCATTGTTGAATTATATAGTATTACCACTGCTCCAAAGAGTAAAGGGAATGTTATGATCCATTTTTCAATATGGTCTGAGTCTCCGTGGTATGGATTATGGTGCATATCACCTGTAAGTTAAAATCTATTGTTTTCTCTATGTTTTACAATAATTATAAATAATAAATATACATTTAACATGTTTAATTTAAAAATGTTAACCTTGTTTCAAAGGCTTTAAAATTCTATTGACACTAGTATAATTTTTTTAATATGGTATTGTATGACTTTATTACAAGAATTTGTACAAAATTCCTTCTGTAGAGTTATTTAATAATTGAAACTGGTTTTATATTTTGTTATCTGGTAAGTTTAAGCTATGATTTCTCATGTAAAAAGGTAACCGATGCATCAGTATGAGAAATGAGATTTTTTTAATCATTGTACTATTAGTAAATGATCATACATAGTCTTTATTGTAAAAAATTACGAAAAATAAAACCCAGATGTATTATTTCTATTGTACAGTTCTCTTATAAAGAAATATTGTCATAAAAGAAATTATTTTTTTATTACATCCAATTTTTAGGAAGAAAAATAAGATAAAGAGAAACATTGGCTTACTTGTGGATTACACACTCATAAATACATATTAACTTTCTTTGTAGTTTTTATTTTAAATATAACATTGAAAAATACTACAGATTTTCCAGGACCCAATAAATAAGTACAGTTTTTGTGAAACATTACTTTTACTATTTTATATTATAATATGTTACATATCACTGTCTGCTCAATATGTTGTTCCCAAAGAACAATTTTCTTTATCACTAAAACAATAGTGGTAAACTATTTACATTCTATACATTTTTGGCATCAACATTAGTGAATCTGTAACTGAAAAAAAAAACAATATTAATACATCTGAAATTAAAAATTGCTTCAAATATTATTTATTTATAGTAGTATTAAAGTGTTTCAAATCATGAGCATACATGGCATGGCCTGTCTATAATAAACATAGTTTTTCAAAATAAATTCCTGCAGTATTCTGCAACTGGTGTCATCATGTTTAACCCATTAATTAACCTAACGCAACCCATGCCCGGAACACTAATACTTAAGCCTAGCTATAGCTAAACAAATAACTAAGTCAAAGATTATATTTTGAGTGCCAGTGATAGCATTTATTAAAACAGACCTGTTAACAAAAAAAATATCTCTAACATATTTCAATGCCAAGTCACAGTTAGGCTTTACACACAAAATTCCAGGCATGATGTTTTATTTATAAAGCCAGTCCACAAAGTGCTCTTATTACTAATACTGTAATGGATCTGATTAATATTATGTTACTTACAATTTTCTCCCAAAACATTGCTTAAAATTAAACCATGAAAAGAAGCAATAGGGGATTCCATAGAGCTGTCTTTAATATCTTTTATATTGGTTTCAAAAGTCCAACCTAAATGTTGTCCGCAGTGAGGGCATGTACATATACGCCATGTATATCCTGGAAACCAAGAATCTGCACCTTGATTCTACAAAAAGATTTTGTTTTTGAAATTTTCAGTACACATTAATATTATCTTTATAAACTTCTAATAGAAACGAGGAAATTATTGACAAGTCAATTTTATATCATAAGTGAGGAAAAGGAAGGTATGATAAATACATAATCATAGCTTGTACAGAATATCTATAAAGATGCCCATTAAGAATTATAAGGTATTTTGTAACATAATAAATGAAATAAATAAAATAGAAAAAATACACATAAAATCATACTCAACACCCCTTACTGCCTTGCATATATTCATTTCATTAATATAGCAATTACATTTTCTATTATACTCTAATACCAAAATATAATGTAACTTCTATTTGGAGGTAGCTCTATATTTGTTGCAATGGACACAGACATTCAAATAAGCATTATTTTGTAAAAGCATTCATGTTAACACTAATAACAATATTTGAAATATGATTTGCGCTCGTTAAGACAACATAATGAATTTATAATAATTGGCTTCTACTGTATATTATCTTCCAACATGTATCAAAAATTAGTTCATAAAGTAGGAAAAAGAATCACTTGTCTTTTGTAAATAAATTTTATATTTATATACATAAAATTTTTAATTTTTGTCAAGTCTGAAAATAGTTATCTGGATGAATTAAATAACTTACAGGTCCTATATTTTGACATCTTGCTTTTTCTGTTGTAATAATGTTAAAATGAACCCCAAAAGGATTAACTAATGTTTGCACTGTTATATTGTTTTGTCCAAACAAGTTTTGTTTCTCCACTTTTCGTGCACCTGGGCTGATTTTTTTAATTATATAATGAGAATCGGCCACATCACCTCCACATTTTCGACAAAGGAGTAATTCTAGAAGATAACTTGTGCATTATATATAAATTTTATATGTCCAAAAATCTTGATAATTAAACTTTGTAATCTATAGAAACAAAAACGATAAAATATAAAGAATAGGTCCACTTAGCTAAGGTTGTAAGTATACGTAGGAAGTACCTTGGCCATGCTTGTCAAAATGATGATAGAAATCAATTGCAGAATGGGAAACTTGCACGGCGTTAATTAATAAAATTATAAACAAAATCGGCAACATTTTGTAATATTCACAAATAAATCTTTACGGGCTATTAGAATTAATGCATATCATAATATGGATAAACTGCTCATGGTTTACTCATGGCTTTTTCGAGTAACAACTGAATCAATCATAATATTTATGTTTGGATTAACTGAATACAAAATAAAGATATACATTAATATGAATGTCAAATTAGACATTAACTTTTTTTACTACCGAGGCCATTGCAACCGAGACATTATTTTTGCCAAAGCTTCCTACATCAAACCTTAAACAAGAGTGCAAAAGTAAATGCCAATTACATTGCGATTTATAATAGTTACAAAAAACATTTACGTAAACAAGATTTGGACATTAAAACAAAATTTATTTAGCAAGGTTTTTAATTCAGTATGTATTATAATGCATAAACACCTAGATACATATTTCACTCCAACTATTTCTTTTAATAAACACTTAATTTCTTAACAGTAGATAGCTAAATAAGGAATATTTTACTTGATATGACATATTTATAACACATTATAACATTTTTTTATACGTTGAGTTTATATGAATTTTCGAACGTAAATGATGAATTATTTTGACATTTGTTATGTTTACTATTCGCATTTTCGAGGTGTATTAGAAAAACTTGTGTACGAGATGAGTTTCAAGTTGCAAATTTAGTTTAACGTGTGAATGTTTTACGGCAATTTAGTAAATATTACTGAATAATAAGCAAAATGTCGTTTTTTAAGAACGTCGCTTCTAGTTTGAACAAACATAGTCGCGATTCTATTCTCAAGGAATCACTGATAAACAATTTGTCGGATTGTGTTAAAGACATACAATACAATAGTCAATTTGAAGAAAACTTTCATAGCGTTCTTGGATCCTCTGACTCAACAAATACTCTGTGTATGGCCTTAGAAGCTGTTTTTCTCCATGGCTTGAAGGATACATTTTTGAGAAAAGCAAAAAATGTTATATCTAGCGACCCGGATTATCGCCCACAATCTAGTTTTTGGCCTCTTGTACTAGTTCTATCACATCGCCAAAATATCGATCAAATATCGTCTCTTCCACAAATAAACACGGAAATAGGTCAATGTCGTGCTTGGCTACGCATTGCCCTTAATGAGTGTTTATTATCATCTTACATGGCTACTCTTTTAAAAAATATCTCAGCCGTCAAGCCGTTTTATAACAGGTCTGCATTTGTTTGTGATTCAGAAATACTGGAAGTCGCTCAGAAACTTATAGAAGGGTTGGAATCATGTGTTCAGTTTAATTTGCCAACAAACTCAAGTCTTTTAAATCAGTGGCCAGAACAGGTGCTCATGCAAGCTGGAATATGGGTGCCTACAATGAGGGCTGCTCCAATTAGTGCTGGACTAGATGTGGCCAGCACACTTTGTGATGATATTAAAAGTAAATTACCATCAACTCCAACACATGCGTCCAATCTAACAGGCTTAGGTAGGATGATGGTATTAAATGAAGATGAAGCTTTAAATTTTATACTTTCAAAAGATAATAATACATCAATTGATGCCACAAGCAAAGAGGATAATTCACAAATTTCAGAACAAACAGAAAAAATGGAAAAAAAAGGCAATGCATCTACACCTAAAGAAATTGTTAAGTCAGTTTCAGTAGATATTGAAAAACCTACAACTAGCCAAGAGCATGATATCAATGCCTACGCATCATCTGTGGAGTCAGCTGATTTTATTAACACATCAGAGGTGTTAGTCACTGGTAATTCTTTGTGTGGAAAAGGATGGTCTACAGATAATAAAGATGAGCTAAACACATCAATAAATTCAAACTCTTCACATGGCAGTAGCCTTATAAAAACTCCTGAATTAAAAAGCCTGTCTTCCTTTGTTGACAACTCTAGTAATTTTGGTGACACACAGGCCAATGCACCAAATTTAAGAGACATTATGAAAGATATTCATAAGGAATTAAAACTTACTTGTGAAGATATTGATATTTGTGACTTAACATTGGAGACTACAGTACCTGAAGAGCTGGCAATGCATGGCTTAGACTTTGAAATTGTTCCTAACAGTACAACTGGCTCTTTCACCGTTCTAGAATTGCAGAAATTAGTACAACAACTTGGGGTACTTTCAAGAGAAAAGGGGCTGGATCACCAGAATTATCAATGCAAGAGCTGTCAAGATCCTTTAGGCAGTACTGTTTCTAAGGCAAAGGTCTGTGCTTTCACTGGAGAATATTATTGTTCAAATTGTATGGATCCAAATGTATTTATTATCCCTGCACGAGTTATACACAATTGGGATTTTAAGAGATATCCGGTATCTAAAAAATCAGCACTTTTCTTACTGGAATTTCAACATAATCCATTAATAGATATGAAGAAACTGAATCCTAAAATATACTCTGGCGTATCAGATATGGCACACCTTCAGGAGCTAAGAATACAACTTAATTTCTTAAGATCATATATATTTACTTGTCGAGAACCAGTAATTGAAGAATTGCAAAAGAGAGTTTGGCCCCGGGAGTATTTGTATGATCATGTGCATTTGTATACAATATCTGACTTGGCGCAGATACCTAATGGCTCACTTGTACTGCAGCTGGAAAAAGTTGTTAGCTTTGCCAAAACGCATGTGCTTGATTGTTGGCTCTGCAGCCAAAAAGGTTTCATTTGTGAGGTGTGTAGAGATCCAAAAATATTGTATCCATTTGAAACCAGCACAACCTACAGATGCGAGGAATGTTCAAGTGTCTTTCATGCTAAATGTCTCAATGTAAACATACCCTGCCCAAAATGTAAGAGAAAACAAGAACGTACTAATGACTCATCTTTAGTTGACCCTGTTCATTTTATTAAATAGATTGCCATTACATCTCATTATACTATCAGTACAGTACAATGTAATAATTAATGTATATACACAAGATAACATGTTAAGTGGCTTTATTATTTGAAATATTTAACAAGTTGTTTAGAGCATTATTTTTTATTTGAATTGCAAATAAAGTGATACACCTAATGATGCAGTAATATGTTTAAGGTACACTATTAAAAAAATTATGAAATTATCAAGAAATTAATTTTTTTTCATTGTGTGTTTGATAATCTTAATCAAACATTAACTATGTATTGTGTTAATTAAGTGAAATATTTTAAAAAATATTACCGAAATTTTGTAAAATACTTTTTAGTTACTTCAGATAACTTGTCTGGAGCAGCTAATAGTTTTTATTTGATATTTTGTAAAATATGTAATGTATATTAATAATTATTAGCGTGCTATTTACTGTCTTTTGTATATATGTAATTATTATCCTGTTTGGGACATTAAATAACGTGTGGGAAATGTAAAATTATTAATAAAAAATCAATATTTATGAATATAAAAATGTATTTATTCAAATTACAGTTTTATTTCATCTTACATAAAAATACTTCATGTATGAATCATTATCATTTTTAATACGAAATCCGAAAATTGAAATGCAAAAAATATTGGTATACTACCTGGCATATGGTTTGACACATCTGAAGCAGAAGTGATATATTTGCCAAGTTTAGTCTTGTAAAACATTTGTCTATCCTAAGTGTTGTGTTGACAATCAGACTTCTTCCATTGAAAAAAATAAAATCTTTCAATAAGTATGACATTGTCAAAACAGTATTTTTATTTATTGTTGTGTAGCTTATACACCAATCCCCCGATTTACGCGGTAGATACGTTCCTGAAAAAAACGTGTAAATCGAAATTAAAAATTTTCAAGTCAAAACCGTATAAATCGAAAAGCTTGCAGAAAATGCATAATTTTGCTATTTAACAGAAATAAAAATAAAACGCACTGACAAGTTAAAATATTTAATGTATTACGGAAACACTGTTTTTTTTATTTAATTACAATACATTAAACAGAAGAACAAAAATAAAACCAAAGGTGTTTTATTATTTTTATCACTGTCAGAAATTACTCTTTCTTTTTTTCGGAATCGAAGGTTCGAATTCACTTTCATCACTCGAAGTTATTTGTGCCGATTTGATGTTTGAAGCAGAAATATTTACATTATGAGAGACGGTAATTAAATCGGTTATTAACAATTGCTTCGAATTAAGATCTATGTAAACTTCTTCATATTCATCATAGCCAAGCAGCGATTTATGTCACGTTGGAATCGTAAAGCCCTTTCAAAGTTTGTGTCATTTTGTATAAAATTATTAACCAGCTTTGTTTCCAATGCGAGTCTGTCGCAGATGACTTTAGTAATGAATGTTACTGGTACTAATTCCTTTTCATCAGATTTGTCAAACTCACTTTCGCAAACTAAGTTAACTAAATTCTATCACTTAGTAGAGTGTGATAAAAACAAAAAAAACTTGTTTGGAAAACCGTGTAAAAGTGAAAACGAGTAAAACAAGTACCGTGTAAATCGGGGGATAGGTGTATATTATTGTTTTATATTCCAACTTCACCACATTAAAAACAATCCTAAAAATTTTCCACTAGTGATGGAAATAATAATACTTTTTATTTTTATAGATAGTGAAAATTGTAGTGACAGCTTAAAAACAAGAGATTTTAATCTTTTATACAATACTACTCTGTATACATACTAAACAGTCTGAGGACTAGATTAAGATAATGCTACAAAAGTGAAATCGACCAATTCTTTTCAAAGTCACTTTATTATATATTTTTGTTCTATTCAATTTTTGTATTTGATGTTACTACGTTTTGGGCATGGCAAAAAAAAATCATTTGACGTTTTATTATTTGCATTAATTTAAACTTTTGCGTCATGATTTCAAAAGTGTAAATTAATAATTTTTTTAATAAAGCAAGGACAATTTTACATTTATTTACCATATATATAGTTAACACAAATTTTAAAAATTACAATGTTTGCTTCCTTTAAGCATTCATAGAAATTCACATAAAGGACCATATATTAGAGTAAATTTGGTCATTGCATAATGCTTGATTATAAAATAAATCTGTATATAAAACTTTGATTAACACTTTCACCTAGTTCTATTTAAGTTTAGAATATCACTTAAGTATGAGCTGGCACTTTCGTTGTCTGTTTTATTTCGTGGTTTTTTAGTTTGGCCCCAATTTCCCATCTTTTTTTCATTTGAATTTTCGTTGAACGAGTACTCTTCGAAACATTGGTCCAGTAATTTGTCTGCATCCTCTGGTTTACCTTTTTTCTTCTTCGATTGGTAACTAAGTGAATTTTTTTCGAAATCTAAAGGCACGACTCCCAGGTCTCCACTGTACCGGTTCTTGGCCACTTGTAAGTATTTCTTGCCGCGCACCGCTGTCAACCGTTTATCCTATAAAATATCATTAAAATGTTAATACAAAAGTTTATATATCAGAATTTATTTTCTGTTTACTTGTGTACTTTATTTATTAATTTAATGTCTTAATAATAAACTTATTATATATAAATCAATCTTTTACTCTCTAAGACTAAATTGTAATTTATACCACGAAGGATTAAAATTAAAATATAATTTGATTATATTTACAATACTTTGTAACTTTGCTCTGTTCATTTCATCTAAAAATGATTGACCCAGATATTTTACTACAGTGACATTCCAATCGGAATATAGGAACACAGTGACTGCGTACTTTTACATTTACAGTAAATAGAGAATTGTGATGAGTCACATTCAAGCATATAAGCAGGTTAAAATTTTTATAATTTGATTTCTTTTGATAAAAAGAAGTTTGTTGTTAGTCATGCCTGAATTATTAGAACATTATCAGCTTCTTGCGATGCCTTTGCGCTACCGAATATGGAACTCGTAGATAGATCTTCTGACTCACGTTCCTGAAATAAATTTAAATATAAATTAAAATCGGATCACTTTTACAAAAAAAATGTTTTTATACTTTTTCTTTAAAATGAATTGTTAATGATACGTCGTTTCAGGCCGTAGACGCCCACTGCAAGGTATAGGCCTCTCCCATAGATATCTATGGGGGGATATATAAAATCATCACGCAGTCGCAATGTAATATTATGGTACGCTTAGGATGCTGCTGCCCTACCTTTGAAAACTTGTCTGAGAGGAATGACAATCCCATATAATTACAGCAAAAAGTATGAATTATTCAAGATTGTATCCCGGGAATCGATCTGCGACCTACGATGGCAAGTCTCAATCCTCTAACGCTCTAAATTAAATTATATAAAGAGATGCTATTTTACAAAAGTACTTCTGAACCTATTCATTTCTTAGTAATAATATAGTTAAAGAATTTAGATGTGTTTTTAAAGTAAAGCATAACTAACTTAGCATAAGTGTGTTGTGAAGCGGTCGATATTTTGCAATGTTTTTATTTTATTCATGGAAACTTTATAAGTGCTTCTCTGGCGATAACGTTGAAGTATTAAATTTAATAATATACGAAATAAAGGTATGCTCAAGTATATGCCGAAATAAAGAGGTTGTCAAACCGGACTAACCTTTCGCGGGTGCATGACGAGTGTGACGTGGCAGTGGCGCGCGGTGGCGAAGGTCCGGAAGGCGGCGACCACGGCGTCCTGCCGCAGGAAGCGGTCGAGCTCACGGCCGTCACCCAGCCCCAGCATGAACTGCACGTTGTCTATCACCACGTGCGCTATGTCGTGCATGTAACGGGCGTGCTCTACTACCTGTTCAGTAATTATAGAAATAAACCTTACTTACTTGAAGAAAAAAATTGAAATTTTCTGTAACATGTAATTTTATGGATATATATATATATATATATATATATATATATATATATATATATATATATATATTTAATGGGCTTCTAATCTTTTACGTCATATCTCCTCCTTTACGAGTGTCTTAAATTGAAGAAAAATATGAAGATAAGATCTACATGTTCAAATTTGGCTTGTAGTCGAGTTCCAATCACAAATTAATAGTTTTCAAGAAAAACTCAGAATTTGACGTTTTGCGAGTCTCGATTCGTTGTACTGAATAATAATAAAGTTAATTCGAGCTGAAATTCTAAAGAATTTATTTGCTCGATTTGTGGTACCTCACATGCACAAGTGAAGTCAAGCAAAACATTTTAGTTATTCATTATCGAAAGCAGGTTATTTTTGGACTCTCGTTTCGCATTGTCAACCTAATTTTTTGTTACGCCAATGTGAAGCCCCATCGAGTCTATCCTTGACTTCCGAGGTTCCACCTGGAATACTTTGGGAACCTTTGGTATACAGCTTTCGAAAATCTGATACTACGAGTATTTCGACTACGTTTTAGACAAATATTTTATAATTTGCAATTTTATTATTAATTTGTAATAGTTTGGGACTAAATATTGACAGTAATTATAAACTTACCTCCATAACAACTTTAATTTGTTGCTGCCCATGAAAAGCTAAGTAATAAATTGGTAGTTTTTGAAAATCTTCTGCGTATCTATGGAAGTCCTGGAGGTTTTGTTCGAGCGGAACACCGACAAATTGTTGCAGCATCGTTCGCGCCAAGCGTGAATTGCGAATTTCAAAACTACCCCATAATGTATTTACCTGCGAATGAGAATTGTTACATGGAATACATTCATAAGAACAAATGCTCCCAAATACGTTTTGTCTGTACAAGGTAAACATTAGAACTTATACAAATTTACATCTGTCCTAAGCCCATATGATTATAGTTGTAAAAACTTGAAAAGGGTGAATGTACAATGGATAATTTGTCAGCAAAGAGCTTAAAATTTTTACACCTATTTCCAATCACTTGTATAAAATGATCAATCCCAAATATGTATTTTTTCTATTAGAAATCGAATGGCGAATAACTCCTAGCATTACAACGACTGCAGGAGTAGATATTTAACAATAATTAATTTCAATAACATTATTATTTCTGAAATCATTGAACTTTGGACAAGGTTTACCATAAGGTAATTGACAGCAAATGAGCAATCATTCCACCCTTTGATACTTTTACACCTACAACTAATCACCTTGTATAGAATAGATTTATTATTATTAATGCTTCAAGCCGAGGATTATGCAGCTTACCGTACGTACAGAGTTCGGGGAAATGAAGGGTTAAGGAAAAGCAAGCAAGAAAGAAAAGCAGCCCTATTTCGCCTATTTAAACAAAGAAGTTCGCACGAAGGTAGACTAGGTGAGATGAAAGCGGGGATTACTCCGCGATTGAAGGTGAGACATGGGTCCTAGCTATGCCTGCAGACAGGGACGGAATCAGCCATCGCTAGAAGTGAAGCAGTTTGTGAATAGCGAAATGGTGAATTTACTGCATTGTATTCATGTTTAAATGTAATGTGTCATAAGTAGAGTAATTGTTGGAAAAGTCTTCTATCATATATAACTTGTAATGTACTTTCATTACTATGACTACAGATCTTTAATTTTATAATTTCATTTTTATTTTACCGTGAGTAATCATACAAAAGACTAATGATAATCCATACTTAAATAGCACCTTTTTTAAACAATATTCTCAAAGCGATTATAACATGCAACATAAAATAATTAAAAAACATATGCGAGTTATTTTTTTTTTGACAATATTATTTATTTAGTTATATATATATTTTATAGTTTGATCTATCTGGTGAGAAATTTAACACGACTTCAAAAGACTGAATTTGTATGTTACAAAAAATAGTCATTGCTATGATAAGTTATTACAAATGATATATTATATTAAATTAAACAACATTTAGACTGGTCTTGTCGTTTCTTAATGTGCCAATATTTTTTATGTTATACAAATTGTTATATATCATAATGATGTCAATAGATCGACGCCCACTGCAAGCTTAAAGATCGCTGCGATGACCATCTTACGCTCCTGGCATAGATATATTATCTTCTTTTCTTACCCCTTGTTCTGCCAGGTCGAGTGACATTTCGGCGCATAATGTTGTTTTACCGCAGCCTGTAGGTCCTGTGAGGATCGTCAACTCTCCTCGCCGATGGCCGCCTAGTAGACGTGTGAGCGCTGGAAAACGTCGCCACTTCACTCCGCGTACCTATGTAAATAAAATGCAAATAAAAAAAATGTGTTTTTCCTATTTTTTAGAGGAATTCAGAGTATATGAGATTTAGTTGTTTGTTACTTGATGGAAATTACTTATTACACTGATAAAGATTAATTAATAATTAAAGATTATACTTAAAATATATGAATTGAATGTCAGCCAATGGCAGACGATGGCGCAAGATAGAGGAAAGTGGAAGTCTCTCGCTTCGGAGGCCAAGACCCACTTTGGGTCACTGAGTTAGCGGAGTAGTAGTAGTAGTAGTAGTACTTAAAATATATTATATAAATAGTCTTAATAAGTGTGTTAAAAATTATGTTTTTACAATCTATACCAGAAGTGGCTAAGCGCCTTGATAACACGAGACAATTTTCGAAATTTCACAATTTTCACGAATTTTATTTGCGAAATTATAATTTTTTGAAAAGGTATTATTTTTTTAGCAAAGTACAAAAAAGTAGTAAAAAAGTTTTGAAACATACGAAACGTTAATAGTTTTTTTAATACTTAATTACAGAAAAATGAAAAGTGAATTCGTTTTCATTTGCCGAGAACTACAAATAATTCTTCAAATAGCCGCATGTGGCTCGCGGGCCGCTGGTTGGACCTGACCCCTGATCTATGCAATCAAGCTTAATCTTTACACTTTAACCTAAAAATCATTTTACACCAGAGATGGAAAACGGCTTTCAGTTCTTGCACATTTAAAATATTATTTATTAACAATCATTGTATGAGAAAGGTAAAAAAATAATTCAGAAATAAGTCAAATTTTGAAAATGTTCAATAATAGCATGGATAGTAATATTATAATTACCTACAAATACAACATATATTTGTTGCAAATATATTTTCATATTATTATGTATAAACATAACATAAAGATACAAGTATGTTTATTAAGAAGTGTTTCATTAACATCATCATTTTAGAGCAGGACATCTATTGTTGGACTCGTAAATTTTCAATAGGAAAGTTAGATAAATAAAGTATTAAGCAGAAAAATTCAGGAATGTAATTCCAAACCGATGCAATCTTATAAAAATGTTTTTACCAAAGGAAAATATATAAAAAACTAATGGCTCTTAAAATAAACTTCTCACAAAATTGTCTGGCTCTTATAGAAAAAGGCCAGTTAATAGAGAAATTAATAATTAAAAATGCATGTCACCTTATCAATATTTATTAATTCAGCATAGACATCATCCTTCAGTGCGGAGAATGTAGTTATGGACCTGTGTGCAGCAGGTTTAGCCTCTGACACCAGGGTTTTCAAAGATAAATTGGCAGCAGCACTTTCTGACGCCGTCACTAATCCATCTGTTGGTCTAATACATAAGTATCTTATGTTAGATTATGTGAGATAAACCTTACTAGACGGTGACATATTAACAATAAATTCAATACTACAATAAAGAGTGTAGTCCCAACAGACTACATTCTCATATCATCTTCATAAATTTTATATACTGTTTTCCTAACATAAAAACATACTATAGTAGTGCTCTGCAACCTTTTTTCATCTAAGGCACACTAAAATCTTTCCTAGAATTTTGTGTTAAAGTAAAATTCAAGAGACGAGTGAAGGTGACGTGTCACTGTGTCTCGAATACAAAATATGTTTAATGAAATATTGTAAAATTTCAATTTATTATTTTTTCCCACGGCACACTTGTATCCCACCTACGTCACACCAGTGTGCCACACAGGGCGCTTCGCCACACTCATTGACCTGTGTCCACAATATTCACACCACTACTACCTATTCCAATATTACCCTAATTTAATAATCACTTTTCAAAGTAGGAAACGTGCGAGAAGTTATTTTAATGGTTGTTAACAGTGATATATTCATTGGCTTTAGAATTAGCATATTAAGTAGAAAAGGTTGAGTTGTAGAGTTTAGTTTTTAATTTACAGTGCACTACCAACTTAGTATATATGAACAGTTAAAATAGATTATGTGTGTAATAGATAACATAAATAAAAATATATATAACATATCACCTTACAAAACGACATCTTTCTTCACCTAGTTTCTCAGCTACTGAATGCATGTTATTCCAATCACCCCATAAACATAGTTTTTGATATTTCTCCAAAGTAGGAAGAACTATTGGAGGTAGGTTGCAATTATTTAACCATACAAGAGTACCTGTAACAATGAATTAATATAAATGATCTTCAATGAAAAAACATAAGTTATCAGAAATTTACATTTTGTACAAATTTGTATTCTAAAACAAATATGTTTTGTAGCTAAACATATCATAAACAAGTTTATGTAACTTGGCTGAATGATCAGCGATCAGGGAAGCTGCGATTATACTTGTATTAGGGAAGAAACTTAGAGGCTTTTGCAAAAGAAAAGGGGGGTAAGACTTGCTATGAGACAAATGTTGAGTATCTGTCATTACAAAAATAGGTGTAATATAACCAAAGTGAGCCTCAAGTAATTTTAGCCACATTGTCTGCAGACAACCTTGTTAGTTATTTAAACTACTGGTTGCAGAAAATGGTAAATGAATATGTGGACTATCACCTGTCCTGGTAAAGTCAAATTAAGATAACAGAACTTTTTATTACTACTGCATTAAGAAAATCACAGTAAAAGAATACTAGGAATAGTTGATAATTGATTCTTTCAAATCATTCAGAGACCAGTACGGACTTTCAGTGTTGATTAATAAATAGAAGAGATAATTTATACAGTTAAATTTCTTTCGAATAATATTCCTATCTAATACATAAAAGTTTCTAAAATAGTAAATATTGCAGAATTGCAAATCAAACCTGGTATTTTATGAGCTGCTAGATGTATTACATCTTGTATACTGGGCACCAAAACAGCTTGAGTGCTATGACCAACCTTTTGAGCTTTACACCAAAATAGACCAGCTGTATGTTCGCCATAACTCTCAGCTTCCTCTTCTCTACCAGCTTGAATTTTACGATATCCTATTACTTCATCAACAACATTTTTCAATGGAAAATACAAAATGTTGTGTTCATTAGATACTCTCACATCTGATAGAAACTTACAAGCATCTGGATAATACTGAAAATGAATTTATTAATAGAAATTGTACTATAAAATTGTTTAGACTTCTTAATTTTAACATTCACACTTAGTCATAGTAACACATTGTTGTCTGGCAACTTTACAGAAAATTAATTTCTCATGTCACACTGGCTATTATTTCGCAATTGGATGTGGAAGTAAAACAATAAATATAAACCTCATTTATTATTCAACTATTAATATTTATTTTTGTATGATAAGCAGTATAACAATCACTTACATACCTACCTAACAGCTTTTACAAATATATCTAATTTCGCTTTGTTTTCCCTTTGATAAACATACTTAGTACACACGAGTCAGATTTGCTTTCGTGGCAGTAACTATTTTTTCTAAGGCATGGCCTCTTACTTGTCCGGAAACCTTGGTGTAATATTTTGTTCACTTCACTCTTTTTCCAAATCATCATCATTATCTGATGCTATTATATTTCTATTTTGAAATTTTAGTGGCCTAATATTAGAGATGCTCTCTTTTTTGATACCATATCATTTTTACAGTAAGCACAAATTGATTCATAATCACTCCAACAATCAGATAAAGCATCAGCATAAAATTCATTGTTCAATTCTACATTATGTTTGATTATTTTTTTTAAAACAAATGTATATTTTTTACAACAAAAGATTTTAGGCGAGAGAAACAGCTTGTGTTATACGGAACAACCAATGCACTGTATAGTCGCCAAAAGGGAAAACAAGAGCAATGTGAAAAAAACACATCATGAATTTACTTGTGGCCAGTCAGCAAAAAATATTCAGCCAAAAAACACAAGTTGAATTGTGACTGGACAACAATTTGTTAATGAATACAGTTAGAAATTTTCCTATTGGACATTACAAAAAAATTTTCCACAATTATTTTAATTAAAAAAATTGTGCAATTAATATTTAGTATGAAAATATTAGTAATATCTAATATTTTTCAATATTTCCATGACTAACATACCTTATCAGTTTCAAAATTACATATACTTAGTAGTCATATAAATTTTATGGATTATAAATATTAGCAATAACTAAGCAGGGAACACAGAGCTTACTTACAGGAAACTCGAATAGCTTAAATATATCTATCACATCATTTTCCTTTATTTCAGACAAGGAGCTAGTTATGCTAATAGTGTCCTGCCAGTCTTTTTGAAATTGCTGAAATTTTTGTGTTAGTTGTTCTATGTAATCTTTTATGTTTGGTTCCATTTTTGCTTTTTTCAAAAGTCTTTCTAGAATATTCCAATCTCCATAAATATTGCATTTTGGGCATATAAAATATCCTGAAATTAAGCAAGTTAAAGTTAGTTCCAGTACAAAAATTATTTCAAAATAAGTTAAACCAATTATACTACATCACACGAGAATGTAGCTGTAATATTTACGTACTAACCGGTGGCTTTGTTTACATATAATTTGTTGTTTTCGCCTTTATCCTTTCCAGAACAGATAGCACACTTGGTCACATAAGATGAATAACCATCTTGTACCGCGAGACCACCTTTTCTCAGCAATTTTCGTATATCAGACCCACATATTATAGGTATATCATTAAAACCTACATCGTGTATATTACGTTGTGTAAATTTACAACCACAAGTTTTTAAAGATAACTTTAAAATGCGAGACCTCAGTCGACAAGAGTGTAACATATTTTACGCAATTAAACCTTAACAAAAAATTTCAAAAACCGAAACAATAATAAAAACATAACCTATAAATTATTGACAGATGATACACAGACAAAAAATATTGACACTGAAACAATAGAAAAACGAAAAGAAAAAAATGTAAGTACAGATAATATAGATACAGATAAACTGTACTTTAGCAGAAATGTAAATTTAAAATAATATAATAATATAAAGCAATTTCAAAGTATAATCATACAGCAACGTCTAAAACGGAGACTGGTGAAAAAAACATCAAAGCTTCTCAGCTTCGTACGTTAGTGGTTACACCACTCTCCATTAAATCTCATAACACAGCCTTGTAGGCGGATTCGGGTATGACCTGCATGACTATTTACTATAAAGTTCAACAGCAATTAAAACGTGACTATGGAAATATACAGGGTTGTGAATCTATTACTTTTGATCTAATGTAAAGGTCAGCAACCTTATGCGTTAGAGATAAAAATTAAAAAGCAAAAAAGTATTTTCTTTTATTTGCTTCACAACAAATTAGAGCATAAAGATATGATAAAATAAAATAATGTTTGCCTATGTGACTAAAGAGCCGCATGTGGCTCGCGAACCACAGGTTACCATCCTCTGGTTTAGTGTTTTGTAGCATAATTTTAGGAAGGGTTTAGAAAGTAAAAAAAATGTACAGGTATTATTTATTAAAAAGAATATTTACAAATACTTCGTCTATACTTTTTTTTAACTATTACATTTGATTGTACTACATTCAACACAGACTGTCATATATTCAAATACTTGATAATAAAAAAATTAATAACTAAACAAAATTATATAAAATAATTAAATAATTAAAAAAATAACTGTATTTTTAATAACTTGAACGTTGTCATGTTACAAAAACTGTTATACACTTAGATTATAAGCTTTGAGTTTTTACATCTTCCATGAGATATCGAAAACAAAATCCTTGTGATAAAAAATTCATGCATATATGCAACCACAGTAGTAATAGCAATACATTTTATAAATACTTGTGTGACATAATTTTAATTTATTTGTTACAATTCATTCTTACACATATACTACCTTAATTAAAAATTATATGTACAAAAAATTGTGTACAATTTCTCTAAAATATTTATCACGTTCAAAATATAAATAGTTTGGTTGACATTTTATTGTAATGATATCGCTGATAAAATTCTATATTTCATATCGCTATTCTATGGTTTCTACATAGACCACAATTATGATAACTCATTTTACAGACAAGTCTCTCCATAAAAATACAATCAAAATGTCATTTAAAAAATTAAGCAGTTACCTTCCCAGGTTACTTAGCTATCACCATAACGTATGCTAATATAAAACAAACTGATTATATAAAACAAATGTTTTTTTTTATAAATATTTCTATTTGTAAATTGTTTGCTTCTAATTAGTGGTTAATTAAAAAAAAACTACAGAATTTCATAACAGCAGACTTTTGTATAAAAATAACGGAGACAGATCTGATAGATGAATAAAGTAGGTAAAATAATAAAATCTAGCGAGTTATAACTGGAGGTCGGGTGAATATTTGTCAAAAAAGGATCGAGTGAGAGCTATATGACACTAAACAAGATAGTTTGAGTGAGACGCCTAATTTGCCAGGTAATCGTAAAGCCTCCTATACTGCAACTGAAACCGCTCCTTCGGTATATGCGACGAGACTAGGAAGAGTTTTGACAGCTCTGTTCTGTTAGTCCAATATAAATACCTGCTGCGGCGGCGCTCCTCCCGTTTTTTCCTTAACATTTGCCTTGGGTTTCAAGGTACAGCACAGCGTTTTTGGTAGAACTATACCAATAATTTCTTTTGATAAAATATGCTTCGGATATTAGATTATAGTTTGTAAAATATTTTTTGTCAGAGTCTAAGATAAGTTCAATTAATGATTACATTGAGCTGGATTAAATATTCGATCCTAATAAGGTGGCTGATACTGCTGTCGTTGTAAGTGCTGAACGAGAGGTCCTTGCTGTTGCTGCATTGCGAGGACTTGCTGCCGCATGCGCAGCTGCGGGGTGAGCTGCTGCTGGTATTGGGCACTCTGCTGAGGCTGCATACTGCGGGGGTATGGCGGTGCAGGGCCACCCATCGCGCCCATTGTCACGTTCGGCGCCTTCAACATTTTTAATAAACGTTAAACATAACATTAACACTATAATTCTGGCAATTTGATCCTCAGGTCCACTAGATATTTTTTGTGCCTAACCTTAAGCTATAAGTATGTCTTCTCCTTTCATGTATCATCCCGATATGCCCTACTCCAAGTCTTCAAGGATATTGCATCACTCTGATACCAGGCTTTGATGAAATGTTATTACAAAAGTTATTAGAAGTCATATGGCATATGACTACTTCTAATATATGTCCTATAGTCAATTATTTATGTATATATATATATATATATATACATAAATAATTAATAATATAAACACACATATATATTATAACATATGTCATAGAGTCAATTTTTTTGAGATATATCTATGACCGATTAGAGCAAGTCTCTTTTTCCTGGTTTGAAAAAATTATAGTAACTAACTTGGACAACTATTTTAAGTGAACTATGATGAAAGTGGAGGTGGTGAACAGATCCAAATCCTGCATTTATGTGATTTAAAGGTGCCAGTGTCGGAGCGTTATATGTAGTCCTGGCTGGTACTATATGAAAATGATTTATATTTCTTGATTACCTGCATGTACTGTGGTCGAGCGTTCTGTCTTTGTTGTGCTAGGAATGCTTCTTGACTTGCTCTACCACTCATCATGTTCTGCAAGAAATGTCACAATGTCAATATTTTTTTGAAATAAAAAGTTTCTTAGTACTTAACCTATCTAAACCATCTTAAAATAAATAAAAAATCTGATACGATAAAACTTAATGACCTTGTTAGTTAAACAGATGATTAACTATAAGCTTTCATAATTTTTAATTAGAAAATGTTATTGCTGTTTACACTGTATAGCTCACTTGTTAGCAAATAGCTTTTACACTTATTTCTAATAACTTTTGGCAGTAAAAAATGGGCAGGAAAATATAGTACACTATAATTAGTTTTAATATATAGAAATCCAAATTTGGAAAACGCTTAGTCGTACTTTATTTTTTTACTATCATTGTATTATTCATTACATCTGATGCCATTGAATATTGTTAAGTGTACATTAATTGACATGAACTATACATTCACCCTCTTAAAGATTTTACACCTATAATCAATCATTACGTAGTTTACGTGTTAAAATATTCAAGACAATAGTAGTAATTAAAATTAATACTAAAGTATATACGATACCTGTTGGAATGATTGTTGTCCAAGGAATCCGCCCATTGCGTTTCCTCCTTGTGGTCCCATGGATGAAGCTTGACTATTCATTGTTCCCATACCACCTCCTTGACCCATCTGTCCCATCTGACCAATTGCCTGTCCCATTTGTCCCATGCTTTGACTCATTTGTCCCATGCCTTGAGGCATTTGTCCACCTTGTCCGACACCTTGGCTCATTTGTCCGACATTCTGTCCAATTGAGTTTACACCTTGTCCCATTTGGTTCACTTGTTGGCTCATTTGATTAACTCCTTGGCCCA
This sequence comes from Battus philenor, assembly GCF_028537555.1. Classification (NCBI taxonomy): domain Eukaryota; kingdom Metazoa; phylum Arthropoda; class Insecta; order Lepidoptera; family Papilionidae; genus Battus; species Battus philenor. The sequence continues at coordinate 10,450,685 of NW_027181715.1, forward strand.
TGCCCTGAAAATTTAAATATGTTTGTGATACTTGCATGCTTATTCGTAAAATCTATTCTTAGCTGAGCTCTACTTGGAGAAAAGAATATTTCTACAAAATTTCAAGTCTATGCCTAATGGTTCTACAGATATTGTGTCTATTCAGACACGGAAATCTTTATATAGATTATGTTCTTATATAGACATAGATAATAGACAATTTTTTTTTGCATGTAAGAAACCGATTAAAAGTGATTTACCTGATTCATCATTTGTTGCTGTCCACCTTGCATCATCTGCTGCCCATACCCACCATACCCTTGTTGCATTCCACCATACTGCCCACCAAACATCTGACTGCTGAGTCCTGGCATCTGGCCACTTCCCATCTGACCACCTCCCATTTGGTTTTGTCCCATTTGACCGCTTCCCATTTGACCTGCGCCCATTTGACCTGGACCCATCTGGACACCGCCTATTTGCCCCATCGGACCCATGTTGCCCATAGCACTCATGGGGTTCATTTGGCTAAAAACCAACATTAATAATTACAAAACAATTACAAAACTTTTTTATTACCCTTTACTTTATATTGTTACCCTATATATATATGTGTATGTATGTATATATATATATATATATATATATATATATATATATATATACATATATTACATATCAAATATGTTAACATCAATTATAAGATCTAAGTGTTAACATTTCAGCCGCAGGACGTCTTCTGCTGGATGTAATAAATTGTAATGAAAATGTGAAAAAAATACTGACTTTGGTTGCATCTGGCTCATCTGGTTGGGCTGCATCTGGCGCATACCTTGCCGCGGGAATGGCGCTCTTGCATGAGGTGCACCGGGATATCCAGCACTCTGGTAATTTAATATTAACATACTTATTACAAATTAAGTTTACCTTACATTAATGATGTGAAACATGTAATTTGAAATTCTCAGTTTTGATAATTTAAGCCTGTAAAGACCAAATTTTAAAAAACACATCTAGTACTTATAGGATCGGTTTTACTTTATCATTTACGGTCTAAAATAAGTAAATTTGCATAAAAGAGTGAAGAAGAAAAAGTTTTTGAAAATTCTTGACCTAGACAATCACAAATAAACCTATATGTTTTTCTTAAACAACAAAATGATAATATTTCAAAAAAATTACAAGAAAACAATGGCCTTTTCGATCTTTACAATTTATCTAAATCATTCACTGGGTATTTATGGATAGAGTCATAGGATAATTATAAAATGAGGACAATAGTAATAATAAATAAAAAACAAAACTTTACTTCACCTGCATTTGAGTCATCTGATTGAAAGGTAGACGTTGTCGCAGCATATTGCTCAGAGCCTGTTTGCATTGCGTCGTGGAGGCCTGCGTGACGGCCCGTGGACTCACACCCGCCGCTGGTAATAAAAATCAACATTAATTATGCGTTCTAGATTGTGATTTCTATTTTTGATGGTCCAAAATGTTACATCGCAGTTCTTACCCGGTGGGTTGTAGTAAGTGGGTCCCGGAGGCGGGAACCATTGTTGCTGTGATTGCATGAACTGCGGCTGCTGCGCTGGAGCCGCTGCCATTCCCACCGCATTGCCGCTCGCGCCCACGGGCCCGCCGCCATTCGTCTAAACGTTTAATAGTTTATTTTAGAATGACACAAACTGTAAAACTCATAAATGCACAGAAACACATGCTTTTTATATTAATTTAAAACTCGTCCCGACATAGGAAGCGTTCATTAAATATAGTTGCTCTGAAGGGAGAGAGGGAAGACAGTTAGTATGGTAAGAGATGACAAGGAGGACGGGTACGAAGCGCCTAAGGAAACGAGACGATCATCGTTAGGATCTCCCGCAATATTTATGAAAATCTTGGATATCCGAACATAAAAGTGCAAAAAAGTAATTATTTATGTATATTTTATACAATATATTTGCTATTCTGTTTAAATTTCATTATTATTAAAAAAAACTATTTTTTTTCTACAAATTCGTAATATTCCTATGAAGAGAGTAGGTGTTTAGAACAATACAATTTCAGGCATATTATTTTATAAACCATCTAATATTAGTTTACCGAACCGGTTTGTTAAGTTGTGTCTCCTATGCTCATTTTGAAATATGAATAGAACAAAATACTAAATATAAAATGACTTTGTTAGTTTTTAAAATGAAGATTTCTTTATTATAAATGGTATAGAAATCACACTGGAATGTAAAATAGTAAAAACTAACCGGAGTAGCTACTTTAGGCTTCTTAACTTTGTTATTTTTGCACGGCATCTTACGACCTTTACCCGCTCCCGTAGGGCTTGAGTCCAAGCTTCCATTGTCCTGAAAAAGTTATTACAAAATTACATCTGTTAATCCAGACATATTGTTTACGTAACTAGGCCAAGTTTAAACCATAAAGAAGTAAGATATTTCATACATAAAAAGTGTTATACTAAATTTACAACTAACTACTAAAACGCCTTTGGTTGTCATATAATTAAAATGTGAAGACATGTGTTATAGCAAAAGGTCCATGCATTCATAATATCAAAAAAAAATTAACGAATTTTAATAGGTGGAATAAGATATAGAAGATTGAATTACTCGGGTTATTTAATTAATTATTAAATAGTGTTTTATAAATTACCTGTTTACTATCGTTGGTCTCCAAATCTTCAGGCGGTAATGGAAGCGATTCTAAATAGTAACTCTGAGGTTTAACAAGACTGTGTGTATGGTATTTTAACAATCTGAAACAATTATTAAAAAAAAATAATTTGTTTTAATTATAACTATTTCTTGCATAGATTATTTTTAACAGAAGACAACAAGTTTCTTCACTTCGGGAATCTATAAAGCTGGTGCGATCAAATGTTAATGATAATAATTTTTAGTATAAGTTTTCTATTTTTATAATTTATTTACTTATACACAATCTCAAATAGAGCGACGAACCGTTATTACTGGATAGTTCGAAGCCATCAAGATAATTTATCTTCATCCTATTGTGTTAAAATAAAGTCTATAATAAAAAAAAATATTTGCATTAAAATTTTCAAAGCTTTTCGACATAAGACGTAACTTTTTAATTTTCTTATTCATTGTGCGTTGTGGGTCCAATTCGTTGTAATTAGATCGACCCGGTACAGTATTTGAGGCTAACATTAGGCAATTGCAATGCATTGACGTTGACCAAAGATAATTTAAAATTTGTTGAATATGTGACTGTTGTTAATGCTGAAAGGAAGCCGGTTCTAGAAACGAGCAGTTCTCTTTTGAAAGGCACAAATACTTCAGCAATTTATAAAATATTCGCTGTTACACTGCTTGCATCTGCCACATAGAAATTCACTAATTTAATTCTAGATATTTCTTTGACAAGGTCTTAGTAACTGTTTATCATAGTTATGTGGTCTATAAGTACATTTGTTTCTCTGGGAATTATAAGGCCTATTAGTTTCAAAGTTCTTGAAAACAAAAATAAATTTGGTCTAGACGTCCTTACACTCAACTATAAATTATGTAGGTGACAATTGAAAGTTTTCAATAACAAATCAATCACTTGAAGAGAAGTCAGAGTAATACCTATGAGCATTTTCATAAGTGAGAGGTTTCCGTTCAATCTTCGTAGCAGCAAACCAAGCCCAGGATAGCGGCGCTGGATTTCTTCCACCTTCCACCAGTTCCCAACTCGACACTCGTTGCTTATCCGTTAGTCGAAGACCCTGTGAAAGTTCAAGGATTTTTTTTAATATACAAATCATTCCTATATTTTATAATTCAGAAGGATGCCTTTGTTTCAACTATATTAACATTACATCTTAATTCTTAAAACCTATGTATGATCCTATTTCACAGTAAGATGCAATATATTGTTACTTATAATATGTATATATAAACAACATGTCTATTTCGAAGTTGTATCTGACTGTAAGTCTTCTCAAAGAGAGTAAAATATGTTTACTTTTATCAAATTGTAAAATTCATATATTTACTTCTGTTATTAAAAATAATTCAAATTTTGCAAGTAAACAATTACATGTTAAGATAAATTGTTATAAAATGTTACCTGTTTCTTATCGCTGTCGAATCCTGAAATTTTGTTTCCTTTTTGGTCCACTAAACAGCCTAGCGGTTCGCATGCGATCACCTGAAACATAAGGCATATAGACTATTCTTAAAAATTACGGGATCTAAAGTTTTAAATCAAAATTAATAAAAAAATTCGGTGTCTTATATTTTTTAAAAGCTAGAAGTTAAGAAAGCGTTGATATAATGATGGTGAGGTTTATTCATGTTTGATTTTGAAATACAAAATCTGACTTGTCATCTCGATGAATGGTTATTCAATTTTAGTAATTTAGCTATTTTTATAGATTTTGTGGTCGTTAAACATACATATTAATGAATAAAAAATAAAAAGGCATAATTGCGTATACGCACCTTCGTAATATTTTAACCATTAGAACACGAATTTATTCTACGGGAAATGATCGAGATCCACCATGGAAGTATATCGAGGTCACTACTTATTACTCTATTTATTTTGGTCTATATAATTCATTAGTACTGAATGTATATTTACGTTGTGATCTTCATGTCTGACCCAAATGTTATTTATTTGCTTACTTGATGTATGATGACGGTATATGAAGACACCAAGCTGACATTATTTGACAGAAGTCATATTAGTGATCTTTCTTAAAAATAAGATGAAATATTATCATATTTACTCAAATTTTTAGTTTTTAGGATATATACGTTTCTTATACCTTATTATTCATGGTACTATGTATTCATTGTTATTATAAAGAGCACACTAAATATGCTATGATCTAAAATCGTTAGTTACATTTATTTTAAGCTAAGTAATACCTCAATAATGGTGTTTTTCGATAAGGGTAGCAACTGCCGCACGCTCTGCACCGCGGGCCCGTACCGGTCTCCGATCTCCTTCTTGAGTTTCTTCATGAGATTCTGGTAGTGCTTCCTGTTATTGTCGTCGCCGCCGTCCGCGAGCGTCGAATGTATTAGAGTGGCAAGCATGTCGATCAATGTGGTGAAGAGGTTGCTGCGACACAGACTATATTAATTTATTGTAGGTTAACTGTCATTCGGCCAAACTACGCAGCAAGTTTTTAAGTAAAACCTCTTCTGTGTGTTAATTCCATTGTTAATTAATGATTGACAGGTATGACTTGCTACGTAGTTTCATATAAAAGCATACAAAACCCTGTAATGAAAAATATGTTAAACTCACAAATCATGAAAATAAATGAAATATGACAATAGTGCAATTCATACAACCAACTAATAAAGTATTTTAAATAATGTAATAAAAAAAATATTGTTTTTGAATTACATAACAATATGTGTATTATGAGGTAATTATATAATTTTTTTTTAATTTCATTACATTTACATGCTATTTTTTAAATAATTAATTTAGTGAATATCTATTAGCACTCCTAGGGGCCAGAGCTGTTTCTCATTTCAATAGCTCCTGCTAAATTTAGAGGCATTAATAAGATACACCTAACCCAAATTTTAAACTATAATCCGCCTCCATTTTACGATATTGCACTTTTGTACCAACATTATGATCCAACGAGTCTCTGATAGAAAATTGGATGACCACCATTTTTATTGGTGCCCAATTCCATATCTAAGTTTTTCGATTAATAGATTATTTCTCATTATTAAACAAACAAGAACTTCCAGAATTTGATAATTTATAAAATAAAACAAATGACGTAAAATAAGTCACAAGGTTTGCAAGTGACTTGCCAAATTGAACTAGGCCTTAAGTGTTCTATGACTTGTGTTGCAATACAGTAGGCACGCGGGAGTGCTAATGTGTAGAAAGATTTAAGTCTAATTGAGCTTTTAACAAAGTTTTGTAGCAGTGTTAGTAGATCACCAAGATGATCTTCAGTAAGGATGCTTTTTTCCGTGTTCAGGATTGATACCTATCATTTTATTTTCTTAGACCCCCGCTCCTTTGCGTCTTTTTTTGTCAAAAATAAAATGGTCAATGAAACAATAACTAATCTTTCAAATAAACTTTGCTAAGCACTTTAAAAAGTCAGGACTTGAATAAATAATCATTTCAATATGTATTTATTAATTGACTAGTGCTTGAATTGGAATGTTAAATTTATTGAACCTGGCAAAAAACTCGATAATGACTCTTTAGACACCATTTTTACAATTTTTTTCTGAAAAAGTCGTCTACTTAACACGTAAAAACCGTGCAAAGTCGTGTCCACACAATGTTAGTGATCCCAAGGTGAACACCGCCTTCGTTTACCTATTGTTGTATGCATCGATGACTTGGTGCGCGACGAGCTGGGTGAGCAACACAGCCCAGTCGGAGGTGAGCTGGTAGGAGCGGCGTATGGCGTCGAACATGCCGCCGGCGAGGGAGAAGCGCAGTTGCAGCGCCTCCGGGGGCACTTCGTCCTGCCACGTGTCGCTGCACGCGGCGCGCTCGTGGTCCCGCGCGTGACTCAGGTAGTGCTGTAGCTGAGCGTGGATCGATCCTAGCAAACTCTCCTGTTACAAGCAAATCACAAGGATCTTAAATCATAATGACATCAGCAGATAGACGCCTAATTTAAGGCACAGCTTTATCTATTAGAATGCCGCGACTTTAACAATTTCGTCGGTCGAACTAGTGGGAAGCCTACCTACGCTGCGTCTACGGGCTCATCGTTGTCATAGAACCGTTCGGCTCCAACAGTCGTCGTTTGCACGAGCGATAAGCCCCGCCTACTTAATACGACCAATTCTTAAAGCTACGTAGGTGAATTTGCTTCCTTTGCGGATCTCTTTATATCTGATCCTATCTCGGATCGAAGTTTCGAACATAGCCCTCTCCATTAGTTTCTTAGTAAATTTTCAACTCAATAATTTAAATAATTCTTCTCTTGGCTATTATTAATTGAAGTACAATTGATTGTCCGTGTCTTGTTTTATTATAATACAATCCGTTTAATATTTTTTTCTAATATATTGAGTTATTAAAGTTTAGATTATGTGTGCCTATTTGGAATTTTGCAACATATGTTCTTAATTGTTAATCAATCCGTTCTTAATACTTGATGTAAAGAATATTTCTACTGTATCTCCAGTTTCTAATTCAAATTTTTCTAGAGACATCGTGTTAAGTCGGCGCATAGATGGATTAGTTTACCCAATATTGTAATTTTTATACTTAGTCTTGCCATAAATATTGTTATAAAGAAAAGCACGATTTTTTTTTTATACGTAACATTTATTCCTTTCATAGTGAGTTAGTTTAATACATCAATATATAACTATTAAAAATATACAATGTTTATTCGAAGTGGTCTCCATTGGCTGCAATACAGTCTTTTAAACGTTGAGGCCAGTTATCAATAGCAGCACGAACTCTTTCTAGAGGAAAATTCTTCACTGCCAACCGAATGGATCGTTTTGGGGACTCCAAATTATCATGGCGTTTAGAGCAAGCCTTACTCTCTAAAACTGACCATAAATCATAATCCAATGGATTTAGGTCAGGACTTGACGACGGCCAGTTTTCAGTGCTGATAAAGTCCGGAACGTTAGTTTTCAACCAAGATTGGGTGGATCGAGCTCTATGACCCGGTGCCGAGTCTTGTTGAAAGCACCATTCTTTGTTATTGAACATGGTGTTAGTTAAAGGCTTAACTACCGTCTCAAGAATGGTATTTTGATAAACTTGTGCCGACGTTTTAATACCTTTTTCACAAAAATATGGCTCAGTCACCCCTTCATAGCTAACACCCCACCAAACCATCACTGAAGTGGGATAATGCCCACGTTGTACTCTGTTTACTAATTGCGAAGCTTCTTTAGAGCTTCCAGCATAAATACGGTCATTTTGTTTATTAAAATACTGCTCAATTGTAAAAATTTTCTCATCCGTAAACAAAATTTTTTTGTGACCTCCCTTTGCGTACCGCTTAAGTAGTTGTTTGGATTTTACCACCCTATTCTTCTTTAAATTATCAGTTAAGAAGTGACCAGTACGTCTCTTATAGGCTGCAAGTCCTAAGTCATCTTTTAATATACGCGACATGGTTCTAGGAGCTATCTTCATCTCCCGAGATAAAATCTTTTGCTTACGGACAGGATTTCTTCGAATTCTTTCCCTAACTGCTTTAATCACCTTTTTCACACGAACGGTACGTGGACGGCCAGATCTTTTTCTGTCACAAACAGAGGAGGTATCATTGTACCTATCAATAGCCCGGTAAACAAACATTTGACTAATACCAAGCGGGTGGAGGGTTTTAAAAATTGCACTTTTCTCCATACCTACTTTATGTAAGGCAATCACAGCGATTCGGTTCTCTTTATCACCCCACTCCATTTTAATATAACAAAATATTTAACAATATAATGGCGCGAAAATAAGAAAACACATCAAGCAATCATATAAAAATGACAGATTCTAAATTCAAACGTAATATTTTCTTTTTTTGAATAGTAACAGTATTTATGGCCAGACTAAGTATTAGTAAAACTTCCGGTCACCTTTTGATCGTCCTGATGTCGTAGGCAGGTGAGCACGAGTGAGAGCAGCGGTTCGTTAGCGAGCCGCACGCTGGTGGCGCCACCGCATGCGCACGCACCGCTGCTGACACCCCGCTTACCCCCGCCCCCTCCACCAGCCGACCTAAAACACATTCATTTTAAAGTAAACAGATAGATATACTATTTATAGATATATATAAAAAATAAAACAAGAACTTATAATGCGTCAGTTTATAAAAATGAAATTTTGCTTATAAAAAACGCAGTCAATTTATATGTGTATATACATATTTCTCAATTAAATTTGAAACCAATGGTGACAAATGACCACCATAATTTGGAACAAATAACAAAGAGAACGAAAACATAAAAGGAAAAAAAAACAATGAATTTTATAACCAACCATTTTGTAAGCAAAGGCTTGTATTCAAAGACATTAAACATTGTTTTAACAATTACATTACATTATATATTATTTTGGTTGCTTCTTCGTAAAAAAACATCATGGAAATAAACAATTACATTACATAAATTATTATTTTATTCAACTACATTTTATATATTGTTTATGATATATATCGGATTATAAAATTATCGTTACCCTTTATAGCTGGGACTTTGATGACTTTTGCAGTCTCGATGTGAGCCTCCACCACCGCCGCCGCCGCTTGAACAATTTCCGCTGCAGCCCGCACCCCAACCGCTTTCTAAAATCTATTTACATTTATATTATTATCTTAACGTCTCTATTCGTTCATTTTCATTTCCGCATAAGATTCTTTACTTATAACATTCAATAATCTGTTGCTTAACACAAAGTATGAAAAATCTTTTGTTATCAAGTCACAAATATAATATTTAGTCATAGTGAAATGTCGTTTGTAACAGTATAGGATATACCTTTTTACAGTAATGTTGACGGCTACGTTAGAAATTCCGACTCGGGTCGTTACATACACTATTTTACTGGATTGAAAAGCCGGTAGGCTGCTAACGTATCGAAGCGTAAGGACCCTCGAGAGCAGATATCGGCTTGGTACTTACGGGTAGAACTTCTGCTCTATCATTTGACATTATACAGATTATAAACAAGTTACAGGTAAATAAAATGGTTTGTTAGGTATTCCATGTAAATAAAGTTCCTAATAAAAAATCTGCCTGTTTGTTAAGCGTTAAGACAAATTTTTATCTTCGGGGATGTTTAAGATATTTTTTTTATTGTATGACCCCGCTATTGGGGGCCTCTCGTACCCCTATTTATGGTGGGATAGGCTAGACTTTATTAGCATTTAATTTATTCACTTAATTATTTTATTTTCATTCTCTTCTCTTTCATTCTTCACATAATCTTTCATTCTGTTCTTTTATACCACAATTCTGCTTTCTTTCCCTTTTGCTCTGTTTTACCATTCTTTCATCCTCTTTTCATTTTACATTTTCTTAATTTCTAGTTTTGTTGTATCACATTTTTATCTTTATCTTTATCACAGTTTAATATTAATTATTTTTACATATCTTTTTTGTTTTTGTTTTTGTTTGTTGATGCCTAACTTTTATTTTTTTCTATTGCATATTGTATAATTCTTTTGCAATAACTGAGGAATTCTTTCATGGTTTCTTTTCCACCTATCAGGGAGGGTATTGTCTTCTCCCTGATTTCAACGCCAGACCGGCACTCGAAGCCGTGCCGGAGTGTTTAAGGTATTTCCTATTCGTGAGTAATTAAATTTTTTAATAGTCACCTGTCCAGCTTGTTTAAGCACTCGTCCTTGTACTGCGGCGGGAAGCTTAGCAACCAGTGGCGCCACTAACCATACAGACTCTGACCACTTGCTTGTGCTGACAACGCCTCGGTCCGTACCAGTTCTGTGCAAGGTACAGCCAATTTATTATACAGGTTGTTGATTATAGGTGTAAAAATTTTAAAGAGGTGAAAGTATAGCTGTATTTGCTATCAATTAACATATAGTACATCCTTTCCAAAAATCAATGGTTTCAGAAAATAATACAATACTACTTCTGACAAAACAAACGTACTAAATTAGACGCTGAGAATATTTTATAAAAAAGTTTAAAAAGGCAGTTTTAAGTAGAATTTTTAGGTATTTGGACCATTTTAACAGATAAAGTGTTATCAACAATGACTGTTTTTGAAAAAAGAGATGTGGTAAAAGTTGAATAAAATATACTCAGATTTTTATTACTCTTTTTTAAAAACAATAAAAGAATATTTTTGGTCATTTCAGCCTGTGAATGCCCACTGGAAGGCATAGTCCTCTAAAGATATCTATACATAGATATATCATAAAATAATAAAAACTAATAATTTTTTTAATAGAAGAGACTGAGAATAACATATTTGATTTTAGTCAAAAACGAAAAAGGTTTTTAGATCAAAGAGCGCTTTATGGTCCTATTATTTTCTTTTGGTAATTGGTAATATCACTGCTAAATAATTGTGGATAAATAAATAATTGTGGAAATAGAAAGACCCTCTCTTTTTTTAAAAAGAAAATAAAAAAAAACTTTTTGTAATGAATATAATCAAGGGATCTCTTGTACAAACAATATATATGTATATACCTATCCTTGTCTGGTGGTGGCGGTGCCGGTTGTTGGAAGACGTTGATAACGGCGCGAGCCACTGTGTCCAGCCACGCGCTTAGCTCCGAGGAGCCGCTCGGGAACTGTTTGAACATCAGCTGCAGATCCAGCCAAGACATCCGTAGCGACCATTGCTCCAAGTTCTGAATTATTCAAATTCAAAATATCTTTATTTAAGTAAGAATTTATGCGCAATATTGAATCGTCGATTATTTTAACATTATAAGTAGTATACTACCGCTGGCTCGGAATATCGATCTGCTAAGAAGAGCTGGCAATAACTATAAGCTTCTAAATTTTCTGACCTCCGTCGTATAATGGAGCCAAAGTACTCGAGGTGGTAATTATATGTAATTAATGAAAAACTAATTTCAAAAAGGAAAATTTAATCTTACCTCCAACAACCTCGTGATCATAGTTTTCTGATCAAGATCGGGATGAGTGTGGCTCGCTGAATCTGGATAACAAATCATATGTAGAAGTCTGAAACAAGAGTTTAAGTAATAAATATATATATATATATATATATATGTATAATACTGAAAAAGAATTATACTACATTTGTTGAACAAATAATCTCATTGGTTATTCATAAAGAGGAAGTATGGGTTACATGGTTTCAAAAGTGTTATAAAACTCTGCACACTTCAATAAATCTCTTTTACAAAACTTAGAAAGTTTTTAATAATTTGATATGATTAAATTTAAATAAAATTCCTATGTTCGTTATCATACAAGGAAAACCTAAAAAATGGTCCAAACAATATTTATGATTATAGGATTATGGTAATGTTATTTATTTACTTCAGTTTTGAAATAAACGTAAATACACACAACTCTTTTTTACAGTCTTCATTTACACGGTTTTGAAATAACGCGGTCCACCTATAAAAATAAATACGGTTCTTTAGAGGATTTTTTGTTTTAACAAATTTTAATTTAAACTACGTTTAACCCTACAATTTCTTTTTAATTATAGTTTTGACAACGCTTATAAAAACATATTGCTATAGCAATAAAACATAATTAGAGGAATATGAAGTATTTCAAGTTAGATAGTTGGGTTTAAAATGAATTTTGACTGTATAGTAATTTTTGGGTATTATTTAAGTATATTTTTTAAAGTTGTGGAACATATTTCCAAACTTACCCTCCATTAAAAGTATTTTCTTTTACATAATCTTTTGAAAGCTTTTCTAAAAAACTTACGTACTGCGTAAAAATTAATTGGGTGTAATGAATATTGCATCCAGATATAAGTGTCCAATAAAATAGTTTTTAGATATTAATTTTAAATTTTTTTTATATACCTCTGGGATTGCCGCGGAGTGAGCATAGAATCAAGTAGCATATCTGGTTGATATAGCTCATCAGGATTCTGTAAACACTTCTGCAGCACCCATTCTTCGGAGCAGATTTCTGCCAACACTCTCCTCGCCAATGAAGAAAGCGACTGCGATGAATCTAGTAAAGTAGAGCCGACTCCGCCACTGCCCCTGTGATTATAATTTTATGATAAAAACTGTAAAAATACATAACAATTTATTTCCTACATCATTTTTTAATTCGAATTTATAATTATTAATAACAAATAATTTTTTAATTTCATTTTTGAATACGATATTTACAAATGTAAATAAATATTTAGTATATCTTATCACAACATATTTTTTAAAAATAGTTTGGTATAATAATGTTATTTTTAAGAACATAGTTTATTAATACTTAGGGGAAATAATATTTCCATCGTAAAAATCATCAAATATACAAAAGAGAGTAGACAATACAAGACATCACAGACTGACACCGAGTGAACGTAAATTTTTGTTATATATACAATCTAAAAAATTTCTTAGTTTTGTTTGTTAATGAGAGGTTCCACAGGTTATGGTGATGGATTTTCCAACCATTTTGTGAATGAACACCCTGTGAAGATTAATTATTAAAAGTTACGTTCAAAGTATCATGTGAACCAACGAAGGTGAAAGGAAAGCATCTACACATAGACAAGTCCCATCCTCAAAACGTCTAAAGATTGGAGATGGAATGGAAACAGTGATCAGACACGGATAGAAGCGAAGCGGGTGAGCGTTGTGGTAACACGACTTGGTTCGCACAGTTTTTATTTGTATTTGTGAGTGACGGTATGTATGCGGGGACTGGGATGTGCGACATTACAACTCAATATTAAAATAAAAACAAACCTAGGAGTTCTATGGCCCCCACTCATCTCTGAATCTACAATCCTATGAATAAAAAATTGTCTCTTATCAATAATAATCATTAATAATTATTACTATTTAGTTCTAGCCTATATATAATATCAAAATAAAATATGCCACCAAAATATTGATTTATGATTTTAAGTTAAAAATTGAATTAAATAGAGCCAACATTATTATTATTTAAAAATACCCAATATAATTAGATATCTCAACCTTGACAAAAAATATTATATCTAAACATAAAGGAAATCTTTAAATGGATGTACTTACGACATAAGGTCCAACTGCGCGTCAGTAGGCACTGCGTCACTGGTGCCCAAGATATGTGACAATTCACTGGATTTCTTTCCACTTGGCTTCCCGCCGTCTCGAGCCGTGGAATCGCCGACCACTGTAACAGTATTTTCATTCTATACTTTGATGTTACCGAATCCGCTGTACCGCGCCATAGGTAAGTGCGCGGTGAGATGGGGGGAGTATCGAGCACTCCGTTCAGTCAGTTACTTCGATACGTTTTTCTAAAGTGCGATTTCGGTAGTACTATACGAGTAATATAATACTTGAATAATATAAATGACCTTTCCAGTACAAACTCTCTATAAAATTTCCGGTTTGGGAATACAATGTGGCAAAGTGTGGCAAGCCACAACTGATATAACTTAACTACGCACGTTGGTCATCAGTTGGATGCTTGACGTATCTGATGCAATTTTTAGTTGCGAGCTTTATAAGAAGGAGAATTTTAAAAAATATATATGAATATTACGAACTTAGTATAGCCTTAAGTGTGGCAAGCACTGGTCCGATGCCAATGTTCTTGTGGGCGGCGGCCAGCAAATGGCGGTCACATGAAAGCCTCACGCCCGCAGCTCCTCCGCCTGGCCCCGGCGAAGTTGACACGCTGTATAATCCTGCATAGACATGAAAATAATATTTTGTTTCAGTACACTTAAATATTTGCATTAAAATTAATATTGTAACAGTGGCCACGAATACGGTATTTTGAGAATTAAGTCCGACAAAAATTAAATTTAAATTGGCACTCACAAATAGATACTCAAGAGAAACAAGCATTAGATTAAGCAAGTGTCCAGATTTAATTTATTTTATCATCATCGAGAACTAGAGTAATAGAGAGAGAATACCAGACTTAATAAAACTGCAATAGCGGAACAAAGAGGAAAATTATTAAAACATATATTTACCTATTAATTTTTTTATCTTGGTATAGAAATAATACTTTATACGTTATACTATAATACCAAATCTTTTTTCTTTTTTTCTTTGTACTTTACTGCATGTTATGTAACTTATATGTATGGAATGAAATAAAGCTTTATAATTATTATAGAAAGCTTTAGAAAATTGGACATATATACTGTACGACACAATAAATCTTGCGAAAAAAATTTTCTGATATACAATACAGGATTAATTAATTCATATATTCATACATTCATATCTGACAGAAAGTGTTTGCGCATAAATAGGCTTTTTAATAGATTTCTTGTTCTTTCTGTTTCTTCTCCACGGCTATAGCACCATGAGAAGCAGAGTAGAATAAAAAAATATATAAAAATACGATCAATAAGTCCTGTTACAAGTTGAATAAGTGCAAGAAGAATAATTTTATCTTTAATAAATTACCAGGTTGCGGTGTGTCGACGGTTTTGAATAGTCTCAGAAGCAGGTGACACGTGAGCCTCGCGCCCGTGTCCGGTGAGGGCGCGTTGGCGGGGTTGTTGGACACACCACCGCCGCCACTCGCCTTCACCAACGACGGCAGCGCTGCGTGACGCACGAAGTCCTCCAGCGAGAAGCAGTGGCGAGCTACATGAAGAATTATTTTTAAAACAAAAATCTTGTGTTTTTTTATCTAACCAATGTTATTATGTGGTTATTTTTTAAGAAAGAGATTACCATGTCGCTAGGGGCGTTTATAAAGACAGCCACGTACCTGACTACACTCAATTGCTAGTCTTTATTTTAACGGCCACATCATAGTATAGCTTGTGTTATTTGTAAAATCTTATCTCATTATATACCTTTATCCACTTTGTCGTCTTGGTTTTATATGTAAAATTTAATAAGTCATCATCATTTTAGCCATGCGACTTTCACTGTTGGACATAGGCCAGTGGATTTCCAATAGGACCTACAGTAACAGGCCTGCATCCAGCGTCTTCCAATGTTAAACTTATAAAACAAAAAAATCATTGATTAACTTTCGAACAGCTTATATGTTAAATTATTATCCTAATATCTATCGCGTATTTTTATACGTTGTATCTCTATACATTGACGCGACTTGATGATTCATGTAAGCGGTAATGATTATAAATTTCACAAATTTTAATCTGCCCTGTAAGATCTATATATACAAATAAAGTATATACGGTAAGACGCATAGAAGTTACTGAATATATTAATGCATTTTAGAGACAAAAGTTATGTATTGGTTATACATATTTCAGAAAAGCCATAGATAATAATTCGCCTTAATTATCTGACTATTAGACATATTTGAAATGCTTTTAAAAAATATATTATATTTATAAAAAAGTCTGAAAAAAGGCTTGAATTTTACTAAGTAGATAGACGCCCACTGATTGGTCTATCAATATCGTATATATTTCGTAGTCCGTACGTACCGACGAGTATGCAGGTGAAGACTGCCAGTGCGTCGTGTGCGGCGGCGTCGTGCAGGTCGCGGTGGTGCAGCAGGTCGGGGTAGAGGGGCGGCGGGGCAGCGTGTGGAGCGGCCGGATAGTGCTGCGCCCCGCACAGCGCAACCAGGGCGCCCAGCCACTCCGCTGCCAGCCCGCTACACCACGCCGTCATCTCCGCACACAACACACCTAGCTCATTCACTCTGTAATATAACCATTAACATTTATTTTTCGACGAGTTAACGCCGGTAGATTCTCTCTAGCTACATTACTAACAATTTCGATAAAAAGTCAGGATAAGTGTAGAAATATTAGTACGCGGCGTTGGTACGCCTGCCACGAGATGGACCGACGACACAGTCAAGGTCGCAAGAAGTAGCTGGATGCCAGCAGCGCAAGACCGGACATTGTTGCGATCTCTGAAGGTGTCTTATGCATAGCAGTGGGCGTCTATCGGCTGACATGATGATAACAAAAATTTGCGTTGACCGCAGAGTTCCAAACACGAATTAATAGTTTTTTTAAAAAAAAAAGAGCGAGAATTGATTCGTAAGTTAAAAAAGCATTAGGGACGACAGCAGCGCTTTGCAAGTCTCAAAACGTACTCCATATGAAACCTGAAAGTTTTCACGAGTAACTATTTAAAATATTATCTGTCCAAATTGCTATGCCATGCCAATGTTTTAGTTCTTTACTATTATATCTATCGCAAGCAGATACATTTTAGGGGACCCCCGCTTTATTTTTTTGTCACACCAACCTGTGGTGTCTTCAATACATTAAGTACTAATTGGTTAAAATAAGTAAACGCAAAATGAAAAATCGCATGTATATAGAATACAAGCTTGATACATCTCTCAATGAAAAAAAAATGGTAAAATAGAAGTGAAGAATCTTATTCTATTTTAAACTTAAATAATTTTGTTTTCGTAATGTAAAATAATACGCAAGTCATAATCACGTCAAGTACATTGCAATAAATTGAAAATTACTTATGACATCTGCTATATTTATAATATATTTTTTTAAATTGAAATAAATTAATAAAAAAACCTTAAGTAAGTTTAAGTTATATAATTTCAGTCGCAAGACGTCCACTGCTATACGTAGACCTACATGTTGTGTTTTGAGGCGACTTTAACAAAGTCGTCTGTCACCTCATGGGTGGACGGTCATCTTGTAGTGCGCTTACGTTGATTACATATTCCATCTAGTTAGGAGGCCTCCGTGAGGTGAAAAAAGCGGTGCCTCGTCACGGTATGATTTAAGAGGAAATGCGTGTACACTAGTTTCTTTAATAATTCTATTTTGCATGTGTCTATAAACTTTTTAAATGTAGAGTTAACTAAATAGAAATACGTATTGTATTCGTATTGCCAAATTAAATGTTCAATTACACATTATTACTTGACTTACCGATCATTGTCGACTTCGCGACAGACTGCTAACATCGCCGAACATACGAAGCTATATCTGTTAGCCGGGGATTCGGCGACTTGGCGAGCCCATGCTATCTCAATTTTTCCTTTAATAAAATAAAATGGTATATAAAAACTGTATACTTTATTCAAAATAAAACAAAAAACAATTAAATACAAGAGAATTACCTTTGCGTGGATTTGTGAAAAATTCGCTTAAAAAGTGCGGATTGTATACATAATTGGAAGGCGTTGGTTGTAGCTGTGAATATAGCGCTTGCCTGAAACCATAATATAAATGTTATTAGATGCAAAAATGTTTTTAGACTTACAATTTATGTATTATATATAGCTATATTTGAATGTCTTAGAATATCATATTAAAGTTTAAAAAAACTATCACTTAAACACAAAACAATACTTTTATTATGAATTTATTTTTATGTACTCAACATTTTGATATTATTTTTTGTTTTAAATTTAATTGGGATTATTATAGATACCGAAGTCGTTGGAAATGCCCAGCCATCTTCTGGAATTTGAAGAGCCAATAGAGCCACTATCTGACATAAGACAAGTCCATGCCCAGTAGTGGACATCCTACAGCCGAGATGGTGATGAATATAATACCGGGTGCAGTCTAACTTATGTTCACAGACTCCAAAGTTATTTTTAAGACTGTATTACGTTCATTAAAAGTAGTCTTTACCCGTCTTTTTGTTCGTTACGCATATGAATATTTCTGTCTATGAGAACATACTGTGACATAATCCGTTCCAATTTAGTTTTATTTCACGAGTAATCATTATGATATCGTCGCTCCAACTGAATAAACCCGTATTGTGCTATTGCCGGTTTATTCCGTTTCTATTAAATCCGGCATCTACAGATGGTATACTATACCGTGTGATTTTTTGTGGATTTTTTTAATGTAAAACGAAGGAGACGAAATTCTCGTAAGAAAGATTAAGATAATGTTCGCGGAGAGAATGTTCGATAAGTTTTCAATAATGGGTACTGTAACGTCTTATTGCCATAATCTATTTTAAAGAATCGTCCATAAACTAAGGTAATGTAACTCGAAAAAAATTGTAAAAACCTGTGGCGGTTAACGAGTTGGCAGAAATGTACACCTACCTTACTGATGATGGTCAATAACAAACTTCGCTCGAAAAACATCGTAAAGAATATTACTCCCAAAAACATTTAAATTAAATACCTGTAAAATCAATTTTCCGTAATAACTCAGATACTTCATATAATATATAAACATAAATTAGAAAAAATAGGTTTGATTTGGTATATAAACTACCCTTGTAAGTTGAATATAATGACAGTTACTAAAGAAATTCTTTTTTTGTTTCTTGAGTAAAATTTAATTTTTGCGATAGCAGGTTTATTTATTGGGGGCGACGGTATCAGCTGACAGACAAGCACTGCAAGGCATAGGCCTTTCCCTAAAATCCGTATCCAGCGATTTCCCGCCGCCGATAAGTCTTTAGTCTATCTAGTATCTTACCCAACCTGCCTCTTTCGGCCCGTTATTTTAAGTAATATTAGCGTTAATGTAAGAAGTAATTAAACTGGACAAAAATTAACGTACTTAATCTTTGGATAGGCGTTAGCGAAAGTGTCCGCGTGCGGTGCGTGACAGAGGTGAGCCGCCGCCTTGTACAAGTCGTGCAACTGGGCCAGCACGCAGCGCTCCGCCGAGCCGCAGTCGCCCGGGTTCACCACGCACTTCACCAACCGACACAGCTGCTCGAACACCGCTGACGTTTGCTCCACGCATACTGCTCATTACAGAAATAACTCGCTACCTTCTCGTTTCTCAGCTTTCTCTACTTAGTTATCAATTATTATTAATTAAACTTAATCTAGAAACTTAATTAATCAGACTTGTCCCGCAAGAGTAAATATTATGAGTATATTATATTTTTATAGCTCCCCTTATTAAGGGCCTCCCATTCCCCATCTTATTTTAGGAGGAGTATATTATATTAATTGGGAGTACATTTTATTCAAATAAGTCCATAATCCACTTGAAAGCAACCAGCGTCAAGTGATAGACGATCAAACATGCAAAAGTTATATTAAGATATATTTTTTCTTAGTAGTATAATATGTTAAATAAAGATTTACAACTATTGATAACATTAATATTACTTACATAATAAGCAGGAATGGTAACGCCTAAGCGCTCCTACGGTGCACAAAGCCAACGCAGATGTGTACGCCCTGGGCGCTGCTAAACCACTGCTTGGAGCACCTCTCGTTATAAGTGCGCCCTCAACTTCAGATAGTTCTTTGAGTATCTACAAATATAACTTAAATCTAAGTCCGAAATATAAATAAAATATCAATATGTAATATAAAACAAAACTTCGGTAATAGAATACGTATCTGCTTAAAATATTTCTGTAAGATAATAAGGAGACTGCTTTAATGAGATAATAGTAGAAAAACTGACTCGAAACCCCAACTACGTCTGATGATAGAGGTATTGCCTAGTCGATGGTCTTCTTAACAAACATCTGTTTACTATAAGTGTTTTCTGTACTGAGCACGCCTGGAAGTACAGAGGGCTTCAGTGTATGGGGGGCATCCTGCTGGGCCACCACAATTCACGGGGGCGCCTTCCCGAAATCGCCGGCGATATGAAAGGTCTATAGCAATGTTTCCCAACGTGAGACCCATGCCTCACAAACAGGCAATTTGATTGTTAACGGGGGGCAATTCGAAAATGGACTCGATATTAGTTTAACCCTATCGCTTCAATATTGAAATGATCTATAGGGGGGTGTAAGAATTTTAGAAAGGCTTAGGTGGGGCATGGCACAAAAAAGATTGGGAAACACTGGTCTAGAGGAATTTCTAGGAATTAGGTTGAATGGACTATAACCAACACTATGTACAATTTGCGAAAAGTATTGCAGCGCACCTGTATACAGGTTTCGATGAGTCCGTGAACGTTTAACGCGATCTCCATGAGGTCGAGCGCGAACGCCACGTGCTCGGGCTGCGGTAAGTACGTTGTCGCGCCCGCGGCGTACGCGGCCAGCGCTTCGCACACCGCCCCGCCCACTGCCCAAGACACTGCGCCTTGCTCGTACATTGACATCGCCTATTCAAAATCAAATTACCTTTAGTAAAGTAGGAATTTACAATTACTTTTACATTGTCAATGATTTTAACATCATTAGCAGCCGGCTGTAACTTGTCGAACTGTCGGCAGCCGGCCAGAAACTCACCAGTTGCTCTTTTAAAACGAAATTTAACAATTTTTTAATTGTACTTTATAATATCAACCACATAAATGATTCAACAAACCAAAATACGCACATTTCGGTCAACTAAAAACTCTTGAATGTTATAGTAAGATTTATCTTGTTTGATTGTCTGAGGTATTGTGGAAATTTATTAGACCACAATTACACGGTAACCCACATTACATGGCACTAAGTTATATAAGTAACAAGATTCACCAGAGATGGCACCAGGCGGGTGCTAGGTCTTTTGCATTATAGAAAAAGAGTCTAACTAAGGGTGCCTCTTTGCAATGCGTTTGCGTCCACCTTTACCCACCAGAGGTCTCTCGATGTAGAGTCCACAATATTTTTTGTTTGTTTATACCCTCATCATTTTTTTATTAAGATTAACAACAAGTCTTAGATACCTCGAGATATGTTTTAACTAACTCTTTGATTCGTATACGAGAAAAAGTTATTTTCATTATCTTCCTCAGTTTTTTTTATTTTCTCTCTCTTTAAGAAATTTTCCATAGCCTCAACGAGAGAATTATTAAATGTATAATGTATAAGCTCTTTAAATATATAAAGAAACATGTTTTTTAGATAATAAAACAAAAATCAATAACCTGAAACTTATGTGTCACTGCTTCAAAATTAAATTCGCTTCTAGAGTGTTTCTTTATTTTTCCACCCTCCGCAACATCAATGGAAAATTTCTTTGAAAACAATTTGCAGATTTCTGAAAACAAAACATTATAAAGCAATATTATTTATGTATACTAACAAATGCATAAACAGTAAGTCAATAGAGTTAATTCAATTGATATTTAAAAAAGTAACTATATTTGAGATTTTTGGGGAAGCTTTTCTAATTGGCGAGGAGTAAAAAGTAAAAAAAAAAACGAATTTTATATAATTTTAAGAAATAATATATGGTAAAAATGCGTTGATTTGTCTGGTTTCCAAAGTTTTAGTCTTAGTTATTTTAAAGTCATTTATACCGTAAGTATTTTTAAACAAAGATACAGTCCGTTTGCACTGAACCTGTTTAGTGTGACGATCTGTGTACATTTATATTACGTCGATTACTTGTCAATTATAAACATGGACTTTTAAACACGAACAGTGATAGCCCAGTGGCGAGGATTGAGACTTGTAGGTCGCGGGTTTGATTCTCTGGATACAATCTTGTACATTTCACACTTTGTGCATTAATTATACAGGATTACCACTGCTCACAGACAAGTTTCCAGAGGATGGGCAGCAGCGTCCTCTGCGTGCCATGCTATGGTATATCCCTCCATAGATATATTTGGGAGAGGCATAGGCCTTGCAGCGGTATAATAGTACGCGACAATGACGGCTTTTTTGTGTACTATTAAGGAATTGCGCAGCAGGAAGTGAATGGGATATATGTGGCTCCAGTGTCTCGGGAACCGCCTCATTTGAACACGCTCTAAGAGTAAAGTAAAACGTTTTAGCAACGATAAACATTGATCACAGAGCAACACTTTTATTTATTGCTTTAATTATTCTTCATTTGACTATTATAATAAATGTTTTAAGATTATAAATGAAACCTTTAGTCATTTTCTTGACAGCGTGTTTGGCATCGTCTCTTTGCCGTCCGACGCCGTAGAGCAGGATGTGTCGCTGGTTGGCGTCATGCGGCGTGTGATCTGGCTCCGCGGGTGGCAGAGGAAAGTGCATCGTGTAGTGGTAGTGCCTGGATGCAGGTGTGTTGTTGCTGCTACCCGATGCCACGTTGCCGCCTCCACAAGCACTATTGCTACGCATCCCTGAATAACAACATTATTTTCTGATTTTATTTAAATTATTTCATTAATAATTTTAGTTCCTAAAGTGGTCTAGATGGAGCCCTAAGGGTACACGGGAGAGTCGAGGGGGGTCTACATAGGGCGTCCCAAAAAAATTAAAAACGTAACCTGAAGTCTTTGAAAGTTTATGGTGAAGGACTACAAAAATAGCATGACTGACTTCAACTGTCAATGTAGACAAATATTTTAAATAAGCTCAACAAACTTACATTACATATTCAGTATAGAGACTCTCAAAGTGCCGCCCCCGTCCGCAACACTTGTTCACAAGTGCTAAACTTGTACATCTTCACATTTTTGTAGTTTTTGGAATAAGATAGGAATCTTATTCCAAAAATTACAAAATGTAAACTCGATTAGAGGGTAGTTGGCAGGTTAGAAAAGAGTACAATGAAAACAGGCCGGTAAAATATAAAAGCGTTTTAATTTTGATTAAAAATTGGTAATTGGTGGTCATTTCCTAGTCAAAGTTTAATTTAATGTTATTTATTGTACACGCTAGGATAAATTTAAATAGTTTCATAATAATAAACAAAAAAATACAATAGACGGTATTATCGCACATCTCTTAAGTAAAAATAACGGGTAGTTAACGTGTGTACAAAACTTACATTTATACAAATACATATATATATATATATGTATAAACATATATACTTATAATTCACAAGTTATAATACATGTTATGATGTAATATATATAATAAATATAATACGATAATAAATAAAAACATCAAACTGAATCAACTTAAAAATATAAAAAATGGTAAGGTTTATTTCTCTGCAACATGCTTAGTATTTATGTTAAAACCACTCGCGGGTTTTGATTTATAACAATAAATATAGATACCAAAATAAATAACCATAAACTTTTAAAATTTTTTATTTATTTCTTTATTGATAAAGATCACTCGATTATTTAACTTCGACATTTTAGGTTATTATAAGAGATATTTTGTCAAGGCTCTGGACTAAAATTTTAAAGCTAAATTTATACATAGTACAATTACCTGGCACAGACATTGGTCCCATTCCCATGCTCTGCATGCTGGCAATGCTCATTCCGCTGGGGCCCATCATAGGTGAATTCACACTGAGTAAAAACAGCATAAATTAACATTTCACACATGTATCTTTTAAGATACAAATTAAAAAGTTATTTTTAGAAAGTAATTCTAAAAAAAATTGACTTAAGAATTTAATTGAAGGTGAGAAAGGTTGAGAGAAAATATCTTAAAGTATTATATTCAATAACATTATAATAAATTATTCTTTTATGGTTATTAATAGTGGTTAAAAATCTGCTCTGGTCAACCGTGTACAGTATAACAGTACATCAATTATAACAATAAAAAAATATCAATTGTATTACAATGTAACTGACTTTTAAAAGAGTAAAGCTTATATATATTGCACAACTACTGTATAAAGGTGATTGTGGAAGTGATGATAAAAAACATCTCTGTTTCTATTACGTTAAACTTGTCTTCTTATAACATACACAACTAAACTATTGATGATCCAAAGTCCATTATACTAAGAATTAACTAATAAATAAAATAAATTTTACTCAAACTTCATTTATAAACGATAAAAAAATTTTTACTCATATATTATGTCCCATATCCTGTCTGATAAAATCTATATCTCAAAGTTGGAACTATGGTGGTCGTGTGCATAATTACCTGTGCGAAGGTTCACCGGGATCCTTTGGACTATCAGGCGCGTCCATTGAATTTTGCTGGTCTTCTTTTATATGCTGCAATAGCTTGTCTAGGTCATCGTCGATTTTCGAATCATCCAAATCCATTCGGACATTTTCCTACAATACATACATGTTAACATTAATCCGTATAAACATAGCATGTATAGCTTATTTACTATCAATTGTCTATCTAAAAATCAATTGGAAGTAGAAATGGTAAATAACATAACGACAATATAGTAAGAAAAAGATTTTTCAAAATTATGATTACTGCATATTAAAATTAACTCTTGTTTACTATCTGTCTCTGGAAACTGTACAGCCAGAAGTTACTAGCCTATCGCATTCCAAAAGAAAAAGAGTAATATTAACATATTCCAAAATATTCATAGTACAAAGACACAGGTGATCGATAATAAATATAAAAGCTTTAAAGCAAAAATTAGTTGTACATTCAAACCTTTAAAGAATTTACACCTATGACCAATCATCATGTATACATAAGTAATTGAAATATGTACTAAAACATAACTAACCTCCATCTTAGGTTTGAGATCAATTCCGGCGAAAATATCGTCATCCATGTTGTGATTGGTGCCAGTGCTATTGGCTGGTGGAGCTACGGTGTGGCCGCCACTGCCTCCTGATGACGTCGGTTCAGTAGGTGATATAAGGTCACCTGGAAATAATTGTTAAAAATTTTTACATAGGCTGGACATAGGCCTCCCCAATAGATTTTCAATAAAATCTTTTGAAAACAACCATTAAAATTTTTTTGTCAAGATGATGACAAAATAGTTTTGACGCCAGGTTCCTATCATCAAACGGGGGAGACCAGCTAGATTATTTATTTCAAAACCTTATACAGACATATTTTAAACGAATAGGTGTTTAAGGAATATTAATAGGTAACGAAGTTACAATAAAAATTACCTCGGGAAATCAATGTACACATGTAAGCGTCGTGGGAGAACACATCTCTTCGAATCAGTTCACCAAAAAGATGGACCAAGTTCGCGAATTGCTGCCTATTTCCCGGTGGCGCATTTGGACTCTCGTCTAAAAATAAATATAACACATAAGTTAATATATTTAGCAAACATGATTCTTTATTATTGTATTGGAAATTGTATTTGCTTTCTTTCTTCTTAGTCGGTTCCGGAGGGTCGTGGCAAACCATGTCAGTCTCCGCCGCCGTTTCTCTCCAGGCTTCTCTGGTTTATAGGACCGTGCATGGTACATGCGTCAGTTCAGAGAGTAGGTTACCGCTCTCTTGCCCACTGACCTTCCATATTACCGTCAACTATAAGTTCCTCTGGATTTTCCGTGCAATCTGGCCGAGGTACTTAAGAATTCTACGCAAATAAACTGTGGATAGTCGTATCCTTATTCTAAGCTCTTTGAGGAGAATTTGATAGTGCGGCGCCGTGACCTGTGGAAATCTTGACATTCAGCACAAACACCACATCTTGAAATATTTTAATTTAACAATGATTTAGTTGTTACATTCATCATGTTTTAGTTTACTAGGGTAAACAACGTAAATTCTATATTTTTCGCTATATTGTCGAGATTATTTGATAATCAAACAGGATGACCGGGTAAACATGTATGGATCAACTTTCTATAAATTTAATATATCACAAGATACTTTATTTAAAATTTTTTTTTGGAATATGATCTTCATACCTAGTACTGGTGCATCATTGTCCAAAAACCGGAGGAGTAGATTTTGGAATATAGGCGGACCATTATAGAGACCAGTGCCCGAGCTTATTGATTCTTTATCATCAGAACCTGGAACAGATAAAACAAAAAAGTAAATAAATGACACATTATTACAGCTTGAGTTTGAATAAATATCTACTTGGCCATTCCTCCAGAAGAATCGACAACATAGTGAAGCTCGCTTAAGTCTTCGTGGCGATCTTTGGGTACATGATGATTATTGTAGATTTCAATAGTATTTTTGGCACCATTCATTAAACTGTAACTATTTATTTCATAAGTCAAGTGAAAGCAATTCACCGGTGGCGTGATGGTCATGGTGAAGATGTAGCAGCTGTTGGCGACGGTCAAGTAGAGTGGCGGCCGCCATGGCTCGGTGCTCCCCCCAACGAGCGCCACATACCGCCCACTCACACAGAACACGAACTACCGCGTACGAACACGCCCACTCCTGTACGCATTGAGAAGTAACGTAAACTAAATAACTATAAAACGCAATAAGGCAATACATGTAATTTTTTTTAACAGTGTATGTACTTAACAGAACACTTTTATAAGTTAAAATGATTGGCAAGTTGAAATAGCAATGTTACTGGATGCAGTTCCTATCCTACTGTCCTGTAGGCCTAAGTATACACATATTTAATAAACTTCTACACAATATATCAGATCTTCCTATTCTTTGTTTTACATTTAAAATTAAATATTAATTAAGTCTTATTATGGCATTCGAGGGTTTTCGGTGGATCGAAGTATGTGGAATTTGGTTTGTTGACTCATTTACATGATATTATAATGCATACATAAAACATTGTTAAACTATATTTAAAACGAGCAGATCAGCATTGCATGTCAGTGGTAGCTTATTACTTATAATGTTATAATAATTGATATTCAAAAATGCCTATTTGAATGAATAAACTTTGAATTTGGAATGACATTTAAATATACGTTATTTATTTTTATGGACCATTGGCATGCTTAGTTGTTCAATGAACTATTCCCAGAATTATAATTACGATCCAAAGAACGAAAGTAACCGAAATAGCCCAGCGCCCAGCGGATGGGCAAGTTGATACAGCAGTGAACCATAGTACGCAGAAAAGTTAGCCACTGTGGTCTTTTAGTTCTGGAGTGACTGAAAGATTGGAACACCAAAAAATGATTGACTATAAAAGTGAAAGAAAAATGTAACATTCACAAAAACTAATACCAATTATTAATTCCATAATTTTGTGTTTTGTAATTTTTTTTAATGGTAGTTAATTTATTTAATGGCTCATATTGATTTTTATAGATTATACTGCATATAATATTGATTATACAAATAATAATGTTAAATGTTGGTTGTAATGTAAAGTTGTTGGCATTATTTCTATATTTATAAACACAAAACTTACTGGATCTTTGGTATCAGTAGGTGAATCTTTGGATGGAGGTGTGCAGTTAGCAAATACTTCTTTATACAGCGTATCGAGGTTGTTGTTTGGATCTACGCGGTCGAAACAGTGCCGATCTAATGCTTCTAAGACAGCTAAGACACGAGCTGTAAACGAAACAGATGAAAAGATTATTATTATTTACATTATCTGTGAAAATAAACTAATGGATTTTAAATTGAAAAATCTTCAAAAAATTTAATAAAAAAATTAAAGGTTATATTATACCCTGAGAGCTTGTTTGCCATTTATCAGTGCACCATTTACTTTCAGCTTTTTTACTTCTTGCTGCGATCTCCTGTTCGGCTTCATAAACCTATGGAAATATAATCAATGGTTGTAAAATCATGCTCTAGAATAATAATGACTAATATTATGCAAAATTTAGATGTGTGGAAAAACATGTATTTTGTTCACTTGTACGCGAATTGATATCATTACTTGCAGTATATATAATTATGTAAACTATAAACTTAAGTAAATTGTAAAAAATTGTGTGCACTAACATGGCTGGATTTTTAAAAGGTCGGGTTATTTTTCTGTGCTAGCATGCTGTTTGTCTGTGGTCGTAAGACGATGATCACATTTAAAGTATGTCTATAACCCTGTTTGATTCCATTAAATATAGCCTAACATCGACTATTCAAAGGAATACGTAGTTCGGAAAAAATAAAAAAAATATATTGTTAGTTTGAAATTAAATTATTTATAAGAATAATAATTATGGATACTTACCAATTTCCTATGTTGCTCAGTGATATTAGAGTCCATATGAGGCATTGGTAACGCCGAAGGTGGTAGGGGAAGTAAGTCAAGAGGTGAACCTTGCATTGATGAACCACACCCCGACCAGACCATAGCGGTTGGACATTCAATACATATTATCTAAAACATTTAATACTTTTTTAGTATGATTATTACTATTTAAACATAGGGATGATACATTAAAAATAATTGAAGATTAAAATATGCATGTATGTAATTTTAGACCGCATACCTGTAGTATTGTAGCTAACTGTATAATAATATCCCTATGGTAAGCACAATTTAATATTTCGCCAAATCCCACTTGCACAGGGTTTAAAGCTGAAGTTATCACAGTATTCAAAATAGCCTTTTGGTCTCTAGGAGGTGATCCATTCTCTTCCTTTATTTGAACATCCATCGGTTGAGGAGGATTTGGAGTACCCATTGGAATTGGTGTACCAATTGAATGGTTTGGATTTGGTGTTCCAATAGAATGGTTGGGATTAGGTGTGCCTTGACTTTGATCAGCAGGAGTTGCTGAACGTTTGATTTGTGTAATATTTGGTTTCACATCGCCATTGGTGTTCTCTGGAGCTGGTGACATCGGGACGCCGTTGGTTTCTAAAAATTATATTATTTTATATTAATCACAAGTAATTATAAGTTATTGAATGGAAAATAAATAAAACAATATCTGTAATACCATTTCCATCCAATGTTTTAGAAAAAACTGCTGGCTGGTTAAGTGTACGTAGTGTAGCATCGGATAACACAGAACATATGGCCGCCGCTTTCTTTGCACATGAAGTTGCTAAACGCCGAGAGAGCCCTTCGCAACAGACAAACTCATTCATATGCTGCAGAGCTAACGGAAGAAACAACCTGTAGTGAAAATGTAATACGAAATCATTAAATAATATCATAAATAAACATCTTTAATTTTCATACAAAAACTATGTCCTTAATTACAATAATATTTAAGCCACGATAAATTTCACAGCTACTCTTAAAAATGTGTTGCATGGGTAATTGTATATAGTCAATCTTAACTCCTTAATAAAAGTACCTAATATGAACTAAATATTTAGACACAATGAATTGTAATATTATTTACGTAACGAAATAACTGTTCAGGTCTAACAAGTATTTTTATCATTTCCAATATCATATTACTATTTGTAAAATAACAAGTTGGTTGGTAACAAATCTCTACTATAAGATATTATAACAGATGACTATGATGATAGAATATATTTTAATTGCCAAGAAAGTATAGTTATGTAATTTAATCAAATTTTCGAGTAACGGGTAGCATATTTGCTTAAAGTTTTATATGTAACTAAGAAAATATGAAGGAGCCTTCAATTATCACAAGTTACTAAAATCAACTATTTTAGGAGACTAGCTGCCTTTTCGAATCATTGGATTTCATACATAAATATCCCATTTTCTGATCACGAACCAATATATAACATTGTACATGGTTACGTTCATACATAATATAGTAAAACAAAGAATGCATTCCATTTAGAAAAAAATACCTTAGTAAACCGTCTTCAGGTGTTCTTTTATCAAGTAGCTCTATAATCCATGTAAGAAAATCATGACGATCCAATAGGCCCTCATCCAGCATGTACCTTGCAAGACGACAACAGTAGTTCCATAACCTCAGAGCCTGTCGCCAATCTGTACTTTCTCCTGAACCTAAAGCTGTAAAATAATTAATTAATCACAATCAATTAACATAGAACTAGTATAAATAACATGAGATGCTATTTATTGCATTGGACATATAAATTTCAATATAAAAGATGTTTTTAAAAAAAAAACAGAAAAATAATTAAATTCATTAATGACGGAAAATTTCATTTTTTTGTCCACATTTAGACAAGATGAACAGGATATTCTATTTACGGGTGATGGGTGATTCACATACTAAACATGATGGTATTTATGATTCCTGGTTAAACTTGGAGCATCAGATGTTATGCATGTTCATTCAACAATATATCTATCTAAAGTGTTTACAGACCTCACAAAAATATGACATGCCCAAGATGGAAAGAAGCACGTTGTTAGACTTATCCCTTTTTGATATAAAAAAAGACTTTTGTAATTATTAATTACCACTAGAGTTTCCTGGTGAATGCATTGAATTTGACACAGTTGAGCTATTGGGTGTAGAGCCTCCCGGTTGGTTACCAGATGAGTTGTGACTAGGTGTACCCTGACCTGCAATACAATACCATTTTTCAATTCATAATGTGTAAAAAATTTATAATGAGTAAAACTAAATTTCACTATAAGCAAAATTAAATTCTCTTGATAAGTAGAACAAGCAAAAGATTATTTTTTAACTGTTTTACAAATATTGTTAAAAGATTTGATAAACATTGGATATTTTTAATAACCAATTTAGTTAACATTCTCAAAGAATTGCAAACATAGACCTAGGGGTGAGTCCATAAAGGCTTTAATTTGATTTATTTATCATACAGTTGACATACTCTGGATTTTAAGCTCTTCACTCTACCCTGATGAATTGCCTTTCACAAAACTTAGTTCATCATATTTTAGAAATTATGTGAAGCAGTTAAAAGTCTTTATGATGATGATGAAGTTAAAAAGGCATAGTAAATGCCATCTAAAACAATGCATACCGCCTCAAGTAAACTAAGTATCACTAAAAAACACTAGGTATTATAGAACAAAACAAAATTCAATTAAAAAAAAAGTTTGAAATATTTAAAATTATATTATGAAAACCAAATATATACTCAAAATATATGATTAATTATTGATATATGAACTTACCTGATTGTAAGGAAGGTGGAGTTTTTTCAGATGGATTACCTGGCACCGCACTTTGATAATGCTCTGCCAACTTTGGTATTTGATCTTTAAGAAATTTTATCAGTGTTGTTGTCCATTCTAGAAATATTAAAAGCATCCATTACAGTAAACACAATAACAATTACAAAATTAAGTATCATTTGACTTAATCAGTATCAATTTATAGTCTTGGCAGATGCTGGATGCAAGAAGCTTCCCACTGATGATATAGGAAATTTATAGTGAAGGTCCAGCAGTGGACACACTACCACTGATATAATGATATTGTTGATAACAATGAGTGTTTTACAACTGTTATATAACATAAAAATGGAAAAAACAGTTATTATCTGCATATCACCTCATTAATTGGTAGTTGGTTAGTTGGTAGTTAATTTTTTTAAGTTTTTATCTATGGTTACAAAAAAGTGCCACTAAATAAATAAAAGTATGAGTTTTACAGTTTAATCAATATCTATAACTTATATATTACAGTAGTCGACATAAGAGCTGTGGCAGTCTAGCGGTTGAGGACTGAGATTTGTGATAACAGCTCATGCGTTTGAGTCATTTTCGTCCACTAATTCATACTTTGTGAAGATTATGGTATATCCCCTCATAAATAACTTAGGATGAGGCCTATGCCTTGCAGAGGGATGAAACAATGATACATGACCAGTTACATATATAACAACTTATATCTTACCTGTAGTGGGATCAGGTAATTGTCTCTTTTTAATTTTTGCTTCTGAAACTGCTACAGTGTAAGCTGAACTAAGTTTTATGAACCAAGCAGCTCTTGGCATCGCCACTTGATATTCTGTTAGTGTAATAAATATTTCCTCTTTCTTATTAAAGTTTGGAGCTTTCTTGGCAAGTATTGCAAGTGGTTTGCTGCCTGGAATTATATACAAATTATTAATAGAAAAAACAACAAAGATTGTAAAAATTAAGTCCTTGTAAGAAAATTTTATATACATGGAAGCATTATAAAGACTTAAGATTATAAAATAAAAAAAAAGTATCTTTTAAGTATTTCAAGCAATTATTGTACAATTTTAAATATCTGTTCATGTGAAAATGTAAGATTTCTTCTTTTTTTGTAAACACATAAGTCAATTTTTTAATTACAAAACATAATGAAAATAACTTATAACTATTATGAAAAGGGGTTGATATTTTGTTAAGCATGTTTCATGTCATCCCTTAAGCATTTTTTCTCTAAACTAACATCTCTAAGCTAAAATTGAAAGTATTTTTATTCAAGTAGACATTTACATGCAGTTTTGATTTGTCAATTATTTTAACATTATAAGTAGTAAGGTACCACTGGCTTAGAATTCTGATCTGCTGAGTATGAGTAGCTAGAAACTCAACACTTGGTTTTTTTAATAAAATTTATTAAGCATTTTCTCCTATTTTGGTAATATTTTACTATAAAGCTAAATAAGCTATTCCTGCTCTAAACACTCATTTCCCAAGAGCCGGCGTGAAACTCAGCAGTTGAATTTTAACTGAAATATACCTATGTTTACTGTATACATTATAACTTCAACCATGTAAATGTGCCAGCAAACCACACATTTCAAACAACCAAACATTCTTGAATGCTTTAAAATTTATTATAAAACTTTTTATTTTAGATCTAAAACTAAGAAAAAATCTCATATATAATTTTGAACAAATTTTATACACTCTGCCACCCTTTGTAATACCATTTTGTAGCTACTATTAATTGATAATGTTCAGTACAGTTTAATACTTTAAAATAATAAAATTTAAAATGTATTATACTAATAAGATGTCAGATAGGAATTTCTCATGCTCATACTAAAAGAGTTTAAAAGAAGTTACAAAAATATTTATTTAAAAAGATATTTATACCTGCCAAATCCTTAAACCATGCTTCAATTTGTGCTTTAGTTCTAGCAGTGGCTGGCCAAAAATTATCTTTCGGATTCACTTGCTGCCTCTTTCGTCCACAGTCAGGTAATGTATTTAGCTCCTCTTTTTTGGATAGTATACTTGAGAAAAATTGTCCTATCTGTAAAAAATTTAAAATTTTTCTGAACATTATTATTACATTTTAATTATAAATTTAGCGTTATTTTTATATAAAGTGGCTAATAATTTTAATCTTAATGATTTTTAGGACACTATTGAATGAAAAAAAAATAAACAACTAACCAGTTATGTATAACTGTTTATGTTTTTAATAACGGTAACCTAATACAATATGCTACACAAATTATTTGCTCACCTTTGAGGCCGAATAGTTAAAATTTCTGGCTGTTCCAAATTCGTCACTTGATTGTGGTGTAGTGGAAAAACCATGTTTAACGTTTGTAGAGGTAAGCTCATCCTCTTTTTGGCGAGGTTCTTGCGGGTATACATCAGGGGGGCCTAAACGGGGCCTTTTTAAAGGCCGTTTTTCATACATTATCCCCATATTTAGTGTGAAAACATTTACCTGAAATTATTATCATAATAAAAATAAAACATTGAAAGATAGTAGTCACGTCATTATATGAAAAGAGAAAAGTGATTCACCCTTATTCTAATATAATTTTACAAATTCATTGTGATGCTTATTTCAAACTATGTGATAGTACTTTTAATTACTAAACACTATAATTAAATTTACTTTCTGTGTATGAACAATAAAATAAAATACATTTGATTTTGACGTATATCAATCATACATAAATATAACCACAGATAAATGCCATTATAGGTACAGTGTATCTTAAAATCTACTAAGAATCAGTATTCAGAATGAAAAAGTTTAATAATTAAAACAAATTTAAACAAATTTTAAAATTTGTTCACTAATTTTAATCCGAGAGAATTCTTGTTGGATACGTTTAAAATATTTGATGAACATTATTTTGAATCGCAACCGTAAATATAAAATTTATAGAAGTGTTACTAGATTTTAATTGAATAAAAGTGTGATTTTGTTCATTTCATTGAAATGATATAATAGTCCACAATACAAGATTTTACACAAAAATATTTACTGAACTTCAACAAGAAGTTATCTTTGACAGATAATTCTTTCAAAAAAAAATACAGTACCAATCTTTCAAATGTAAACCGTATTTATTTACTATAAGGTTAATGTCAATTTGTAGGTGCACTATCATTTTGACATGTGTGATTAATGTTATCAAACTTTGAAAAACTATAAATCAAAGATTTATGAAATAAACCTTGATAACATACATTTTTTTTAAAATTATATCAAAATGCCTCCTAAAAAGCAACCAGAAAAGAGTGGTAAAGCAAGCGGTGGCAAAGGTGGTGGAAAATCTGCAGGCGATACGAAAGGTTAGGGTAAAATTAATATGAATTAAAAATTTAAATTGTTAATCAATTAGTACAGATCGACTGTCAAGAATTATTTTAAAAAATTACAAAAAGTTTAATTTTTAATTTTAGAATCAGGTGCGAAAGAGAAAAAAGGCGGAACCGCTGTCAAAGTACGTCACATTTTATGTGAAAAACAATCTAAATGTTTGGAGGCATTAGAAAAATTAAAGGCTGGACAAAAATTCCCAGATGTAGCAGCAGCGTACAGTGAAGACAAAGCACGTCAGGGTGGAGACTTGGGTTGGATGACCCGTGGCTCGATGGTTGG
Source organism: Battus philenor (assembly GCF_028537555.1). Taxonomy (NCBI): domain Eukaryota; kingdom Metazoa; phylum Arthropoda; class Insecta; order Lepidoptera; family Papilionidae; genus Battus; species Battus philenor. Next base: position 10,485,320 of record NW_027181715.1, read on the forward strand.
CCCCTTTCAGGATGCAGCATTTGCTCTGCCAATATCATCAGTCACTAACCCAATTTACACAGATCCTCCCATCAAAACTAAATTTGGCTATCATATTATTATGGTCGAAGGAAAAAAATGACAGATATGGTTTTTGAATTTGAGTATTTCTGGGCGATACTGTTATTATTTGTTATGGAAAGAATATGTTGCCTCCAAGAGCAGTTTGATAAAGATTTTTCTCTATTACCTGACCCAACCAGCTCTAGCATGTCTTTAATATCTGATATAGATGATTTTGCAAACAGAGAGTGAGTATTAAATCTTAAATAATTTAATTCATCATCATAATCATCACTGTTGATGAATGCCTACAGTTTTAAATAGATTTCTCAGATTTTTACAGCTTGCAGTCTATGGTTATTGTTGCCAAGACACTGACAAGCTTAATATCATGCATCCACATTGGTTGTCCACATTTGTTGGCTCTGTATTCTGCAATATTGTGAATATTTTGCCTAGATTATATCTACAACTTGCATCAAAGTGCATGCTTGGTGTCTGTTAACCCAGGTTAAAATATTGATGATGTCTTCTGAACGGGACTGCAGTACTAATAGAACTTAATGTTCCCTGGAAGACAAATATACCTAAGGCAAACAAATGAAACAACCATGTTAAAGAGGGATGTATAAATTTCTCTAAAACCTGCTGAAGGATTTAGGCTTGTTAATACCAAACATTAGTTAATTTCCAGAATTGGTTGCCAAAGTGGCATTAGTAGGCTTATTTAAAATTTGTCCAAAAAATATACAAGAAGGTGAATTCCAAAGCATTGCAAGAAGGCCTGGTTAAACCTGCTATATTTTTTGTCAACTTCGAGTTTGGTATTCAATCCCTCTCCCTACAATGATGGATGCAGCACCCACACCATGAATCTAAAGAATGCTGAGAAATATCTAACAAGCTTGTTGCGTTTATTATATAGGAAACTATGTTTTTGTTACAGTTTAAGTTTGAAGTTATGTTTTCTACGCTTATACCGTATGATGCATATAACAATAATATTAACTGTCATCTTCTTCTGCAACATGTGCTTATGGTTTATCATGAACAAAAAGAATGGGTCTAGAATTATTCAGTATCGCTTTAGACTGACTTTACCATCATAGTTATGATTAAATGATTGTTAAATTCACAGTGACATTAAAATTATTTTATTAATGCTGATTTTTATTTTTTCTGTTTAAGGTTGTCTCTGTCTTTCTCTATAACCATGGTAGACTTTAAGGATAAAATTCACCAAGTGATTTGCAGCTCATTGTATGAGTGTTATATGAAAGTTGGTAATAGTCATCATCATTGTTTCGCACCAAATATATATATGGGGGGATACACCATAATGGACACACTGGGCAGACAGGTTGGTGATCATAGTGTGGTATTATGGTTGGTATTGTGAGCATTGGTAATCTTATTTAATTAATGCACTAAGTGTGGATTATATATAAGATTATCCTGGAAAGTTAACCCCCAACCTACAATTGCAAGTTTACTTTTGTTAAGTAAAACTCTTAGAACAAAATTAGTTTAATTCATGTTATATCACTGGGGTGAGACAATATGATATGTTAGCATGTTAGGATTAGTTTAAATAATAGCATTAGCATTAAACCATGATTTTTGTCTTTGAAGTGGTAAGACCTGAAAGTAAGTAGGCCGTTATGTCGGTTCGTTGATAACACTCCAGAGGAGTTGGACTGTGAAGGCAAGGTAAGTACGTCTACCTTTTCTTCCAGAGTGAACTCCCAGTGATGGATGAAGAGGAATGTCGGTATTATGATACATTGCTCTCCTTTCGATCTTTGAATAAACGGGTTCCGGTAGAGCTGTGGTTACTAATCATCTTTCAAAATATGTTGACGGCTTAGCTAAAGACTAGATTCACTGTAATTGGTTAAAGTGCTTGGAGTTGTGAGTACTTGCTCTGTTGGTTACCTTTGCTTTTTAGTGACGAACTCGAGGGAGTCCACTAGCTCAGGTCTGGCGTGGGTTTTAGTCGGTGCAAGTTCGATATAATCCGTTGTTGCGTTAAAACCTGGTATGCGAGTGCATTAAACAAGGAAAAAACGACGATTTCAAGATATGGTTATGTTAGGGTAAGGTTATTGGTTACAAAATTAAATGAAAACTGCAAAGTATAATTTTTTAGCAGCCTTTATTAATGATAATAAATACTTAAAGTAGAAAAAAAATATCGTAATTACAGACTGCTGTTAAGGTTATATTGTAATAAATATGAAAAATAATGAGGTAAATCTTATAACTAAGGTGATAGGGTTGATAATCATGGAGTATATGTTGATACCGCGTTTACATTTTTGGCATTGTTGTAAAGTTTGCGATGCAAACATTGTATTTATTCCTAGCGTTATTGAATGGTGTCTGTTTAAGTGGCGTAAGTAGGCCCCCCTTTGGTGGATTAACAACATTGTCAACTTCGCGGGCAATTCCTGGACCCGTCATCATGACTATCTTTGGGGAAGGCCTATGCCTAGCAGTAAAGGATATCGGCTGATATTATGATGGTATTGAATGCAACGAAAGAATTTATGATTGTAATTTTGGGAATGATCTTAGTACACGTGTAACTTCGTAATCTATTTGCTTTGTTAACATCTGTGTGACATATTAAATTCGTAAATTAGGATTCGTGTATCGGACGTATTTGAGTAGTGCGTCGTTCTCTTCGCAGACGAATGGCTTGCGGTGATGGCAAGCAACGTCGTGCCAGTGGACACCGTCATTATAGAAGTTGTTCAGGATAGCTACGCAATGTTCAGCTGCACCTCCTTGCTGCAATTCCTGTGTGAAATTCAAAATAAATGTCAATAAGTAAATCCTGCGAAGTTCAACGGGATAAATGTTACTTATGACCATTAATTGGAGGTGGGAATGGAAAAAGAAACATTAATATACGAGTTAAAATACGATGTCTGCTCTTTTTTCCCAATTAAATTTCACGTCTTCTGATTTCAAATAAGACCAGGCAGGAAGCAACTTGCATTTTCTAACAAACTCAAAGGCCGTACTTTGCGTTTGCCGGTCCGTAGTCTTCGTTCCAGAACCGTAAGGTCCCAGCGGTCATCTATTCTGCGCACTATGTGTCCTGCCCAATGCCAAAACTCTGGACTATGTCGGTTTACTTTGTAAATATCTAAGTACCAGAACGAAAGTAACTTGAGGAGATCCTCATTTATTTATGCAACAGAAATTTCGTGGGAATGGGATCCATTGTGAAAGAATTTGTATGTCTTATTCAGTATCTGATTTCGAGACAGAGTGCTGAAGGAGGTTAAACTAAACGACTTTTCAGTAACTAAGCTCTGCTCGCTCGCTAAGCTTTTAGGAAATTTAAGAGGGTGCTTTATATAGTAAATGCAGAGGTCCCCGAAATGGAGTGTCTACTTAGGCAGTCATGAGATGGGTGTAATATTGTAATTCGAGAAAGCACTGAAAGCGTCAAGGTCACTACGAAAGAAGATATCGTCGTTATTTTAAAAAATAAAAAAAGTTAAGATTAAGAGAAATGTATTATATTTTTGAAGACGTATCTCTTTTTGATTTCATCGTACTGTTGAATGGTGATGACATTTAATGAAAGATAAACAGTTGTGAGTATATTTACTAAGACCAATGCTTTCTGTACGTGAGTGAGCACCTATAACATTTTCTGTTATATTGTCTGGTTTTACAAACTCGTTATCTGTTTAAGTACCGTGTAGTGTACATAAATCGTAAATGTTATTTTCATGTTCGTGAGGTTAAAGTACTTATTGCATAAGTAACGTAATCACATATTAAAAGTCCAAGCTGTTAGTGAAGGCTATAGAGGGACAAGAAGCGGACATGGAAGATCCGTGCGAGGCAGATTACGTATGTATGTAGGCTTGGTGCTGCAACTCGGGCGAAAGTGACGCGCAAACAGAATTCATCGATGACTCATAAAGAATACCGATGAGGCTTTGTTGAACAGTAGAAAGTGGCCGGGACATGCGGGTATGCCCTTCGGCGAATATTTCGCAGCCCCATAAATATTTACACCGCTTTCGTTTTCATGGCGTGACATCCGCCGCGAATATCCCGTTGTGATAAATATTACCTAACTGTTAGTGGAATTGAGTAATGGCTCTCTGCAAGTTAATTAAGTAAGGTTGCATATTACAAGATTTTATATTCTGGTTACTCTTCTATTACTATATTTACTAATTGAACTTTATAAATTGTATTATCTATCTCGTACCTATCTAAGTCCTCTTTCAATTTAAAACTATTAAATGGCAGTTTTAGCAAGTGATGAAGGAAGTTTATTATAAATTTTAAGGCTTTTTTTAACTGTTAAAAAATTATAAAATTTTTGGGAGACTCAAAGGTGATATTTGATATTTTTATTTGTAACTAAAGTGCTGAAATTTTACTAATACTAAACTTCATAGGATTTGGAACTAATATATTTCAACGAGATTCCAACGTCAAAGTTTATAAAGACAACCTAAATTGTCAGGTACTCCAATCTTTTTAGAAAATTTAGGAAGAATATTAAGTGACAAAATGAAGTAGCGCGATACTATAATCATGAATTTAGGTCGGCAATTGTTTTTATATATCATGGACTAAACAGACATCATGACCGTTATTATTTGGATCTTACTATAACCGTTGATAAGCCAGGTCATTTTATTTTAATATGAATAATTGTGATTAGGGTACGAGCTGGGGCAATTGCTTTTTTTCAGGCATCAAAGAAAAAAACTTACGAAAAAAGAGACCTTGACTTCGTCATAGAAGCAAATATTGTTAAACGTATTTACATAGCTAGATGAACGTGGCCCAAAAATATATACTATGCCTCTCAATAACAATTTAAAATGTTTGACATTTGAACCTTTTTTTATGGTTAGTCACGTAAACCGACGTTGTATTATAGCAGATATAATAGCAGATATTGTTACAAAGTCCAATAATTCTTACTTAAAATATTTTCTACTAGCCCCATTATAAATCTCTGAGGGAGGCCCATATTTTGCAGTGAACGTCGTATGGCTGAATTGATGGTGATGGTATTTACTCTCGTTTTTCCTTACCCTGTTGTCCGGTTGAGGTTTACCGATGCCGCCACCTTCGGACCAGTCATTCTGCTGGCGGTTGGTAGTTGGTGCCAGTTTCTGAAGTTCAGCCGTCCAGAACCATCCGTTGATTTCGTTGGGAAGCAGGTCAGGACGATTGCATCCCTTAAAGTCGCAGAGGCGGCCCGACGTCCAGATGTATTTAACCTGAGAAACAAAGTTATTAACACTCTTCCGACTCAAAGAAAAAAATTCTACATTTTAATCGAGGCCAACATTAACATTAAGGAATTCCATATTATATTGTTATAGTACTGTACGATAAACAAGGCCTTTTCTTGTTATAAAAATGGATACATATACTAAACTACACACTATACGAAAATATATAACAAGTAAATTATATTATACGAGTGATTAAATTTAAATATTTTCTGGCAGGACTTCAAAGTTAAATTCTAAATGGAATCATAATACGGATTACCGTATTATGATTCTATTATCCAGAATTATCTGAAGTAAGTTTATGGATATTAAAGTCTCACAACTAGATTTTTGGTTAAGATAAAAAGTAGACACAAAACATTTAATTTAAATAATATGTTTCCCATATGATATCTTACTGAAATACAAAAGTATAAGTTAAATGCCGTCATAAGAATTTAATTTCAAAAAGCGCCGGTAAAGAAAAATGTAAATTCCTTTGGCTAAAGTTGGAAAAATGTAAATAAGTCATTCAAACCATAAAAGATAAGGTCCAGGAATGTAGACACGGATACAACATGTAATTATATCTGTTATGCAATAAAATGTTACGATAATCACCTAACTGGCTACTTAACTCTAAAAGAGCAGTTGTTTTGTTGTAATACACTCTGAGCTACAATGTAAAAGACATAATTACTCAAAAAAGCCAGAAATGTTGATTATTGTATATACAAAATGTCTGGCTAGTTCTTATGCATACACACATCAAAAGTTTTTATAGATATCTCTTTGAATTGTGAGATTTTTTGGTTCACTGCAAAGCCCGCAGGAGATACAATTACATGCAATGATATGTGAGTAACTGAGTTGGTAGAATACCCGAGTGATTTGTATTTAGACTTTGATACTTTCATTACTAGGTTACACGGTCTAACGTAAAAGTATCGACATGATGAACAAAGACCAAACAGTGCGAGAAAAATTCTTTTCCCACGTAACAAGACGCCGTTCCATCGATAACAAACAGTGAAATCTGAAAAGGGAAAATATTTTAAAACACTAGTATCGTAACGAAGCTCTTCGTGTACACGATATAAATAACCGTTAATAATTGTTGTTCTTTTAAATTTTAAATAGTAGAGCTGGTGCGTTACTTGTGTCTGTTAAAACAAACAGCTTAAATTGTCATGAATTACTTTAAATAGTTCAGCGCTTTCTACTTTTATTCGCATCCGTATTTGAAGATATTACGTTTTCATGTCACGGTCGAAATGGGTGACGACCATACCACTCTTCAATCGAACTCGTGACATGGGCGACACGTGAGGATTTTGCTAATTTCCGAGACGCATTGTGGCCATGCAGGTCAAGGCTGGAGGAAATTCATTGTCGCTAATGCTGTCTTTTTGTCTCCGTTATCTCCAAATGCATGTAAATCACCGGCACATCCGTAGAATCTTTAGTAAAATGTTCAATTCTTTTCTTAGCAATAATAATCCTCAATAATTATTTAAATTATATTCTTTTAACGATTCTATAAAACTGTTATTCAAGAATCCTTGGAGAGTTGCAAATATTTAATTTTGCAATTGTCATATTCTCATGACATTGCCTGTTTGAATACACATTGATAACCAATCCACAATATTTAATAACGGGCCTGATGACATTATAGTTTATTTCGACATTTTTCCTTTAACATTTCTAGCATTTAATTGAGGAACGCATTCGTTTTTTGACTCACATACTTTCGAAACAACCGAAGATATAAAATATTGTTAAAGAATTTACAAGGTCCCTTTATTATTCCAACTTTAAAGTTATTGCCATGAAGGAATGACTTTATGTACTGTACTTACTGTTATTATATTTTACTATGTATTAACGACATCATGATCATTTCAGATGTAGGAAGCCCACTGTTGGACATAGATTTTACCCATAAATATCCAATAGAACCGGTTGAAAGCAACTTGCATCCAGGGTCCTTGAGTGAACGTCTTATCCTGCGGTTGTGTTATTTACAACGCTATGTGGCCTGCTTACTGTCATTTCAACTTACTAATTCACTGGGCACGTTGAGTAACGATATATTGCTTTCGATCTTTCCTGATTCGATTTTGTAGAGAAATCCATTGTACCTCCTCCATAATTCCTCGAGTGACTCTTAGTTTGCCAATGAGGTCTAAAGTGGGAGACCGGTGCCTTAATTCACCACTGGTAACACAATTTAGTAGTAGACTTTTACCATAAGGCAGTGTGGATATCAGACGACAAGATGTTAGAAAAGATCATTACGCTACAAAAATTTTGAATGGCATAAATTGTTTTACCTTGTCTTGAACGATGCGTGCCTTCACCCATTCGTTCTCGTCACTGGTTTCCAATGAGACGAGATCCATACAACGTTGTCGGCAGTAGTTTCTAGCGCTCAACCAATCCTCTTCCACACCCCGGAGTGCAGGGTCTCGCCATGAGAAGAAATATCCCTTGTCTAAATGGAACAAAAATTATTATTATTTATTTTCACAAAGTTTGATTGGTTGTTAGATTGGTTATAGACGTAAAAACTTTAAAGAGATGGCCATAGCACTAATTTGTAAGCAAAACCTTTAACAGCTATTTAAAATCACCAAGTATAAAGCGATCACTCTCAAATTCTATTGTAATGCGACAGGCCAATAACTTCTGTAATTAATTTTTATATGTAGTAGTCTGATTTTTGTAAACGCCTTTTCTTACTATATCATCATTACGTTATTTACCAAACTGCATGTGTAGAGAGAAAAGAGGGCTATTTAAGTAATTAGAACATTGTAATATAGTTGCATGTTTTATTACGGGGTTATAGAATGCGTCAAATCAGTGTCAAACCTGAAATTTTAAATTCTCGTGTGCAAATATAATAACAATTCGTTTTTTTTCATTAGATAGGAAAATTATTAAATCGATAATAGAATATTATTCCGAACTGTAAAAAGGTCATGGACGTAGATGGTTTTTTTTTAAATATGTATATTGATTTAATCTTCTTAAAATTCAAATTTATTTCATACTTAATTTGTAGCAAAATAATTGTGTGACTCAAAGGCAATGTTATTTAAAAGAGCAAAGTTCTTGTTAAAAGAGGTTATTTGAAAAAGTGAGTTGTGTAATGGTCGAATAAATCATAAAGTAATAATTTATGTTAATATTTTACTTAATTATTTATCAAATTTGATCTTTTCCCATGTTATTTAAAATTAATAATTGCCTTTTAAAATTTTAAGAATATTAACGCAAAAATGTAAAATTGTACTATTGTATTGTATTGTATTGTATTGACAATATTTCGAAAATATATACCAATGGTAAGACATGATATGGTATACAAAATATTTATTAAAAAAATAATTCGCCCGAACAGGGACTTGAACCCTGGACCCTTGGATTAAAAGTCCAATGCTCTACCGACTGAGCTATCCGGGCTACACAGAGTTAGTTAAAAATTAACTAGACTTGTTTGTATGATTTAGCTAAAAAATAAAATATGAAAATAGATCAATGAAACGTTTGAAGTTTTCTAAATAATGTACTGTTGTAAACATATAATACTGGTATATTATGAAAGGAGTTTACTTTAATGAAATACCAGTAGTAACAAATAGTAAATTTTTAATGGAATTTTAATTATTTTGGTTATTGTAATGATTTCATAATAACATTTTAATAAAGTTGTTGCCGTGTTACTCCAGTAAATGTTTGGTATGGGTAAAATCTATTTTTGTAATAAAATACATCTGATGGAATTGTACAGAACGATTAAATAACGTCTACATATGTTTAAAAACAATAATACAGTAGATTAAAAATGTTACGATCATGTCATATTCAATTTACCAGCTATTTGAAAACATGTTTGAAGATTTTTAGTAGAGTTATTCATATTTTTCCTGCTTTTACTACACGACTTTATCAGCTTGGTGGAATAACACAAATTCCAGGTTAAAAACAGGTTGCCTTATCTAACATCCGGCAAAGATGTCGAGATAAACTTGCATGTTGTTTTACTGTATGGAGAGCTTATGTCATGAGTTCACATTTCTGTGAACGTTTCAAAAGAGATATCGTAGCAATTTTAAAATAGACAAATGATAAGAGAGCTTACTACGACTGCGCTGGAAAAGGTTTAACTATATTTTAATATCCAATATTTTAAATTAAACACTTTATTAACGTTAAACAATCTAATGTTTGCCGTTATTAATGTAATCCAAGATATATTTGATAAACTTTGCTAAACGTCTTTACGATAAATAAATTTGATTTTTTATTTTTTTCTTGTGATCATCATATCATTACCTCCTCAGACTTAAAGATTTCCAAAAACACCGGTTAAAGAGATCTACAACCTGCGCCTTCCCAAGTTAACAAAATCGTCTCTCTATCTTATGGATGAACGTCTAACGCCGCGCCTGCTGGCCTTTGGTCTCCACTCCAGAACGCTAAGGTCCGAGCGTCCATCTATTCTGTGCGATATTTCCATTTCAACCTGCTAATCCGTTGGGAAATGTCGGTTGCTTTCGTTTGTCTACGGATCTGCTTGTTCCCGATCGCTCAGACAAATCCTGTGCACATAACATTCTATGGTTCGTTGATCATCTGTGAGCTCACCAATAAGGTCCGAAGTGGATGCAATTTTGTAGGTAATATTAATTTAAATGCAACATCGTATTAAAGGGTGGCAATCAGATCTTTGCATTTACTTTCTCTTGTTCATTGTAACTTAATGCTAATGTATGATTAATGTATTGCGATAAGCCACTACGATTAAGCGGTGATGAGATTCAATATATTAATAGCAGGGGTAAACTTTCAAACAATCGTCATTTTATCTATAGAATATTTTATATATACGACAGTAGAAGACGCTTTCTCTATGGTATAATATTCCGGTTTTAGTAAAAAAAAATCTTAATATAAGAAGCGGTCATTTTTCGATGATCAATTATCATAATTTAATTTATAAATGTTGTTAAGTCTAAACGAATATCATAAACACGTTAGAAAATATAAATTCTGACTTACTCAAACTTTTTAAGCTTATTACGTAAATTTTGAAATGTCATAATAAACATTTTAATTTAATTAAAATTCTCTCTGTTTCCGGGTACATTCAAGCGGTAATTTTATTTTTAGGATAGAATAAGGTGTATACTGTACTTAATTAAATTTGTCATTACTTTCTTTTCTGTTGGGCTAAATAGTGTAAAGGTTACGTCTGCCAAAAGATCAACTTCCAAAAATAATTTTCATTCAATTTCGAACCTCTTCTAGTTCTGACATATAACAAGTTTAAAATAAAAAAATGTTATGCCAAATGCTCAATTAATATGGTTTGATATTAAAGGAATTATATTTAACTTTTATAACTATAAAGGCTGTTTTACATTAGTCTTCTTCTAATGGAAACTAAATCGAAAAATTTTTTAATAATAATTGTAACATTGATTCGTAAAAAAGGTGCAAAAAACACTTTTGACGGTATTAAAATTACAAAGCTAATAATTCGTATAATAGCGAGATGTAGATGGTTTAGGCGTAAGATCCTGGTTTAAAAATAGATAAATATCACGTAAGTGACGTGCACAGTAAACGATACAGTGTGGCTTTGAGGATGTAATACACGGGGGATTTCCAGTTTCCAAATAAAGAAGAAGTACTTATTTTCTTACCAGCTGGTCTTCTTAAACACTGACTAATTGAATATTTATTGATATTCTTTTATTACAGATATTAGCAGCGATATTAAACCAATTTTATTAAGAATAACTCTTTACGTTAAAGTTTTATTCATAAAAAGGTTACACTCTGTCAACACTCAGAATTTTGAAACACAAAATCGTTCTTTTAAAAAACGATGACAGGATGTATCATTAGCTAAATAATTTTATTAGCTAACATGCTCTTCAAAACGAAACTAAGTAATGAAACGATGTCGAGATAGTATCTGCTTAGGCGTCAAAAAAATATTATACAGACTAAAGAACTTAAATATCCCTGTTTAAGGTAGGTATGATTGTTAGAATTTCTTAATTAAATAACGAAAAAGTTAATTAATAATTAAGCAAATATTTTTCAAAGGACATATAATTCTGAAGTCAGTCAATAAGAAAATAAAAGAATTGTCTTGACTTACTGTCGGCGTATCTTTCGTGGATGACTCGATTGAGACAAAGAGAAGGCACCGGAGGTTCCAGGATGCGTCCATTGGGAAACTGGGCGTTCACCACTGTTACTAACACCACCAGTGAAATAAATAGCTTCGCCTCCATTATCTATTGACAAAATATATTAAAATTACTTAAATTTTATTTAAAAGCTGCACATTAACATAACCGAAATCGCATATGTTTTTGTTCCTATAATTAGCGTTAAGGCAGTAATTTGTTAAAATTTTGGCATTCTAGACATCTTCGGCGCGCCTTTTTATAAAGGCGTAAAAGCGAAAGAACCGGAAATTTTTTATTAATTTCTCGGTTGTTATGATTAAATAATAACAGGTTCGACCAACGAAATATTTATAGTTAAATGACAGAAATTGATTGTTGAGTTTTAAATATTATAATATTTCTATTAGGGCAACAGTAATTGTAACGGTTGTTTTTTTTTAAATGTGTTAAAAACAACAGCAGGATATTGAATTTAGAACAATAACATTGGAATTTACGGTTAAGGTTTTTAAATATTCCACCAATAACAAAGTTTTAAAGCTTATTTGAAAGATAATATATGTATTCTCTTGGATGAAAATGTTACAAAATAATGCAACATAAAGTTGTTGACAAACAAACTTTCTTTAGTCTCATCACGAACGTTGCGCAAGTACTGAAGCAAGGAGAATCGGGATTAAAGACCGGTCCCGGGTCGAATAGAAAGCGACCTTGTCCCCATGACTGAGTAGTTCGTTCCTCTCCACAATAGTCCCTTTATATCCAACATCTATAATATTTATCATAAAAAAATCATAAATTGATTGACGGTCAAATTTCTTATCTACCTATAAATTTTATTTATAAGAAAATTATTCTGAATTAAATAAATAAATTTAGAGGGATTAAAGTTTTTCTTTTTAAAAAAAAAAGAGAACGAAAGAGGTTTTACTCACAGTACGTGTCTGTCGTCCGATTCGGTCACAAACTGATGCGTTGTCGCAGCGCAATCGTTTTATATAGAGGAAACGCGCACGCACGATGATCCAACAACCCTCGTAGGGTGTATCTGGGCGTATAATGATTTATGCTGACTAATTTGTACCTTGAAATTTTACGTTATCTGTATTATCTAGTAGTCAAAATGTCAAAATTTTAGAGAATTTTCTTTGTTGCCGATAAAAAACATGGAAATTCTATTTCATCAAATCTAAAATATTCCTTATTTTAAAAACTGTTTATAGAAAACAACAACAAGTAACTATTCGTGTCTGTTTGTCTTATATTTATAGAACATTATAGAAAAATCCTTATTAGTATTTCTAGTATATTCTGTTGACCGAGCGTTGACGGCCTACGTGTAGGCATTGTTAATCGAGGCTTTCTTTGCGCTATTTGTGCATGTTGACTTTGTCACAACAGTTCTGGCTGTCCTGGCTCTAGTAATAAATGGCAAAAAGATTTAATATCTATCCATGTCTCCTGTATAAAAGAAAACTTATACAAAAAAAAGATTTTTATATAAGCTGGGTGGGATAAGCATCTAATTGACAAGTTAAAGTTTCACTACAATTTTAAACATAATTATGAAACAATTATAAATTAAAAATGAGTGTATACCATTTAAGTACCCATAACTATGTAATACGAGCTATTTAAATCTTATTATATAAAAACGTTGATTTTATGAAGTTGACAAATAGTAATATTGTTCTTTAAACAAATTTTATTATAATAGGAGAAATATTTTAAATATAATTTAAGTTTAAGTAGTTCAAATCAGATATTATTAACTTAGTAGCTTAGAGCAAAACGTATAATGAATATTTGAGCTCATAAATTCGACGACTAATTAAAAAAAAATCTATTAAAACAATGTTTATCACATTTTTTATGATTTTAGTGAACCCTTGTTAAGTTATGTATTAAAAAAAGTTTTATAATAATATTATTTTAACGGCGTAACATATTTTAACAAATCAGTATGTAGTTATAGATAAATTTTAGTTAATATTTATGATACTTAGTAAAGTTTAAAACCCAATTTTAAGACTTAACTGGCTCTATAAAATAAAGACACTATTTGGTTTTTGTAATAGTATTCTTGTTATTTTCTTATTATAATGGAACAAGTGGATTAAAGAAGTAATGCGAAATTTCTATTTATAAACTTAATCTTAAACTGAATACGAAATGTCGGTTTGGGTCATTACGTCATTGTTTCCATAGGAATGGGAAATATTCAAGTTCATATACGTGCTATCACCCGGACTGATTAAAATATCTGACTGTCGGGAATCATCATCATTCAGCCATAGGACCTCTATTGCTGAATACAGGCCTCTTCAAGAGATTTCGGAGAGGACCGGTGTTAAGCGCATCCAAAGTCTTTCAACGACTTCAACAAGGGCCGCTATCCTTATGGTGGACATTTTACGCTGCATTTGCAAGTCCGTGGTTTCCACTCCAAAACTTTAAGGCTCTGTCGGGAACACAGGGGAAATGAACGAAGCTATACATAACTTAAAATAAGTTAGCTCGATTATATGCAGCGCACACAATCTCTATAAAATCTCACGCAATTTTTTTAAATTCAATTTAAGAATATCATTTCCTATTTGTTAAGTTTAAATAAATTTAAAAATAAAACAAATATTTGAAACAGGCATAAAACTTATAAGTTAATTATCTTATTAATTTAACCTTGATTAATTTATCTTTCCTATTAAATGAGACGGCTAATTGATGTTTGAAAATCATTAGACTTAGTACTGAGTGTGCAGTTTAATTTCGTGAATTAGGTCTAAGACACACAAAGCGTTCGGGCGGTTCAACGCTGCTGCGGCTTTATACGGTATTCATATATAATGAACATACATCATGGGTTAACCGCGCATACCTAACAGATTTTAAATTAACTCTGTATACGATTCTGACATTTTAATATCCATCATCATCACCATTTCAGTTATAGGACGTCCACTGTTGGACATAGGTTTCCCTCTTTGATTTCAAATAGGGCCAGTTGTAAGAAGCATGCATTCAGCGTCTTGCGACGACCGACTTCAGACTTTATAAGGTCGACTGTATTACTAATGTATGTACATTATTAAGTCTAATTTAAGTACTAATGTATGTACATTATTAAGTCTAATTTATACTTATAAATTGTTATAAAATATAAAACCTTAATCATCACTTAGTTCACATTTTTCGGTCCGATATCAGCAACCGATTAAATCGGGCTTCGGCTCTTTAGGGCATTCTTGAATTAGAATCGTAGCCAAACGCGTACATTCAGTAATAGTTTAAGCCGAGGTCACTTCTCTGAGGCCCTTGCGTCTCGTGATTCATGGGGCATCCGCCCAAGCGACCTTATAGTTCGGTGGCTTCCAAATCCGTAAAAAATCAGGTATCGAGCCGATCTTCTCGTAGGTACACTTAATATTTTTATGCCAGTAAGATAATCAAACATCTTCCATCAAAAAAGAGAAATAGATTGCTATTTTTGAATCCTGGTTTTTGGTAGCATTTAAAGACTATTTATATGTAATGGCTAAACTATCAGCGTTAGCCGTAATAATATTCTCTAAGTAAAACAATTGTGACTATAAGTAGTGAAGTCATTGTTGCGCAGGCTAAGGTCGCTGCCTCGACTCGTCGTGTGGAGACGCTCTAACATCTCGTACTTTCCTAGAATTCGCGCTATTTGCGTTCCTAAACATATAGTAAGCAGATATTTAAATCATTTATATTTCTATTGATATTATTTATTTATATGGTAAATTTATTGTGTATATTTACATTTTAAATGCTTTCATTGAAATTTATAATAAAAGGTATAAGTATATAGTTTTGAGTAAGTTTCCAAACTTACTCAAAACTACACTTTTATAGAACGAAATATAATAAAATTCGGACCATATTGACACAATTGTTACTTTTTAGACGACATTTACATTTTAGAAAACGTTCAAGTTTAGATTTTAAGTAGATATCGGAATAATATATATAATTAGCTTATATAATACTACATTACATTAATTTATCACTATATGATAAATAAACTTATCATATTATGTAACTTAGTGGCGAGATCAGAAGATGGTTCAACATGTATGTGACACGCTCTGTCCATTCTTTGATGTTTCTTTGTGATTCAGTTGCCGTAGGCGTGAGATATGTGTTTTTTTTGTGAAACAGTTAAACGTAGTACCGTTAAGACAGACAGGAAGAGTTTATTATACTCAAGCTTAAGGCTACTGCCGCCAAGCCAATTGCGAAATATGCGTTTTAAAGTAAACTGAAACTTTATATAAAATATTTTAAAATTTTTTTTGTTATTAATATCAATAGATATTTCTAACGGAAACGTGAATTGATTAAAAAAGTTTAAACAGTTCATGTGTATAATAAAATGTTTATTCATTTAATTGAAATGTATTAATTTGTATTTACATACGGCTCTAACCAAAAAAAGCATTTATACTAATAACCAATCATGTGTACAGACCATATTTTTTTAGAAAGCAAAATTTTTTTGAAAAGCTGTAAATGGTTTACTATTACTACATGAAAAAACAAATGTTAGTAACCTATGTTCCAAAAGCACAGGAAAGACCGAAATTTATATACGGAAAGTAAAGATTGTAATGTCAATGTTGTTTTTTATCTTATTATGTTAATGTACATTAAAAGGGCTAACTTAATGTTTTTAAGTATTCTCTGTATGTAACTTAGGATCTAATAACGTTGATAGATCTAATGAAATGTACATGATCCACGAGGTATTTATTATAACGTGCAGCAAAAATCATCAAAAACGGTATTCAAATGTTTTCTTCGTGTTACATTGTTATTAAGGAAATTAAGAAATTTAAAGTAATAGAAACCACAAGAGCATGTACTAAAGTGAAAGATTTGGTGAATATTAATTGTTTTTATCACGATAGAGTTGTACAATTTGCGTTACAATTTATATTACTTTGAACAAGTTGCAGTCTATAAAGAAATGTTATTAGTAACCTTACAGCTTAGAGAAACAAGTTTATATATGATAAACTTATGAAATACTCCGTACCTGGCTTAAGTTAAAAAACATCGCATTAAGATTATGTACTAAAATATTGTACGACGATTAAATGAATAATATAATTGTTTTCTTGTGTGTGCTAGTGTGCTATTACGTGTCAATAGAATAGAAATGTGATACTTCATTGTATCATACATACTTTATGCCCACATTTTATTTATAATTGTTCACATAGTTTTGCATAGTTTCATAGTATTATTATCATTTTACATAAAACGTTACCCATTTTTAGAGAAAGCTTCGTATGAACAGTATTTTTTTTATAGTTGTGTACAATTGGAAAGAAGGAATTATAAATAACTACAAAATAATTGTTTAATATGGTCGTTAGTAAACCACATTTACTAAATGTCTCAACCAAGTTACGATTGAATAATTGAAGTATTTAGTCAGGAAAATGTTGCGACAAAGTAAAAAGTAAGTCAGCTGAAAAACACATTAAAAAACAAAATTTATTTAGAGTGCACGTAAAGAACTACAATATTTCTTAATTATGAAAGGATAAAACAACGTAAAGTAAAAGTTATTTTGTTACTCATTAGGTTAAAAGAAATGTACTATAAATCATAAGGGAACACAATTTTAACATATAATTCCATATCAAATCCAATCATAACTTTATTTTTTTCACGGGATTATTTCTTAAATTATACGATATTTCTTTCATGTAATTGCCACTTCAAAAAAAGAAACGATATGTCAATGTCATTTCGAAATGACAACCATCGGATTAAGTGAATGAGATGAATGAACGTAAAGTAAATATACTTTATTGAAGAAAACAGTTTACCGAAATATACGTGTATTGATTTTTGTTTATAAGAGCAGTTCTGTATTATGATAAATATGTTTTGCTGTCTTAAAGGATGTATAAATGGATTTACACTAACTCCAAGTGTTCCAGTACGAATAAAAGAGAACCCAATACAATTGGATTCTTTACATATGGGTATTTATTACAATATACTTATTTTCGCGAATTCGTAGAATAATGTGTAAATAAACTGAAAGGATTTTCAGTTCGTTGTTTTTTTTTATTTTTGCATGGAAATTCTTCATCTTAATAAAAAGCTTAGTCACGAAAATTCTCGAGTATATTTAGTGTGCAGTATGTTATTGTTTTTAATGCATATGTTTGTACCACATTTTAGAGCAGTATTTGAAATCGCATTGTCTTAATTCATTGTATCCTTTTTAAAATTTCCACCAAGACATTCCATTACTTAAGCTATTGACTCTACTAAATGGTATTTGTACTAAACTTGCACCTATATAAATCAAATATAGTGTATTATATTAGTTGTCTTTATTTCAATTACTTATATACTAAACCCTTAATAGAAATCCTTTAATGAATTTCCTGAATCTTTAATTAATAATGCTGTATATATTTTCACTGGCTTCATACAGTTCACTTAAATTGTAATAAATTGTACTTTCAAAAGTGTCATTTATATTCTCGATTATAGAATTAGAGTTTATGTGCATTATTGATTACTATTTTAACTTCTACTACAACTTTATTAGTTTTGTGTTTATTTATATATGAATGTGAAATACTTCTTTAATTATAGGTCATGAAGTTGTGTTGGTAAAAAGCGGCCAACGGGCATGTGGATCTGGATGTACCTTGGGTAATGCCCCATTAGTGCAAAACAAGGCTTACTTTGAAGTGAAGTTGCAACAAGGAGGGGTTTGGGCTGTAGGATTGGCCACTAGAGACACTGATCTGAATAGAGTACATGGTAGGTTGAAGACTTAATCTTTACTAACTACTCAAATGAAGATTTCTTAAAAGCTAGATTGCACTCCATTCTTACTGGTGTGCATTGCCTAATGCTAGTTTAGAATATTGCCCTTTACCAGGCAATTTTTTTTGGTAGTAATGGAGGAAATGGTGGTGAAGTTTCCAACACCTGTACTCCTCCCAGTCACCACTTGTGTAATGCTAAATGTGTATATAATGACAAGCTGAGATCCCCTCTTGGGACTCTTGTAGATCAGGGCAATAATAGGCTAATAACCTAATTAATTTTGGTTTCTTTACGTATTTAAGTTTTGTATATGTATTGTTTTAATGTACTTAAGATACTTAAGTTATTGTTAAATATGTATAAAGTGATTTTATGCCACTATATTTCATAGATTTTGGTAATTAACTAAAATTTAAATTAGATTTAAATGTCAAAACTACATACCTTAATGGACAATAAATATTTTGTGATCTAGGATACACAAGATATTATTGCATTGTTCATGGGAAGCAGGCTGTACTTATAGGATTGTGTGTCTTTTTAGTATTTAAGTACATTTATCAATATTTGCTTTCCTGAGGCAAGCCAAAGGTCCCCTTTCATGTGTTTTTTTCTTTGGAATGGAAAAAAAATCAACAAACTTGCCAGGCTAGTATCTCGCTCAGGATCACTCTGGTCTTAATATCAATATATAGTATTGGCATCAAACAGCAATTTGTAATCCATCATGGAGTCTGGTAAATCAGTGATGTATAAAAACAGTTGCCAACCTGAAGTCTATTATGCTCTCATGTTACAAAAGTTATATACGATGTTGCATGGCAAAATAAATTTTTGTCACATAACAATCTCTATTGCTTTTCTTAAAGATTTGTGTTAAATGGCAATTTATAGTAATTTATTTCTCTTAGTTTGATAATTGAATCTTTTGTTCATTTAAACCTATGAAGGGTAGTTGCTGTACATGTGATGCTGTAGGTCAGTGTTATTTACTGGGAAATGTGATTTTTAGAAGTAGAATTGTTTAATTCTATAACAGTTTATACAGAAGAACTGTAGTTACTCCTTTGTCCTTAAGTTGGTTACATGACACTTTGGTTTTCAATTTCCTTAATATTTGACAAGACCATTTATCTTATTATGTACTAACTATTGCTATCTAACTCTCGTGTCCATACTTATTATCGAAAGAGAAAATAAAAATAAACTTACCAAACTAAACTATATTTATTTAAGTAAATATTTACTTTAATACTTCAGGTGGATTGGACAAGGAATCATGGTGCCTCAACAGTGATGGCACAGTGCGGCATGATAATGTGGAGCTATACCATCTTCGGCCTTCCATTCCTGACTCTCCACATACTGAGCTACTTGTATCAACCGAGTCACCAAATCATACAGAAAAAGATAAATCCGAAAGTGAGAGAGAGACAGAAAGTGTAGTAGCTGTTATGCCTGTAGAAGGTGATATAATAGGAATAGCTTATGACCATGTGGAAATGAATTTTTTCTTGAATGGAAAAAACTTGGAGATACCAGTTAGAAATATTAAAGGAACTGTGTATCCAGCTCTTTATGGTGAGTAACGAATTTTTTTTATATTTTTTAATATTTTTAAGCTATGCAATTTCTGTTTTTTCAGTTTCTTAACATTTAGATATAAGCTGGCTTAATTATTGCAAGGGCTAAGTCAAAGTTAAAATTGATTTATTACATGAGATCATGACAATCATTTATAATAGTCACCTTAAAATTTTAAGTTTTCATTAGTTTCTAAAACAACAACAGAAGAAGTGACAAAAAAGTCCATGTTTGTAATTTTTTCTTTTTTTTTTCTTTTTGTTCTTTATGACTTGTGTATGCATACAATAGGTAATTGTTGTATGTTACCTAAGACATTTTATGTCATATCAGTATTTCTCATTCTGGTAATTGTTTATTGGAATTGATAATTATAAATATACCGTATGACCCTATATACCAAGACTCTTTCATGATTAATTAAATATTTTTTAATGTTCATATGGTTATTGGATCATTCGAAATACGTTCACTAGGTTACATATAACATGCAAATAGATGATTGAGTCCTAAATAATCTGCATTTTATTTTTCAGTCGATGATGGCGCGATTTTGGATATAATTTTAGATAACTTTCGCTATCCACCGCCCTCTGGATATGAGAAGATAATGGTTGAGCAGTCCCTCCTTTAATAGAAGATAAGAAAACTGGATTATTTTGTGTGCTTGGACACTGTGTTATGTCAACAGTGACCTTAGTCAGGTGCTTGGTCACAGGGTTTGAGACTTGTAATACTTTATAAAGAGTGCTTATATTTTAAATAACTGTTACCTTTCTTGGTACTATACATTGGAATATATTTATTTTATGTCCTAATTTTTTTTCATTAATTTAATAAATTTTTAATTTCTAAATATATATATATATACACATCTACAATATTACTTGAATATTCTTGATATTAATATTGTAAGTACAATTTTCAAATAGTGTGTAGACTTTTAAACCATGGATTCAAACTTATAAAAAATTTAGCTTCTGGATTTTGTGATACATTTTAAAATTTGCAGCATTTGTCAGTTTTGATGATTTGAAATAATATAATTATCAATTTTTATGTAACGTTTATTTAAAATGCAATTTGTTTTTTATTTTAACGAATTATTTATCATTTTCGGGCCCAATTACTAAAAGTTTTTTCCTTAAATATATTGGGAATATAATTTTTTAATGATTTATTGAAAAGCTGTATTTTATTTTTAATTAAATCACAAATTGAATTATGTCATTTAAATAAGTCATTAATTAGATTCATGTAAACTTTATATATATAATACAATGCACTGCCATGATTTAAATCAGGAACCGAAACAGTCATTAAAATGATTATATCGACATAGAAATCACTTTATGGTCACTAATTAATTAATGAAAATATTTTCCATATGCCTGACTATGGTCAAGCTAACATTTGGTATATAAACCACGTGCGTATTTTTATCTAAGATGGTAATAGTGTGCGGTAAATACTGAATAAGTCACAGATAATTTAGATACTGTTGACCTGTAGTACCTAATCTTTTATTTATTTGTGACTCTTATAATCTCCACTGTACTGCTACCAAAACCACTGTGTCGTGCTTTAGGTATGCGTGAAACTGGAGAGAAGTGTCGGCCGCTCCGTTACATCAGTACTCTGGCAGCATTTGCGGCGATGGCGCTCATGCTATTATTTTCCTCAGTCCCTCATCGCTGCGCTTTCCTAAGGCGTGGTACAGCGGTATCGGTAGCACTATAGCAACTCATGATAGTAATTTGACTTCGTAAGTTTGACATTTAGTTATACATTCCAATATAATTGAATTTCTAGAACGATTCTATTGTTCTTAAAAGTAATGTTAATAATCTTTTAAGCTTGCAAAATGTTGAAAGCATAAAACAGTCAATATATTTGAAAATTACTAGTAAATGCTTTCATTTCATGATTAATGATTTATATAATACAACTTAGTATGGAATTATAACATATTTGTTAAAGAAATAAATATAAAAAAAGTTTTGGTCCTATTATAAATTATGATTAGAATTCTGCTTTAAATTAATCAGATGTAAGCAGTGTAGATTTATTTTTTCATATATGTATGTACTATTACTGTGGTTGAAAAGAGACTTAAATAGAATGTGGCTGCCATTTGCTTTGAGTCCACTTGTTTGCGTGTTAGGCAGATATCGGCTTTTATATGAAATTAGTTAACAATTAATTATTTTAGCTTTAATTGACTCTCATATATTTTCCTTTTGTATTAAATAAAAAATCTCTTAGTTACTTCTAAGTAAATGTTTTAAAAAAGATAATTTTTATTAGAGAGTATTGTTCTACATCGACCCGGTTTTATTTATTTCATTATCATGTTGTCCAATTTGTGTTGTAGTAGATAAAGGTCTCTCTGGGCTTGCTGTTCTTGTATGTAACGAAAAATTAACGTGACTATCAAATGTCTACAAAATGTGTGTAAACAGACGTTTAATAATAATTTGGCCTTTCACTTCTTTGGAAGTTTGTAATT
The DNA here is from genome assembly GCF_028537555.1 of Battus philenor. NCBI lineage: Eukaryota > Metazoa > Arthropoda > Insecta > Lepidoptera > Papilionidae > Battus > Battus philenor. Next base: position 10,507,762 of record NW_027181715.1, read on the forward strand.
TAATTAAAGATATAAATTTACTTGCTGATGATAAAAGACGCCATCACGGTAACAATAAAAATATTTGCCAAAATTTAAAAATAAACATTTGTTAAAATATACATCTTATTCCAGCGATAGTTAATAACATATTATTGTATTATTAGTTTATTACTAGGTGCCTAAATATTATAGAAATTTTCCGAAAAATTTATAAATGAACATATCTACTTTTCTGACATACTGTATATGGAATTATTCATAGTTCCATTTAAAATAGAATAAGTGAAAGCAAGAGTATTTTATGTGAAAATTTTATGTAAACATTTAAATAAATAGGTGAAGCAATAATTTTTGATGCTTTGATGTAAAAAATTCAACAAAATAATAATCAGTTTAGGGGTTCCTTTTATTAGATTACGACTTATGTTTGTTTTGGATTGTTATGATTTTTAAGCTATTTTGTCACAATTTAGTGAAATAAATAATGTATTAGCCCTTCCTGAACTTTGTGTATTGGTTATTGATCAAAATATTAAGTTCACTAAAAAAGCAAGCCTATTAAGTGATCACTTGAACTATCTTTTTACCATATTATGAAATTTTTGTGTCGCTTTGCGTTCAAAATGTGATATTTTAAATAAGTAAATTTAAGTTGTTTTTTCGCCTTTTATATTTTTAAACGCTTTTTTCATGTAATCAATATTTATCGCTAGTAAAATTAATAAAATTTAATATTTGTAATTAACCTTATTTCTCTATCTCACGTTAAAAAAATGCAGTCATTATACAAGGATACAAGAAAATGTGGTAAAGATTAATACATTTCATTGAACCTGGACCAAAATATTTGAAGAGTCGTCCATCATATGTATGTTTATAATGTTAACTGACGTTTGTTCTAGCAGGTCACAGATAATCCATAAACAACTTACCTAATTCTGATTTAATATCAGCGAATTTAACAGTGTTAAAGCCTCTTCTTAACATATATTGTAAAGCAAATGTAATAGTTATTGTCTTCAACTAATGTAAAAAGCATCGATGAAATCAGAATAAATAATTACCCTGACTTTTTCTTTTATTACTTATTTTAAAGTTGTAAAGTTTATTGTCTAATTTATGTGTAAATAAATACTAAATAAAAAATAAATAAAAAAATAGTAAATATAATTATACAAGTCTATTACATTATATAAGGCCTATATAATTATATAAATAGCAATAGAACTGACAGGTTCTTCAATTTAAGAATCCTTCTATCAGATTTTGAATTATTTACATAAACCACCTGGACTCTACTTCTCATCTAAAGATGAGTGTTTCACAGGAATCGTCTTGGCCCCCTTTTGGTTCTACTTTATATTAATCATTCGCCGTCTTTGGCAGTGTTCTTTAATGACTAAATTATTTGAAACTAATAACTAAATAATTAGGACCTAAATGCTAATTAAACAATATGCATTGACTTTATACCTAATGTAAAAATTGTAGCTTACATATTAACAATGAAGTGTTAGATATTATAAAATTAACTTTTTTCTCTGTTGTCTGTTTGTTGACAACGCTGTCAGTCTTCTGGGACTGTTACAGTTACAAAAAACTAAAAAGAAGTTAAAATTTTAAATGCCATACTACCACTACCTTATAACATGACTATTTATGAGTTAAGTTTCTAATAGCAGAAGATAGTTGATACGAAAAAGGCTATCTAATAAAAAACCTAATGATACACATTGTACTAGAAAAATAAAAAAGTAGGTTAGGTTAAAAAATAGGGCAATTTAAGTTATCCTAAGTGTTGAGCAACTGTTTGAATGTTAACAGTGTATTTATCTCTAACACAGGAATTTGTTCCATTCGATAAACTGTCTTCCCATATACAGCATCCCATGGCTGAGTTCTTGAACAAATTCTTATTGTTGCCCAAATGGTATTTATGAGTTCCGCGGGTTCGAGGTTAGCGGTTAACTTTTAAGGTAGCGAAGCCCGAGGGCTCCCAGGCTTGACTGAGGATCAATATTTAGCCACTTCCGCACATGCAGTCGTAGTCGTGCAACAAAGTGCACCGCCCGTCAGCCCGCTGATAAATGCGCAAACACCAAACAGTGTTTGGCACTAATCGGTGTAACATACCTCCTGAAGATGCCTCGTGAAGGGGTGAAACACGTGTTGAGTGATTTAACGGTGGTAGTTGTGTAATTCGCATTGTTGGCCGTATGCGCAACATGTACAACTTGTAACATATTAACTTTAAGCGTAAATCAGTATTTCACAAGCTTCAGGATTTTTACTTATAGGACTTCAATATGAAATTGTATTAGAAATCATTTAGTCTTAAACCTCCGTGAGATTATTATAAAAATAATAAAATTGCCGTTTATTTTGTTGTTGTTACTGTCGATGTTACTTATGTTTGTTTACTGCACTCTACAAGAGATGCTCTACAACTTTCTTGGGATTTATAATAATTCACTACTATGTCACTGATCGCTGCCTTACTGATTTTTAGTTAGTCTGTTATCAATTTTCGTAATTCTCAGTATATACACCCAACTCTTTTTTTACGTATTAGATACGTTTGTTAGGGAAGTGTGCGAAAAATCGTGTAAAAAACACATGTGAAATATGTTGAGGACATGTTGAGTATAAGATAAAAAAAAACTTAAATCTTTTGCTCAAAAAACGAGTAATAATAAAATGTATATTTCATAAGTATTCATGTTTAAGTCTGTTATTAGCGGTTGTTTTTGTGCTATATCAAGTTGCTTATATTACTCTTGATATCTGCTCAAAACTTAGGATTATGTCGAAATTTTTATGCTACGCTCCACATAAAATAAAAAAAACACATTGTGAAGATTCGAGCGTGTAACAAAATTTGTGTAAAATGCTGTATTAATTTTAGTTGTTGAACCGCGTTAATTCGAAATAACATTAAAAAAGAGGATATAATGTTTATGTGATAAAGATGTACTTAATTTTATTGACGAATAAGACAGTAATAGTAGATATGATAGATAGATAATGTAATTTTGACATATTTCGAGGTTCTTACTAATATTCTCTACATTAGTAAGGATCTCGATGCAGTGGACATCTATCGCCTGGTAAGAATCCAACCGGGAGTTAACAAATTAATAGTAATATTTAATTAGTAAACAAATAAACATCTCAAAAGCGAGTCGTTAGATAATTTCGTATCAAATAATGAAAGAAGGATTTTTTCATAACAACAGCTAAGTCCAGTTACAAAATCACGTTTTAAAAACATACTTTTTAATGTCTGATGTACTTTTATGTGTAACGTGATCAATCAAGTCAAACTGTTAATGCATATGTTTACAGTAAAACTTTATTGTTTAAACGAAGACTATTGATAAATATCTGCAAACTGCGACTACTAAAGTGCTGCGTTCGTTGAATTTGGGAATTTTACCTGCATTCTGTATATATTTCAGATATACTGGTTTTTTCATTATGAACGTTTTGATGCATCATGACCAGATACATTCTATAAATTTTAAATAGGGTTTTAAGTGTACGTTTAACATATTTAAAAATTATAAAATTTACACAAACTTTATCGCTTTATCTCATACGACGGATTTTATGAATGTATTTGTTTACGTCGCAATTGCCATGATATATTATTAGTTATTTAAAAAAAAATTGTAATAAATTGGCACGTCCATTTTGTAACAACTAATATAGACCCATTTAGACAAAAAACTACGCTTGTCTCCGACTTGTATTTTTTGTAAGTGTACAAGCGAACGACGGCGATAAGAAACGCGATGTACGAGGAAAATCTGATATTAATAGCATTATTGGACTGTCTTCTGAGGTCAGCGGTTGTGTTTGGATCAAAATGTTGTGGAGTTTATTTGTATTGACATTAGTAGGAGCGAGTTATGGCAAAGAGTCAAAGTTGGTGAATATAGAACAGGGTCCTGTTCGAGGGTACAAAGAACCCGGAGATGACGTGTTTATGTTTTATGGAATACCATACGCCACTGCACCAACCGGTATGCATAAATATAAGGTAAATATATTACGGTAATATTATTTTTTTTTGTAAGAAATAATTATCATAACCATTTTTTGGAAAATAAATGTAGTAACTTAATGTATAAAATAATAAAAATATTCTTGATTGTGTCATAATCTTACACACATGTTTATAATGAATACGCAATTCAGTCGTTAAGAAAATTAACGATTTAAAAAATATTGACTCGATGTAAATCACTTAATGTGTTTAAAAATTTACTGCGGATAAATTTACAAATGAAACACACAGAATATTACTATGTAATATGAATAAATTACGTAAATAAATACTGAAGATAGATTTTTTTTACTAAATTAATGTTTACAATAGTGAAGAATTTCCCGACAAGAAGTATAATCGTGTAAATATAGTCCAGTTTAGGAAGTTAAGATTTGGTTTTTATTGAAATTTTTATTACAGGCACCTCTTCCTCCACCTACTTGGACAGAGCCATTCGAAGCTGTAAATAAAAACATAATATGTCCGCAAATGGAATTTCCTGGAGTAGTCATTCCAAATGCAATTACATTAGATGACTGTTTGATTGCAAATGTGTACGTTCCTGATACACAACAAGAGAATTTACCGGTAGTCGTTTATGTCCATGGAGGAGGATACCAAATAGGCCACGGCGAGTTTACTACTTCAAAAAACTTGATAAAAGCGAAGCCAATGGTAGTTGTCAATTTCAACTATCGACTTGGCCCTAATGGGTTTCTGTGTTTAGGTACACCTGATGTTCCAGGTAACGCTGGCATGAAAGACCAGGTAGCCTTGCTTCGCTGGGTTAAAAAAAATATTGCTAGTTTTGGTGGAAATCCTGATGATGTAACTATAATTGGATGTAGTGCTGGTTCGTCATCAGTAGACCTACTTATACTTTCACCGATGACACGCGGTTTGTTTCATAAAGTTGTACCTGAAAGTGGTTCCAACATTGCTGGTTTCAGCGTTCAGATTGATCCTGTTGAAAACGCTTGGAAATATGCTGAGATGTTAAATTTCACTGATAGCAGTAACGACATATATGTTTTGGAACAATTTTATAAAATGGTTCCCAGGGACATTTTGCATTCAGTAAATTTAATGGCTTTTAAAAGTACGACTATGCTTTTTGGACCCTGTGTTGAACGTGATTTAGGAGAAGAAAGATTTCTCGACGATTCACCATATAGTATATTAAAGAACGGTAGACAGCAAAAGTTACCTATGTTATATGGTTTCGCTGAAATGGAAGGGTTGTTCAGAACTTTTACTTTTGACGCCTGGAAAGATGAAATGAATGTGAATTTCTCAAATTTCTTGCCCGATGAACTGCATTTCAAAAGCGAGGCGGAAAAGAAAGAGGTTGCTCGGAAAGTCAAAACATTTTACTTTGGTTCCAAACCAATCAGTAATGAAACTATTTTTAGATACATTGATTACTATACGGATATTGTTTTTGCGTATCCCGCTTTAAGATCAGTAAGATATCAAGTAGAATCAGGGAACAATAACGTCTACTTATATGAGTATAGCTTCGTAGATGAGAGCGCCAAATTAATACCCTATAGCACAGTGCGTGGGGCCGATCACTGTGCTCAGACTTGGGGGGTAGTGGATGGAGGATCATTTGAAAATCTTAACGAGGAGACCCTTTCGAAGGATTATAAAAGTGTAAAAAAAATGATGCGAAAAATTTGGGCAAGCTTCATAGCTACAGGGTAAGTAAATACGATATAATAAAAGAACATAATAAAAGGCAATATAAAATATATTTACAAATATATTTTTAATAAATTTTTTCTATAACGCTACCCCAATGATTTCCAATAATATTCATCAGAAGCTGACTACAGTTAGTTTCTTCCGATGACTTTAACGAGATCGTTTGTCTACCTTGTATCCATAAATCTATGATGCACGTTATAGATATGTTTATCTGTATAAGGTCATCTTATTTTACATTGTCATTATGAGCCATGTTCTAAAACTGTAAGAAAATGGTCAAACAAAACTCAATTATAAGATGATGATGAGTTTAATATTTATGTATTTTGGGGGCGTTGTTAACTTTCCGGTTTGATGGCTTATTCGAACCTTGAGATAAGTGTGTCATTAGCCCGTTATTTCACTTGAAATTGCTTCGTGCACAGTCTTGATCATAATTAAGTTAGCTATAACGGCACACGAAGTGTTAAGAACCTATACAGGAAGAAAAAACAGCAAGTTACATATAATATATATTTTTGTCAAGTTGGGGCTGTGACACTATGATAGGTCTTAGGTTCGATTCGAAATAGACTTTATTTAAATTATGAAATATTATCAGAGTTCACAAAGTGAGGAAGAAAACATGGGGAGCAAACTGGAATTTTAAGACCAAAACGGCAAAGGATTTATGACATCAACCATTCTGTACTAAAACCTGGTCACGGAATTCGGCTTGTACTCTGTCTCTTTCTAAAAGGAAATTTGTGTCCTCATTCGTGCGGACATTGGGACGTTCACACTGTTATCTATATATTTTTTATTACTCAATATTGTAATAATAATAATATTTTATATAATATTCTTTGCGTTTCAGTAAGCCTGTACCAGACGAAGCAGATTTCCCTAACTGGCCGCCAACACAAGCTAATGGTGGACCCCACATGTCCATAGACGAGTCGTTAAAACTACGTGGTCCACTGGTGCAGCAAAGAATTCTTTTCTGGGATGACATTTATGATAAATATTACAGTGCTCCTATTCCACCGCCTGAACCAGTGTCCACACATAAAACGGAATTGTAAATCCATATATATAAAAATATTTATACGGTTAAGATTGCAGTTAACTGTCAATGAATATGTTATCACTGAGCATTCCCGAGCATTTGAAGTATATAACAAGTACATATATAATTATATAATACTTTACTGTAACATGAAGTTTTTTAAATATGTGTAATTTTTATATCTTATCCGTCATACCGAATAATTAAAATAACTACAGATTTAACGCCGTGATTAGTGATTAGATAAAGTATCACGTTCACAATTTAGGTCAGTGTTTTCTCTTTTATTTTATTATTTATCTAATTTATGTTAAATTACATAAAAAATAAATTCATATTTTTATGACGTACTTTAAATAGAGGTTAATAACCTATTGCCCTTTATATGATTCTACTTAATAATTTAGTTGTACTATGAATTTGTCAATACCAACAAGATGAAATTTATTTGTTTTGTTTTTACACAAGGTAATCATAGTATAAATTAGAGGTAAACTTATTGATTGTTGTACAGACGAAGTTGGTGTTAAACAGAAAAAAAAACTTTCATAATTGAAATAAACTAGCGTAAGCGTTAGCTTATTGACTCTTCTATTGATGGTTAAAATATATTTGGATGAAATTACTATTGCAGACAACTTATTTAAATCATTTTAGTAATCATTGAGCACAAAGGCTACCGCTTCGTTCATATGCATAGAATACAGACAACAAAGGTCTTTATTCCACGCATATGAACTTGAATGTCCGTTGAAAAAGAGAAAAACTGTAACTATATCGTATAACTCTTAAATATACTACAAAATGCAACCTTTGAAACTGAACACTTTACATCTATGTCCAAGAACATCATACGTTATATGTTTTGAAGAGGAAACGAAGAGGGAGAGAGAAAGAACCGGCAAGCGACTGGAAGACGCAATCAAGAGACCTGGAGATCGAAAGAGGTTTTACGCACTCCTGCGATCCCCGTAACAAGGCCTTTGATTCGCCGAACACAGATTTGGTGGACCTTTGAGCTATTTTTCTTCACGAATTTGTAAAGACGGTAGCTGCAGATCTCTTCGAAGGCTTTGAGGCACTCGGCCAACGACGTTGAAACTACTGTAGTATATGAAGACGTTTCCATTGTTTTAATAAATAAAAAAAGTAGAGCATGGAATTTTAGCCGGTAAGGTTAGAGTATAATCCTTTCGTTACACTGTTACTGAATAGAAAAAGCCAGAAAGACTAACTACGTCCAACATCAGTCGAACATAAGCTTTGAGAGTGAATCTTATGGATTACACTTCATTATAACGTAAAGTGTTAAAAGTATTAAAGTTGTTGGTGAGAGATAAGCCCTGCTTATCACAATGCGAAGCTGCGACAGTTTCTGACATAATATCGTGCACGTCACTACGTTTTCATTCATTTCGTGACGTGCTACGTAACGTCGTGATGCTTCGAGTCATTGCACCTTTACATGGAGGGTTTCTAACGCTGAAGCGCTGTCGTCGTTCTCGTGTTGAATTCCGTTTAAGCTTTTGTTTGAATACCTGCTGAAGCAAACACTGTGAATTCTACTTGGATGTTCCTACTTGTTATTTCAACATTCATAGCGAGGTTTAACTTGAGCATTATATAAAAAAAAAGTTTAATTTGTTAATGACAATATTACTTATATAATCTTTTATGCGTTTGCTTGCGACTTAATTTTAGGCAAAAGTTTTTGATTAAGATTAATATAAAAAAATATCCACAAAATAAACGGTAAAAGAAAGTAATTTTATATGGTAATATAAACGTGTGTGTTTGTTTATTTATTACCATTTAATTACACATATTTAGGCTACAAATATGATGTATTATTTTCGGGGAATAAATCAAAAAATTGTTTAGACACAATTAAATATATATGTAATAAATATATATGTGTGTATATATATATATATATATATATATATATATATATATTTACACACACACACACCCATATATATATATATATATATATATATATATATGTATACGTATGTACTGTGACTGTTTTGTTAATATATGAAACCTTAGTATAAATTAATTAATCTGACACCGCAATCTTGTTAAGTCAGCTTCCGAAAATTAGTGAGCTTTTTATTGTTAAATGCTGTATTATGATAATGCACTAACATTCTTGTTAAAAAGTGATCGTAAAGAAATCAAATAAAAAGCTATAGTTATTCTTGTCAGTACAATAAAATGGTTTATTTATTTTAAATATTTGTTAAAAAACGTATAAACAATATTAATATAATATTCAAACAATTTTGGAAGGCTAGTTTTATTTATTACATTTTTTAAAACGCAAAAATCCTTGTTCTTTTATTGTAGATCTTTTATTACATTGTATCAATATTACAGAATTTTTTGTTATGTATACTATTTGAAATTTTAAAAATTATGGCCCATTGGTCTGTGTGCCACTTAGGTTAATGAGAGAATATTAATTTAAGAGGTATCAGTAACAATTACTGTCGAATATTTTACCAAGAACAAAACAGTCGACGCGCATTTGCACACAAATCCTTTAAATACGCTTCGATTGCGGATTCGTCTAATGCTACTTCATGACTAAAGAACCCGCACATATGACAAAGCTTGCAATGCCCCTCTTCCGCTCACGCCTTAGGCCACCGCTTACACCGTTAGGCTCTAATGCAATTTATTTACTAATTTATGACTATCACAGAAGTATAATAAACTCAAATACGGTTCTTCGGCTAATAAAACTACTATAATTAAAGTTATTTTATTGTTTATTCAAAATTATGTGATATATATGTGAGCCGAGTTGGAAATTTTTTATTCTACACTTTAAGGAATTAACAGAAAATATAGGCTTTTTTATCTATTTCTATGCTTTTCAACGTAAAGAAAATTTAGCGCATTTGTCTAAATTTACAGAAATTAGGAGAATTCTGTCGAAATGAATCGAGAGCGGAGTGTAAGTTGATAATCCAGGCTTTAATTTGGCTATTAAATTGTTTTGATGATTTAAAATTACTATCAGGTGCTACAATTAAATATTACAGTGTAGAAAGCTTAATTTTGTCTGTACAACATAAACAAAGCCTAAACTGGTAATGTTTAAAACTCTAAAATCGTTATTTTAAAACTTCAAAATTTAAATCCCACATCTTAATCCTTTAATAAAAACAACACAAATTTCTTATTTATTTTGTTTCTCTCAACGTTTTTACTTATTTGTTAATGTTAAATGTTAACGTAAAAAAACAACTAACCAGCAATAGAAACAGGTTTATCAGTATTGGTTTAAAACATGGTCAGTTTTACATACACTTGGCAATCCAGCGACGGATATAACTTGTTTCTACAAAGAATGATTATTTTCAAACGTGTTATTAATAGTTATAATATTTGATCATATCGTGATTAAAATTCAATACGCTAACATTGAGTCTACAGTTCAAACAATTTTCTTTTGGATATGGCCAATAGCTGTAGCCACTACAATAATAAAAACGGTTAACTGTAATGTGCACGCAAGTTTTAGTGACCTGCTGAGTATATATAGGGCATAAATTATAATAATTTAACTATTGCTTTGATTAAGACTGTTTCTAACACAATTATTTGGAAATTGTTGTTTTCAAATATCTCGTATGCGTATTGTCAATCATGCCCACTTCGTCTCACCGCTCATAAACTAAAGCGACACGTTCGCGCCCGGTGTAAACCATTGTTAATGAATATTTTCGTCCTGTGCTAAGCCCATAAAATATATAAACTATTAGAGATAATAAGAAAATTAAATAATTAATCTCGAAAATATCTGTTTGAATTATTAATTTGGTTTAATTTGAATTATATTTACATATATATTTTAAATAGTACAGATGAAATAATGTGTACGTTATATGGGACATAAGGAAAATCCACATTGTCGGTGTGGAATACTTAACAATGGTGAATGAAATGCCTAGTAATTTTGTGGAACAACGTTTTGTTCCGCGGTTATTGTTCACCTGCTTTTACATCAATCTGTCTGATTATTATTTCCAGCGAACAACAAACGATATCAATTTTCATGTTTTTGCATTTCATTTCAGTATTGTAGTTAATGTATTTAAACTTCATTATGTTTTTCAAAAATATCTGTTTCGTGATGGATTAATATACCTTTAAAAACAATGATTTATTATTTTCTTATACATATGTTAGTGAATCCAAAATTTATTTTTAGCAAAATTCACGAGTTTTATTTGAATGTAACATACAGCCTGATTGGTTATAGGTGTAATAGGTTTTTAAGCAGTGAATGTATAATTCATTTGTTGTTAAGTAGTGAATGACCCTCTCCAAAAATCAATTGTTTCGGTAGTAATAAATAACGTAAAAATCATTTATTATTACTTTTATGTTTTTTAATTAAAGTTAAATAAAATATTTAACTTTAATTTAATTTTACTACGAGGAAAAAAGTTTTTATAATTCGGATAAGCATTAGTTTAGTTAGATAAAAAATAATTTTTTTTTACTATCTGTCCCTGCAGATTGTAGTGCCAAAAGTTATTCGCCTGTCGTATTCCAATCGAAAGTTAATCTAATATAACATATTTAAGATTGATCACTTTATACTAGGTGATTGATTGGATATTGGAAAAGCTTTTTGCTGATGAATCAGCAATACATTTTTCATTTTTCATACTCTTTATAGCTTTTATACTTGTAACCAACCAATGACTCTGTATGTAATAGGTACCGTACCTCTTCCTCTTCTTTTCTGCCCATAGATGTAAACTGCAAGAAAAAAACCTCCCATAAAAATTGCCACTATAACCGATCTTGCGCTGTCCGCATTCGCGACCTTAACTTTGCCGTCGGTCCACTTATAGGGAGGCCTATCTACGTTGCATCCACTGGTTTGTAGTGGCCACCCAAGAACCTTCTGCCTGCCTGCCCCAACGATCTTCGGTTACATAAGCGATTTGTCCCTCTCACAGCCACTTCTGCCAAGAATTCCTCCGAGCTACGTAGCCTTGGTTCTTCTCCGGATCTCCTTATTTCTGATTTGATCTCGCAACGCAATTCCGAGGAAAGCCCTCTACATTACTACCTGGGAGACGGGCACGGTCCGTTAACACAATTTATTCTTTAAATTGTATTAATTATTTTCTTTGCAAGATCCTTTACTAAGACATAATGCTTTTGCCATCTCAGATGTTGTTATTATAATACAATTTTTGCCTTTAATTTATTGTTGCCGCTGATCTGTTGTATACAAATCTTGTTACGTACCTAGTCTGATAGTTAAAATATGTTAGAACAAGACTTAGCAGTTTATATTTCAAAGTGACGAGCGCTAATGCGATCTGCTAATATTTTATCGGAAACAATTCAGAACAAAACACACATGTTTATGAGAAAGTATGTTAAATCAATTAAATAGAAAAGTGAAAATTATTCTCTAAGTTAAACAATGTTGCATTCCAATTTGCGTTTGTTCTTGTATATTGAAAATTGGCATGGTGCACAGCTACGAATACCTCTGAAATCAGACTTAATCCTCTACCGATCGAACGGACCTGTTTCTGTTTTCACTGGATTTTGTAGTATTATGTATTGTGAGAATTGGAAAGATTTTGTCGAATAACCATTTAATATAATTTTAACACAAACGTTTTTATGAATACATAGCTGTTTTTAAATACTCAATGCTAATTTGGATTAGTTCAGAAATTAAAGAAAAAAAGGTTGGTTATTTGGGTAATTTGTGTGAACTTGTGTATGCACTGTCTTGTGCCTTACTAGGGCATTTTAAATGCGTATTTAGTATGGATTGATCGAAATGAAGTCAATACGTATTAAATTAATATTCACTGTAGGTAATCTATCAATATATTTCATCTGGTGGTTAAAATAAAACAAAGATACAATGTACATCAATCAGGATTAAATAATTATGTAATTTTCCTTATAAACACACAGTCATTAACACGCAGAGCAGTCGTAGCCCGATAGTAGACTGAGAGTTGCGATCTTTAGTCGTATATACAATTAATGTACATACTTTGTACATTAATTATATAGAATTGCCACAGCAGCAGCGATCTCTGCGTACGATGATATAATAAGCGTGGTTATTATGGTATATCCCCCATAGATATCTTAGGGGGGGGGGGGCTTATACCTTGCAGTGGGAGTCATTAGACTGAAACGAAATGATATGATTTGAAACAGGTAGTAAAAATTTTTAAAAGATGCACTTCACACTGAAATTATCTGTATCTTCTACTCGTTTACAAAAGTGCGGTAGAAAGATCGCTGTATTTACTTTGTCCGGGAAAAATGTAAGATATTTACACACAATAATTTGATGTAGGTGTAAAAATTTAAAGGGGTGAATGTAAGGAAAAATATATGTTATAATAACAACATCTATTCTCGCAAAAGCGAGTCTTTATAAGATTACCTGCAAAGTTTAGGGAATAAATTGTGCTCTTTAGACTATAGTTATAGGAGTTTTATATAAACTTTGTTACAGCTACTACGTTCGTGTATGACACGGTCATTTTTATTTTGGAGAATCTCATTAATTTACTGGAAGTTTCCAGAGGAAACATGAAACATACATTGTCCAGAAAGTTGTTAATGTTTTCCTTTTCGTGTTTATGGAAATTTATGACTAGTGCTATCAAATGAGACACTTTTTTATTTTTTTTATTCAGAACTGCATATTTCTTATCAAGTAAATTACTTACATGTTACACAAAAAGTAAATAGCGGTGTGTAAAATTTGGTATGATTCTTCAGTATATTTTCTCCAAAAACACTAGGGCAAATGTTATGTAACAGAAAATATAATTATATAAAATCTAACTGTTCCAAAATCGTAGCAAAAGTTTAAAAGAACACTTAACATGTTATCTTTTACGAAGTTCATTTTGGAACGCTCCAGTCTTTGTTTTCCTCTTTTATCTTTGATTTTCAGTATCCATTGCGGACTTTAATGTTGGTATTCAGATGTTCGTTCAAAAGATTAGACATAGAGATTGTTAGTAAGAAGTTTTAAAACATTACGCAATGATTGTTCAACATCGTGTTTTTTGCAAATAGTCGAAATGAGTCAAAATTAACAATGTAAAGTATTATAAGTGTTTACAATTACTCGTTATATAAATTAAACTTTTCGTTTAAATGTTTTCTTGGTTTAACTAGACAGGGAAAATATTGTTTCTTTGATATACGATGGACAAAATTATGATATCAATTTTTATCGTTGTCCAGTGATTATCGGTTCAAATACACTTGTATGTTACAAGTGTATTTGAACTTTAGAATTAAGGCAAATTCATAAACTGTTATATGTGCAAAGTATTTTACAACAGTCTTTTAAAATTATAATAAATATTTTGAAAGTAAAAAGTGAAATGTATATAGAACATAGACATATAATCGCTATTTAAAAAAATGTTATTAGAATAAGTGAGTTATATGATGCTTCTTTAAGAATAAAAATTAAGCTGTTGAGTTAGTAAGCTGATAATAATAATAATCCAAAATAACGCAATGTTTGAAGACGATGGTGTTTGACCAATGTGTGTTGCCAGTGATGACATACGAATCCGAAACGGGGTCGTTTATGAGCAACCTCATAAGAAGAATCTAAGTAACCTAGAGGGCTACGCTCGTAGTTTCGCTGCGTGGTCAAAAATGAGCAGATCCTCAGAAAAACCCAGACCACCGACGTAGTTCTATAAATTGTTCGTCTGAAGTGGCAATGGGCATATGCAACCAATGTCCTTTGGGTCCGAAAGGTTCCCGAGTGGCAATCACCCGATCGGTACACCCGACGTGGGAAGGTCCCCCACTAGGCGAACCCACGATATAGTTAAAGTTAAGGGAAGTTCCTGGATGCGGGCAGTGCAAGATCGGTCATCATGCCGATATTCGGGGGAGGCCTATACCTTGCTTTGGGCATCCATCGACTGAAAAAAGGGAAGAAGAGCCTGATGATAAGAGAAATGGATTGGTCATAACAATCATGTAATAACTTCTAGCGATATATATTCTTTTGCAGAAACGCATTTTATGAGATATTGTTATTTTAAAATAAGTACACAGACTTTCTTTGTACTTATTTTAAAATGCAATGAAAATTGCGTTGTTATTATACGAAGTTTCTCATTTTTAATAAAAAAAATGTCAAAAATGTGTCAAAACAGATTTGAATATAAAGGTTAGTTAGAGCGAAATCTAATTATGAAATGCTATATTATAACAGCTATAGAAGAATATTTTTCGAATTATTACCTTAACACTGGAAATTATTTTACTATTTACTTTATCGGACATTATTTTTTTTATTTTTATTCTATATTTACATTACAATAATATGTGGTTTGCGAGTATTGAAAACGCTCTTTTAAATAAATAAATGAGATAATACCAGTAAAGCATTTTAAGAAAAACAATAAATATCTTTTTTAATAACGTCTATTAACGTCAAGTCTCAGTGGAATCTAAAAAAGTTTCCAGTTACATTGAATGGAAAAAGAAATCTTTGAATGCGAATTCTCGTTCAAACAAAAAACGAAGACTGTTGGACAATCCTTGAAAGCGCTTCTAGAATCAACAGAATCTTGTTTTGCAGTTTCTAACAATAAATCTCTTGTTTCAGCTGCGAGTTCTTGAGATATTAAATTCACACTTCATTTTTAAGTTTGTTTCTTTTGATTTATATATAAGTAATTAGTAGCAACGTGGGTAGTTCCTCCACTAGGTGGACTGGCGACATTGCCAAGGTTGCGGGATGCGGATACGGCCAGCGCATGTCATGGTGGCGACCTTTGGGGGAAGTCTATTTCTTTTACTGGTCGTCTATCAACTGATATTGTGATGGTGATGATGGTGGTGATAAAAAGGTAACTAACCAACGATTTTTTTATGGGAACAGACAAGCTGATCTTGAACGTTTTATTTTTAATTTATTATAAAAGGCAAAGTTATTGACATTGTGTTTTAAATTTTAACTTTTCTATTAAATCAAAGAAAAAGAATAAAATTTGAACATATACACTATATCTCGGTTTCAACTGAAAATAAATACTGGAATCACTACAAAATTGATATTTAATTCGAATAAAATATACATTAAAATAAATATAACATTGAAGAGTAATATTTACAGTCAAGAGATAACTTGTGAGGCATACGTGTTTCATAGCTTTCGCTGAATTAAAAAGTTGTTTTGATTATTTTTACCTTCGTAAATTTCTTATTTTTATTAACATTGAAAAAACTAACTTAACTGTATTTTCTTTGACGAGGTAAGTTCTGAGGAACTACATATATGAATGTGGTATTTAAAAAGAAAACTTATTTTTATGTAGAAATGCTTTAACATGCACAAAGTATTATTACGTGGCATTTTGAATAAATATGTTAAAGCTGTATTTCTGCTTATTCAATTGATGCGTAATTAAAGACCCGGGACTGAGACGTGGTTTCGTAAACCAGATAATTGTATGCTTTCGAAGCATATTTCCTCATCTTTACGGTCACGTAAACAACAACATGTCATTAACAAATGCAATCAAAGTGAAACTGTTAACCTATGAAAGCAGTAAACGAAAAAATTTGAACAAAAAGATTGAAATTTAAAATAAGGAGGTAAAATGTTTCTTAGACGTAACGATTTATGACAAAGAAAAAAAATGTAAAACAAAACGATACTAGTCAAAATGTAAGACACTGTGATATATTACGAAATATCGTGAAGGACGAGAGACAATGTGTGTAAGGAATGTTCAAAAGCAAAGGAGTGACAAAAATCGTGAAGGATGAAAAAAGGAAAAGTGTAGAAATTGCTGAAGTATGGAAGATAGAGAGGATAATAAACAAAACCTGAAATAATTACTGAGTAATACAAAGTCCCTGTCTCAACTAAGATAGGCCAAAGAGAAAAAAGAAACAGCAAAAAACTATAATAAATAGGACCATAAAAAAAAACATATCCTTAAAACAAATACCACATCTGTTAAGTTAGTTCCGATGAATCTGCAAAAGCCTCCAGGCTAGCGGCATTTAGATCAACAGATGCAATGTATAAGCACCACAAACCGATTCGTCTACGGTAACTGCATAAATGTTTTAGAATCAGGTGAGCTTTGCAGTCGTCGTATTCCCATTTTAGTATTATTCTACACACACTTTAGTAATGTTCTACTTATATACACTATAACATGCAGTTCGCTCTTGAAAATGCTTTAAACCCAAATCAGAAAACCATACGCCACGCCAACATACGGGGGGTAAGCGTCCTTCCTCGTTATATAAACATAAATTTGTTTTGGAGACATCTTATAAAGCTGATATATAATAAAATGCTATACTTAAACCTTTGTCCCAAGGTGTTTCCGATATGGGTTAAGTAAATAAAAATATATAAGCATTAAAATTCGGAAAGAATATTACAAATTAGTGCTCTAACGAAGTTTAAATATAATTTTGTCAGCGTATATATATAAAAATCTCCTAATATGTAAAACTAATTTACTTATGTTTTACAGGATATTACCATTCGAATGAAATTTCTTGAAAGGTTTTAGATATTTTTATTAGTGTATTCCAATATTTAGTCCGATAACCCAATCGCCTTTTTTGATTTTTCGTTTTATTTATATAAAATTAAACATATTCTTATATACTTTAGTCACGTCCTATAGAGATGTACATTAGCAAAGAAAAGAATTTATAAAAACCACATTAATCATTTAAAGAAAAGTCTGTCCAAGTATTACGCGTGAACCTTTTCTGAGTACTTTTCTGTGTAACATTTGTAACAGCTTTTTACAATTTAAATAGAAAAAAGATTTCAGATAAAAAAGAACTCGCAGTAACTATGTATTGTTTCTTTATATCTTCACAGATCGTTGTGAGTTGATTAGTTTTAGGTGTAAAAGCTTCAAAAGGGGGAATGTATAGCTCCTTTGCTGCTGTTTAATGTGCATTCTTCTATTAGATTCTGAAATAAGTCTTTTCACAAATAGCATGTATAAACTTTTTATAGAATCTCTTTGGTTGTTCTACGTGTATCAGGCTGGTTTTGATAGAATTAAAAATGTAACTTATTAAAAAAAAGTAGTCTACCTGTAGTAATTTCTCTTACTTGCATTTCAAAAAATCGTATTACTACGTAACAAAATTAATTGTTGTTGCTATCCTTGCAGACTTTGTTTGTATTGTCAAAAGTTATTGGCCTATCGCATTCTTAAAGAAATAAACAGTATTGGATTCATATTTCAGAGTTTGGAAATAGGTGCTACACATACTACGCTTACCACATTATTGCTTTCACACGTTTAACCGATTATTCTGTATATATATACAAATTTTAATAAATTTGTTAAATAAACTGCTATGGACATTTATAAGATAAAATTAAAAAAAAATATTTTAGACGAGATAAATGTGAATTAAAAATATTTAGTTGTTGAATTCACCAAGACATTCATTATTTTTCGAATTGTTCATTATACCAATCTTTTGTTCCGCGTAGCATCCATGAAAATTAAAAACCCGCCAGTGTTCCGCTACCACCTTTATTACCAAAGGCAAAATGCAGATGTAAATTAAACGGGGGCTTCTTAGACGTTTTGTATTCATCTTACGTTTTATACGAGGTGCCTAATTACGAAACAACTCATTTTGTGCCTAAACTTTTACATTTATTCATTTTACCGTAATATTACGATAAAATATTACCGAAATAAATAAAATAAAGTCCGCCTGCACCGTATGTCAATTGAAACCATTAAATCTTTACTGCGAGCGTAATGTTCGCTTATTGCTTTATTGCATGACGAAGCAACTTTGGTTTTCAAACCAAAATTGCTTTATCACGTAATTTTCTGTTACTGTGACTGCATATAGAATAATCCACAGCAAAAAGTATTCGCCTGACAGAGTTAATACTAGAAAATGCACTGCGTTACATAATTAATAATAAGAATATAAGGATACATTTACATCAGTAAAAATGTATATTCGCCGTTTGCATGGTGGACTTATTCTAAAATTGATTGCTCCTTTTTATCTTATGACTTAGAGAGTTTTTGAACTGATTTCTACTTTAAGTTCTTTGTTTGTTTCTTGGACAACGATGGCAAATACATCGTAAAACGAAGCAATACATGACTCATGTCGGTGTTTATCTTTAACAGGGGAGACAATTATAAAAAATATAATGCATTGGTGGTACTTGCACGCTTTTTTTATAAATATACATAGGTAAATACAAATAATATTACTTACGATTATTGACTACTAAAATCAATTGTACTTTTTTCCTTGCTTATGTGCGATCGAAAGACTGTTATATTAGCTTGTTCCGGGGAGTATGTGTTCATAAATAAAAACAATCAATTATTTATTTAGCTATTGCCATTTAGTAATTTCTATACCTTATAGAGGATTCGGTTTTTGCAACATTTACACACAGCATAGCAGTTTGTATCGCTTATTTAGTGACAGATATTGCCTTTCCTTTCAAGTTTCATCATTAAAGTATTAAAAATATTGAATGCATATTATATATAACATCAAATATTAAAGTTGTTTAATATAAACAAACATTTCAACATAAATAATAAATTATTACATTTACAAAGGAAATTCTGTGCTGCGTTAACTGCGTTTTTATGATAATCAAACCGTAAGGCATGAGTTCTCCTCTGCGACTTTGAAATTGTGCAGCAATTTCTCTTTATTTCAAAAGCTTTATATTAAAGAATTATATAATAATTTATTTCACCTATTTACTAACACGTAAAAAATAACTATTTATTTCAACTATCCTTAAATGTTTGTCTTACGAATTGTTAGTAGCAAATAAAGCCTATAGGTTTCTCGTTTTTATAATTAGATTTTTTTTTGTATTCACAGATCTCTTGTTGGACGAAGTGGCGTAAGAGATTCCAGCAACGTTTTAGTCTAATATGATCGGAGGTGGACGTTTCTTATGGTATACAAGCCGACTTCGTTTCCGACAAGGCTAGTTGGTTTTCAAATGGCTGCGAATTTTTTCGTACATAGCCTGTCTGAACGTCGTGGCTTTGTTTAGAGATTCGATCATGGTCTTGGACGGCGCGACGTTTAAATTTATCGCACCGATTGTCTTGCACATTTACATTCACATTAATTCCCTTATCCTTGCTACTTATTGCGATTACTGAAATTTTGTGTTCTTTTTAAGACCCTTTTTAATGCTAAAACAAAGCGAAACATATCATAAGTAAAGATTCGTAATGAATTCTCAAGTGAAAATCCATAAATAAAATAAAATACATTATGCGTTGAAATTATAAATGTCTGAATCTTTCATTCCCGCAGAGACGACGCTGTACATTTGAGAGCAAAATGCTACTCTTCGTGTGAAATGATGCAAAAAGCGATAAAATGTTTCTGAAAGCACTACACGATGACGCAGTGTTGAAATATTTTACGCTACATTTAACGGTGAAAAAAATATGAGGAAAGTCAGCTCTTATGACAGCGTAGTTATAAACCGGTATATTTTAAACCTGTTTCTTTTATAAGTCTACATTATGTTCAACTAGTCGCACAATTTAAAAAAAAAAATACCTCAGAGATAAAAAACAAATAAACAGATGTTGTTATTGTTCTGTTCGGACGCATTTTCTCTCCCAGAGAAAGTATGTGCTGTAGTTTACCCCACGGGCCTATTTCGGTAGTCACATATACTTTGTTTTTTATTCTTTTGGAATTGCGTTCCAGGTTCGTCATGAAGAGTTTCCGTCACTGTTTTATGAGAAATAATTATATACAGATAAAAATACATCTATAAATGATAGAAACATTGCTCTAATCTCCATTGCCTGATCTTTCAGCGTTAACGTTCTCCATAGTGACATTAGATTTAGATTTATTTGTAATAGTAACCAATTCCGCAAATGCTCGGCCCTCTGTACGACCCACGGATAGATATACTAAATATGCGATGATTGACAGCTCACGGAGTGGTCCCTTCCCGGGGTTTTTGTGCCCTGTCACATCATAACACATCAGAATTTGCGAATTAATAACGAATGAACCCAGGCTCTCGAAGGAAAATTCCATCTAACATATTGTAAAAAAGCCTAGCCTAAACGCCTTTAACGCTATGCCTCCTAAAACTCCGTGAAGCTCTAAATGCCAGCGTGCGAACAGTATTTGTTAAAAACAAAAAGTCAATCAGAAATCATCTTACAGTTCAACCTCGTGCATGTATATAAAGAGAAAGTTCACAATAAAAATCCCCGAACTCTTCTGAGTTTAAAAGAAAATACTCGTCCAGAAATCAGCTCAATTGAAAGAAGTTTATTGCAGTGTGTGACGCAAAATACAAAGATCCGTTTGGTTTGGAATAGTGTGTGTAGTTCTATGGAAGAGTTTATGATGACATATTCTTTAAAAAATTAGATCAACGTTTCTTTTTATCGATCAATGCCTTTAATAAAACAGTATGATAAACATTACATTTTTCATTTAAGTTTGAAAGCATAAATCTGCCACTAGACAATGTCTATTTCTCTTATCAATATAAATAAACCTTTAAATGGGATTTAATAAATAAACAAGTAAATATTATTTGGTGCGAAATTTTTATACCATCAATTGAAAATGTGCTAATAAGTTCAATATAATACGTGCAAATAACCGATTCAATTATCACTTCATCTATAATATTATTATGCCTTTGAATATCCAATGACATTTAATCTCGGTGTTAAATTATTACGTTATAGAGTTACACTTGGCTGCATCAAAGGAGATTATCTGCAGATAATGTACACGTACGATAATATAGATATAAGACTGTACTGATGTACATACCTTGCCTTTATTTATTTTAATTAGAAATATACATGCGATATCTATCCTACAGTTACTACTGCTGAAATTATAATGATAAGTTCTCGTAATGAAATGTTAAAGTGAACGAAGAATAAACTAAAGAAATGAGGAATTGTATAAGTTCTTATTAACCTTTAACCATTAAACATGATAAGTTTGATTCGGAATATAAAACACGTTATAATTTTTTTTGGAATTCGGCGTTAAATCTGGATCATATACGTTCGTTAAAAATGACGTGCGACTGATGGACTGACAGATTTGCGTGAAAACATTTTAACAAACAATGGCTTAGGCCGGCGCAGCACGCTGCACCAGTTAAAATGCCATCATAAATCTGTTAGGTATAAATATTTTTCATTTTTAATTAACTTCTGTTCAAAATTGTTATTATTTTATTTAGTTTTTGTTAACGCGTACATATCTTTGCGAATTATTTTTTTGTCCGTTAGTAAAAAGTATTGTTCATATTATTATGCACATAGGATTATCTGTAGTGACCACATGTGTTTGTTAGAACTCCCTTATCTTGGCATCCATGATCTTAAAGCTGTGAGGATCGGAGAAGAATACAGGAACAAAACAGATGGGTGTTTTGTGGTCACTTTTACAACATCCTTAATACAGTAGTAGAGCAATTCATTCCCAAGGTCAGTTGAAAATCCTTAACGATATTTTTGTTTAGAGACAGTACATGGGAGTGTATTGTTGTAATACTGAACATAGTTGCCAACAAAAGAGTAATTAATTTTATGTAGGGTTATTATTTCTCGGCCAAACTCGTGATTATTTAAAAAATACGTTAAGTCTAAGAAATAAACAATCAGCTGTTTTATTCGTGGTTGATGTTATGAAAGTCGAGGGATATATCAGTGTCGGATCAATTAATTTCGAAAGATGCGAGTAAATGCTATATATCTCGCACTAAATTTTAATAATCATGTTGCTTTGCAATTTGCAAGCATGTCAAAAATTGAGTTATCCTTTTTGGATATCAGGATCAATACATATATGCAAAAACATACACATAATACAAGACGGTATATTACAAAATAACAATAAAGAAAAGCATATATATTACGAGAGCAATTACTTCAAATACAATTAAAATTGTATGTATCTAATGACGGAAGTGGTAGACCAGCGGTAGAGTACTGAGACTTGCGATCTTATACAATTCACACTTTGTGCATTGATTTTTACTACACAAGTTTTCAGATTATGGGCAGGAGCATCCTTTGTGTACCATAATACCACACTGCAATCGCCAACCCATTTGCTAAGAGCGGCGATTATGGTATATCCTCCATAGATATATTTGGGAGGCCTGTGCCTTGCAGTAGATGTCTATCGGCTGAAAAGAAGACGAGAAGAGATGTCTCTAATACTAAAAATTATTTAAAATGTTAATAAGTAAATAATACGATTAATAATTAGATAAAAGGTATTAAAAAATCATAACAATGCTGAATACTATATTTTACATGTACGAGTACATCTATATAATACACATATTTGTGTGTGATTGTCTATGTGTGTATTTATATATGTCTACATATTTATAATTGTTTCTTATATACGGCGTTTGACGTTCACACACAAAGTCGACAGATGTTCTTGTTAAGGTCGTCAAAAGACGCTGGATGCAGGACGCTTTCAATCAATTGTATTGAAATTTAACGGGGGAGACCTCCAGCCGTGAATAGTTGAAATTATAGTGGTGTTATTAAGAAATCGTAACTTAAATTTATACAAGAAATTAACCAAATTTTAGATTATATTAGTATTAAAAGCACAAACTAAAGTGACCGTTTTTCATTGCAAATGTAGTAGAATTCCAAAAAAGTGTTATTCATTTTCGTAAGGAAAGATACACATATGAATAGCGCAGAACAATACTAATTAATATTACAATAGCTATTCGAATGTAGAAATATTTTTGGTGAATTTGAATTTTATAACTTTGGCGTTGAGCCGAACGTTGTAGCGTGCAAAACAAAACAACAACGAAAACGTTCAATACGGAAAATGTAATACAATTTTTCAGGAAAGTTCAAAGCTAAAAGTACTTGCTCTTCCGTGGAACCAACAATTAGTTAAGCGTTGCTACATAACAGTATTACAATATTATATTTGTACAGAGTAATTGGTTATAGGTGTAAAAGTTTCTAAGGGTGAATATATAATTTATTTGCTCTAAACTAAATAACGTGATAAGTAAACAACTAAATAAAATGATAGTATAGTAATAAAAAGCTTTGACAAAAATCGGATAACTACATATAAAAATTACTTATTGTTCAAAATCTGTCTCTGCAGACCGTGTACTGCTAGACGTTATTTGCTTGTCGCATTTTAATATAAAAATCAAAATTGTAGTGCTCCTATTTGTTTTGACTTTAAATTTAAACCTTCTTCAAATGGATCTATAAAAGCGTTGTCTAAAAACGAAACTATTCGGCCGTGAAGCAACTTGATGTTTTTGTTTGTTTAATCGTATATTTTGCATTCTTAACCTGTCGTCGTGAGGAATAGTATTATATTTTTGTATTTAAAAAATTATTACAGTTAAAATGTAATTAGCTCATAGTTTATGAGCAAAATTATCATAGAAATTCACTAACGTTACCGCAACATGAAAATTTATATTGTGAGATATAAAGTCATTCGGAATTTATTTCATGCGGTCAACTTTAGCTTCTATTTTAATTAAAAATTTAGTTGCAAACATTTTATCTGTATTACGTTTTTTCTGTACAGCGCTTCTGTACAAAACAAATTTAATTGTATGTATACCTTACAACGTGTTGCGTAATTAATAAATTGTTTGAATTAAAACTTCCAGAAACAAAAACGGAGTTGTAGTCATTTCATGTTTTTATTTAAAGATTCCCCAAGTAACGTATATCATTTATTTAATTGTTTAATATTATTATATGCCTCAAAATGTCATTACAAATCTGTTAATATTATTAAAACTTAGGTGTCGATTCGTAAATCTTATTCGATGCAAACTATTCATATTGTTAAAAATGTATCGTTACTATTGATCTTTGCATAACATTCTATATCTGAAACTAGAGGTGTTCAAATTACGTTTGATTATAATCAATTTTTTAAAACTATATTATATATAATCTTTTAATTATAACTACGACAGTAATAATTAACAAGCGGGTATTACTTTATATACATTCTTTAAATAAATCTTTTAATTGCTTATATTTTGGTCGAAACAATGGTTTATATAGGTAAAAAACCATTTTAAACGGTTTATTGTGTGATTTTTATATATAACTGCATTTTTTTTCTTTTTTCGATTTGGATCACATAAACTATAATTTTGTGTGTGTGGCTAATAAAAGAGTGATATACCAACATTTCATCCATATACTCGTACAAATGAAATATTGCTATATAATTTGTAATGCAGGAGCGTTTTTTCTATTTCCTGGCCTACTTTTGTTTTCATCTTATTGACTCATATTACAACCTTTTCCGCCCAAATAATTTATAACACATAAACACTAATTTTATATCATAATTAAAATGGAATAATATTTTTACATCTTTGGCTACTTTCTGGCAAAAAATCTATTTTTTCCTCAAAACTTTCACTATCTCTGAACTTCCGTGCACGAATTCACATTCATTTATAGTGTAGTGAAAACGTTTTACTTTCGGCTAGTGTTTAAGTTTAATCGATACACTTTATTTATTGATTTACTAGTTGTGCACATATTAATTAATAGATTAATTATTTATATTGGGTAAGGCTTTTAAACTAATAATAGCCGGACAGAATGAGTCTTCTTAGATGGTTATAACAATATATGAGAAGATTTAGTGCTAACACGGATATGGATTAATAGTTTTGTTTCAATATACATTCCCACCGCAGATTCTTTATTATTACGTATCTAAAAAGTTCCATCACCTAGTTTATAAACGTTGTAGCGTAAAAATGCTGCAATTTTGATTTTGGATGCCTAACCGAACAAAAGACTGATATAATCAATATGGAACAAATGACCGTTGTGCAATGTATAATAATTAAAAATCTATAATGAATTTCAATAGATGATCGATTTCACGATAGAGTGAACTAAATATATTTTAAGCATATAATACATAGTTTTGTTTTTAACCATAATAATATCACATGAATTATTCAATTACATTTTAGAAGAAATTGATTACCAGTTATTATTTAGTACCGGTGAATTTTATTTTTAAAAGTAAATGTAAGGTGTTTGTTGTGGTCATGTAAAATGTTTGTACTATGAAAATGAACTAACAATTATTATACTTCAAGATCTACAGATGCTTCAAGTTTAAGCTGAAACATTTCTTAGTTTCGAAATCCAATATTTCCATTCGATCAGGCAATGTTTTCGCGAAGTATACTTTTTAGTTTTAAGGAAGAAGTTCCGGCGCGGGTCCTGCGGGTGCCACGGAAGCTCTTGAACTAGTTAATGTTATGAGTTCGTCTGGTAGTTTTATTATTTAGTTTACGAGTACTTTCAATATTTGCGAATAAATAGAATTGCTATATTTAATTTATATTTGCATACAACACCTATATTTTGTTGAAATCACTTGTTAAGTATATCATAGATTATTTCGGCTAAGCTTCTTAGTACCTCCTTGGCCTGTAAGCAGGGCGCACGGTAAACACTTCTTCGACACTACTGCAATTCTGGTAAAAATGATGCTAGGAAAATAACTGTGGAACAGTTATTTTCCTATATTTAATAGTTCAGTATTGGATAAAAAAATGTCATTATCATTATGTCAATAGACGCCCACTGCCAGGCTTAGACCTCACCCAGAGTTCCAATAAGAAAACATTCTTTCTGCTTATCAAACCTATAATCATATTTTCCCTTTATTATTCCAGTAGCACGATATGCTTCTTTATTAACATCCACCAAGAGATTATAAATAGTAAAGAAGTTGTCAAAAAATACCTGATAGCGTGTTGGGTCTGTGCCCAATTTTCGAAGTAATGTTTTGACTACTCTAGATCCTAAGGGGTCAGGAGAAATTACCTCAACTTTTCCACAGTAAAAATCAAATGCTTATTGGCTTTCCTCGGACAAATCGTTTAGGAGGATGACAACCAAAATATTTTACCATTGATTCATCAATTGAAATATTATCGTGCATCACACCCAACTGTAGAAATTAATTCATAAGAATATAAGCCATTGGTCGTATTTTGAACAATTTGTCTCTGGTACTACTTGCTTCATATTATTGGCAAAACAGAAGTTTGTGAGCTTATGAAGCAGGTAGCGAGACTAGCAGAGCAGACGTTCACGCTCGCGATTGCACTCACGCTTCAGACCTAGACAACCTCCACCAGGCCACCATTACTGCTTCTATCACTACATTTACGGAGCCAAAGCCATCAAATGCCAGAAACACTGCAACTACACCTCGGAAAACTCCCTGGGCAGTCGCAAGTAGCGGCCAACGACTGTCCCGTTTCAACAGGCCGTCTCTTCTTAACCGACTACCCGAGTAAAATGCAGTTCTTTATGGACACTAGTTCCGACTTGTGTGTTTTCTCGCGTGTTATTACGTTTAAATATAATTAGAATTTATATATTATTAGAAATTATGAGAAAAAAACCCTTTAAATATAAATTGTCGATAGATAATAAAGGAAGAAATTTACGTTTAAATTCCTTATTTCTTCGGCGGTATTGATCGTTTAATGAAGATAATTTATTGCAAATAATCAGCAAAACAACTATTGTTTGGCTATTACCTGGTTTATTTAAAGGCAAAGGTACAGTAAATAAATCAAATTATGGATAAAAAAAGTTCTTTATATTTATATAATTAATAACGATCGTTTTATTAGAATTCGGTCTTTTGTCTAGGTGGCAGCGATGGTGGTGGAGTAGGAATGTTATAATATTTCTCGTAGATCCCATCCCAGAAGAGGACGCGTTGTTGTAATAACGGTCCCCTAAGTTTTAATGTTTTGTCTATGGACATATGAGGTCCGCCATTAGCTTGGGTTGGCGGCCAGTTAGGTAGATTTTCTCCCTCCGGTATAGGTTTACTGAAACACAAATAATGCATTTTGTCATACACTATTCTGTTTAACATAATTTCAGATGTTTCTAGAAACGAAAATGAATTTTTGAAAATGTCAATACTGACGCTATCTATTCGTAAGTTTTTTTAAATTAAAAAACACATCAAATATTTATCACCTCATTGATAACAAAGTTAATGACGAAATCTATTACTATGCTAAATACAGGAAGCCAAATTTTATTCTATTTTTTGGATCATGATATTTCCGTTTGATTTCCTTAAAAGTAAGATAACTCAAAAAAATTGAGCCAAAACCAAAATATATAATCATGAATAAATTTAAAATTAGAATTGCATTTACTTTTCATTAACTTACCCAGTTGTTATAAACGTTGCCCATATTTTGCGCGTAATTCTTTTCATGTTTTTATAGCTGTCGGAGAACTTTTCTTCGGATGGATCTTGCATGATCCCTCCATCTACTACTGCCATAGTTTGTGCACAATGGTTTGCACCCCGCACCTCTGTGTAAGGTACCAATGGTGTAGTCTCATCGACGAAACTATACTCATATAAATAAATATTATTATTTCCAGATTCCACTTGTAATCTTACTGATCTCAACGTGGAATAACCAAAAGTAGTATCTGTGAAGTAATCGATATATCTAAATATAGTTTCATTACTAACAACTTGGTTGCCAAAGTAGAACTTTTTGACTGTCTCTGCAACTTCTTCTTTTTCTGCTTCGCTCTCAAAGCGCAGGTCAATGGGTAAAAATTCAGAAAATTTCTTATTCATATCATCTTTCCAGAGATCAAACTGTGGTATTCTAAATAAACCTTCCATTTCCGCAAATCCATATAACATAGGAAGCTTTTGTTGTTTGCCGTTCTTTAAAATATTGATAGGTGCGTCGTCTAAAAACATTTCTTGGCCTACATCACGTTCAACACACGGTGAGAAAATAAACGACGAATCTTTTCGGTTGATTAAATCTATAGAGTGCAAAATGTTACTTGGAACTGATTTATAAAAATTTTCTAATGCGTAAATATCAGCGCCGTTGTCAGTAAAGTTTAACTCTTTGGCGTATGTTATGGCATTGTCGATTGGATTCACTTGAACACTAAAAGCCGAAAGGCTGGCCCCGCTTTCTGGTACAACTTTGTTAAATAGACCTCGTGTCATCGGCGAAAGCATAAGAAGATCGACGGCAGACGAACCGGCACTGTATCCAATTATAGTTACATCGTTAGGATTTCCTCCAAAACTGGCGATATTTTTTTTAACCCAGCGAAGTAAGGCTACCTGGTCCTTCATGCCTGCATTTCCTGGAACGTCCGGTGTACCTAAACACAGAAATCCACTTGGCCCAAGCCGATAGTTAAAATTAACAACTACCATTGGTTTCTCTCTGATCAAGTTTTTAACAGTGGTAAAATCACCATATGCTAATTGGTACGCACCCCCATGAACGTGTACTACTACGGGTAAGTTTTCAAGTTTTCTGTCAGGTACGTAAACATTTGCAATCAGACAGTCATCTACCTGAACAATAGTATCTATAAATGGTAGTCCAGGCATCTCCATTTGCTGACATGTTATGTTTCTGTTTACAGCTTCGAAGGGTTCGGACCAAGTAGGTGGAGGTAGAGGAGCCTGTAAAGAATAAGTATCCTGGTAACCTATTATACACGTATACGTGACAAAGAGAAGATAACGAGAAACAAAAAATAAATATAATAAAAGGCAAATAGGTATGAACACAAGATTCTAGGTAAGTAGGTATTTTAGTTTAGACTGTACCAATGTGTCATATTAAAACTGGTTTTGATTAATAACATTAGTACATATTGAAGAATAAATTGAATTTTTGTTCGTATTTTCCTGTAACTTCAAAGTATGAAGTTTATATCTAAACGCTAAGAATTATTAAAAAAAAACTACCTGAAACTACACCTAATATTGAACAATTACAGACTCTATTGGAGAGTAAATACTTACTACTGTTATTGTATTTAAGCTAAATCAAAATATTGTTACAGCTTACATTGAATTTTTGTGTCCCACTGGGAGCAGTAGCGTAAGGGATTCCATAAAACACAAACACATCATCGCCTGGTTTCTTGTATCCTCGAACAGGACCTTGAGCTATGTTCACCAATCTGACTTCCTCATCTCCCCGAGTGCCCACTATTATAAGCGCGAATAACAAGTACTTATACATTTTACGTTTGACACAACCGTCCCATCAGACACCCGGACACGTTATGTTATCTTCATTAATTTATCCTTGAATTGCTTGTTATTTTTGTTTCTTATGCATTGTCGATTACGAAAATTGTTGAAACTTTGATTATTAATATATTGTTTTAAAGTTGTTGAGTCATCACAACTTTGTATTAAACGAGTATTTGTAAGTTCATAGTGATTTTGTGACTATGTCGTTAGGTTAGTATCATCGTTATAATAGGATTTCGTAAAGATTTATTAGATTTGTTGGTCGCATAACTAAGGCAATTAGGGAAGTTACTGATTTGATAATAAGTAATTTAAAATATCGACGTCCAGTGGAGTATTATAATATACATGTTTAATCGCATATTTTGCATTCTTAACCAATAGTCGTGGAGAATAGTGTTATATTTTTGTATTTAAAAAATTAGTACTGTTAAAATGTAATTAGTTCATAGTTTGTGAATTATTTTTTATCATAGAAATTCACTAACGTTAACGCAACATGAAAATTTATATTGTGAGATATAAAGTCATCCGGAATTTATTTCATGCGGTCAACTCTAGCTTCTATTCTAATTAAAAATTTAGTTGCCAACATTTTATATGTATAATGATTTTTCTAGACAGCGCTTTTGTACATAATAAATTTATTTGTATGTATAGCCTATTATTTGTATACATTATTAAGTGTTGCGTAATTAATAAATTGTTTGAATTAAAACTTCTAGAAACAAAAACGGGGTTGTAGTCATTTTCATGTTTTTATTTAAAGATTCCCCAAGTTACGTACTCGTATACCATTTATTTAATTGTTTAATATTATTATATGTCTCAAAATGTCATTACAAATCTGTTAATATTATTAAAACTTAGGTGTTGACTCGTAAATCTTATTCGATGCAAACTACTCATATTGTTAACAATGTATCGTTACTATTGATCTTTGCATTACATTCTATATCTGAGACTAGAGCTGTTCAAATTACGTTTGATTATAATAAATTTTTAAAACTTTATTATACATAATTTTTTAATTATAACTATGACCGTAATAACTAACAATCAGGTCTTACTTCATAAACATTTTTTTAGTTTTGATTAAAACAATAGTTTAAAGGCTTAAATCGGTTTATTGTATGATTTTAATACATAACAATATTGTTTTCTTTTTCCGGTATAGATCACATAAAACCCCGTGACCTCGGTTTAGGTTGTCTGACTTATATTACTGCCACTTTGAGAAGCGTTAGCACTGGGAGAAGTGGCGGAAGAAACTCTGTCAACATTTTCTATCTACGATTATTTATTTGTCTTTTCTATACATCTCAACTGTTCTTGCCGGTGAGGACGAGTTCTATGATTAGCTACAAACTGCTTCGTAAGCTATGTCATATTGTCGTCGCGTCATCACGGTAGTCACAATCAGGTCGTCAGAACGGTACTGCGTTTGAATGTTCCCGGTGGGATACTTTTGTAGGTGGTGTCACACGTTTCATCATGTATCAACGAACTTCGATCCAACAATGTTGAGGTGGTATTAATTTGAAGTGGTTAGTAAAAGAGTGATATACCAACATTTTATCTGTATACTCGTACAAATGAAATATTGCTATATAACTTGTAATTCACAGGAGTGTTTTTCTATTTGCTTGCTTACTTTTGTTTTCATTTTTTGACTCATTTTACAACATTTCCCCCCCCCAAAAATGTATAATACATAAGCACTGAATTTATATCATAATTAAAATGGAATAATCTTTTTACGCCTTTAGCTACTTTCTGGCAGAAAATCAAATTTTTCCTCAAAACTTTCATTATCTCTGAAGTTCCGAACACGAATTCACATTCCTTTATAGTGAAACCGTTCTACTTTCGGCTTGTGTTTAAGTTTAAGTTTAATCGATACACTTTATTTATTGATTCATTTACTGTACATATATTAACAGATTAATTATGGTGGGAGTGGCTATTAAACTAATAATGGCTGGACAGAATGTGTCTTTTTACATGGTTATAGCAATATATGAGAAGATTTAGTGCTAACACCCATATGGATCAATAGTTTTGTTCCAATATACATTCCGTATCTAAAAAGCTTCAAGTTCCATCTCCAGCTGCCTTTTCTTTGTGTTTATAAAAGTTATCTCGTAAAAATGCTAGGTTTTGATTTTGGATGAACTAGTTAATGTTATGAGTTCGACTGGTAGTTTTATTATTCACTTTACGAGTACTTTAAACATTTGCGAATAAAAAGAATTGCTATATTTAATTTACATTTGCATACAACTATATTTTATTGTAATCACATGTAATGGATTCTTTCGGCTAAGCTTCTTAGTAACTCCTTGGCCCGTAAGTAGGGCGCACGAGAAATACTTCTTCGACACTACTGCAATTCTGGTAAAAACTATGCTATTCACAGTTAAATTCCCATTTTTTATAGCTCCGTATCAGACCAAAAAATTTCATCATCGTCATCATCATGTCAGCCAATAGACGCTCACTGCATGGCTTAGACCTCACCCAGAGTTCGTCACGATGATCAGTCTTGCACTCCTCTTATCCAGTAACTTACTGCGATCCTGACTATGTACATTCATATGTATGTATGAATAACCGAAGAACATGGTTCAAGATAATTAAAACGATACTTTGATTTAAATTTCAAACTGTTTTTGGTGCTGAAAGGCATATTACAGTCAATAAAGTAACTCTAGGTAGTGTAACTTAATAATAGGCTTTGCTGTATAATTATCCTCGATGTGCATGACCAGAAGCCGTTTCAAATAAATCACACGTAACTGCTGTTATTAATAATAATTATGGATTATGAAAGTGTAAATTAAAACAAAAGTAATGAAAGTTATTTTCGTAGAAAATTAAGTATTATATATATATATATATATCTATATATAATATATGATATTTATACATATGTATATAAATAAATTTAAATATATATAATATACAAAGCAAACATAATACATATTCCATTTAAATAAAAAGGCACAACCAAAAGTTCCAAGGAATCACTTAAAAAGTCAGTTAGTATTTTTTAATGTTCAATACTCATTTAACCATTTGACAGCTATCCATCAAAATCATTTATATACTATAAATAATTTGGACGTCATCGATTCATACAAGAAAGTTTTTTTTTTAATTTTTAAATCCCAAACGAAATTAAAACATTATTCTATATAGATAACGCTTTTCAGTGATATTTTGCTGATTTTATTTCATTGATGTTTTTTTTTTTTTAATGAAAACTAATTAAAACCGCTATTAATGCTTTAAAAGACACAGAGCGGCAAAATATTTACTCACGCGAAAAGATACAGACTCGAATAGTGCTGCTTATTTAGTTTTAAAATCTTGAAGCGTAATAGTGCTGCATAGTCGACAAACGGTTTTGATCATTTTAGCAGTTTTTTTAACATTTTAATAATTATGCATGTGTGTATACATACACAAATATAAAAATCTGTATGTATTGTTTCTTACTAATATATATATAAATATATGGATTGATTATGTAATTGTAAATAATTATTAATTTATTTTCTTTCTTCATTACATATATTTAAGTCTTGTTCAAACATCATTATGTTTATGAATACCTATTTTATTTTATATTATTTACAGGTTATTGTAATGTTGTCTCCATCTTTAATGGTATTACATATACTTATTAGATTTATATTTCTTTATTTATTCTTTTTATACATTGTGTTATAGCAGATTGAATACTTTAAAGACATTCTCTACCAGTTAATGTAATTCATATATTATGATTGTTAATAATACTTATGAACAACCGCTAGTGGATCTAAATAAATATTTGTGACTGTATTTATTTAGATTCATTTTATTAATATATACAATGAAAATAGTTATGAGTTTAACTTGTAAGCGTGTCACGTGTGAATTCCATGCTGTAAATTACCGGGCAGCCTGAGTCACAATTGTGTCCTTTTATATGCCTAATTGCGCAAAATGTACGCTGTATAACGTCTCAACCTAATAAAACTGAACGAGGAAGCATATTTTTATTATTTGTTGTATTAAAGTTTTTCATACACTAATAAGAATCGAACAGTATAGGAGGTGGAACACATATTCAGTCTCCCAGGAAGGCCATGGTCGCAGCATAATTTTTTATTTCTTGACAGTCTCCGATTAGGGAATTACGAAAAAAGATAATATTTTCGTGAATGCGAATCGCAAAAGGGAGGCCACGTAAACCGTCTCCGACTTTCCAGTATGCATGAACACCGGTTACCGACCTCCTTGAGTAGTTGATATTACGCTAAGATGAATTCTGAACTTTCGGTCGTTTATTCAGTCCAAAGCTGTAAAAGGCCAGAGTTCCCAATTTTTTGCCAGCTGGTTCGGTATTGTTTTACACTAGAAATACCGGCACGAAGATTTGGACTCCATATAGGGATGAGCCAAGAGACTTATTGGTAAAGGTGCTTTATTGAACGCTAAGCATCAGTGCTTGCTGCATCAACGAAATTTTGCCAGTTCATTATAAACTGCATTTTGGAAAGCGTGCGTTGAAAATTCGCCATCCCCCATCTCCCTTCTTCTATTAGACATCAAGTCGCTCGTATTCTTTAATCGCTTTAAGCGTATTGCTATTACTTTTATACTGTAACAGCGAAGGGATGGAACAACCTACCTACGCCTTTGTTTCTAGCTAGCTGTAACTCGGGAGTCTTCAAGTAAAGAGTTCTAGACAAGCATGTATCATAGTGGACCACGAGGTCCATGACGATGACAACATCGCTTAACAACAGGCGAGACAGAGGTTAAATGCTTTACTTATAAGCAATAAAAATAATAACGATCATTAATATCTACATTGTTATGTAAACGCTTATGATTGTCATTCTACCGATAATTGGTCCTTGTTTTGATAACGTTTATCAAGACAAAGTGTTATTTACCCGATATTATGTGATTATTATATGCAAGAATATAATTATAATAACAAGCCGCATAACAATAATAAATGTTTAAAATGAGGTACTCATTAGTTACTTCTCTGGAATAGGTGGGCCATTCGAGAACTAATTAACTAATAAAGCTATGACTAGGTTTCAAATCAGCCATCTAAGTAATTTCATATGTTACGTATCAAACTTTTAAAAACAAATTTTGAAAATTGAAAACAATGAAGTATTTAACTGTTATTGGTACATTGAGACAGTCTACTAAATACTGAATTTGGTGCTTTTTAACTAAAAGACTAGTTACGATAAGAAATTAAGATTAGTAACTTACTAGTTCTAATCGTGGTAATCACACGTTATGTCAAAGTCCACAAGTTAAATTTCTAGCTATGTAGATTTAAAGTTTGCTTTCTAAAAAATATGAACATAACCGCGTCTTTGTAAAATAATAGAAGATTGTCAAATGGCAAAAAAAATAAAAACAAAAATGTGCCGCACATAAATTTATATATGTTCTAATCTTTTCGGTATTATTACGTTTAAATATATTTAGAATTTATGTAGTATTAGAAATTATGAGTAAAACCCTGTCGTTAGATAAAAAAGGAAGAAATTGACGTTTCAATTTATTATTTATTCAACAGTATTGATCGTTAATGAAGATAATTTATTACAAAAAATCACCGAAACAATTATTGTTTAGTTATGACCTGGTTTAATTAAAAGGTAAAGGTATAGTAAATAAATCAAATTATAGATAAAAAGTTCTTTATATTTATTTAATTAATAACGATCGTTTTATTATAACTCGGTCTTTTGTCTAGGTGGCAGCGATGGTGGTGGAGCAGGAATGTTATAATATTTCTCGTAGATCCCATCCCAGAAGAGGACGCGTTGTTGTAATAACGGTCCCCTAAGTTTTAATGTTTTGTCTATGGACATATGAGGTCCGCCATTAGCTTGGGTAGGCGGCCAGTAAGGTATCTTCTTCTCTATATCTTCTCCCTCCGGTACAGGTTTACTGAAACACAAATAATGCATTTTGTCATACACTATTCTGTTCAACATAACTTAAGATATTTCTAGAAATGAAAATGAAATTTTAAAAATGTCAATACAGATGCTATCTATTCGTAAGTTTTTTTAAATTAAAAAACACATCAAATATTTATCACCTCATTGATAACAAATTTAATGACGAAATCTATTACTATGCTAAATACAGGAAGCCAAATTTTATTCTATTAGTTATATGATTAATAAAACGAAGGAACTTTATAATCTTTACTTTTGGATCATGATATTTCCGTTTGATTTCCTTAAAAGTAAGATAACTTAAAAAAATGAGCCAAAACCAAATTATAATCAATAAACAATAAATTTCACAAGCGCTTAAACACATATAAGGGGCCTGTGATTAGTACTGCATTTACTTTTCATTAACTTACCCAGTTGTTATAAACGTTGCCCATATTTTGCGCATAATTCTTTTCATGCTTTTATAGCTGTCGGAGAGCTTTTCTTCGGATGGATTTTGAAAGAACCCTCCATCATCTACTGCCATAGTTTGTGCACAATGGTTTGCACCCCGCACCTCTGTGTTAGGTACCAATGGTGTAGCCTCATCGACGAAACTATACTCATATAAATAAATATTATTATTTCCGGATTCTACTTGTAATCTTGCTGATCTTAATGTAGAATAACCAAAAATAGTATCTGTGAAGTAATCGATATATCTAAATATAGTTTCATTACTAACAGCTTGGTGACCAAAGTAGAACTTTTTGACTGTCTCTGCAACTTCTTCTTTTTCTGCTTCGCTCTCAAAGCGCAGGTCAATGGGCAAAAATTCAGAAAATTTCTTATTCAAGTCATCTTTCCAGAGATCAAACTGTGGTATTCTAAATAAACCTTCCATTTCCGCAAATCCATACAACATCGGTAGCTTTTGTTGTTTGCCGTTCTTTAAAATATTGATAGGTGCGTCGTCTAAAAACATTTCTTGGCCTACATCACGTTCAACACACGGTGAGAAAATAAACGACGAATCTTTTCGGTTGATTAAATTGATAGAATGCAGAATGTTACTTGGAACTGATTTATAAAAATTTTCTAATGCGTAAATATCAGCGCCGTTGTCGGTAAAGTTTAACTCTTTGGCGTATGTTATGGCATTGTCAATTGGATTCACTTGAACACTAAAAGCCGAAAGGCTGGCCCCGCTTTCTGGTACAACTTTGTTGAATAGACCTCGTGTCATTGGCGAAAGCATAAGAAGATCGACGGCAGACGAACCGGCACTGTATCCAATTATAGTTACATCGTTAGGATTTCCTCCAAAACTGGCGATATTTTTTTTAACCCAGCGAAGTAAGGCTACCTGGTCCTTCATGCCTGCATTTCCTGGAACGTCCGGTGTACCTAAACACAGAAATCCACTTGGCCCAAGCCGATAGTTAAAATTAACAACTACCATTGGTTTCTCTCTGATCAAGTTTTTTACAGTGATAAGATCACCATATCCTAATTGGTACGCACCCCCATGAACGTGTACTACTACGGGTAAGTTTTCATGTTTTTTGTCAGGCACGTAAACATTTGCAATTAGACAGTCATCTACTTGAACAGTAGTATCTTTAATCGCTAGTCCAGGCATCTCCATTTGGTGACATATTATGTTACTTTTTACAGCTTCGAAGGGTTCGGACCAAGTAGGCGGCGGTAGAGGAGCCTGTAATGAAATAGTATCCTTGCATTTGATTACATATAAAATAGTTACCTATTATACACGGTTACGTGACAAACAGGAGATAACGAGAAACAAAAAGGAAATAAAATAAAAGGTAAACAGCTACAAAAACAAGATACTAGGTAAATAGGTATTTTAACGCAGACTGTAACAGTGTGTTATGTTAAAACTCATTTTGATTACTAACATTAGCACATATTGCAGAATAAATTGAATTTTTGTTCGTATCTTCCTGTCACTTCAAAATATGAAGTTGATATCTAAACGCTGTGAATTATTAAAAAAAAACTACCTA
The DNA here is from genome assembly GCF_028537555.1 of Battus philenor. NCBI lineage: Eukaryota > Metazoa > Arthropoda > Insecta > Lepidoptera > Papilionidae > Battus > Battus philenor. The sequence goes on from NW_027181715.1 coordinate 10,545,751, forward strand.
AAACTATAACTAATATTGAACAATTAAAGACTCTATTGGAGAGTAAATACTTACTACTATTATTGTATTTAAGCTAAATCAAAATATTGTTACAGCTTACATTGAATTTTTGTGTCCCGCTGGGAGCAGTAGCGTAAGGGATTCCATAAAACACAAACACATCATCGCCTGGTTTCTTGTATCCTCGAACAGGACCTTGTGCTATGTTCACCAATCTGACCTCCTCATCTCCCTGAGTCCCCACTATTATAAGCGCGAATAACAGATACTTGTACATTTTACATTTGACGCAACCGTTCCGTTAGACACCCGGAGACGTTATGTTATCTTCATTAGTTTGTCCTTGAATTGCTTGTTATTTCTGTTCCTTACGCATGGTCGATTAGGAAAATTGTTTACACTTTGATTATTAATAAATTGTTTTAAAGTTGCTGGGTCATCACAACTTTGTATTAAACGAGTATTTGTAAGTTCATAGTGATTTTGTGATTATGTAGTTAGGTTAGCATCACCTTTTTAATCGGATTTCGAAAAGATTTATTAGAATTGTTATTCCCTTAACTAGGGCTAAACTAATTAGGGAAGTTAATGATTTGATAAGAGGTAATTTAAAATATCGACGTCCTGTGGAGTATTAAATATGCTATGGGAATTGATTGTAACATGAACTTACTAACTTAAAACATATGCCTAATAATAACATTTATAGTGTGTCTCATACAACTTTCTATAGTTAAAAAAGTGAATATATGTGGTGTTCATAGTTTGTGGTCCTTATAGAAACAGCGTTGTACGTTTACAAGCTAAATGAGAGTCGTGCGAAATGGCGCGGAAGGCGATAAAATGTTTCTGAAAGCACTACCCTGGAATTTCCACATATTTTTCGAATCGTTTATCCACGAAAATCTTTACGTTTTAAGAATGGAAATGTTTTTCTATATTAACATGCTGCGATTTTTTTCCATCGGAATATTACGTTGCATTGGAAATCTAAAGCTGTATATACGTTTTGATTAACGCGATTATATATCGAATGAGGTGTATCGCAGTTAATTTTAAGTTTTCTATTGTTGTTTGGTGAGATTTGTGTGTGTAGCACTGATAGTCACGCGAAGGTTTTATTAGAATTCTAGTAGAAATTAGTTTTGGTTTGATATTGAAACTCAATATATGATAAATATTATTGATGTTTATTTATCTGGATAAGAATGTGATATTTTTAATACTGTATATGTAAAGGAAAACCTATTACTCGTTTATTTTTTCTTCTAGCAATTTCTCCATTCTCTCTTTTTTATAAAGCGCTTAAAGGATGGTAATTATATTTATTGTATTCGAGAGTAATGTCGGAAAGGGTTTTCGTTTCGTATCTTATTGAAAGAAACCTGATTGTTATGTACTTAACTCACCCTGTATACGATTTTGGGCCGTTTTTTTATTTTCAAGCTGAAAGTTTTACTTTTATTTTCCCATAGTTAATTGTTACAATAAATTTTAAACAAAATAGCAACTAAAATTTAATATAAATATAACGTAATGCCATTCAAAGTGCGGCAATTATGTTGAAATTAATTAAATGTTTATTTCATATAATATCCACATATAAGAAACAAAAGCAAACAAAACTTATGAAATTTAACAGTGAAACAAATAATGTAATTATAAAATATCCGTAAATTTAAAAATTTTAATTTTGACTATTTAAAATTTTTGCAGTCTCATTACAAAATCGCTCGCAGTACTTTGAAACATAAATACAGGATGGAACTTAAACATGTACGAATTTCAAAACATTATTGTGGTCAAACAACTCCGCGAAAAGAGGAATGGAATTCAACGCAATGGAGCGCTTTACAAGCCAGCGATATGCAGTCTATGTTAAATATTTTCACAAACAGTGATTCCTTTGTTATTTCAACGCGAATATGTAAAAAAAGAAATATCAAAATATAACTGGAGTAAGTTTTGCCTTTGTACAGAGATATTCTTTCGCATAATATTTTTATACATCTGTGTATAGAACACGTATTCATCATCATTTTAACATGGTACATTCACCGCTTCCATAAATTAAGAGCGGCAATCCAGCGTTTTTCGACAATCTTAACCAGGTTTTCTGTCTGGTCCGGCGACCCACGCCGCGTTTACCAGTCAGTGATCTCTTCTCTACATTAAGGCCTCAGTGGCTATTCGTTTAGCGCGCTATCATTTCAATTTGCTAATCCGTTGGGCTGCGTTGGTTATTTTGCGTTCATCTACGAATCTCTCCATTCCTAATTCCTCTCCATGCGTGCATTAGATAAATAAACTAAAAATTAGGTTGTCGTGATTTGTTCCGTCATTTATCATATCAGTCTTACGTCGTCCTCTCGTGCGATTGCGGTCTAGATCCTGCGTCTTTCATTATTACCTTAATAAGTAATTGTTTATAAGTTAGGTTAACACGCCAACTTAATTTTAACGAGACTTTATGTATATAACTAAATGTGTGCATGAATAGAATCTTCAAGGTTATGATCGAGGATGTTCCAAAAAGTCACATTCCGTAGCTCCCATGTGTAAAATATCTTATTTTCTTTATTTAATAAGAGTAAATTGTGTATTCGAAAATCTATGAAATATTATTTTATAAATAGTCAAGATTATGTTCAATGTATACCTAAATTAGAGGTGTATTTTTAAAGCAGCACCCAGTGTTATTGAAAACAAAAAAAATATGATAAAAAAGAGACATGTGATTATGTTATATATGCCTAGCTATATGAATCATTCCGTACATGACGTAAAGTTTTAAGTTTTTGCTCAACAGGCTGTCTGCGTCTTGGCGAATCTGCTCTTAAATTGATTACATTTTAAGATAGATTAAAACTCCTATTATAAATTTACAAACTATATATTTGTGAACACTATGGTGTTTGTGTTAATTTTAATTATAGTAATACTTTGTATTTTCAATAACATTGTGTACCTAATATTTTGTATATATCCTTTTGTCTATTAAAACATATAACATTAAAAAAGAAAAAAAATTATAACACGTTCAGCTTAAACTTTAGTTCTAGTTAGTTCACACAAAAGATTCGAATCGATTGAAACTAACTAAATAAAAGTCTAACGTCGAAGCTGGGCGTTACGTAAAAGCCCTTGTTAAAGTTCAGTACACAATACACGATGAACAAGGCTGGAAAGCGCGACAGCTTTGATATAGTAAGCTCATTTTAGTGTATGTGAACGTAATCCACATTAAAATGGATAATTAAGGCACTTAATGTTACGTAATGATTACTTTTTATATACGTTATTTTAATTGTGTAATCAATGTTATCAGTTATACATATAAAGCAGTATCACGCCCTTATTGAATTTCAATTAATAATATGTAGAATTAGTGATATCTAAGTACTGCATAAAATAATGAAAAGCGTTTAAAATAATAATGAGTCTAATTAATTTTAATTGTACCATACTGATTGACAAAATTGATATTTTAACTGGTATAGTTTATCTGGGAAATTCCCATAAAATGCGCACAAATCTTACAGAACTACAAAAATATTGTATGATCACATTAATAAACAATAGTTATTTAAACACTATCATGTTTTTAGTGCATTTATTTATCATTATTGAAGATTTCTTTTGTAATTAATAAAGTGTAGAGAATGATTGACATATCTAAGTATTATTTCACTTCATTATACAATATTTACCTTTAATTATATACAGGAGGATATGTGAATTGGACCAATTTCAAGTAACAACTGTATGTAGAGGATCTGACATGTCCGTAAGTACCTTCCCACCCGCTGCGCGCAATGTATGAGTACAAGCCCGCTCATTGTAATAAAGTTAAGTTGGCCAGATAATCAATGCCTTGTCGATATCCGACTCTGTTTAACAGTTTTAGTTGTAAAGTATATCTTATGCACAAGGTTTTATAATACATTCTCGTACTTGCCCTACGCGTCAATTCACGTAATTTCTTTGAATTATCATGTAATAAATTTAAGAATTTTATCAAGTAAATACTTAAAAAAAGACGAAGAGATAATAAAACTTAGAAATAAAATGCTTTGTTATTGCATCAAGGATATATTATGGTAATAATGACCACAAAAACACCACGTCTAAGTTTGTTGTGGGCACTTCACAGATCGGGGCGCGTATGAAAGCTTTCGAACTTTAATTTACAGGATGTCGTTATGGTGAGCCTTAAGCTGATTCTAGTTTTTATCAAATTGGGTACTTCTAGCATTATTCTAATGAGTAAATAATTGGACGCTGTAAATGATTTATGTGGGATAATAATTTAAATAAATAGATGAATATAACGTGCTGTGGTTAAACGACTAAACTTACTTTTGCATGTTAAATATTATCCCTATTTTTTAAAGCATAAGTATGATTTGAAATAGATCAAATTCGTGGCAGAATGGTAAATCAAAATAAGAATTCTCAGTTCGGTGTAGAACTTGGTATCGAAGCAAATTTCTCAATTAAAGATGTTATTAATTTTTAACTAGAAAATTTCTGAAGAAAATATTTTTCGCATCAATTATAATGTAACATCAATTGAAGTCGACGACGCTATATATTAGTAAATATACATGAGTTAAATAACAGAAACTAACGAATACCGAAAAGTTCATTTTTAATTGATTAAAGAAGTAAATTATATTTATTATTTTAGTTATAACAGTTTTATCGAAAGCGAAAGAATTTTTTAATGTTTTTTTTTGAGCACAACCCAAAGAAGCGTGCTCGATTTTGTAACAAAGGGCTTCGCATTTTATTCCTCTTGTCAATAGATAAATAGGAACTACACATGTGGTGGCAATCACCCAAATCATTGGACATAATTTTTTTTCAGCTATCAAACGTTAAGAATTTTTCGAAAACAAATATGTTTATGATTCGAGCCAACTATCCTTTTTTGAGGTCCTGTATGCAAGCAGATAATTTGAAAGCGTCGTATGAACATTAACTGACAAAATCAACTTAAAATCTGGAACAAAAGTGCATAGATGAGTTCAATCGACAACAATAAATTAATGTTATCGAAAAAACACACAGTCTTTTTATTTTAACAGCCGATACATGATTTATTTAATGTTGAGAATGAAAAATATGTTATATATAAATATTTATTATCTTTGACGAAACAGTAACAATAATATGAAATCAAACAGAAACGATCGAAAGGAAATATCGAGTTTGTCTGGAGTCTATTATAAAAGTAGATAGATAATCACCGTTTTGGGCTATTTCCATCATGAAGAAAACTAAGCATTTAGCGAATTTATAGACAAACTTGTTGTTGACCTAGCTGATGTTTAAATACAACCCTATTTTGTAATATATTTATTTTGAAACTGGTTTAAGTCCATTTATAATCTGTAAGTATACAACAGTTTTGTCAAATACGCCTAAAGCAAACTTATGTAACAAAATTACGTATTAATAAAACAGAAGAAATCTTTTTTAATTACCAAATATGATGAGCTGTAATTTATACAATACAGCAGAAAATCGATTTACACCACTATTAGATTAAATGGAGGACATTGGAAGGACATGTGGACTCTCCATAAATTTTTAATCTAATAATGAACATTCTCCGTACCAATCGAAATATTCATTTTTTAAATAAAATTGTTTTTTTTTTTTACTTAGCCATCTATTACTCTAATGTTAATAATGTCAGGCACCATTCAACTTTTCATAGCATTTGGATTATACAATCTCGCCCACAAATCTGACTTTATATATCTGACTTTGTAATCTGATTATATACTTTATTCAAACAATAAATTATTAATTTGTAGCATTAATCGAAATGTTATCAAAATGTTTATTGCATAATTTATCTTACAGGGCTTTAACCATTATTAGAAAATTTATCAAGATTGATGAAGAAGAAGTTGACTAATTTAAAAAAATATGCTACTCCGATAACATAAATTTTCTCATGAGTTTGACGGTTTATTAAAAACATGATTGATTGCCTCTGGACAACGTAACAATTTCTAAAAATGTACTCATTATATCTAAAGAATGTTTTTTACAACGTGCTGACCATTACGGTTGTGAGACGGTACAATGTATTAATATTAAGAACTTAGAAACGTGTAAGATTATACCCATATATTTCTACACAAACACATCGGGTAGAATTGTATTTCCGTATGCTAGCCGTATGAATGAATGTATGGCTAGCATACAGAAACAGGCCGCTTTTGATTCGTTTGAATAATCATAGCAGATCATATTGTACCATCTTTAAATGCCTAACACGTTTCGACAGTGTGCAGGCACCTTTATTTACGAAAGAAAATCTATTTTTTATATATGTAATGTATCATTGATTTGTTTTTTATTAAGATAGTAGTACGTAAGTACATTTCAATAAATTTTACATCCCTCTTCGTAACATATTGTCCAATATCATCAGGTGAACTATGTGATCGATTTATACGTATAATTTTTTTTCAAAAGAAATCGTCCTGTTCTGTCGTGTTTGTTCACAAGACCATTTCTAAATATAGAAAATGATGTTTTACAGTTATTAAAGTCATCCGGGAGCCGGTAGCGGAGCGCAAAGCTGTCGACATAGTGCCCCGCGCTGTGGTGCGGTGAGAACCCTCGAGGAACGTTTGCAACGACCTAACGGAGGAGGTCAGTCGGAATGAGGTCACATTGAGCTCTTGTTGAAGATCAAGTAGGGGTTTTAAAAATGTAAATCTTAAGTAACGTGCGCGCAAACGTTATGCTGGACACAGTGACTACTGGTTTTTTTCTGACAATTTTGGTTTGTTATAACTTTTATTACTTAAATTTTGTTGTACTTATTTAAAAGTATATTAATTATTTTATGTCAACAGTTGTCATATTTACACATATAACCGATAATTATTTATTGAAAGAATGTATATTATGCAGTGTGTAAGAATAACTATTTCCCATTTAATTCAGGAAATTAACTTTTTACTGATAAATGCTGGAATTTGTTTGAAGCAGATGCAGTAAGGACTTAAAGTTATTGTGTGACTAATAATTAATGTACATAGTTCATTAGTTGCAAGAGGAAGGACGTGTTTCTTGCTAACTACAATAAGCTACAAAATATTGCAAAAGTATACATACAGCCGCGTTTCCTCGACGACTTTAAATAAATGTAATTAATTAACAATATAAAATTAAATTATAACGCTTACTTTATAATTTGTTAATGTATATCGAATAAATAAACGTATGTACTGACTTTGGTACGTTAACAGGTAAAAAATATATGTTTTAATGTTCATTTTAATTTTGGAATTAAATATAGACACGCTACGTAAACTAAAAATATTTTTAATGTGCAATTTTAATTGTATATGTATTTATTATTGGATGTAGACCGCTTACAACCGACACTATCGGAACTCTATGTTAGAGGTCTAGGTTCAGCAGTTCATGATGTATGTATTTACGTGAGAAAACTCATCTGTGTTGGTTTATTACAAATTAAATATACTAAAATGCAATGGCTTTGTATATAAATAAAAATATTCAAATCATAATAGTATAGTTTTCGAATTCGAATAATGTTTTGTATGATTTTTATTAATATCTTTTGTAAAACAAACGTACAAAGTAAAAATGATTCATCACATTAAATTATTTTAAAATTTTGTGTGCAGAGCAGTTACATATTTATATTCACATTGGTGAATATAAATAGTCAATATGGTTATTGAATCGGATTGAATTTAAACATAAACTGCGTTGATCACTCATAAGAAATAAAAGCTCAAGCTTTTCATCATTATTTCATATCTGTAACTCACAGCGGTAAGCAAAGTTTTAATATTTTTTTGGTCTTTTTGGAACCGGCTCCTTCGTAATTGAAACAAAAAAATTGGAATAATTTTGCGAAATTAATTTTCTTAATATTTATGTAATAAAAGTATTTTTATTATAATGTAACAAATGTATTTATTAATAATAATATATGCGATGAATAATCAATCGAGATAAAGTGCAGCTAAATACATGTTGTTTAAACGAAAGAATCAGAATTGTAAATTGACACTTTACATTATTAAATTCCCTACCTAGGCATCTTGCAATATTTGTAGGAGCAAAAATTATTAAAATTCGGAAATATTTTAAACGCAAATATTGAATATAACGGAACAGTTTAAAAATAAAAGAAAAACTTAAATATAACCATTTTTAAATACTCTACGGATTTTTCCGTTACGGAAGCTGTCATTGGTCTAATGGAATCCAGTTTTTCATGGAATCAAACGCTAACGCCCGGCCACTGGGATACATGTGTATTAAATTAATTCTAGATTAAAACATAAAACAGCTAAGCTTTGCTGGGTTCTGAACTCCGATCTTCTTTTAGGTTTTTGTTATTAAATTAAGTTGTAAATTTCAAATGAAATCACGTGTATATGCATACCGCAATAAATAGACATAACAGATGTCTGAACGAGAAGGTCTTTGAGTGGTATATGTTGCCGGTGTTTACATATGGAACTCAGGCGTGGCAATATTCGAATGTCGATACGTGCTGTTAGCCGTTTTGGCTTTTACAGCTTTATCGGACTCAGGGCTCGCGGATCCGAAATTTGCGAGCTAATAAACTAAAAAAAAATCTTCATCAGATGCTTCACCTGACATATTGTATTAGCTAATTGTTACCTAGTCGGTGGTTACTATTCAGACGTGGTCGTTAACGATGTACTTTATAAGAACGCTCAAGATTAACCCAGAGAGAAATAGAGAGGGCTATGCTTGGAGATTCGCTGCGCGGTCGGGTCAGAAATGAGAAGATTCACAGAAGAGGTCACAGAAGGTCACTGACGTAGTTCGAAGAATTGCTACGCTGAAAACAGTACGTCACTGTATCAATTCCCACCGCAATGTGATGTCGATAAATATGAAGGTCGTCGGTGGAAATCTCAGTCTTCCTTCGAAAACACAGTAGATATCATCTAGTGTAGTATTACACATGCCAATAGACGACAGATAGAGGCATCAGACGTAGTATTCAATAATCTTAATAGCTCGTGAATTCAATATCTCTATTCAGCCAACCTATAGAAGTGAAAAATGCTGACAACGAAAAAATAACATATTGTGTTTTCACATTCACCCTTCTAAAGCTTTTGCATCTATTAGCAATCATCCTGTATATAATACCATCTACTAAAATGCTATGCTGGTTCATTTTAAGCATATAGAGATAAAATAAACGAATACATATATTAAATACTATTAACAATATTTAATTTATAAATGATTTTGGTTCATGTATTCGAAGTTTGAAATAAATTTAACTAATTATGACGTTCGCTTTCTTTAGTTTAAACATGCCATTTTCATGCCCTACGTCGTATTCACTTTTCAATTACTACTACTAAATAGACACAAAAAGTTGACGATAACTTTATAAAGAACTATAAGACAAATAAAATACTATTTTGCAAAGCGAATTTAAAAACTTGACGTATATGTAGATTTGTTTTTTGCAAACTGTTCAGTTTAAAACGATTCTCTGATAAAATTAACGTTGCAACTTTTTTTGTTTATATTCAAACAAATTCAATAAGCGAAGAGAATTCTTATCCTGAAATATTTTAAACTTGTCACTTTATATTTTTCATTTGAACCAAAATGATTGATGGTCAAGTTTCGTGAAGAAATTGTTTTTATAACTGAATGAATGAATGAAATATGAAACCTGCTATCTGATGTCCTTCGTTTTCTTTAAACCAAACCTGTGAGGTCTAAAAACTATTTGTTCCGCGAACTTGTGATAATAGTAAATAAAAAGAAATAGGCTTTATCACAAAGTACTTTTAAAAATTATAATATGTCAGAGCTTTTGGTTATTACCCGGTTATAAAAGAGAAAAGGCTTATGCATTTAGAAGTAAATGTGATGTGCGCGAAATAGCGTGGAAAGCGATAAAATGTTTCTAAAAGCACTTTCTGGAATTTCCACATATTTAACGAAACGCGTGACCGCGAAAATGTACAATATATTTAAAAAATAATGTATAGTTTTATTTACATTTTTATACTAATAATTTTAAATATAGATTGTATTGGATAAACTTTATTTGCTGATTCGATTTAAAAGAAAAAAATAGCACGATCACTAGATAAATACTTAGTTTGGCAGCTGTTAAATGACTTTTATTTTTTGGGCAATTTTTTTCTGGTCTGTCGTCCGGGTAGGGGCGAATAAAAATTCGAATTTCCCACAGGAGCTCTTTACGAAATACAATGGGAAGTAGTCACGGAATGAAACATTAACACACGGTGCTTTCTGCTGTACGTGGATTAATTTTCTTTCTTGACTATTGGTATTTTCAGTATTGTATTTGCAGTTCCTTAAATAGCACTAATCTAGTAATAACTTTAATAATCTACTGCTAACTAAAAGATCATAAATTGTCTAAAAATTTAACTTCGACTGTCTTGAAAATGTAGTAATAAAAGAGTTTCAAATTAATATCACATCATCAAAATGTACCCCTAGTTGGAGTCAAAGTTTTAATTTTATAAATATGTTGAATAACTTCATATACTATTTATGTTAGAAAATTTATTGTACTTTTTTGATAGAGATAGTGATGCAATTATATAAGAATGCTGTAACTAGAGACGGATTGACAAGATAAAGTCGAAACCTACGTAGTGCCTGGATGGAGATTTGCTTAGTACCTGCATAGGTTTAAAGTCGAGGAGAGTGACATGTGACCCTGTGGAGGACCAGACCGTGGCGCACGTGATCACAGGTATTCCTGTATTTGACACAGAGCGTATTGACTGCCAGTTTCGGTTCCAGGAGAGAAAAGAGGAAGGAAACGTCGCCAGGCTGTTAGAACAAAAGAAAAGACGCCACATTTTCCTAGATTATTGTAAAATGATCATAGGTAACGTAATAGAAACATATCCCAGTCCTTTTAGACTTGGGAGAGGAACAAATTGTGAGATAATGTTGTAAAGAATTTAATAAAATAAAGGAAAAATGATAAATAGTTGAAATGTATAACAGTATAAAAAATAAAAGTGAATGAAAAAAACAAAACGAAAAAAAATGTAAAATTAATAGTATGGAGATGAAGGCGATGTAAAAGAGGAAAATAAAGTATGGAAAGGAATGATGATTGCTTACCTAAAACAGGGGTTGTACAAGAGCTCCCCAACAACGAGGGCGATTAAAAAAAACCTACTTAGTTCGCAGAACAGACTACCGCTAGGATCTAAATGTCCTGTAGTGAAGACCATGGCCCTGCAAAAATAGGACGCCCACCCACGAGGTGGACAGACGACCTCATTGACGACGTCTGAACATGCAAGCCGCTTCCAACCGGGATTGGAGTTTACTATTGGAAGGCTCTATGGGCAGGCTTATCTTGAGCAGTGGAAAAGAGTGGCTGAAGTGATGATAGAAACTACTAGAATATAAAAGATTCAAAGTTAGTTGCTGTATTTTTTAATTAAAGTCTGATTAAAATTGCCCTGGTTTGAGTAATCTTAAAATATAAAATTGAATCATTCCAAGGTACCTTTTCAAAACAATAGTTTAATTTTTACGTTTTTAGATTCAAAACAACCAAGTTATAATCCCAAAAGTGGATTCATTTGATGTATTTTTAAAAAATGCAAATACGTTTTTCTCACGTGCTTGTAGTTTGGAATGTGCTTAGAAAAGATGTCTGTTTTAAAGAGATTGAACTGTCGTTGCCAGAGCAACTCGAAATCGTTGATCTAAAACCTGGTTTCCAACGACAAATCGCAATCAGGTGTGGGCATTGAACAAGAACACATTCTTCTGTCGAAAAGTTCACGCTGCTATTCCCAGTGGTCTAATTCCATATTATAAGTGGTGCTCCATTCTTTAAACACAACTAAATAGAACAAAGCACCAAGGGAGTAATGGCTAGTTAGTAAAATAATAGGATTTTTAAAAACAATATTGAATTGATGATGATGAGTGGTATGTCCTTTGAGCTAAGCATTTGCTTTATACACTACACGATAAGTTATTGCTATTCCCTTTTACCGTCAAATAATAATATCAACATCACTGGGACATAATTAACGTAAATAAATAGAATATAATTAAAAGGACAGCTTTAGTAGAGGAGGTTATGATAATTTTTACATTAAAAAAAAAGGAAATGTGATAGACTTCTGAATTTTCAGATAATTAAATTTAGTTTACACAAAAGTACAGGCCGCTTTTATCACGCACCATCTATCAATATCTTAAAACTAATCTGTATTTTCATTGGTGAGGTTATAACTGTAGACTATCGATTTCGTTTGTCTTTTTTTAGTTTCTTTATATTTTGTAGACGGTTCTTATGCAAAAAAATGTTAAATTGCGCTCACTAAAAATTTCCTGAATTTGTTATTTTTGAAGCTTAGAGCGTCAGTTCGCTTTGAACAGCGTTAGTGTTTACCACAAATTTAATTTAACGATTTTACTTTTAATCAATAAATAAAGTGATCACTCTGAAATAAGTTACAATACGGTTAAATAAATTTATTTTTATATAGAAATGCGATAGACCAATAAATAACTTCTCGCAGTACATAGTCGCTGCCATCAATGTTTGTAGACAGTGATGATTCAGGGCTTTGAAACACGTCCGGCCTTATTGGCAAGCTCCCATCGCTCATTGAACCATGAAGAGGGGCACTATCTGGATACTTTTTCGCGATTGAACAGAATGAGGAGATTCGTAGACGAACAAAATTAACTGATTCCAGCGATTTGGCAAGTTGAAGTCCACTCATAATGCTAAGTGAAGGTAAACAGCCGAACTTATTGAGGTCATTGAAAGATGCTGGATGCAGGCCTGTAACCGGTCCTGGTAGAAACCTTAGGGGGAGGCCTGTGTCTAGTTTACGCCTGTAATAATGATGATTCGGGACCAAGAGTATTCTATATACTACTTCCGTTGCTTTAAGCATATTTGTGTGCAATAATAAATCAGCTGTGCACACATGCTAGCTGAATGACTTATTAAAAGGATTAAAAAATATATAGTATAATTTCTTAATCATCACAGCACATTAAGGCACATGATTATTTTTTATATTAATTAAACTGTGGGTTTAAAAATTATTTATGATGTTTCACCAATTTTATGAATATTTATTAGTCATAAATTAATTTTAATTTTATAATACTTTTTTTATAAACTTAAAAAGTCTACAACAATTTGAAATAAAAGATTGTTAGGGAAAAAAGCAAATAATTGTTTTGTGTTGAATCTGAATGGGCTGGAGAGGAATATACAAAATGAGTGGAGTCATTCAACACACGTTGATTACACAAACTCAATTAGTATCGGGCACAGTTAGATTGTGAGGCACTCGCCGGCCCTTTGTTCGCACGGCCTCTAATCAACTTGCACAAACGGCGTGCGGGTATTTAGGAGTGCGGATGGAGGCGGCGAGAGTTGCTCGCTCATGACTTCTGTCTACTATCACGGCTGTTCAAACTAGCAACTAGCATCGGGACTTAGCCATTATTCATTCATTCACGTCAGCCGATAGACGTCTATTGGTAGTCTTTGGTCTGCCCTAGATACCCTTACCCTACCTAGGCTTACCTGCGCCACTACTACTATTACTTAGATCGAGGTTTCCTCGTGAGGTCCCTTGAGTTTGATTACTTTATGGGGCGTCCGCCGAAGCAATCTAAGTATTCGGCGACATTCCAATCCAGAGAAATAGTATAATGTAGCAGCCCAAAATGCAGCTTCTCCGAAAGGACCCGCTACCTTAAAATAGGCAAAGGCAAAACATCTTCACCGCCCTGTCTTCTTGAAGCCGTAGAATCTGCAAATGCCATTTGGGTAGCAGCGACAGTCTAGTCCAAAAATATAAATAAAAATCAATGTTAAAATATTAAAGAGCTGCCGTGTATAAAATTGGGAACTACTTATTTTAGTAATTAGTCGTTGTTAATTATTATCTCATTAAATAAATAAAATGACATATCTGAAATACGTATTTCATTCATTTATTTTATTCATTGGAGTGCAACAGACCGATAACTTCATAACACAATATCTTTTGGGGTAGCTAATAACATCGTGTCACCGCTACTGTTCTATTGTTGTAGTCTGATACTAGATTATAACAGTCGCATAGTCAAGCTCGGCGCGAAACCGAGGCCTATCTCCTGCAGTGATTGCTTATCAGCTGAAATAATTGTGATGATAAGAATGTAATTTTTTGGAATTTTTATCATTAATTTACATTTGCCATATATTTTAAACAGAAAGCAAATTTCTAATCAACTGGCCAGTAACAAATGTAGCGCTTAATTACTTTGTCCAGTCGTCATCGTGTCGCACGCACGATCAGCTTTAATTTAAATTGATGCAAACTATCCACTTCATTAAAACTACTGCAACGAATAGAATTCTATGCTCTTAACTCTCTAAAATTAGTTCTCTTTTATACCACGTAATGCACTTTTCCCATTTTAAGTTTAATAACGATGAATTCATTATTACTGATTCAGATTCATTATTATTTGTCGGTATCTTTATCGTTTGTTATAATTTATATAAAATAAGGTTAAAGTTCTGCGAGTAACAATCACGAGTCGATAGATGTGGTGTGGGTTGCCTTGTTAGTTGGATCAACGACATAGTCAAGGACGTGAAGTCTCTGGATGTGGGCAGCGCGAGACCAATCATCGTGACGATATTTGGTGGAGGCCTATGCCTTGCAAAGTGCTTCCAAAATGCTTTGAAAAAGAAGAAGAAGTCAATTATTTGAGAATCCAAAAAGAACCTAGATGTTATTACTATTTCTTAAAATATTACTATTCGGGTTTCCGTGTCGGTAATAACTAAATTTGCTGTTAACGACTTCGGTTCCTGCCCGACTTGTAATATGTCAATTTATACAATTACTTTTGCTGTCTTTGTATAAAATAGTGACCGATATAAAAATTAAACTCGTAACGTGACTTAAATTTCGTCTTCAAAAACTTAATTGATCCTTCACGCGTGTGAGTGTACGCATGTATAGTAATGTTTCTTTTGTTTTGAAGGTCTATTTTTAAATAAATCTTATAATAGTTATCAAGAGGTTTTGATAGAAATATATGAAACTCGGTTTGTTGACTTATTTACATAGTTGATATTACAATAAACATACATCAAACATTGATAAATTTCATTTAAAAAGAGCCACTGTTGAATGACTGGCCGGCTCTTCTTAGCAGATCACCACTCAGAGCTGATAGTAGCTTATTAATAATAATGTTAAAATAATTGACAATTTTTTTAATAGGAAGGAAGAAAAAGATGATTAGAAGCACAAGTTTTTCTAATAAAACTTTAATTTTCAAAATTATGAAACAATAATACATTTCAAAAAGAATGAAAGGAATTCACGACAACTGATCTGACCGAAGCATTCTCTGTGTAGATAGTGGGAATTCTTATCCTGCTTGCATGTTTGCAGAAGCAACGAAAATACTCCAGGTAATACAAAACTGTATGACTTCAAACACGTTACCGACGCGCCGTAAATTGCTTTGTCTGGAATTGCTTTAAACCGCTCCGATAATTCGGGACAAGGAATGGAGTAGAACTTTGTGTGATGGAACTACATTTGAGCACACCGTTCCTTTATTTAGCCGAGCTGTAATGCTTTCAATTTACTTGAATGTATGTTAAAAGCGACGGTTATAAATTTGCCTCGGACTGGAATCTGGTGGTTCTGTTGTATTTATAAAGTGTAGATAAAGATTATTAAAATTTGGTTTTGATACAAAAACATAGGCAAACATAATTTTGATAACGCCAAATAACTGCAATTTGCTTTTCCTTTAAAGAGATAAATAAAAATTTAAAGAATGTGAAATGTACCCGATATGTCTCTTCATACGCCTTTTGTCACTATTTTCTTTTCGTAACATTCACAATCTGATTTATTACATATGTAAACAAACTGACGGATAGAGATTTTGTTATTAAAGAAGATCGTTACTAACAGACTTCTAGTTAAAAAAAGACACAACATTTTCGTGGCTATTTACAATGAAAATATTTTTGAGTGATAGGTCGAATGAATTTTTTGTTTTTGCAATATGTGAACGGACGCTTCAAACATTTTTGAACCGGAATAATACTAGATATTTTTACTCTTCTTATAAATACTTAGATCTTTCGATATTTGTTAATATTGCAGACCATAAATACATTTTTGTATAAATTCAAAAACAAATGATAGCTAATGTAACTAAATTAATGTGTTTTACTTTTAAGTCTAACAAATTTTCCCTGTTCAATTATGTAGCTAGTACGGCTGTTAGTGAAACAAAATACTACATATAACGTTCTCATTTGATTATAGTGCTTCTAAAATTGCATTTGCCTATATGAAATTCAATATGGATTACTGCGCTGTTTCACGGCATATTATAATTAAATGGACTACATTGTTTGATCGCTCGCTTATACGTATTATATTATATAAATATATTTCTTTTAAAACTTTAATACCTAGTCAATTTATTGAAAATAATTATAACAATGCCAAGTGGTATATTGGCAAACTGGTGGTTAAACTGTGATCTGCTATTTTTATCATCACTCCTACAAACTGTGAAGGATACCATTTAAATGTGCTAAATAAATGCGACAACGAACTCTAGAGACTGGTTACTAAGGTTAGAATAATAATAGAAAAAAGGGAAGATAGCTTTCATGAAATATTTATGTATATTTTAGATTATATTATTTACTATAAAGGAAAAAAGGAAGAAAGATTCAATAACGCATGAAATGCACTCTAAAAAACCAAAAATGCGATAAATTCGGTGGAGAATAAAGAGAAAGACTTAAATAGAATTAACTAGGAATGAAAATTGCAACTAAAGAACCTGTTCTTCATTCAATGCGTTGTCATCGACGCGTTAAGTACTAATTTATGAAAGAGTACCAACTTTTTGGATGAAATTGATAAAATTGAAGAAGCCCTTTACCGTCTGAAAAACCAAGACAAGAAAACAAGCAAAGCTTATAGCCAAAAGTAGAAAAAGTATTAGAATTAAATCAAACAGTGTCCAAATAAGAGGCTGCAGATAAAACCTATATGAAGCGCAATTGATGGCAAATTATTAGTTTAAAATTTAAAAATTTCATGCATTTTAGCCCAACGATATTAAACATCATAGAAACCTTAACGGTTGTAAGAAATCTAACGTATTAAACCTGTATTAGTAATACAGGTTTTTTTTTAAATTAAAAATTGTACCAATGTTATAAATCTAGACAAAGGTATATTTTTATCGTCATAAAAATAACGTTAAAACCCTAAGCACGCATCTTGAAATGTTACGTCTTAAGCCAACAAACCTCCTTTCACCTAAAGGTTGACTTCTAATGCAGATGTCAAGATGAGCTAGAAACCTAAATAAATGTTGTTCCATTTTTGTACTAAACGCGCACTTTTAGCGGTGAAAAATATGCAAAGAATTTTCTAATGATCATAATGAAATAGATTTTACTGTTCTCTCTAACACCAGAACAAAGATACACTTGTAAATTCAAAATACGTTGCATTGCCATTACATTGTTTGAACTAATCTTAGTAACAAAATTATACCACAGAGAAATGTACTTATTTGAACAAAGCGACTGGTTCATTGCGATTATACAGAAAGCGGTTTTCAGATGGGAGTGGATAAGCGCTGTGATAAAATAGCTCATTAACGTTGAGTTTAATACTAAAACCCGAGTGCCATTAAGAATTGAATAATTAACATATTTTTCTCGCTTCTTAATCTTTTTTACATGGTACGCTTAAATCTTTAATAAATCTTCAAGTCAATAAAAACAGTTTATTAATCTATTTTTACATATCTTGTCGAAAATATGTGAAAAAATTACGATTCTCTTTCGCCAAAAATATGTGACCATTAAATATTTATTCAAAATTTAAAAACGTCGTTTTACTATTCGGTTAATGGAAAATAATTAACATTATCGAAATGTAAATTTTGATAAAATTGAATTGAGAATTTATGAACAAGTTTTCAAATATTGCATAATGCTTTGCTTATTGATACAAGTAACATTGTTTGCTTTTGATCAACAATATATTCGATAACAGGTTAATATAGAACATCGTATTGTATGATTTTAATAAGTGAAATTATTAAAGATCTAGCTGAAGATGATTGCAAACTAATTAATAAAAATGGTGTGTAGTTACTATTTGTTAAATAACAGTTAATACACCAGGCCGTTTTCATTTTTGATATTGATTTCACGGACCCTTCCGCTCCGTGAACGCAGTACCGACGAAGTAAAAGCCTTAAAAAGTCTAACAGCATTAACATCATCAGAAACAATACTATACAGTTTTGTTATCGATGATAGTTTTGATGTTAGTAAAAATCATTATCATTATTTTAGTTATCGGATATCCGCTGCTCTCAGACTTGCAATAAAAATGCCTTCAGTATCTTCCAACGATTTAAACAACAAAAGATATTATTAATAGTAATAATATAATTAGAAATACATTTTTTTACGTAATCAATTATGAAAACATTTATAAACGTAGTAATTTCGTTGTTAATCCTTTTACGTAAAAGTTAATTTACAATGATGAAGATAGAAAGAATACACTGTTCTACTTTATTATAGTCCTCCACAATTAAAACTTTGAACGGCTAAAGTTTTTTTGCTATTTAAAATTTGTAAAAATGATTTTGATTCTACTGCTAAAAGATATGCTAATATATGCCGCTTTTACAGCAGTTTGGTTTTAATGAGCTTATTTCCTTGCGGAGTATAAATTACTAAAACTACTGTACGATGTGGTGCTCTATTTAAATATTTAAGTTTAAAACTATAGTTTAGAATGCCTGTCACAATTTTAAGGCTAGTTTCATTTAGTGTCATTTTTTAAAAATGCGGAAAGGTCCCTCATTTATTTTGTAAATTCCATGCAACAATGTTGAGAATATTTAGAAACTGCTTCATTTGATTACAACGCGTTAACAGATTTATGTGTTCCATTTATTTATTTTTTGTTTATATTTTTTGATTCGATTTGGTGGTTGCGAACGGCACAAGATACGCGTTCATCGTGGAAATCTTTGGGACCTATCACTTGTAATTGACATCTATTATTTGACGTGATGATTTTATCAATTTAATTTTATTATAATTGATTATTAAATAATTTGTTCCAAACGCACAAATTTACATTATTTGGAGCTCCCAATCTTTCAGGAAAATTCATCTTAGGCCGTAAAACAAAATAAAAAGATCACCAAGGTTTTCTTATCCTCTGTACATCATTCTGTCAAATTGTTATAAGAGCAAGGACACTTGAAGGAAATCTATAAAAAAGGTGCAGGCAGTTAGACAGCGGAATTCACAGTCTTCATCCAGAAGTAACTGCCTGACACAAAGGTTTTTAATTTATCATAAAACTTTACAGAATAGATTATTAACCCTAAAACTCAGGACTAATATGCGACTTAATGGTTTTTATTACCCATTACACAGATTTTAGGCATTTCGTAAATCAGTTTTATAAATTATTATTTTATTCGTATTTTTATAAACTATTTATATACTTGATAATAAGTAAAATATGCCTGCCTTTAGTTTTAAAACTAATTTCGTTATAACAAGGAATTTTCCTGCCGCTGCATTAATTAGATGTTACGGCGTCCGGGCTGCAACCTTCTACTAATTTTAAATAAGATTGGCACGGCAAACCGCGTTTAATTAGCAACAATGGAAATTAATAAGTTCTCCGTTACGATTACATTTTGGTATGCTTATTATTAATATGTTATTGGTTACAAGTCTTCAACAAAATATGCAAATGACTCTACTACTGAACTAAATTTAACTATTACTAAATTAACTTTAATAAAACACACTTAAAAACGACGTAAATTTTAAAAATGTACATTAACTTTTTTATTAATTATTAGCCATAAAAGAAATTGTAATAATAGTTATAACTTTCGTCTGTTAATATAATTATAACAACAGATGTGTAATTAGAATTACGTGTTTGCTATTAATGTAAATTCCCCCAACGGGTTCCTATAAGGGCCGGTGGAAAGTAGCCTGCATCCAGTGTCTTCCGGAGGTTTTAACAAGTTAGCCTGACCACCATGCGGCGATGGACATTATTGGTTAATGACGATGATTGGTAACAGCTTTAAAGGGATGAATTTAAGGTATACATTGACATAATTGTCAGCGAGAAGCTATAAAGCTTTTAACCCTTATTTCCAATCAACCTGCATAATAACACATTACTGTGATCATTATGAAATTTGATTGAAATACGACAAGCCAATAACTTTTGGCAATACAATTTACAGGAGCAGAAAGTAAACGAAAATTAATTTTAATATGTAGTTATATGAATTTTAAAATCTGTTTTTTTACTATAATATATAAATGTTATTTTTTAAAACCATTTGCTTTCGGATAGGGTATACTTTACATTCATTGACAGCAATGGAGCTATACATTCAGCCCTTTATAGCTTTTACATCTATATCAAATCAACCTTTATAATTATTGATAATTAAAGGAAGTATATATATTTTTAAAACGAAAAAAAAATATAAAAAAGGAAGTCTCTTACGGAAGCGTGGATATATATTTTGATTATAAAGATGCAAATTCTTGTATTGGCATCTTTATAATCAAAAAAAAAAAAAAATATATATATATATATATATATATATATATGTCGCTTGCAACATTTATTTCTTTAACAGTGCCGTGCGAGTAACTTCGTTTTAAGACGCACCTTGTATTGTTATTTTAACCTTGGAATTACCTAAGTACAGAGTGGTGTTATGTTGAATCAATTGTAAAAGAAAAAAATTGTCACTACCGAATTGTTTTAATTTTAAATATTTCAACGCTAGATTCAATTTTAGAACAATTATTTGTACCAATAAACTTTAGATTTTTAATTATTATTTAATTTATATAGGGTACAATATCAACTTGCACTATCTCACGTTCCGTTAATTGAAAATTTCATTATCTCCTAATCCAGCGGTGATTAATTTTGTTGCAAGCTTATCTTGTAACTTCATGGGTATTCGAGTTAGATTATAAACCAAAGAGTGGAACAAAAATTTTAAAATAAATGTTAGTCTGTATTTAAGTATGTATAGTGACCGTATTTATTAATGTAGTAATAGTGATGGTGATAATAAGATAATAATTATCTTAATAATAATTATATGTAGTAAAGATTTTATTTAATTTACAAATCTAAAATAGTTAGAAGTTTTATTTAATTTTAATATTTATATATTACCAATAGTCTTAATTTGAAATCTTTATAATGTGCATGCATAAATAAATATTAACCGAAATAGTTATTATTTAACATAATGCACTCACTGAAAATGGTATTTGTAAATGTAAATGTTGTATAACGTTTTAGTTTGTCAGTATTTATTTATTGATGTTTAAATATTTATATATCATTATATTTATAATTGTTTAAATATTTATATATTAATATTCCTGTGTAAATTTATAATGTTTAAATATTATAAATTTACATGGGATTATTAATAGAGACAATAGGTGTACATTATGAGAAGAATTCCAGAAGTGCTTAGTTTGATAGAAAATAGTATCAAACTCCTTCACCTTCCGCTTAAAGCAATGAATGTACCCAACGCGCTCTGGTTAAAGAAGAAACCAGAACAAATACAGACGGAATTTTATGTTTACACAATTATCATAGTCAATCACAATTATTAAATTACACATTTTTGTTTAATAAACTTTTTAAATATCTTCTTCGTTTTTTTTATTTGGTCTTGCGCTGCATGCATCCGGTGACTTCCCACAACCTTAACTACGTCGTGTTACCACTACCTTACCCATGCTGCGTCTACCAGCTCGTGGTCAACCCTTGAAAATCTTTCGGTCCCAATAGCCAACGGTTGCATGAGCGATGTGATCCGCTCACTGCCACTTTAGATGAGCAATTCTTCGAGCTAAAGTCGGTAACTTTGGTTCTTCTACGGATCTTCTCATTTTTGATTCGATCTCGCAGGAAAACTTCGAGCATATCTCTCTCCCATATCATCTATTCCCCATTGCTTTTTGTGTTGTATTGAGCCATATAATGCGTAAGCGTCTACGTCTTGGATGTAAGTCCTCTTACGAATATAAGTCGTCATCGGAAATATACATTGGTCAAAGATCTTATCTTCAGACATTATTGTATTTTGGACGAGATGTTTCGGAGCTTCCCGAACGCTGCCCATTCGAGTTTTTAAATTTATCATAAGATTATTCATATACATTAGACGGGAGTGTAATATATTGTTGTTGTGTGATTAACGACGTTATCTTTATTTTTAGTTCTAACATAATGTACATTGTCATTTTTATTACATTTATTCTTATGCACTTATATCTATATCTAATAATTATTTTATTTTTTTCTTTAATAATGTAAACATTTATTAATTTTTATAATTAACTTGAGGCAATGAATGTTATACATAAAAATAAATTTTTAATAAGGAATCAAAAAATAAACATTTTTTTAGTAACAGATTATTTAATTAAATTATAATCATAAGGTAGCTTAATTAATCTTTATTAAATGAGTTGATGTAATGTTGATATTCAAAGTAAGATTATTCCAATTACTTGTGTGTCGTAAGTAGGAAAAAATGAATATGAAAACAATTTTTACAAAAATCAATCTAACCCTCCTCGACAACGGATTAATAAAAATACTTGGCATTTTTATCGCGATCACATGATTTTTATTCAACATTTTTTTTGTAACTTGTGCCCAATGTTAGCAAGAAGGTGCAAGCCAGGGTTTTAAAATTTAATTACATACAAAATCCTTGCTTATGTCCTGTATGCTGCGCTTACGAATATGTCTTTCTCTTCGATACTTAATAAGTCCTATTTACATTATACCTACATAAAATAGTGTAGAAAGTAAAAAATTGCACAAAGTATTACAAATTTTGTGTTTCATTTCCTGTATCATGTCATCATATATATAAAAGTAGCGGCATAACTCATTATTAATTTTCCGTAAATATTTACTTTTTTAATATTGTATATTTGATGAATCACAATGTATAGCCTGCGTATAAATAAATAAGTAATTGAATCACCATCGTATTTGGATTGGCGGAAAGTATAAACGTCGCTTCGGTGCTCGCTTTAAAGGAATTTTTTTAAAAAGGTAGCAGCAGCAGATTTCATAAGTTAATTACTATTTCAATGATTGAAACATTTAAAGTATTACGGAAATATTCCATTAAGGTATATTGATGTCATTTGATAATATAATATTATACCTGGACTGACAAAGTCTCTGGTAATTAGAAGAATTTTTATATGATAAGTAATATATTTTATTCGTAGGTAATAAATACTAATTAATACATACGAGAGACATAATTTGCTATTGGTTAAAAAATTGATGTAATCAAAGCATAAGCAAATAAACCCAAAAGTCTCGAAACAAAATAGTTCAGTGGCCAGTTAGATCGACGTTGCACAAAATTGGTATTAAATATGTATAATGTTTCACTCTTGGTTAGATTTTATAATGCCCCAGGTCCAAATGAAGCGTTTAATTAAGATATCGATTTAATTAAAATACATTAATACACAAAAGAGGTATTTTGTATATTGGTCTGTGACAAGTTACTCGTAATCGGAAGAATTTTACAGTTAATGAAAATTATACGACTAATATGTATTTATTATACACATTTTATCTGCAGAAAAACCTTGCAAAAATTCTACTGTAGGTCGTTATAAAAGCAACTTAATAAACGAAGCAATCTTACTTTAAAGTTCTCTTGAATCTCTTACTGTTAAAACTGGTAACTTTACCTGTTTCTTTGTGAAGCTACAAATAGCCAATGAAAATATTATTTTAAATGAAGAATCATTCTAGATTATATACAAATGCTAGGGCTACCTTTTCAATAAAAACAGTTCGAATAAAAAAGATTGACGTAGATTGCGATAATTATTGCCCCTGTTGAAAGTCATACATAACTAAATTGATTTATATTGAATAATTTAGCAATATATAAACATGAATTTGTCCGTATATATTCAATAGTATTGTAGGTACAAAATATCTTTTAACATAGAAAAACTATTCTTAAACAATAATGTACTTCTAAACCAATATGTCAGTAAAGCAATTTATTTGCAAATTGCTTGAAATATGAAGATAAAAGAAATATAAACTTTGAAACTTGATCAATAGTTTCAAAGCTTTTAAGTAACCCGCAGCCCTTACCCATTCCCTTGCAAACTTTTCCTTTGAAATTTGTTAAGAACGTAAACGTTGTTTAACGGATATAAACTATTTCAATTTTGAATAAAATTAAATAATCCCATTGAGCTAAATATTTTATTAATGTTAATACCAATGTTTTGTACGCATTTTTCTTTAAAGCTTAAAAATTTTTTTGCTAAATAATCGATATAACGCTTCGAACAAAACTAGTTACAATCAATTATTTGTAAATATTTTCTGTAACAATTGTGAATATCCTAATTTAAATTTTACCGGGTAGGCACAATAACCTAAATTCATTCTTGTTTACGTTATAATTCTTTACATAACACGGTATAAATTGTTTGTAGAGTATGTAAAAAACATATTTATTATATGGCCTCGATCACAACGCAAACCACGGGTAAAAAGATAATTATGTTGTAAACCGGGTGAAATCATTGTGTGTAGCAAACGAGCCCGTACATTATAATTAATTTTAAAATAATAATGCACACTACATATATATATAGAAGCTATAAATGCCAACGTGCAAACAGTATTTGTAAAAGCCAAAAATAGATGATAATCTAGCTTATGACTCATTAGGTTGAGTTTAAATACAACGCAAATAAATAATGAGTTAATAACATTATAAATTATGTGTTATTTTAATAAGAAGTACAGTGGGTTAAAAATAGTAGTATATTTTTCCATTGCCCAATTATACTAATATAAATTATAAAGCCATGTTCACATTGACCAGTTGAAATCATCTTTTCAGAAAGCACATACGGATGTGTTTTTTGTCAATTATGAAAATAAACCTTATTTATTGATTACGAGGCTTGGCTAAAGTAAATGACAACTATGAGTGACTATTTTATTTACGAATTTTCTTTTTACCCCTTTTTTAATTTTCTGATTTTTAACAAATATACACAAGGTGCGTTATTCTTTAATTGCAATAAAATTATTAAGCACACCTGATATATTATTTGACGCTGCGCAAGTAAGAAGATTCCATCGAGAGCAATGTAGTGTTAGGTCGTAAAACCTTTACAGAGGCCGGTACTCCAAGGTGTCATATCGTAAACTTTGCATTAACGGTTCTCTAGAGAAGGTGGGCTTTTCGGTTTCGAACATTATGCATTAACCATTATCTGATAGATATAATGCATCACGTAAGAACCCATTTTTCAAGTAAATAATTTATTTCTGCATTAAGCTAACAGAAGATGAATAATTAACACGTGAGCAACCAGGGGCAATTACATTAAACAAAAAATAAAATATCATTACATGTTATATTAAACAAAAAGTTGTAAAAAAATCCTGCGAACGATTTTTGTGTGATGATAAAGGTGTATTACCACTGTACTGAGGATATTGTGAAAATTACAACAAAAACCCGTCCGGGTTTGTACTGGCCTCTTCTCAAATTATGGCGATTTATAAACCTCCTTACTTTTAATTTAAAGCATGCCTTTAAAGGGGAGCTTGATATGATCTTAGTTTTTTTTATCAAATCGGTTTTCTTTCACATTCTTATCATGACGTATACAAATGGTCACTTTTTTGTCACATACCGACACTACTTACATATTCCGTTTACAAAATTACATGGTTTGCACGCGCATATTTTAATCCTCTACTGTAATCGAGCACAAGGATTAAGAGTAAAGGTTTAAAGTTAAACATTGTGACAAATTTGGTGGCCGCCTGACTCTGTCAGACGTATAAGCGGATGCTCCACGGAGTGTCTGGAAGCATAGGACTTCTACTTAGGATGTCACTCGCGACGCCTTATTCATACTGGGGACCTCCAAGATGGCCAAATCAGTTTAGTTGCTTTAATTAGATTATGTCTAATTACCTATATTTATATGTTCAGGTTGTCCCAAAATTATTACTAAACACAATGTGAAAAAACACGCAACAAAAATTTTTTTTAGAGCTATCCGCAACTTTTTTTCTTTCGCGGCGAACTTCCATATACGGTTCTCTTCTGTTGCAGGACAACGATGTGCCGAACGTACAATGATTCGATGAGTGAATGAATGAGATTTAACGTCTAAAGCTTTAGTTTTATTTAAGACTCGTCATATTTAGTACTAGCAATTACTAACGATATTATTTTCGTTTCCTTTTGTAATATATTTCTTATGAGGGTCTAATTATTACATATTAATCTGCTTTTCTCACTTATTTACTGCTGCATTTATTTACATCACAAATATTGTACACGCCTCAAATACGCAAGCGTACCACATTTTTTTATTTATTTTTATAACTATTAATTGTACCTTTTTAATTTATTTGCATTTGGAGTGCCTTTCTAAATAAATAAGCAAAAAGTAAATATCGTTTTTTTTTTTTACTTTTTGTCCAAAAATTTGTCTAGTTAAATAGCTTTTGCAATGCCATATAGGAAACTGATACTCTATCACTTTGTATGTACTTTGTTTCTTACGTAACTTCTTTCAATGTTGGGAAAATTTTTGAGACCAGTTCTTATCTTTTTAGGAAACATGAGCAGCGTCAAAATTTTAAACACACTGCACATTTGACAAGGAATTTATGTATTTTGACTAAGCAAAATAGTTTCAAATTTCGCAATTTAGCTACTTACCTATTTAAAAGGAATATGCAGTGAAATAAAATAGAGTTTGTGTGGCTTCTAAAATGTTCCGGTGGAGGAAGATTTTCTATTTCACGCTGTTTTACTCCAACATATCTCTCTAGAACTCGGGTAATACAATGAAAAAATAATTTTACCTCACGTGCATTAGATAGCGTATTCACTAGAAGTATTATCCTATTTCGGCTTACTCAGGTTTAAAGAACTAAGCTTTGTCTTTTGTACGGCGTAAAAAATATTTCTAACTTTATAATTATCTTTGAATGCCCTATTTCTAATCAATATGTATAATAACTCCTACTAACTGAAAAATATTAACATTAGAATCATTTTTAATCTTTATATTTTGATTCATAGTAATTATTAGATCGTCACAATTCTAATTATAATTGTAAAGCTTTAGTTAACTATAATTGCGGTGATGTTTGGAGGAGGCATATGCGTTGCAATGGGCACGTATCGATGGATATGGTGATGATGAATTATAGTTATTGTTAATTAATAATTATTGTGTTACCACAATTATAATTATTCATAATAGTTGCAGTTAATTAATAAATAATATTCAGTGCTTTAGTTTTGCCTGTAGTATTGTGTAATTAAGCAGACAAAAGGACGCAATCGCTTAGATCGAGGGTCGCCTGCAATTGTAATTTACGGTCGGAAATTCGTCTGTAACATGTTCACGGGATGTGGGAAATGAGAATACTCTTGTTGTTTCTCGCACGTGGCTCTTGTTTAATAAATAATATTTCGTTGCCCATAAAGAAACAAATACTACTACAGTTATTACAACCAATATTTCATCTACCTTAAGTAACTATTATTTGTATTTGGATTTTTTCTATTTCTCGACGAGAAATCACAGCTAAATCCAGCATTTGCTGATCTTTTATATTCAAACTCAAAATATCTTTGATTTAGTTTCGTGTTGTCGATTATTTTTACATGTAAGTAGTAAGCCTTCATCACCTTGGAATGCCGATCTGTTGAGAAGAGGTACCAAGAAACTTAACAGTAGCTCTTTTATAATGTAATTTAATAATTTTTATGAGTACATTTTAATAACCAGCCATGAAAATGGGTTAACAAAGAAAACTCCACACACTTTGATAGACCAATAACTTCTGAATGCTTAAATATAATTTATTTAATAATATACTTGTAATTTTAATTTTAAATCTAAGAAAAGGAGGCTCTAAGGCCTTGTGTACTTTATTATAAATATTAGAGGAGCTAAGTTTACATATAGTTTTAATTTTATTTAATATTCTTTATTGTGCATGTAATATCATAAACTTAAAGTTATTACAAGAGACAATTTTTTACACACAATTAACATATGAATACTGAAGAAAGAGAAGTAACGGATAGTCGACGTGTACTCAATATGATATAGTTTAGAGTACAATTACGAATTGTATAAAGTACTCAAAGAGATAAATACTTATATACATTTACTTATATTATTATACACATATACACCATTCTTATAGAAAATCTGCAGGAGAGGCCTACGTCCATTAACGGACATTCTGCGGCTAAAAGGATGACATACATTGAAATACATATTTATAAATACAACTGTAAATAAATCAATTAAAAAATTGTTAATAAGTTTAATCTGTAATAAGCTACTACACCGATTTGTTTCTATATGAAAAGATCTGGAAAAAAAAGTACAGCTTCCGTTATTCGACCGTGTCATTTACATGTCTCAAACCTTGGCCAATTACATCAAAAAAAAAATTAAGCAAAATTTCAAATCCGATACAATACAGACGGTTGGTTTTTGTACAGACACTTTAACCTTAACTGTTATTCTACATTTAACGTCTTTTAACAGCATATTTTTATTTTATCTTTCACAGCTTAAAATAAAAAAAAATATAGAAGGGGATATATAGAAGTGCAAAGTTTTCTGGGTGTTTATTTTTAGTGTTCAATAACAACAGTGTTATAATTTTCAGTGGTTTGAGTTTGTCAATAAATAAAACTAAACATATTTAGAAGACAGTTTTAAGCAAAGACGTTAGCACTTTGTACACGTGACTCTGGCCTCTTAAGTTGAAACTTAGACAAAAAGGACTCTTAATTGCTTGTAAATATTATTATAAAGATAGGGAGAATGATTACATAAATAGTCACGGGAATTTCGTTATAGTTCATAGTCATAGTACATAGTTATAGTGTATAGATAAGTGCAATATTTTCTTTTAGATATATTGCTCTATTTTGGTTAAAGCCTGTATAATATGAGAACAATCTTTAATATTGTCAGATAAATATTAAAATTTACATTAATGGTTCAGTGTTTGTAGTTAAAAAAAAGTATTAAAATCTCAAGTTCGCGAGAGTAGTAATTTATTATGTAGTTTATAGGGATTAAAGCAAGCGGCAAGAAAATGGAGCAAGTAGATCGATGAGGTTTTAATGTATAATATACATTAAGATAACTTGTATTATGAATTTTTCCACTTATATTACTTTTTTTACTTACATACTTATATAAGTATTATATATGGGAACCGAAATACATAAAAGTGCCAAGTTATTTTCAGAACTTTATTAGAAATTAAAAATAACCTTTTTGATTCGTGTTTTAATATTGACTTGGAACACACATCACTTCTTAGCTGATTGTGATTGAGATTTGGGTGCTGCCGAATTCATTGTCATAGCCACGGGTATTGCAGCGTCCAAAGAGTTAGTCTCGATCGGGTATCGAGACCAGACAACGACGCAACTCGATGACGACCATCGGTCCAACACAAACACACTCCCCTGATTTGACTAACATTTGGTGACGTCGAATTTTTCGCGTGCCGTCAGAAAGGTATCATGCCGTGTTCTAGTGAGAAACTCTGATATCGTAATGTTCTGGCATTACCCTTTGAGCTTCGTCAGCACCATGAACGTTTCTGCATCTCTATGGTGTAGACGTTACGAGATAATGTGTCGATTTGTAGTTGCAGCATGGTTAGAGTTTGGGTAATAAACATGCGAAACGAAGCGAACTCCACTGCTATCCCCGAAAAATTGCTTGGCGTATTTGGCACAATTATTTAATATATACTTTACTTAATACATACATCTCTATTAAAAAAGGGAAATTGTACTTTCGTAGTACAGAATTTGTTGTGTGTACTAATAATGTACATCGAAGTGGTTATCGTGCATGATCCTTGCGTAATTGTTATGAATGTACTCAAATGAATAAAACATTCAATTTGTGTATTAATTACAGCCCCGAATACCGTCCAGAAGCTTTGTAAACAAGTGTCTAAGCGTTCTGCAATAAATAACAAGTTGTATTTAGATTTTTAACATTAAGAAACAAGAAAACCTTTTACTTAACTGTCGTTACTGGAGTATCAACAAATCCGAAACGTCAGCGTCCGTAACCCATTTGTTCGACCAAAGTGACCGTATGAATATTGCAGAATCTTCTACGCGCTGCAGACGTCGAATCACTATTTCATTATATTCCCGCATATACAGTCCATTTCGCTCCCGGGAAACGCTCTATAGAGTCGCTATAGTGACTGAAGTCTTCTATTTGGAAAAGGATTTGTTGCCTTTTCGTAGAGAACTAAGTAAATGTAAAATTTCTTTTAAAGTTAGAAAATTCTATGTATGTGTACTAGAAAATTTATAATCATATAAAAAGATATTGTTATAGAAGGTGTATAAATACTCGTACAAAAAGTATCAAGGCCTACAGTAGAAATTTGTGATTTTAATCATAAATAATAGTGAGATCGTCATCATCATTTCAGACCCAGGAACTACTGAACATAGACTTCCCTCATAGATTTGTAATTGTGAGATAGCTTAAGTTATTCTAGAACTAACTTGTATATTCTATCATAAGAAGTACCTCGAATAAGTGAGTGAGTGAGTAAGGCTTGCGATAGTAGGTCGCGAGTTCGATTCCCGGGATACAATCTTAACATTTTTCGCGAACAAGATCTGGATAGGCAGCAGTATCTTCTGCATACGATACCTTCGCACTGCAATCGCCTACACGATTTTGGTACTTCCCCTTGTGGTTATTGTTGTGATTTATTTCATTTTATTTTTATATTCATTATCTAAACTTGACAATTTGTAATCAGTCTGTAAACTTTCTTCAGACATTAAATAAATAAATTAAAATGTATACAGGTGTAATGTATCGTAGGTGTAAATAAAATGTATGCACAAAGGGATATTGGTGTTTAAATTTAAGCGAAAGATGTCAACTGTAACTAGTTAATTGACACCAACTCGCAACTGAGACGATGTTCCCGCCAACGGCCTCGTTATCCCGACTCGGCGTAATGAAGGACTTGTTAACAGCACTGGATAGTTGCAAATACTACGTCGTTCTTGCGGCTGTGAGCAGCTCCATTGAAACTGTCAATATTTTTTTAAACAGATTATCAGCACGAGTAGAGCGTTTACACGATAAAAGTCACAATGTTACTGGTTTGACGGTTTGTTTTCATATACATATATTTATTTATCTCAATTAAGTACACAATCAGCCAAATTGTAAGCATTTTCAAAAGTTTCGTATAACTTTACACAAACTTAAATATGTTTGCTTATTGTAGGCAGCCCTGGACATAATTATGAATGAATTAAAAATATATAAAAGGACTCCCTGAATAGTAATAAAACAAGACACTAATATTTGATTTTAAATATAAACGAAATAATACAATGTAATAAAGTATTTTATATTAACATTACAGTGATATCATATATACATAAAAAATCAATATAACAGTGTATCAGCAAAAATTTTAAAACTTCCTCAACTTGAAAACACTTGCAGAGTCTCCAAAATGCTCATTTCGACTATTTCTGCGTTATTATCTAATTTCATTGATTTATCCTAGTTAAGACAACCTTCAAAACGTTCAATTTACTCTCTATAGTTCAATAGTAGAAATATGTGGGATGGTAGAAATCATATACAAGGCCTCTTACAAAATGACCACCCACAGCTAATTTAGTGACGACGTGACGTCATCAGTTTAAATCTGAAATTTTTCCTATATTATTTATAATACTTGTTCCAATTACACTAAACATACTTGGACATTGTAAACGTAAATTTATCGCTAAAATCAATGAATTTATTAAAGGTAAGTAATGAGGTTATCAAAGACATGAATGTATGTCACAGAAAGGCGCAAGCGCAGCATACGATGTCCACTCGCAAGGTAAACATATGACCTAGATCTTAGGAACAAGCTGGGTGCAGGCTACTTCTAAACGGTCTTCACGGAAATCTATAGGAAAGGCCTGGGTGCAAAAGTTAACGTCCTATATCTGAAATAATGATGACGTCATCATCATCATCATTATTATGAAAGATTTGATTGAAGCCACTATTAACTTATCCCTTCCTTTTTCGTATTTGAAAAACGTAGTTATGTATATATAAACATATATGTAATACGTATATTTCTACATGTGGATTGGGATGAAAGTAGTTTTACAATTTTCTTCTAGGACACACAACATAATTAAATGCACGTTTCCATACTTTTATATCAGACGAGCCGCTTAAGAGGGTTTTTTTATGCCGAGTCTAGAGGCGGTGAGAGCAGATGTAGTGAAGCGTTTCATTTTGTTTAATAAATACAAAATGTGTTGTTTATATTTTTAAATGTAAATAAAGATTGACTTCGCCACGTCATTTCCGAATTTCAAAAAGTAAGTTATTAAACGTAATGATTAAAAATGACAATATATGCATTTTTACTTGTTCATAGCCGTAGTCGAGCTGTAGCTGTTACTTAACAGGCTTACGTTTGATTGATCGAACCGGTCAAATTAACACTGTCTTTTTGACATGGGTCGGCAATCTCCGCGCCACTTGTCACAGTAAGAATACGCAATATTACAAAAGATGTCAACGCGAAATGATTAATTTTCACGAATTCTCTGGAAAATTTCAAATAATATTTTTGTGTTCACGTTCAGGATTTCCTTGATTGATACATTGTTTTTTTATTATGTTAATGGAAATAAATAATGATTGATTTGTCTTGAAATTATTGCTAACAATTATTAAGTAATTATAGTAATTTCAGCCGCAAGAGGTCCGTGGAGCGGAGATCACAGATCGGTAAGCCCAGACGACCGGTTGGATTGGGCCTGCCGATGACCGTTACAAGGTCGTCTGTCTACCTAGTGGGCGCTACTTTTCTACGCTGCACTTGCCGATCCGTGGCGTCTACTACAGAACCTCATAGATTATTAGGGAACCGGAAAGTAATGTCGCTTTCTTAAGTTAAATTTATACGACTACATTTTTAATAAGTTTTAATTTCTAATAAACAATATATGCACCTTCGTTATCAACAACCTTTTGCCATCTACTATAAAAATTTTCTGCGGTAAAAAGCAATCGGTTTTTCTGTAAAATATGTCGATAGAAATGACATTACTTTGTGGTCCCACGAATATTTTTAAAACAAAGAAGTATTTTGCAAAAGTTACACAGTTTCAGTTAGATATAATATGTTTTATCTGGAGAAATTATGAAGATATTATCTGTAAGCCAATATGATGAATGTTTAACTATTTGTCGATAAGTACTGTTGTTTCACCAAAAAATTGTATGAGCGTAAATCACATGCATATGTACATATTTACAATTAAGTTTACGTTCCATAAGATAAGTACCTTAAACACATTGTATAGGTTTCTATATATTGAATATAATCAATGTCAGTGATATAAGAGGGAAAAATTTAGACAAGTTGTAAGAATCGAGAAAGAATCTAAACATTACTTTTTGCAGTAACAATAATTTATAAACAATAATTTTTACTTTTCGGTTCATATTGGTTGCAAAATTGTTTTAAACTTGTAGACTTCTAAGCATTTATCCATTTGGTAGGCTTGTTGATGTCGAGGAAGTTTTTAATTGGGTCCTCGAGTTCCAAAATAAGAGAAGCTTTGTGAAAAGGACGTAGTTCACCGTGCGGAAATAGTCAAGAAAATATCGATTTTTTTTTTGGCGAATGAGTTGCAGTCGAAGTTGTTTTTAAGGTGCTCGCAAATAGCAAGTTATTCGATTGAGGGTTTTGAGCCAAAACTCATTAACTGGGTGATGAAATATCTCATAAGATTGATACAAATCGAAAGCGGAATATTAAATGTTTACAAGGTACAGTTTCGCAAGCACATCAGGTTGTATACTATCATGAAACAAAGTGAAAGTCGTCGGCATCGTACTTTAAAGGTGAGCTCACTTTAACATGAAGCCTTCGAGCGAAAAACACAGATAAAAAATTCGATGCCTCATTTTTCTGCAGACTCGCTGAAACTACAGTACTAAAAGATCAAAGGACAGTTAATTTCAAAAGCGATTTTACGGTTTGAACCTTAAAAGCGTTGTTAGTTTGAAATAAAACCCGTTACTGTATTCACGATTTTTCTGTGCCGTTTCATGAAGCATTTTAAAAGCATTAACAATTCGCTAAAAAAATATTAATTGTATGAACCACAACTACAAATTGTACGCCATTAAAATTATCCTGTATACAATTGAAATTATGTTATTATTACGTAATGTGAACAGCGGTACCTTACGGGAACATGACTAAGTGGTGATCCAAAGTAACACGTTTAATTGCCCATAGGATACGTACTTTGTGTAAATATTATAACTATTTTAAACAGTGAAGGAAAATAGCAAAAGTAAACCGTACAGGCGTCATAAGAGAAGAGAAGATAAGATACACGCTAGGGCCGCTTGGAGACATATATATTTTAATCTATCTCTTGAAAGTCTGTTACTCTCTGGGGGACTATAAACCTAACCATCATTATGTCAGCAGATAGACGCCAACTGCAAGACGTAGATGTCCACCAAAGTTCGCTACTACAACAGTCTTGAATACCCGCACCCAGCGTATTCCCGCGATCTTGACAAACCTTTATACACTTAATTCACAGAAGTGCGTTGTTTTTTAACACTTCAAATAATCGCTACCGTAGCTTCGATTATGTGTGCATTAATTATATTTGAGGATATAGAGAAATGACCTGATCAAACCCAATACGTTAAATTTTAAACCAGTAGACGTTTAGCACCGTTTGTAAAATGTTTCATTTTTTATTTACCAGTGAGTAGTGTCCCCGGTTGTGTGTTTAGTCGAGGACAAGTTCAACTAAAGAAATAAAAAACAATGAATATGAGAGGTAAAGAAACAAGAAACGAACAAAGAGTACATACGAAACTCTTAGAGTAACCCAGTTTCAAAACATTCATGAAACCCAACGATGTCGCTGTAAAACTTTAATTCCCGAAAACTGAAATGTATCCCCCGGTTCCGAAGCATTGAACCACGGATTGAAAATACTTTCGGTTGTTACGAAGTAACTGCTACAGACTTCAAGTTTCCTTTTCTCTACTTCATCTGATTAACTATTTGTTAAAACCATGTCTGGTTTTCGACATATTTTTCTTTCTGAAAGGGAAAAAAAATATGTTAATCTGATCTTTGTAGGAAGTAAATAATAAAAACATAGTATAATTGAACAAAATTTTGTTAAATATATTTAAAAAAAAATAACATATTTATATTAATGCGGTTGCATAACTAAACAGGTTTTTTTTTTTATTTTTTACGAATTAATATGTGCTAATTTACATTTTTAGTCAACATAAAAAATCTGCTCTTCAAATTATCTCCATAATTTTAATGTATATTTATGTAGTTTATTTAAACTTACTGTAAGATCGTTAGAAGCGTTAATCATAAAAGGGGTTTGGTATTACTAATGAAATTTCTTCAACGATTATTATTCAGAGATAACTTGTATTTAAACAGCAAAGAGCACATAGAAAACTCGTAACTCGGAACTTTAATTTTTTGTTTTAATTAGATTTAACATCAAATGATGAAAGGAAGGTTTTTTGATCGATGATTTACAATGAATATTATTTCTGATTGTATTATTTTTTACGAATATCAATACGGCGCAAAAGGCATCTTAGGTTGTTCAATTGCATAGTTAATGTATTGTTTTTTTTTTAATCCAGGTGAGTGGCTAGATTAATTTGAGCAGTATTCGAATATAAAAAATACTAATAAAATTTTTTCCCGCCTACTGCTTCATACTAGTCGACGCCTCACGGCGCTTCGATGCGCTGTGAGAGACTTGCTGTGTTGCTGCTGCTGCTTTTCTCCTTCGATGGTGGTGTTGGAGTCCGCGTCGGCGTCGATGTTCTTCTTGCTGTCGTTCTTTTCGCAACTACCTCCTGGTAGTTACTATTCGGTGCATCCTCTTGTTTGGGCGTGTCTTGTCACCTTGTGCGTGACTTTCTTGGTGGTGCTTGATGCCTTTCGGGGTCGGTGCGTCCTCATCCGGCATTGCGTGGCGTGGCCTACGCTTTGTTGTCGATGAGAAAATTTGCAACAAAGCCGTTTTTTCTTATCTTTTATTTTTTTCTCTCTCTCTCTCTCTCTCCTTCGCGAATAACTTCCATTGTTTGAACCTGGAAGAATTATCTCCTAACGTAAACAAATATATTTAATGTGTTATAGTTTTTATCGTTATTCGCTTGACAATGCTTAATTAATTTAGTTTCAGCTTGAACAAACAACGTTATTATAGGAAATCCTAGAAGTTTATTGTCGGTAAAGTGAAATCCTAGAAATTCATTCTTATTGACACTAAGTCAGTGAAAGGCGGCTGAATAGAGATTAGATGCTTGGAGCTCTGTGAAAAACCTATGCCGAGAACATTGACTTTTTAATACTTATCTTTTTAAATATAATCTACGAAAGTATTTTTTAAATATATAATTATGAGGTTGTGGGATTCTATTTAGACGAAAGCGCAATACTGGAGTATCGCTCAATCAACTGAGGTACGTTTTAGACATTAAATTTTTGTCAAGAAATAAAATTAAAAAGTTGTCTGGAACATAGTAAATACAGCACTTTTGTTTTCCCATACAAAGTACAGAGCAAATTATAAAATCTATCTCTATGTGCCAAAGATTTAAGACGAAACAAAACCAGACGAAGGAGTTAGCATTATAATTATACAAATTTTGCAGTATACGAAATAATAATACCCTTTTTTTATTTAACCGTTATTTATTATTAAAGCAGTTAATATATTAATCACTCACAAAAATTAATTTAATTTATTCATTATTTCTGTTGAACAACGGCTGATATTAACTTGAAAATATAAAGTTTGTCGGGGAGCCAACTAATAAAAATCAATTTTTTGCCGTATTTTATCATATGTTGTAGACAAGTTGGGGCTATTTATACGTATAAATAAACTGATTAAAACGTTTGACTTATTGTTACAAATCTTTAAATTTTATTGAACATTGTATATGTAACAATATGAAGCAATATTAAGTTCTTTATATCCCGCAAATTTTTATTTATTTTTTAAGATATTTGATAAAAGTAAACGAATATAGACTGGCAATTTAGGGCTGTTCGTATTATAGGGACGTCTTTTTTTAACCAAGAAATAGTTTGTAAAATAGCTACACTACACCAGCACCCGGGAGTGCACTAGTGTACGGAATTTATGTGCAACGCCCCGCCTCATTAAACCGCTCGGTGATTTATTGCATTTCGGTGTCAATGTGTGTGCATATACGCACATAGGCTATGTAGAGCCTAGAGATACACTTTAAAAGTATTGCTAAGACACTCTAATACCTATTTATCATCCTTATCTTCCAGGATTTGTAATATATTAGTAGAAAAATTTTGTGAATAAAATATTTATGATAATCATAACCTTTTCCGATAAAAAACGAAGAAAAAAGAAATCTTTAGCTGGTTTAATAAAAAACAATATTCAAGTTAAGCAATTATGTCTCATGCTCTACAATAGCAGTAGGTTGTTACCGGTTGAGGACGGTACAGCGCCACTCCTATAAGGTTACTATCTCCGTATTTAAAGTTCATTAAAAATAGTTTTAATAGAGTATGTGGAGTTATAAAGTATAAAAATTGTGTAAAAATAATATTAAGTACCTGTGACAATGTTATCCAAACAAAAATCGGAGTTTTAGTGCCTAGAACCAATTGTTTGGTGTGACACCAACTGTTTATGTTGAAATTGATTTGAGACGTGAAGGAACCTATCCATAATAGTACTTGCGTTAGTGGCACTTTTATGGGACGTTGAGTGCTCAAAAAGTCACCTGCAACTACCACTGACCACAGTTAAAGCTGTTACAGTTTCAAACAGAAACTTCGGGAACATATGCGTCAGAAATTAGCAGAATCTACACAACAGTAGTTATTATTATTTATATTTATCTACACGAAGTATATGTATTATATTATATGTTTATATTATTTATATATTGTATATAAATATTTATAAGAGGTATATACGTAAGTATGTTTATTGTATCGTTAGTAGGTATGTTCTATTTTATTATAGTTTAAGCACCTGCATCGATTATTTCCCCTCCGCCCTTAGGTAGACTGGTAGAGAACGCTAATAGCGTTAAGTCTGATATTGTACATTTATGTGTGCATAAAGAGTAAATAAATAAATAAAATTAAATAAATAAGCGGTGGTAGCCCAACGGTACAAGACAGACTCAATTGTAGGTGGTGGTTTGGTTCCTTTGTTCACTAACAACTTTCCAGGCAGTAGCGTCTTCTGTGTACTATAATATTCACACAGCGATCGCCAACCCGCCTGCCCCGCATGGCTTTAACGGTATATCACCCATAGATATCTTTGGAGGGGGCCTTGTAGTGGGTGTCTATGGGCTAAAACAACGAAACAATAAAAAACATGTAGTTCGTTGTAAAAGTCTGCAGTATTAAATTTCAAGCAGTTCTTGTACAATTAAAGATGAAGCTTTAATTAGAATAAATAATTGTGTAATAGATTTAACGCGATCAGTAATCGAGAAAAGTTTAAAAAATTCTCAACAAAGTCAAATGTTAATTAGTCTGATGTTTTCTTTTACATAAAAAGTTTTATTACATCGTAACTATTATTAGAAAGATTTCACGTCGTAAAACGTTTTAAGTTAAACAAAGGTCCACGAGAAAACTCGAGAAGTAAATCGAAAAAGCTCAAGGCGAAAATATCTGAGAGGCATTCTCAGCCTTTGTTCGTTTTGCCTGTAAAGGCGTTCGGCTTTTGCTATTCACCATTTTCCTATACATCTCACCGAGGTACTTTGATCTTAGTGGGCTGTTTCTGTATTTTTTTAAATAAAAGTTCGCCAGCTTCCAAAGACAGATATTTCTACAAACAAATCATCTTGCACTAATGTGACATTGAATGAAAATACTATTAGTATAAAAATGGGGCAGATGTTTTACACTAGAAAATTTTATTTTAAGTCCTTTATAAATTCTTAATAGTTTGTCTATTATTTTAAAACACATTAACAATGTAGTTCATCATTGAGTCAAAATATAAATTATCAGGGTAAAATTTTTATAAAAATTAAAAAAAAATTGCCCTGATAATTCAATAACGAAATTATCACTGTTTATGTACTCCTTTATTATTTTTTTAAATACATACAAATATTGCCAATAGCATTGAAACGTTACTTTGAATCGTTTGACATAGTTTCTTTATTAATTGAGGAATTTAATAAATTTTAATCAAGATCTCGGATTGTACAAATTATAAAAAGTTTTACAGTAGCCGTAAATAATAATTGTCTTTCGTCGCTGACATTGCATCCATAGCGCTCCGTCGGATTAAGGCGAGCGACGAATCACAATTTTTAATTGAATTATGAAATAGCGTTTTAAAAAAAAAATTACAGTGCCCGGCACCATGAAATGTTCTGTTATTAATTTTTCCAAATGAAAATTTTACTAGTTAAATAGATGTAATAGATTTTAAGTTTTATCATTAATATATCTATCCATAAGGTTGTTGGACAAGAGCAACGACTCTGCATGGTGGACAGACAACATTGTTATGATCTACCGACGATGCTATTTGCAAGACGTTTCCGACCGGTCCAATTGAAAATCTATTGAGGAGCAGTCCGCTCAATCGTAGAGCTTTGTCTTAAATCACCGAGGGACATTAATTTAATAAAGAAATATGTTTCTTAAAATAAAAGTAATTGTAGAAAATAGTGTAATAATATGATAGTAGCAATCGATTAAGTGACAGTCAAAGCCGAAATCTTCTCTTGAGGTCCCTCGTGCCGAATTACTTCTAAGGAACGTCTATATGAGCGGACTAAGACCTTGGCGGCTCTATATGTGAAAAAATAAATAATGCAGTAGCTGCTACTTTACAGTTATAGACCAGCTACCGCAAGCACAGTCAATGCTCACGCGCAAGCAGTGTTGGTTAATGAGACAAACATAAAAAAAATTGTATTGCTCTTTCTTTCGTATGTAAGCGTCGCACGAAACATATGATTTGTTTACAAATAACCGAAAATAAGCAATATTCACTAAATCAATTAATAACATTTTAAGCATATATTACATTAATGTGTCCTAATAGTTTTAATTGAAGACTTGAGAATAGACAGTTCGGAAAGGGTTTCTTGCTAATCGTTTGTTTTGAACAAATCCACAAAGACTCGGTAAACATTAAATTGGATTATCTTCACACGGCTCCTACGGATTATGCGAATTGTTCAAATAATTCTCTCGAAATATGTAAATTTGTCAAGTGTACTCGGATAAGTTACTTCCAAGCCCACTTGGCAACGTTCTGTTGTAGATCTTGTTTGCACAGATAAAAAAGGTAAATAGAGATTTACCGAGAAGTTTTAGTTGTGCGACATATTTAATTTTCAGCTACGATTCAAATTACCTAAAAATGGTGTACGCTTTAGCATGAATATTTCTTGTTTTAACTAACCTAGACAGGCACTCTCTGTAAGAGAGTAACCTGTCTAGCTTAGTTAAACGGACTATATGTTATACCTGACTATGTTCATTTACAATAATTATTTCGACAATTTGTAAAAGCTGAGATTCAGACTCCTGACTTAATGTGCCCTTAGCCTTCACACTACCAATGTTAACTATTGTATATAGATATACGAAGATAAATAAATTACAATTTAATGTTAGCGTAATTTAGAAATACTGACACTAATTTATTTCTAAGTTATAATTGAATTAGATTAAATAAAGCTGCCGCTGTTCGTCAAGGGAATTAGTTAATTTCAATTGGCATAATATCTTTTTAAT
Organism: Battus philenor; assembly: GCF_028537555.1. Taxonomy (NCBI): domain Eukaryota; kingdom Metazoa; phylum Arthropoda; class Insecta; order Lepidoptera; family Papilionidae; genus Battus; species Battus philenor. The sequence continues at coordinate 10,586,922 of NW_027181715.1, forward strand.
GTAAAACGTTTGAAGAAGAAGTGAAACGTAAACAAAAAAAAAAGGTAATGTAAAAATAAAATTAAAAGAAAATAGAACCAAATAATTACTTTTTTTCTCAAAAGGAATATATATGGGTTCTATAACTGCTACCAATATGCGACAATTACTGCATTTGGGTTTTAGTGTTTTCGTTTGAAAAACTCTACGGCTATTAGATTTATTACACTAATAAAATAAAAACCTTATTAGGGATGTTTTTGAGCTTGGTCACAGAGAAAACCTCAACTGAGTTTATTGCGGACTCTCCTCAAAACAAGACGTTTTTGGAATACTCGTAGCTTTATTTTAAATTGTGGAATAGAATAACAGTTTCACGTTAGCCTGTATCAAATTAGAATCTTATAACATTATTCCCATAAATACAGAATTGATTACGGGAAATACTCTCATTGGAAAATAATAGAAATTAAAAAGGAAAGGAACCGAGTAGAACGCATCTCCTACACATAGTACAAAACATAAGGTTTCTATAATCAAAATAAATTACTTATTATATAGTTTATGGCGATCTAAATTTGAATTTTAATATTATAATTTAAAAATTTATTACTTCAATTAACTGTAATTTTGTCTTATCAGCCCATACACGTCCACTGCATAGGCCTCCCTGAAAAATATCTAAGAAGGAATTTACATAATCGACAGGCGGGTTGGCGTTCGAAGTGTAGTATTATAGGACACTAAGTACGCTCTGGAAACTTCTTTGTAAGCATTAGCAATCCTATGCAATTAATGCACAAAGTGTGGAAAATATAAAAATATTCAAGATTCTCAAATCCCGGGAATCGTACCCCCGACCTACAGTCACAATTCTCAAACCTCTATCGCTGGGTCACCGCTGTTCAACTATTATTTACTTTGTTTATAATATACATTAGACAGATAAATGAATATTAACCCATCAATCATTCAACCAATCTACCATATTTAAATTATAAATACAGAGATTTATCTCGTAGCAAATTTAAAAATATAAAATCATGTACAGTAAAACCTTTGTGGTCAACGCTTTAAAACAACGTCATATAGTGACATAAAGTACACGATTAGCCGCTTTCGTTTTTACCCTATTCACATATTCGTATCCGCCACGACGTTAAAACGTTGTTGACTTTACCCAGTATTTTATTACTCAATTAATTTCCTTTCCTCTAATCTGGCATCTCAGCTGTTTACTCTCATGCGTTACGAGAAGGGAAAGAAAGTTAATTAAAGCGCCGAGTTGATTGATGAAGGCCCCATTTGTTTGTAATATTGTTGTTACTTACATATCTCATCGCACCGTAAACTTACACTCGGAACACACACGTTATAACTTACTACGCCGAAGGGACTGAAAAGGGTAACGGAAGTCTTCAACCGGATATCTTTATTGGTCCGAATAAAATATTAAAATTTATTGTTACTTTATTATTTAGGGTTGGCTATTTGAGTAATATAATACATTTGTTTTATGACACTTTTATACTACAATCTTCATAATTCAACCTAATTCTTCTGCTTTGTACTGGAAGCTTAATTATATGTTATGATTATTTCAGCCGTGAGACATCAACTACTGAACACAAGCCTCACCCATAGATTTTCTATAAACCGGTTGGAAAGCTTGACCTAGGCCTTGTTAAAGTCGTCGGGAAATGTTGAACGCTTTGATATATGTAATAAAATTATATAAAGTTGATTGCAATACAAGAGTCAATGGTTTGCGAGCAATGTTTATTATTACTAATGATTTAGGGTAGTAAAACATTCTTTCGAGCCTCAATGACAGGATCACAGCTGGTCGAAAATAGCTAAATTAACGCACAGCCCGTGCACGGGATTTCCCTACGAGTTATAATCAGGAATAAAGAAATTCCAAACCGCCACATATTCCAGTGGATTAGCAAGTTGAAGTAGCATGAGCAGGTTACATAGCGCGTAGAACAAATGGCCGCGTCTTATATAGAGACCACGAATCGGCAAGCGCAACGTAGAAAATGAACCCAAAAAAGGTCCAAGTTCGTGGGAAAACGCAGGATGCAGATCGCTTTCAATCCAGTAGTGACATTAACAGTTTAAAACTATGAACACCAAACTATCTCTTAAAGCTAATTTATTCAATATTTAGTTTGAATGAGTCGAGTATTTAAATCAAAAGACGTGAGCTACGTATGTAATAACACTATCTTTTGTTATTAAAACTAATAACAAAAGTTAAAGAAAAGTAAGAAAGAACGTCTAGCTGGTGTTTCGTTTTAAATTGGCATTAAGTAAACTTAAATCAACACTAAGTCTTGTTGCTCCGCTGTTACTTTGTACACCCGGATGACCTAGAAAATGCAATTAAGATTGTACGTACGAACTAAAAAAACTATGAAGTCGCTATTGCGGTGTAAACGATCGGAACATTCCATGTTGTTTATTAACTTTCTCAGTCATAGCGTCCAATTGTATTTCGTCAACAGCACCTTTGGGAAATCCGCAATTTCATACATTCCCAGACAGAAAAGCGTACCCGTTCCGAAAGAGTAACTTATTTTTTTCATTCTATGTATTTATTTCATTCATGCTACATAAAGACATGAATTTTCATATTTATAAAACTTTTTAATTTCACACAACTGTTGAAAATAATCCCTTAAATATTTTATCGATACTAATTCGTAACAAAAGATGTGACTGGACAAAACTAACACAATCTTCGTGCAAGAATATTCGGTTCACTGGCCCGTTAATACGGCTTCAGTGGGGCGTAGTATTTGAATGAATGAACTAAGTCTTGCTTGCAATAGTTACGCCCATCTAGGTCTCTATTATGTTTATGAATTATACTATTATTTTTCTTTTGGACTAGTGTAATAAATTTAAGTGAATATGGTTATATGTAATATAACAAGTGAAGGGTTACCTTAATAAAATTATTGTAACTTCGATACTAGAAGCTACATACGTATCGCAAAACAATTATCCCATACGTCCTGATCGACGGCTCATCTGTGCTATGGGGACTTCCTTAGTACAATCGTCTGTTTGGCATGCGATTCGTCTTCAAAATTGCAGTCACAATAGATACCGCTTTTTGACAAATGTCGCCACAAACAGTGTGCCATTTGATTCGCTGCGCGACTGTTGGAACGCATTGTGTTATTATTCTCGCGGGCGTATGAATAGCCGTGTAATTTTGTCAATTCTAGCTTTGTGAACCCTTGTATTCCGTGAACTCATCACAGAAGAAACTGTTAAAGCTATCCGGGCTGAACAGCAATAACATCATCAGACATGATAGTCAAGCATTTCTTTATAAACAAGTATGCGGTTTACTTGATCAGACAAAAGCGTTTTATTTCAGTTAGCATAGGATACGTACCATACTCTAAAAGTTGGAATGGCACTCTGAAATCATACCTTAAATCCATTTTTAATTTTTTTTTTTTTTCCAATAATATACTCTGCAAACGCCTCATTGGCCCTCATTATTTAAAAAATGCGCAACACATCTTCTCAATGGTACCAACAAATTGTCCCATTCTCTGTAGAATTCGCAAGATAGTCTATATCGGAAGCAATGAAAGAATGCGATCCATTGAACTTTGAGGAGTCCATTGTAGTCGTTCCTTTGTACTAGGGTGACTGCTTTCAATCTTGAATGAGATGAATTAAATAACTTTTTAATTAGAAAATACGATAACTTTCCTTACTCGCATAAGTGTGCCGTTAAAATTATAAAATATATGCTTAATATATGTTGTTGTATGAAGAAAACAATTGAATAAACAAGTATAGCCTCCCGCAATACATGTTACTTGTTATAAATATTGTAAGAAGTTTTTCAGGCGTCGATCTAACTGAACAAAAATGAATTATTTATTTCGTTAAACCGTACGGTTGCCAGAAACTAGACTAGTCATGTACAAATTCAGTGCAATGCTGTTAAAATACTCGCGTATAAAAGATTGAAAATACAATTTATGGATCATATTAGCATTTGAATAAGAACCTACGATATTTATAAATATTTTATGTGTGTTGTTTTAATGGAAATTATTTTCATTTTTAAGTAAACTAAACAAAACTAAGTGCATTACGAATAAATCGTTAATGATTACGGAAGACACACCAACAAAAAGTAACTTCATATAGCTAAAATTTAATTTCTTAATAAAGACTACTAAATAAAGATGTTATTGATTGACATTTGTGAAAGATAACGTTTTACATATTGCGTACATGGTTTAATATATTATTTATTGTCATCATAATCATTCGATACAGGGCTCCTCCATAATTTTCGCTTCGTCGCTTTTTTAAAACATTAACAAAGGCCTGTGTCCACCTTCTGAGCGGAAATACTACGCTGCGTTTGCTAGTATATAGCCTTCACTTCAGGATCTTAAAGCCAATGGGGTCTGCTTTTCGCGCTATGTGGCCTACCCAAGATACATCAGTTCTTTCGTCTGAGCAACTACTCGTTATAAATCCGGTGCATCAATCTCCATTGCTCATTGAGTGACTGTGCGCTTATCAAAGAGACATGAAGTGGGATCGTGTTTCAGTGCCGTATGTCATCACTGTTAACACATATTGATCGTGGGTCTTAGTTTTAACACAGTGACGGAACATTGGACGAGAAAATGTTTCGTCATGTTATTTCGTTTTTGGAATATCAATATATACTATATTTGCAAAAAACATATTTTTAAATTCTTTTCAGTATGCACTACTACACTCTATACACTCTATACACTCTATACACACTATACACTCTAGTCAGAGTGGTCAAGATTATGCTCCGGTCAGTTCTGGTACTCCGCTACTATCGATATATTTATTATCGATTTATTATTTATATCGAATTAAGAGCAGTTGAATCTTTTAAACATAAATATCGTAATTAAAAAATAATACCAAAAAATACTTTTCTAAACAATCAATGTCACGAAGGTAAAATACCATAATCACAACAATTTTACTGTACTACATTTTATATTACGTATAATAAAGTCACACGATGTGGGCACTCGAACTGCCGTAGTGGCGAGTCAACATAACAGCGAAAACCTTTTTGTCTAAACGGACGATCGTTAACCGGCAAGTTGCTCATAAATATGCTCTAGAATTTTGCACGCGAAAGTCACAGCATTCATTTGAGCAAATTTAACTACATAACTACAGTTAAGTAAGAAATCTATATAAATTAAAATGAAAATGAATTAAAATGAAAATGGCGAACAGGTCGATAAATGCCGCTTTTTTTAAAGAGAGAAAAATTAAAAATTAAACAAAAAAAATACTTTAACATTTATTTTCTTATATAAAATACAGTGTCAATAACAGCACCTGTTCTTATGCTGTCGAATATTTGACAAAATTTTCTTGAGAAAATACTTGAGATTACGAAGTCGAAAAAGAAATAGGGAGATTCGTAGACAAATGAAATTAATCGATACTGTCCAGTAAATTGAAAAGTTGAAGGAGTGGGCAAGTCACATAGCACATAGATCAGATGGTCGCTGAGTCAGTGAAGAACGGACGTCCACTCATATGGTTAACAGACAACTTCGTTAAGGTTGTAAACCGATGCATACAGGCAGTTTCCTATCGGACCTATTGGAAATAAGGAAGGCTCATGCTTAATGTTCTATGTTCAGTAGTGGATGTCTTGCGGCTGAAATAATTATGACTAAAGTCTTCCAGTATAAGAAATATAAAACTTATTGCTCTAGTCTTAAGTAACACAGTAACTTAAGGTCACAGCTGGCTATTCTAAGTGACGGCATTGAAAGCAGTCTTGCACTCGTTGAAAAAGGAGCAGCTGTAAAAAAGATTGCTTAAATAGCTGGATTGAAAATTCCAAAGGTTTGTGCCATTCATAAATCTGCCACTAGAACAGCGTCTTGGATTACGACCAATAGCATCTAAAAAACGAGACTTGTTACCTGGCAGCGGAAATGTTACGCAAGAAATAAAATTTAAATTTTTCAAGCATCGTTAGGATTGAAATTTAAATAATATATTCAGATATCACAGTTAAAAAGGCAAGATTTTTTTAAATTTATCAGTCAGAAAAACAATGTTATCGCACGAGCAGTAATTTTTTTAGTTCTCGGGAGGCTTGCGGCTTTCGTGAATGCTCTGAAAGCAGATAACGTTGGGAATTTATTATTACATTCCTATTTTAATGATCAACTTGTTACAATAACTTAACAGTTGACACTAAGAAGAAGCAAATTAATGTAAAATTGTAGCTATTGAGATAAATAAGAAAGGTTCAGTGGTTTAATTAACACACCTTAACTTAAAAAGACTGACATATTCTCGTATTTTCTTTGCCGGTTCCTTTTGGAGATCAGTGATAGTCAAACAAAATGTAAATACATTATGTCAAACGTGATTAAGCAGTACAAATGTTGACTAAGGCATGTCCGACGATTCGCCGGGTTGGATAAAAGTTACCGCATTATCCCCGGCTTTCAAGTGTCAAGTGCAGTAAGCATTTGGGCCGGCTCTGAACAAAGGCATCGTCCGCTCGGACGCACCGGGAACCAATTAATTTATGTTTGGGATATAAAAGATTACGTAACAAGATTAGCATCATATAGTCAAATATTGAACATTGTATCTTATGTTAGAAACGCTGAATACGGTTTTTTTTTAATCGATTCAGTCACTCTTGCTTTCCTTTGCCCCAACTGCGAGGTGTAGGTCTCGCCGAAACATATCTATGGGAGGATATTTCATAAACACTACACTTGGCAGGCGCGTTGGCGATCGCATTGTGGTATTACAAAACGCAGAGGACACTGCTGCTCATCCTCTGAAAACTTATTTGTAAGCAGTGGTAATACTATATATATAATGAATGACGTGTTAATTATATATACAATTGGATCCCGGGAATCAAACTTGCGACCTGCGATCGCAATTATCAGTCCCTAACTGGTTCCTTGGCGGTTTTAAAACGAAGTAAAACCTTTTTAAGTAAAAATGCAAACCCAATTTGTAATAATAACTATAACATTTATGAAATTAAGAAATCAAAAAAGTACAGAAATAAAAAAAAAATTAATTAAAAATTAGCAACAATCTTCCAATTATTTAAACATCAAATATAATGGAATATAAAAATTCCCATATTAATATGAGGATAATATTTTTTAATACATGCGATGCGTATAATTCGAAGGTCCGGGAGCGGTTGTTATTAATTCAGTTTGATTGTTTTTACCATGTTAACTGAATGATCAGTAGTAGTAATCAGTAACAAAGATTCTACCATTCACTGTTTGATGTTCGTAAATAAATATGATCGCCAACGTTGTAGGTGTATTATGATGATGATCGAGGCAAAGTTAACTGCTCACTGATAAACATTATTTAATGTACTATAGAGTAATTCATTTAATTTTAAAATATTTTCATTTCCTTTGTTATTTATTAAATCCTTATGCCTCGTGCGAAAGTATCGGACAAAAGATGGATCGACTGTTTCATATTTACCTTATTTACATGTTCATTAGTTATAGTTGTAAAAGTTTTAAAAGGTTCATTAGTTGTTATTTCTTGTATGGTACACAATATCTAAAAATTAATAGTTTCATATGTAATAAATAATGTAATCATGATATAGTAAGAAAAAGAGTTTTCAAAATTCGAATGACTACATGTATTTTAACATATTATTGTTCACTATTTGTTTCTGTAGACTTTATGCTGTTAGAAGTTAGCCTTTCGCATTCCAATGAAAAATATAAGTTAATAGCTTTTAAGTTTTTGCTGACATATCAGATAAACATTCACCCCTATAAAGCTTTTACACCTAGAACCAATCATCAACCTGTATATTAATGTGTATGAATTCGAAGTAATAACAGCTAGAAAAATTTTACAGATACTACGTATTTTAGTTGAAGTAACAAGGGATTACTAATACGCTTGTGAAGACCCGTGAAGATGAAAATTAATCATCCCTTGTCGTAGGTATTGTGTATTCTTTTGCAAAGTAACGAGAGCCCCAGGGATTGCTAACCCATATCAAAAAGACAGCGTAGAGTTGCGTGATTAATCACATGAAGTAAATCAAAGTCTTTCGACCATATGTGATCGAGTAAACCGGAACTATTTCCGTAGACTTTGCGACGTAACCGTCTCTGTAATAGAACCTCATTTGAATATATTATTACAATTGTATTTTCCTTATATTGAACAACTATACTTGATTATCGGCTAAAGGTGTAAAAAAACTTTAAAGGCGTAAGTATATATCTTACTTATTGTCATTTAATACACAGTAAACCGTATCAAAAATCACTAGTTTTCGAAATAACAACATAATATGGCAAGAAAAAAATTTTTACTTTAAAATTACTACATATTAAAATTAGTTATAGTTTACATCTGAAAATTGTTGACCTTCTTCTTTATTTTTAACCGACAGACATCTACTGCAAAGCCTCCTCCTAATTTCACCCCACCATCGTTATTAACCTGTCGAATTTCAATAGAAAAATAAATTAATGTAACATATTTTAGAGCAGTCACTTTATTCAGAGTGATTGGTAATAAGTGTGCTTTAAAGCTTTCTGCTAACAAATGAGCTATATATTCACCCATTTAAAGGTTTTATACCTGTAACTAATAATCCGAATAAAAGTAAAATGAATTTATAAATCGCATCGAGAAACTAAGAACCATTGTTGGTCGCTCTAAAAACATTGTATTTTAGTAAGTGTAAGCGTTTATGTCCTTATACCTACGCGGTTGTTTGGCCCCGCTCACCCACCAAACAACGTGGTAAAAGTACCACCACCCGATCGGTGAATCCGTTGCTTGCTAAGAGTGAACAATAGCTGACAAAAAGGGTGGTCATGACAGTGTCAGCTGAGAGTGCTAACATCAAAAAAGTTACTTTACTCTAGATCCTGCGAAATGAATTTCATTACTCCGCGACAGTTATATGACCTATATCAACAAATAATTGACAGTCTGTAATGGGCATACTCATTGATATATCATGACACTCACAGGCAATGATTTGATAGGATTTTTCAATACTTAATAATAAATTACTAATATCTTCTAGTGAATGGTTTTTAACACAAACTTTATACGTAAAGCGCCTTAAATTGACGTCTAGCAATAGTGCGAAAGCGTATTTGTGTACCGGTTTAATATCTTTGATTAGAGAAATCCGTGGATTTTAGCTAGATCCTATGTTACGGTATTCCCCCAATAATGAGAATTATTGCATTTTAAAACCTTCTCAGATATCTATCTGGAGTAGAGCGGTTGCGGACAGACTAGCAACCGTATGTCGCAGGATCGATTTCCGAGATGCAGTCATGTCATAATTCACACTTTGTGCATTCATTACATAGGATTGCCTCTGCACAAAAACAAGTTTCTGGAGGGTGGGCACCAGCGTTCTCTACATAACACCACATTGCAATCTCCAATCAGCCTTCCGAGCGACGCGATTATAATATATCACTCCATAGATATATATCGGTGAGACCTTACCTTGCAGTAGACGTCTATAGGTTGAAACAACGATAACGATAAAATTTGCTTTAGCTTTTTTTCGCAACAGAATATGACGCGATGAAAAAGTAGAAACAGACACCATTATATAGAAGCATGAGACAATTTATTGTTATTATACCATAATTATTATCATCATAAATTTATGACTATGACTAGGCAAAGATCTTCGCTTTTATTAGCGGTTTCTCGATCCTGTGCATGATACTACTTATGAGAAAATTTCGAAGGCCTTTCACTTTAAAAGAACATTAATCTTGTGTTTTAATGACGTGAAAGAGGTTTAAACTAAACTGATTCCTGAGCAGATTTCCATTTTTTAAATGTAATAGAATAAACACAGTCCACACACAAATACATTATCACACCTCTAACGCAGGGTGGAAGCAAACGGTTTTGGTTTGAGCAAGAAAAGAGTCCCAAAATTATTTTTATATCTCCTATCGATCCCATAACCTGTAAGACAATCTACAATAAAATTTTGTTATAATAAAATTAACGGTACCTGCTTTCAATATACATTAAAATTTCTCAAACTATTAATTATTTTCCATGGTATATTTTATCATGAAGCATCAAGAAATGATTAGTAGTGACAGACAAAGTCGATTAGACACTCGGTTCCTATGACGAACGCCGCGAGCACCCTGGGCCGTCATTCAAATCTTGTAGCGTAAGAACTTTAAATTGTAAATAAATGAATAGGTTCGTCATAGGTAGGAACAATTTTTTTTCGTGAAGATGATAAGGATGATATTAATGATGTGTGACAACGATGAGGTTATTACTTTCTTAAGCGAATACACTATAGCTACGGTACCCAGATTGTTGCGATAGGAAGATATGGGTGTCTCTCTGGAATTTACACGGCTTTGTAATAGCCGTTTACTGCTACATAAATTAATTAGACATGGTTTAAAGGTTCGTAGGTTTAACAATTTAACCTTTTTTCTAGACTTTAAGAAGTTTATTAATCAAAAACATGTAAAAACATCCCATAACAGTATGAAGGATACAGTTTAAAGAAAACTACAGAGCTTGGTAATGAATTGCCTTACTATATTAAGTTTATAGTGAAAGTAACAACAAAAAACCACGTGTGTGTGTGTTATGGTTCTTCTTAGATTAAGGCGCATTTAGAACCTTTGTAGATTTAATTTGATGGATACCACTACGAGAAGGTAAATATGATTCTAATGGCAACAGATGCATCGTTCCTTCTTCTTCTTACTTTCAGTCGATGGACGCCCACTGCAGAGCATAGGCCTTCCTCAAAGATCGCCACAAGAACCGGTCTTGCGCTGCCCGCATCCTGTGACTTCCCTATATATTCTCAGGGAAAATGTTTCTTAGTGGATAATAATATGAATCTAGGTCTAATTGGCACGTTCAGAGAGAACTATGCACATGATATCTTTAAAAGAACGAATCAGGAATGACAAGATTCGTAGACGAATGAAAGCCTTCTACATAGGCCAGCGAACTGGCAAGTTGAAGCGACGGTAGGAAGGCCACACAACGCGCAGGAAAGATTGTCGTCGTGGACTTTACGTTCTGAAGTGGTGGCCACGGAAAGGCAAGCGTAGCTTCAAGCTGAAAAGACCTTGTAAAGTTCATCGGAAGACGTTGGAGGACGCATCCAACCGATTGCTTTGGAAATCTACGGGGGTGATCAGTGTCCAACAGTGGACGTCTTACGGCTGAAATTATGATGATGTTGATGACGAATAAATGAATAATGTAGACCCTATTCGTCTTGTCGAATTTAAGGTCAAAGCTGTGAATTGGTAATCGATTCGATAGTAAAATTATTGAACGTATCTTGATTTCACTGTTAATGTTGCAGTCAGACCTTGCTTCTTATAAGTATAAATCAGTAGCGTGGCAATGACCATGTAAGGTTAACGTCATATTTTTCAGAATCCTCTGTTATTTATCTGAACAACAGTTTACAGTCACATTATATTTGAATGGCATCCCTGCCTGTCATCTGAGAGATTTATATTACACTAAAAATAAAGCATTGTCACGTTGATGAATGCAGTTATTTCATGTCCGACCATCTGAACATTTTATTTGCATATTGTAACGGGACCGATCTTAATGGAGATCTCATGTAGCTCATTTCCCTTTCTAAAATTAAAGAGAGCGAACATTTGAAAACGTCCGCCTTTTGCGATTAGACTTTGGAAATAGGAGCGCCGGACTGAAACGTTTTAATTAAGTCAAAAACACATTTATCCAACAGTGTAGTAGCAAAAAATATTTTTCAGCTTTTTTTAAATATCGTAAAACATTGGCTTTCGTCGGATCAATTCTCATATTTTTTATAATAATATCCTCAATAAGTTTAATACATTAAACACCGCGAAAAGTATACTTCTCTTCAGGAAGCAAAACACCAGTGATACTAGGTTTAGTTGCTATATTTTTTTTGTTTTGTTTTAGGAGACAAGAGTTATATGGCATTCTTTCCCTCTAATGGTGGTCGCTGTCTACGCTTTGCGGGGGGCCTCATTATCACCATTGGGCAGTTTTCCATTATTGGTGGCCGTCCCACCGTAGTAGAAGCAGTTCACCGTCGCTTCCCATCCAATCTTACTCAGGTAATCACCAAAGCACCCGTGCTCGGTGATAGCCAGCGTAAATCTGAAGGAGAGCCTTCCACCTCATCTCATGCATTAAATGACCGTTAGTACATATGTCAGAAGCAAAAATATTTTAATAGCAAAAAACATCTGTAACAGAAAAAACGTTATACAAACCACTTTGAATATATTATGTTCGTACGGTATGCATATATATCCGAGGTATTTTCAACATTCCAAGAACAGCTTAATTAAATAAGTAAAAGAAGAAAAGAATGTTTGTACACGGCTATACATTTTACAGCCCAGCGAAAATTGGAGCAGTGTATAGGAGCAAGTCTCAAAGGTGCAGCAGTAAGCGAGTGGAGGAAAAAATAATTTCTAAGCAAAGAAACCGTGCTCGACTTACATGAAAAGCGTGTCAGCTTTCAGTATATTTTAGAGCTTTTATTCGACAGCGAACTTTTTGTTTTAGGGTTAAGGTAAAAGTAAACAAAGAAAATATTAAAAGGTTAGCACAGTATTTTCATTTATAAGGAAATAGAATAATTAATACATCTCTTTTTAGTAGTTAGTGTGTAAATTATCATATATTACAAATTAATAACTTAAATTTATTTTATTACTTTATTATGTTGACTGAACACTGCTGCCCAAGTAACATTTGCAGTTTCCTTGTTTCCGGGGGGGCTAGGGCGTAAATGGCGCTTAGCATAAAACTCTTTTATAAGCGGCGAAGCTTAGAGGCCCCGTTTTAATTATTAAAATATATAATATTAAGTAATAATATGGAGCTTGTTAAGTAATAATATAAATATAAAGTTTAAATCGCCAAACTATTACTTTTTAACTATTATTTTAATTATATCCATAACCACGTGAACAAATCCCCTGTGTTTCTTTTTAGTACAAAATATGTCAATCTGTATTGTTTTTAATACAAAACGATGAACTACGCATGGTCTATTAGCATCGTATTAAAAAGCAAATCATTGCAGAAATAATCATCAATGTCTATAATTGCTAATTCGAATTTCATTTTTGAATACTTATTACTATTAGTCTTAAGCTTGTCAATATAGAAATATTAAAAATTTACTTTGTAACTACCGGTAAAAGATAGCTTTTATGTTACTTAAAAGGTAGTATTAAAATAAATTAGCTAATTGACGTCGACTTGCAGCTTTAACCTGCAGCGAAGACGTTATCCTCGACGATCTCATTATCCTGGCTCGGCGAAATGAACCCATTGTTAACTGCGCTGGATAGTTGCAAGAACTCAGAAACGCCCCTGGCTTTCTTCCGTCTAGGATATTGTAACTGCCAACATTTTGTTTTTTAAAAAAAGTCCTCTGAAATAAATGTTTTAAACATACGAATTGTCATACTTTATAATACAACTTAAATTAATAGGGACTTATTAAAATTAAATATTTAATGCCTATATAATTCTCGAATTGATGAAATGTTTTATCCTGCATGTACATAGTGTTTCGTGTAAGAAATGAACTGTATTACGTTTTGCCTTCATTTATATTTGTTAGTTAACAATTTAGCAATTGGCCTAAAAATAACACTTTTATTTGGTGTACCCGTTGACGCGATGCTGTGAAAATCTGAACAAAACCGCGGTTTAGATACTACAACTGATATAAATAAACAATTTTTCAAAAACCTTTTCGGGAAAATAAAATATTAGAATTTACCAAATATTCACGTCGATTGGCTTTGAATCAATCGAGTATAGACAGATACCCATTACTTTTTATATAAATATAGGTTGAAAGATTTGGATGAAGCAACGTGTGGTTCGTTAAAAAACATTAACATTTTATAAAGATTTAACGAACTTTGTAAAACAACTTATTTCGGGATGCAGAAAAGAAAACGCCCCATCATATCGTTATTCAAAAATAATTAAAAACGGTAATATGAAAGGTGAAATTGAATAAAAACATATTTTTTATTAAACAAATACCATTAGCTAGTAGATATAAAGATAAAGGAACTATCTTAATTTTACAATTAAGTAAATATAATGCTTAATTGTCACTGAGCAACATTCTTTTCATTTATTCGCTAGGATTCACATAGGATTGTTTAAAGTAACCACTTATTATATTATTTGGTAGAAACATGAATCAGATTGTACCCCCTGTAAAGTATTCTTTAACTTAAAGCTACGAGAATTCCAAACCCGCGTGGAGAAAATAGCCCACGAAAAGCTAGGCATTTTTTATGTGATCACTTTTACAATATTCTTAACACAGTAGGTAGAGCAATTCATTTCTAAGCTCTATTAATTAACACATGAAATTCTTCACACTCTCATACGGTATTTTTACAAGATTCTGTTTCATGAACTTTTATGAATTTAGAAATAATGTGAAATTACATGTGATTATAACACACAGTTGCCCACAAAACAGCTATTCATTTATTTACTCTTTATTTTACACTAAAATTATTATAACATAATAAATCCGAAAGTAACTGTAACAAATAGATAGCAAAATTTTAAACAATTTACGCAGAGGTACAAGAGGCGGTCTTATCGCTCGACGCGATCTCTACCAGACAACCTGTGACTAATTTTATGAAGCAATAAATTAAGATAAGTAATTTTTTGTCAAATCTTCTAAGTCAATTATAATTAAAAAGTGAACAGAGAACACGAAAAACTCGAACCTATCCTAATAAGTTCTAAACACGAAATATAAATACAGATTTCCTAATATTTAATATTTATGAAAGTAAATCATTAATTATTTATTAACCACTGATCCAGTATTCGGGACAATAAAGGTATTTTCATTTGCCATATCTCGTAAACATGTCACGTGCGAATTTCCGACCGTAAATTACTGATCGTGGTTCAGAACGGAGCTCCGAGCGCTGCGACCCTTTGTTTGCGTGTGCGACACATGAAGCCGACTTGTACCCTCCACTACTGTAATACAAACTAGTGCACAATTTAACAGACAATTTAATCTAGTTGAAAATTTCATTACATATTGCTACCTAAATAAATATCGCCGTTATTAAAAGTCAGGCGTCTTGTGTTTTATTTTACTGAAGAAGTATTCGTAATTAACTATCAAACAATGTGTGTGGAGAAACAAATATATGTAGTTATTATAATAAAATTATTATTATTACACCACCAAATTTCAGCAGAGGTGGTTCAGTAGTGGTAAGGACTGAGACTTGCCATCGCGTAGATCGCGGCTTGAATTCTCGTGATACTATCTTACACGAGTATATTCACACGTTGTGCATTAATTATAGTTTTTAGTAGCGTGCAACAGATGGTCACTAAATCTTTAAGATTCTGGAGTGAAGATCACGAACGAGGTCTGGGAACGACGTCCACCCGTTAAGCGGATAAGCAATGGTGTGAAGGTTGTCTAAAACGCTGGAAGCAGGCCATTTTCAACCGATCCATAAGGATATTAGAAAAGAAGATATAAAAATAAATTATGGGAGAAGCTTATGTATGTGCACAAGTGAATCGCTCGCTTGCTTGGTTATTAAAAATGGGTAAATATTGGGCAACTAAGTTATAAACTTAGTCAATGTATTTTACTAACGAAGTCTGTATTGCATCTTAACTTGGGCTGCAATTACGTTTAACCAGTAATTATTTATGATTTTAACGAATCTAATTCTGTTTATTTATCGTCCAGTATAACGTTGTGAAACAAAATATCAAGATGCATTCATTGGCAATCCAATGGCACTATATTTATAAGTACAAAGTATATAAACTTACTACTTCATGGAATATCTCCTTATTGAAATTTGCTGGAATTCATTATCCCTTATCATTAATGTGAGACGCTTTACGCGCTTTGCTGGGATCGCGTGAGATTAAAGTTTTGTGCTGAGGAAAGCAATTTACGTAATTTGTACACACTCACGAGCGTCGTGGCACCCCTCCGTAAGGGAATTTGCTCTTTAAACCCTTCAGAATCAGACTTCCATAACATTTTTATATACGATGGAGCTACATATGCCAACTTTTCATAATGTTTTCACTATTTCGACAAAAGCCTTCTTTCACAGAGAACTTAGGCCTTAATTCACTCCGACTCCGTGCGAATTAATTAACGTCCTATAACTTCTAAAATTTTAGAAGAAATCGGCACAACCTAGACAGTTTCCTCGCGATTTTATTCGCCGGCTGTGAACAATGTTGAAAATAAAAACAACATCGTGCCTTGCAGACTACCACTGCTTTGTGTCTTTCTGTTTTCCTGGTAAAAATAAATAAAAAAAACTTTTCTTTATTGCACTTTACTACCAAGAGCTTACTACAGTTTTGAAGCATAATTCCGATAATAATAGTGTATTGTTATATAAAATATAGCGTATGATAATGTATAGTGTATTGTCGTTAGTTCTCTTTTAGTTGACTTAGTTTAACAGCGCTCATTGAAAAATTAGGCTAAAGTAAATTAGAAAACCGTGTTCATATTGACAAGTAAAAGTAAGCCTTTCAGAAAGTACAGACGTGTCGTTTTTCAGTTTTAAAAAAAATTACTCGCATATTGATGACATACATTCGTTGAGAGACACAAGTCAATTAATTAATAAATATTAATAAAAAGTTACAATTACTTGAAGCAAATTAATTTCAGTTACATAAGCACAGTAAACAAGTATCTTAAAAAAAAACAGTGAATTTTCAACGTTAGTAGAAAACATGTTTAAAGTTAAATGAACACGATTCAAGTTGAATGAGTTTGAACCGATAACTAAGTAACGTGAGAGCGCGCGCTGAATACAATAAATCTTAGATAAAGGCGAGAAACAAAGGCTTGCGTTTCTAAAGGAATCTTTAGAGATAGCTAAACGGCATTCTTTGTTACCTTTTATCCAATTAAGAGATAATAATTGCAATCAAATGTAAATGGTTGTACAATCAAATACGATTAACAACAGAGAGACTTTGGTGTTTGCTCGTCAGTTTCTACAGTTCCTAGATGCAAGAGACTGTAGCTTGATTTCATGTGTTTACGACTCCAATCTCTTACGGTGACTAACATAAACCATCTTGCAGATTTCTATTTATATGTTTATATACAAGTAAATAATAAGTTTTACAAAGATTTTGCTTTCTTGGACTTCATCACACATCTTAACACACAACCTTACGTAAATTTGATATTATGTTTATAATATAAAGGAAGTCCATTGCTGGACTTAAGATTACCTCATTGGTTTCCACTATGTTAGCCTCTTTAATCTAAAGTTACGATGATTACAAAAAGCCTCGATCGATATCAAAAGAGCTCATAGCGAATTCGTCTGTTTTTTTTTGTTATGAAAAATATTACCCATACAATTAACAGCAAGACAATAAGTCCATTCTTGACCAGTTGAAGATTAAGACCAGACTCTCCTCGATATGATACCATCGAGTCCTAAATTATTTTGACCATATCGTCCAATAACCTCAACTTCGAAAAAACTACTGGTTGACAGTAAAAGACCACGTGAAGAATTAATTACCTGTTTGTCTAAAAAAGTGAAATCGATAACTGGACTCTCTATCACTACTGCCCTGAGGAAAATAATGTATAAGTTAGTATGGAAAGAGCTTGTCATAGATTCCGTCAAGGCCTTGCAAGATAGACACGACCTTCAGAAATAAGGAGACTACTGAGGAGAAGAAAAAATCTTACACACTGTTACAGACGTTCTTTACAAGTTAATGTTTAATAACGTTTTTAAAATACTTCATGAGATAGCATTATTCTTATGCAACAAACGTATCGTATTGATTTGCAAATTGTGCGAATCAAGTTTACGAATTTTAAAGATTGAAGGTACTATGTAAATACAATTAATGGTCTCCCGTCCAAATACGCAGCTGAAGTTTTATAACGTTTCTGATCCGTTGCGAAAGTTAAATTTCGTTTCGAGCTTCGGAAAATAACCGATTGCTTTGCTAAATTCAAAACGAGACGTTGTTTGATGGCAAATAAATTAAGCCTTGTGGCCTACTTGATTTATGTAATTCGATGTTTGCTCGCTAAATTGGAAGTTTTTTAACGCAAACAACTTGATTGCAAACAGGCTCCCAAAATTACTTTTTAGATGATTGTTTGCTTGGTTAGTAAGACTTCATTCATTGTTTACAGAATTCTTATGATCGAAATATATTTTATTACAAACAATTGTTTTCTCACTTTTGCTCACAGTTAAAGCAGAAAATTGCTATTTATTATTCACATATATTTTTTTCTCTCAATTTTATTGTTAAATTTAACACTAAAATATGGATAAAATATTTTTAGTTGTATTTTAAATAAATTAAAAGACGTTATTATATCAGTATAATCTTGAATTCAATTATATCAGAAATCATTAAAATACCTAAGGTCAATGCCTTTTTATTGAATATTATATTTCTTAAAAAAACGAAACGGATCTCGATACAAATTTATGTTATTTGTATTCATAGCAGTGGCTGTTTAAAATATAGCAGCGAATTTATTTATCTCTTGTCGCGTTGTACGACTTGAAATCGATACTTAGCCGAAGCGAACATCTTTTGAAAATAATTTAGTGTGATTGAATGATATTTTTAGTAGTGAAATCTTTTAGTTTGCCTTTTATTTTTCCTGCTATTAAGATGTTGACCTCTCGGAAAGACAGAGTGCTCCCATAACCCACCACGCGAGTTCAGTAAGGATTGATGAATGTCATGTATCTTCCGGATTTTTAATCTTAAGATATGTCGCCCTTTTCTCCTCCTACGTTTTTGATCATTGGTGTCGTAATAATTTTATACAAAGTGGTAAGATCCGCAGATAATTAAAATGATATATTAAAATTTATTTATGATTATAAATAATAAATTATACGACGGTGGGTCGGTGGCGCCATCTAGTACAAGAGAATGGAACGGTCTTTCCGAAGGTGGACGGGACTGGAACTGACCGGAAGTTCCTATTCTAGAGAAACGTTAAAACCACCGTACTGTGACATTGAGGGGGTAGTTCGAGATTCAACGTGGCGCGGAACGGTCGGTGATGGCGGATCGCTTAAATCCTACGGAAATTTATTCCGCATTAATTTGCATTGTCAGTGTGATATCTAAAGTTTTATTTCAAGTTAAGGCTTAACCACGCCCAGAGAGATTATCCGTACAAGATGGATAAATTTGACGGTGCATCCGGAACGGATCCCAACCGCCGACATATATAATAATACTATCGATATTTATCATATAATGTCTAAAAGTAACAAACACGTGTTTCTATGAAAGAATATTTACCACCAGAATAAATATAAACCACCAGAAGAACGGCACTATAATGAATTGGAAATCACTGGATGCGGGCCGCTTTCCACTGGTCCTATTGGGAATCTATGGAGGAAGCTTACATGATGTTGATGATGAAGCTCTGTTATTTTTAGGTATAAATATTAGTTTTCTTTGTTTTATTTTACTTTAGTATCATAAACGTGACAAACATTAAATTATAGACAGCCATGTGATTCACAAGAATCAAATTAAAAGGTGTTGTTACACAGAGCTGTTTTTATTGCAATTATACGCACTGGTTATATTTACGATGCTTTAAGAAGATTTAGAACTAAATTTTAAAAAAGGTAATTGTGTCTTCATAAATATCTGTATCGTAGATACAGATCCGTATCGTAAATCTTAGTTAATATTACACTAAAACTATTTCTGGGTACCAAATAAATGCAATAACGATATTTCCATGTAAACAAAGTAATGTCGTTATTCGTGAGTTAAGTCACATCGAGAGTGGAGGATTCAAACATGAAGTGGTCATCACGTGCTATAATTAATTGAACCGAAAGCGCACTCCGAAACACTTGTCACCGTTGAATCATCCACTCTGTAGTTATTTAAATGAATAAACTAACCAAATGGCAATCAATTAAACATATTTACTTAAGTCTTTTTATGTAATATTTTCGTGCCTTGGTTGCATGAAACTGTAAAAAGCTATAATTATTATAACTGTGAACATCATAAACCCTAACAATCATTAATCAATTTTTAAAAGTTAAATGGATAAATTATGTTAGCACTGGCATGTGCTATAATAAAAAAAAATTACTGAGAAATGTGAAGGTAAATGTATTTAGTGGTAGTCCCTGTGTAACTTCGCCACTATTTTTTTAACAAGCCTTACCTTGTCCGCGTTGCTACGCCTACAACTAAAATACATTTGACGATAAGACATTTCACAAATATTTAATTCTTTTTTGAGTAATTTTATTGATTTTATTAATTTGGCTAAAATTGAAAAACGCCGCAAGCGTTTCATTTCAATTTAACATTTATTGAAGTGCTAAAGGATACACAATATTTTTTGTTTTCCACCCGGTGCATAAATTAATAAATAAGAAAGTTTTCTGAAGTATGGATTCTCTAAATTTTATCCACACACTTGCATCGATTGCCATACGCTATTTTCATTTCAATTCAATTCAGCATGAACTGCCATGGCAACATGAAATTCAATGGAATGACAGTTGCGCTATCTGTCGAAAATTGGTTAAACCAACTTAGAAAAATTCAAAGGCTCTTGCACGACAACTTTGCTTAAGATCATCACATGATAAAATGAATAGTAGACAAACATTTATTTATTATTTATATATATATATATATATATATATATATATATATATATATATATACAGACATATTTTAAGAAGAAAGAGCCGATTATAAGTCTTCACTTACGCAATAGGTTATAAATATTTAAATAAGCAGCCGCAATCAAAATCTCTACAATTTTAGAGAGAATCAACGTCATTCTTTTTACACCCACTATTTAAGTTAATTTTCGGTCAAAACAAATTTTAGTTCGTTGATATAAAAGTACGAATAAGTGTTGAGTAAATAGAAAAATAGCCCAGCAAATTGGACAGTTTTAGTGACAAAGGGTAGGCCACATAGAGCGCAGAACAAATGGCCTCTGGGGCTTTAAGTTTCTGGAGTGGAGATTACACACAGGCAAGCGCAGCATAAGTCGTCCACCCAAATATAACCTTGTTAACATCGTTTGAAAACGCTTGGATGCAGATTAACTAAACATATGGGAGAGGCCTATGCCCAGCAATCCTACGGCTTAATTGATAATGATGATTTTGAAATCAAGATTGATGCAGTACTTCGGACTTAATGTTAGGTTGTTATTTTAAACACAAATTAAAAATAAAAAAGGCTTCCTAAAAATCGCATAGTATTTTCCATTCCACTATTGTTTAAATATAATTAATAAAGAATACATACAATACTTTAAGAAATATCTTTACAAAGGTATTCCTTTAAGTATTGTTTCAACGCCAACGATTTACACGGGCTCCACTATTTGCGAATCCACAAAGAAATGAGTAAAAGTTATCAGCTTTAACTGCAAAGCTTTAAAATAAGTTCTTTGTAAGTTTGCTTCGTCTATTGTATTTCCTTCGTTCTGTAAATCTTTTAAGAATTTTTACCGAGACTGAAACTCTCTCCATAATTATGAAAAGGCACGGAATAACGAAAATTTTAGTAGTTTTATAAGAATCAATGTTGCTTAAGATTTTAAAAAGAAATTTGCTAGTGTATTCTTTTAGCAAGACGTCATCCATACGAGATCCACGTTTATTACACTTCATTCCTCTTTAATTGAGACATGAGCACTGAAGAGAAGAAATACTTATGAAAATGGTATAAAAATGAAATTTTCTTCACATAAATTAAATTACTTGTTCCTAATTGTATCAACATATGACTTCGATCAAAACAAAAAGGTGTGTTAGGACGTAATTAAACAAAAAGTTTCCAATAAACCATTGCAATGAATTTTTGCAATTAAGCATTGTTTATTATTAATACGTTTTTAATTTGTTCCTGAAAAGAAATCTAATACATATAGATTTTCTTATTTATTGTTTATTGTACCTAGTCTAGCCATATATTCTGTTACTGGCTGTTTACATACATTAAAAAAAAACATTAATTTTAATTTCGAACATTAGCTCCTACGATAAAAAATTGTCTCATTTCCCGTCATTACTGTATGTTTTTGATTAGAAATTATTTGTTTTGTAAATATAGTGGGCAGTAAAGAGAATAGGATTGAATACAAAATAGGTAAGGAGCCAGCCATTTTTTATATATTAAAAAAGCTATAGATTAGCCGAATGTTTGTGTATCGTACCGTCCAAGGGTACACTGAAACCATATCTGTTGACAACCGTGAGAGATCGGGTCTATTCGAAAAAAACGGACCGTTAATGCAGTGGTATAGAACAACACCTTATTCAAAAACGAAGTGTGGGCATTCCAACAGGATTCACCCCCAGGTCATAATGTGCAAACTACAAAATTTGGCTTGTGCAAAAAGTTCCAGACTTTATAAAGGCTGATGATTGGCCTTAGGCTAGTCTGGACTTAAACCCTTTGGACTATACATTGTGGTATGTGCTAGACGACATGGCCTGCTCTAAACGTCACCCCAAAATTGAGTCGCTCAAGATATCAAGGAGGCAACTGTGACCAAGTTTCCAATGGAAACTGTTCGTTACGTTAACGTTAACATATCTTTTTCACTCTACGTATTCACATATAAAACTTTAAAACAAAATCTTTTTTTAAATTATCGTGTATTTTCTTTGTAACAGAACTTTTGGCATGACTATGACTGTGTACTGCGACTGATTAATAAATTTGTCAGAACGAAGCCCACGTGAACTGTTGGTATTTAATTGTATGTTGAATTAAATATTTGTATTGATACTTCTTAAACATATATTAACCTTATATTACGGTAAAACAAAATTAAACTCTTAAAAATGAAATCATGAAGATCTTGCAAGATCTTTTGGAGAGAACCGGAGATTGCAAAAAATGCTAAAAACGTGACGTGAATATTAAAATACTTACTTCACAGCTTAAGTAAAAGAATATTGTTTCACATAATAAATTTGTACACAAAATAAATGCTTCGATCAGAAGATGTTTACGTGCTTTCGAGTGCTAATTAGGAGTGCTTACGAGACAGAGTGATGACGTAGTGTTATTTATTATAAATAATAAAATAAAATTCACTTGACTTCTTCAATAAGACACCAAGTAATTTAATTATAACTCGTAGAGCCCTCTTTAAAGCCTGCAGCTACTTCTCTATTCTGTATTATTATATCTCTTGAAATATTTAATAAAGAATATCACTGAAGGTAAAAAACCCGTAATTTTACTATTTCTTTGATAAATAGATTATCTACTAACCTGACATCTAATAGATTCAAGCGTTACCTTGCGGAAGTCCATCCTTACTAAGAATGGGACTAATATATAGCTACTTCCGCTATGCCTAGCGGAAGTAGCTACATATTGATCGGAAGACGCTAGTGTTTAGCTGTCCTTTTAGAAATATGTAGAAGAAAACTATGTCCAGTTGTGAATGTTCTATTCCTGTAATTATAATGATAATAAATCTAAAATGTAGACTATTTAAAACAGTTTTTTTAAACCATCATATATTTTATTATCTCTGATTAATATCTTCAATATCTATTTCACGCTTCTAATTTTTAACATGAAAATCAATAATCATCGATTAAGATTTGCGTTTAAAAATACTTAAGTTTAAATTATTTTAATGAAATGTGACACGAAACAGTTCTCTTTATAAATATATTCAAATTTCATCGCGTCGCTGAATAAATGTTTTGTTAACAAACGTTATTGTCACGAATAAATTGAAAATGCTTTTCCAATAACGTTCATGTGGACCGTCAACGGACTTTTCTTATCAAGTAAATTAAATAATTTTCCGTTTCCCTTACTCGCGATAATCAACTGAAGTAATCCATTTACTCGGAAGTTGTTTTCCTTAGGTTATATTGATAGTGAAATGTAAATGAATTAATGCTAAACAAGATACAAATGTAACCAAACTATCAGACAAGCATAGCTTTGGGCTTATAAAATCTAAACGGCCTTCAGTCGCGTCTATATACCTATATTATACATAGCAAGATTATAGTTCTCCTTCTTGATACAGTAGGTGTTGATTAAGTACTGTATTTTAATTGGACAATGACTTAACCTGTAAATCGTTCATAAAGCAAATAAATGAATGCATTTGTTCATTCATTACTACTAGTCGAGCTGGTTCCTGTCGATGTAGTATTTTCTAGCTGTCCATATAATATCCTTGATGTCTTTAATTGGCGTAATATATGCTTTTATTTTTCATTAAGAGTTAAGACTTTCTAATATCATTGATATTAGTTGGTCTTTCATAGCTTTCTTCGTCTGCGTAAATATTTCATTGTAACTGCGTTGGAAACTAAATTCATTCTTAAAAGAAAATATTTTTAAGGGTGCATAAATATTTGAAAGTCCTGTCGGTGTGTGTATAAGTAACGAGTTAGCGATAGCACAGAAAAGGAGAGTTGTCACTTGACCCGCCAGAGCGCTCTGTTCTTTCAAAAGGTTGTTGCGCAATTATTAGAAAATAAAAAGTATCTAAGCTCGAAATTTGCCTAAATATATATTTAAACGAATGATGATAATAGTATATTTATATTATTATCATGATTCATTTAAAAAACATTTAAAGTAACTACTCGTGTACGTTATAAGAAGAATACCAGAAGAGCCCAATTCAATAGCAACTAGAATCAGACTAATATTTCTATAAGGCATCTTTCAATTTTAATGCTGCAAAAGGCTTCAAGCGTGCTCTGATCTGAGAAGTGCCTATTACAAACTCGGAGAAGTTTTTATGTGGTCACTTTTACAATATTCTTATTACAGTAGTCAGAGCTACAAAACTTTAAGCTACTAAAACTTCTATCTAAAGATATTTAAAAATCAGGAGAGCAAATCAACTTTGTAATGTTCATTTAATCTTTAATTCATCGTGATACTGACAAGATAAGCCTGTAACAAAATTAATTATCAAACGTTAAGAGCTAATGATGTTTTCAATTAATGAGTCAAAGCTTTGTCTCGGCAATTCGAAATAATGTTAACTTTGTTGCAAGCTCATTATAAAATTAAAACAGGAAAATAATTGTGATATTATGTGAAACAGCAACTATAGGACGATTCTTAAATGTAGTTATCGTCCTTGCGTTGGTCAAAATTATTTCCAATGTTTTGAAAAAATGCATCAGTAATCATGAATTTGAATTAAATTGTATTAAAATAAAGAAAGTTATATTTTCGAAAGACAGACCAGATATAAGTCATCATTTTGTTAATTAATTTCGAAAATAATATAATAATAAATTTATACATACATATGTATGTATCAATATTGAAACGGCTTCAGGGTCCGAACTTTGAAAAGGAATCCCGGTAATAAAAATAAGTTTTAGGGGCATTCTTATGATTTTAAAATCAGCGTGAGAAATTCATCTCGTAGCTGTTTTTTTTATTAAATAATGACCGGCATTTAAATTTTAATAAACAAAACTTTATTATTAAAAAATATGAAAATATTATTATAAAAGTATATGAATTTACTGTGAAAGTACCAAAAATAAATCCGTAATAATTCCTATTCTTTAATGATTTAGATACTTGATAATACGTACGCCACGACCTATGTGCTACCTTATTATTATTAAGTCTACAATTAACGAGGCCGCGCTATAAATCTCATTTAAATTAAGTAGGTCTACGACCTGGAATAACTAATTTATGCAGCGGCAGGAAACTTTCTTATTATAGGGAAATTAGTTTTAAAACACAAGCCCGAGTGCAACCGATATTTTACCTGAGACAAAGGAAAATCGATTTTTCGATTAATAATATAACGCAAAAAATGGTTACCCATTCGCTAACTTAAAATTCCTTTGATTAGTTTTAACAGTTCATTAATAATTAATTGCTTGGACAGTCTTCGGACTATTGAAAGTTTTTGTCGAGTCGCAGTTCAATAGCATAAAAAAATTTAAATGTATACACAAGATCACTTCAAATCATGTTTTCTTTTTAAAAAAAATATCCAATAATGCATGTTCCACAGTGAATATTTTATGTTTTCGTAATAAATGACAAGCACTTTCAAAAATAAGTTTGTTCATTTTTATACTGACGATATATCAATCTGTTCTCGAGCTTTACGCATAGTAATAAACTGCAAAATTTATTTTTACTGGAATTGATTTAATTATGAATTCCTCGCAGAACTCTATCAAAAGAATTACAACAATGACTCATAGAATTTTCTAGAATAAAGCTAGCAAGTTTATTGTATTCTAAAATAACGTGACAACATGCAATTGAACGGAGTCGAGCACCCACGTATACAAATATGCGACTACTTCCGCTGTCTCATTATCGGATTGCAAATCTCAGCTATTGCGTTTATTTTGATGTCGATCTGCCTTTGTGATATCATCGGAATGTTTTTTGATGTATGCAAATAGTTAATATAGTATTTAACTAAATTAATATGTATGTAAATATGTCACTGTATTCGCTTTTATGGACACTTTTCAAGGTTAGATTATCAACTCTGTTAAGTCAAAAAAGAGTGTTATTTCATTGTACAAAAATTTATAATTTTTAAAATTAATTTCATAAACAGAATGTTGTATGTAAGTAACTGTTTCAACTTTATTTGATATATCAGTAACAATAAGATTTACTAATTATGAAAAATGAACACTATATCAATCAAACGTCTATGTCGACCATTTGAATTTTTAGAATGCAATCTATTCGTTACTATGTACTATGCGTAGATTCATTTTTAACGTAGTCGCGCCCAAAATAATGTTATATTTATTTTATTTGTTTAGAAAGACATTTTTGTACACCATAGAGAAAAAAAAAGAAATAATGCATATGGTACAAGTCTTGTCGCTCGGGGCGATCTCTACCAAACAACCTTTGGATGGAGATGAGAGACATGAAGCAGAGGGCAGTTTAGGGTGTATGTACATGCAAATACATACATTACTACACATCCATACATATATACAATACATACCGATTTATACCGATACAAATATATAAACGTATTAAAAATTATGTAGTGATCTTGCGTGATCAGAGCGACATATTTTTTTGAACCAAGAGAGTGGACAATGTGCTTCTTTAAAATTTTTAGGAGAGTCGTAATTTCTCTGCATTCCATGAGTTCGCCATTAGGGTCCATCGTATTGTAGGGAATTCTAGTATGATTCCTTGCAATTCATTGGTGTTTACCTTCACCAACCTGATTTCTGTTCTTACCTGACCAAATTTGAAATAATCCTACCAACCTACCAATGTTGCTTTAGCCCTAACATACTGAAGTTCGCTCTTGATAAGTATAAATATTTCAGCGATTGATAAAGATGTTTTCTGTTATACTTCTTTCTCCTACTTTCACTGCATACAAATTTATTACGAAATTTTTTCTCGTTATTCTGTTGACCCTGTATTAGTACTTGTTCAAGTTAGTTGTGTGTGTTTTAGGGCATATTTGTTTTTTTTTTTTGGGTATATCGCAAATGTTATTAATACTATATGTGTCAACGTTCCTGAAATCAGGAAAGAGTCTGGTCAGGAATAAGTTGCTGTCATATTATCACATATCCCTTTTAAGTATCCTATCAAGAGTTGCTTTCGAGGTAGGAGTCTTTTGTTATATTTTGTCATAAGTAGCAACTATAGCTTAAAAATTCCTCAAACACCAAAGACATCGTATGCGCTTAAAGAAAGCTTTGCACACATACACTTTTTTAAAAATACGCTCGATATTTAGCTGGGGAGGATATTATTCACAGTTAGACTTGCCCCTTTTCAATATAAATAATTGCTTTAAAATAGTGACAGTTTAATTTTAAACAGCAACGTTATAAAGTTACAATCAAAGCATGCTTACCGAAGTTTTGTCTTATCGTCAAATATTATCTACTTATAATAAGCAAATTATATAAAATTTATTACAATTAATGTCCTTTACGCAAAATATCAATTGGTACCAAGTAAAGCTCTTGAAATATTGGCCTTTGTCGACTGAAAGTCGTTATCTTACCTCGACGAGGTTTGAAGTACCGGAACTTTTTTTTTCCATTCAAGAGTTAAAAGGGCAAATTCTTTTCATCAAAGTGAATATTAAAGGCTCTATAAACTAAGAATGGGTAATTGAAAGAAACGAGTTATTAATACACCACAAAAGGTTTTTAAGAATAGGAAGATCTCTCTTGGCATGTTAATATACATATTTGTTTATACAGCCTGTAATCACGCGTAGTTTAATTTTCGCAAACGGTAGACAGTGAAAGATCAAAGCATATTTCTGCCTCTAAAGAGTATTACATAGCTGGTTTCCAGTTTCACATATGGAATTTTCAGTCGACTAGTGCATGAAATCCGAAAAGTTTTAATAGTCCAGAACTCAATGTTCATGGATTAGGGAAATCTATCAGATAATAATGTTGGAACACCACGTTATATAACATCAATAAAAAAATTATGAAAGAGATTCTCTAACTACTAAGAAGAAATAAATTCATTCATATGCTTGTGATATTATATAACTGTCGAAAAACGTCTAGGCAAATACAATTGAACACCCGTTGACGAATACCTGGTAAAATTATTACGCTAACAATGGTCTTCATGTGTTGACAAAAAATTCTTGCCACGCTCGATCTTAAATCCTTAATAATTCTTAATTAACACAAACACAAACACAACAAGTAAATATATATATTTTCAGAATAAATTTAATGAAAGTAGAAAGGTCATATACATAATTACGTGATATAATAACAACAGATGGATTCGGATGGTTGCATAAAGGTTCACACCGAAAAGAGAAAGATATACCGCCCACAGGCCAGATAAGTAAACGAAATGGCGACAGTAGTTAGATGGTTGCTAGTTGAAGCCCGCTTAAGATAATCCGAAATAACATATCATTGGGGAGATTCCTGCAATACCTCTATTTGGAACTTCTGCCTTCGGTGCTCCTTCCACTTCCCCAGTGGTACACTATAAATAGATGCTACATAGGCACTAAACATTGTCATAACATTGTATATTTCTCAATTTTTGTCTTTTCAATTTAATCTTAAATTGCATAGTCGTTTTTCATTACTAGAATAACAGACAGAGTAAAGCTCCTAATTTATCTTCATGTTCATAATGTTAACCATGGCACGTTGGTTGTACAACCCCAATACCGATAACAATTTTTTTGTAGACACGCGCATCAGTCCAAAAAGATTACCGGGAGGCTTCTCTGCAATACCAATATCTTTTTCGCTGAGATAGTATCTGCCTGGTTTTGCCACGTCTCTTTTGTACGTACTTGTTTGTAAGTACTTTTGTGTGGATAAGTTCTAAGTTCATTAATAATTTAAGTGTAACCTAGGAACTTATCTTTATGTAAACATCCGTAGTTATGGATGCTACTTAAAATGTTATTTCTATTATACAATTGAACGAAAGTTATCAACATAGCTCGGTGGATTGTCAAGTTGAAGGCAGACAAACGTTTTGTTTGCTTATTTATGATATAATAACTTTGCTTAGGCATTTTTATTGTGTAAAGCTTATATTATTTAATCTAATTACATTATGTAAATGTTTTCTTTGTTTAGTAAGAAATGTGCTGGCTAATTAATCTTGCATATATCACCATCAGTTTAAGAGCGATTTAAGTAGAGGTGTAAATGCGGGTGTCGACTAATCGCTTGCCGTGACATTGCACACTTTCGTCGCCCCGCTTACGTAAAAAGTGTAGTGGCAACTCCCACGGGAACGTTGAAAGGTTAATCGATCATCCATTTAATATTTAAAACGGGGATGGTTGCGCTTAATGTCTGGTTTCCGCTCGCAAGAGCGTCGGGGCCACACGGCCATTGCCTCTAGACGAATTATTTCACCGCTCGCATTGTGTTCTGCAATAAACTTTACTTGTATATGATTCGTACTTAAGCAAAGCTAAAATATTTTTCATTAATGTTTACACATTTTTATATTATGATATAAATAAAAAATTCTTTAAGTATTAATGATGCCAGAAAACTAAAAAGATGGCCCACAGGGATCGCAAATTAAAATTACAGATTGCAGAACATATGACCGCTGAGGTCTAAAGGTTGTATGAAGGCCACGGACTGGTAAGCGTAGCATAGGACATCAGCACATAAGATTGACCTTGTTAGTCCTATTGGAAATCTATCGTGAAAGCCTAGGCAAGTGGATGTTCTACGGCTCAAAAGATCATGATAATGTGAAACACCTTTCATACAATGTGATCAATTATGTCATTACATGACGTGAATTATAATATAAACAAGTGAAAATTGGTTTAAACGATATTCTTTAAATAATCTTCTCTCTGTCAAAAAATGAGAATCGATACCTTTTCTAAGAAAATTTAACCTCCGTGAAATAAAAGACTAGTGTTTTAACAGGAACTTTGACGTTAAAACTCGTTATTGTTACTGTCTGTGCTGCAGAATGCACTGGATTATGGATGCCTGTTTAGCAATGTTCCTGTTTTGTTTTATTATTGTTTGACTTTGATTCATTGAATGTTCTTAATGAGATAAAATTATAATTAGCTTTATATTTCTAAGTTTGTAATTTCTTAATGGCTTTTGTTATTATCTCTTCGAATCGAATTTTATGTAAAAACTCGAAGTCATTTTCGAAAATGTCGTTGACTTATAATGAAATTTGTTTTACCACAATAACCTCGCAAAGAAAAAAAATCACAGTCAAAGGGTAGTCAAATACCATATACTAACTCGGATTGTGTCGTTACAAAGTAACGCTGTTTATTGTGAGCGGTTCCTCTTTTCAGCCGATGGCCGCCCACTGCAAGCCATAGGCCTCCCCAAAGATCGACACGATGACAGTTCCTGCACTGCCCGGGTTCAGCTACTTCTCGCGACCTTAACTATGTCATCGGGGTCTACCCATGCCGCGTCTACCGGCTCGTGGTCGCTACTCGAGAATCTTTCAGTCCCAAGAGTCATCGAGCGCAGGGGCAACATCAGACGAGCAATTCTTTGAGCTTACGTCGTTATTCTATGAGCAATTACTGATGGGAAACTATTAATTCATGAATCTTATGGTGCTAACGATTCCCGGTATACAATCTTATGTAATTCACTCTTAGTATATTTATTATATAGGATTGCCACTGCTCACAAACATTTTTAAGAGGATGGGCTGTAGCGTCCTTTGCGTACTATGTTTACAACACTGCGATGCGATAAATATTATTGATTGGCCTATGCCTTGCAATGGGCGTATGGGCTGTAACGACAATACTGCTAACAGTTGATGAGACTCAAGAATGAGATATATAATCATAACAAAAATACTCATATTTTGGTCCATTGTATTGTGAATGTTTATCATTAAAAAGTAATGACAATGCTAGATTAAACACCTAGTCCTGTGGATTGGCAAGTTGAAGTGGCAGCGCCTGTCCACTGCAACTTCAACCCATAAACTTTTGTCGTCTAGGGCGATCGTGCAAAAGCACCTCGGTAAGTGGGTGGTCTTGTACGACGCTACCCTCGTTTATTGAAATGGTACGTTAGTATCACTCTCCCACTATTCCGGGCATAACTCTGCTCATAGGATTGTCCGAAACATTTAAAGTAACCATATGTTTGTTAAAAGGCTATGACCGCTTAGAACTCTTATCACCGAACTCAGTAGGGGCGTAACCTATCGGAACTACTATGCCGTGTGGTCTTGGGCTCCGGACCGTTAACGTCAGTACTTGAGCCTCTCACAGACAGTTAATCTGCAGAATAGTGATAATGGATCGTGTCAAGTTAGACTGCCAAACGACAAAAAAAAATCTTTAAAAATATTATAAGTAGTAATCCTAATTGTTAAAAAGCTATTTTCGTATGAGGTCGCTACTATTGCTACTACGCTGCTATTTCGTACTATTCATTAAATTTTATTATTAATTAACAAATGCAAAAAAAAAACACTAAATAACGTTGAAAAAATATATTTAATAAGTCAAAATAAATTATAATCGTATAAATATAATGTTTAATTTCGGTTATCTTCACAGTGTAAGAAACCGATATTGCAATGGGTTTAGCAAATTATCATTATCGGAGTATCAGACGGCTTATAGCGAGCTATCGGAACAGACAGCTTAAGTGCGAAGATTATGAACTTGATTGCGAGTGCACGTAAAGAGATAACGTTGCGAGCAGGCGGGGTCTTATTTCGAAATGCGCGATTTATTATCGTTATTACAAGATTGCGACTTTTGTTTATTTTGTAATTAAAAACGCTATAAATAACGATTAGGGATAATATAATATTACGAAAAACATTGTCTTAAATTAATATTTCTTCTTTCCTTATCTCTATATGGGTAGACATTTGCAAAAGAAACCCACTAACTAAAGTGCGAACGTGAGATTATTTAGAAATCTACTTCCCATGTAACAACAGCCGCGATATTAAATAATAAATCAGTAATATTATACAGATGAAAAGTGGAAAATATACTTTCAAAAACATAAAATGATACAACAAATAAAATACGATAAAATTAAAAACAAAATTGAAAAGTCTTTGAAATATGGTTAAAAACCTGAGTGTAATTCAAGACGCAGCTGTCTCAACGGACGCGGTAGTAATATGCAAACGACTTAACTTTGGAACAGAACTTAGCAAATGTCAGTTAAATATAGTTTGTAATGGGTTAAGTACTTTAGACAACGGTTATCGCTTCCAACTTCATACTTCTATGATGTATTTTACTACGACGTCCACCAAGGTCACCGATATAGCTAGAAGAATTTCTCGTCTGAAGTGGCAATGGCACATCGCTGGTGCAATCAACGGCCGCAGGGGCGAAAAGGTCGACAACATTCAAGTGGCGACAACAAGCCGGTAGACGCGGCGTAGGTAAGCCCCAATTAGGTACACCGACGACATAAGTTCGCGGGAAATCGATGGATGCGCAGGTCGTCGTGGCAATCTGTGGGGGGAGGCGTATGCCTTGACGTGGACGTTTATTGGTTGATATGATGATGTTAAAACAGTCATCACGTGATTGATGAAGTTATTTAGACCTATCTTATATAAATAAAAAGAATCACCAAATTACGCAAATACCTTCGTATTATTGTTCAGGCACGAGTAAGGTTGTTATGGGAAAAAAACGAAAAATCGAAGAAAGTAGTAAAATCTTCATTATAATTTTTCATATATCCCACAGACTATATCAAAATACTTGTCCCTGGCTGTCAAACATTTGATGAATCAAAAGCCAAAACATGTCATGTAATATTTTCTTTGCATAATAATATAATAAAAAATGTAATTATAACTTGACTTTGAGTATCCAGAGTAAAAACTTGTTTTTTTATCATTTATCAAAAACGTTTTATTTTTTTATGAAATATGACAGGCTTCTAATTAAAAAAGTACGCATATCTGGGAAAATAAAGCTATAAATAATAATAACATTTCATAAACGAAATAAAAATATTTGCAACATTTTATATGCGAAGTTGACGTGACGCGCAAATGTATTTCAACCTATACACAAATGTTAGTTGAGGTTGCACGTTTATAAATATAAACATTTCCGATATTCATCCGATGCATTTGTCCAACAACGTTTTTGGTTAAAAAACGTGGCGTTAGCAGTTAGTAGAGTTAGGTGTTTGTTTATAAAATATGATTTCGCTATTTTGTTTAATAAAAAAAATTACTATAAAGTTATTTCACAAAAAATGTAATCGTAATGTATAAATTTACCTTTTAAAACGTGAAAAAAAGATAATTTCAATAAATTACCAAATATGCCATGCACTCGTAAAATTTCGCTCATAAATATAGAATAATACGACAAAATTACGTATTCATAAAAAAACCGAAAATGCGACGGTGGTTGAGTGGCTTACGCGCTTTCTTTACGAGTGTACGAACGCCGCGCCCCGCCGCAGGTATGAATAAAATTTGTATAATGTGCGCTTTACCACCTATCTAATATCAAAGTAAAATTTTCTTTTAAAATATGTTTAACAGGAAACATCGTTCCTGCTGTGTGGCGTACGAAATCTTATTTTTTCATTAATGAAAAAAATCTCTCCTTATAGGTGGATGTATGACGTCTTCGTACTTACCTATTCCTGGTCTCCACTCCAAAATCTTCATGCATCAATGATAATCTGTTCTGCATAGTATATTGGCTGTACACTGCTACTTCGACTAGTCAATCCACTGAGCTATGCTGCAGTTTCCTTTGTTCTTCGTAAATCCTGAGCATTGCTCCCTGCATGGCTCGTTGAAAGTCTGTGAGCTTTCCAATGAGACCCACATTACATAATGAAAATCCTAATAGCCAGTTACTTAATTCTAAATACAAATTAATATAATTAAAATGCAATGCTATCTAGACTTCGCTCTGGGCGAGTATATTAAATCAATTACTGGAAAACAGGATATTCGAAATTTAAATTGGCTCTCGAATACGGTAACGATATTCATTGTTCTGGCGCATTTCATTTTATTTTAACAGTGTTGGGCATTTTACAGTCACGTTAAGGCATTTAAGTTCATTTTAATTTGCAAAGTAACACGAGTTACAGTGGGTCGTTAAATCTGTAAACGATCAATATAACGTTCTAATATTACCGCGGGAGAAGTAATGTAGGATTTCTATTTACTAAAATCCTCTAATTGGTTGTTCTTAGAAATATGTGTAAGGGCTCTGGATTCTTATATGGAATATCCGCCTCTTGATAATGTGCCTAACAATTATTTTTTATCACTCGAGGAAAATGTCTTCGCATAATCAAAGACGTCGAATTATTATTGTGACCTGATAAAAGTCACTCTAGCTAGGGTCGTTTATTGAAACAATCTCACGTGTTCAGATGATAACACGAATGCTTGTAAAATAATAACCATTGGTACTAAATATAACTGTATAGTAATGTTATGAGTATATTACTAAAGTGTGGCAGGACGGAGGAGGTAGACAAGTGTCAAGGTGTAGTGTTCGCACATATCTCGTATGTCAATCGCACATTCCCCCATCTCTCCACTCGTATACTTCAGCTGTGACTAGCACTTCCGTGCACACTTTAAATGACATGTTTGTTTAGTCAATTTGTGGCAAAAACTAGATTTTATAAATAAAGATGTTTTGTGAGGTTTTTATATATAAAATCAAAAATGTTCGTATGTTCGTAAAACTTTATGACGTTTTACAACAAATAAATGCCATAAGACCATTGAATTATCTTTAGACACAATATTTAATGTAAAGTAAATATATGTATAAACTGTCACTCTGAAACAGGTATTGTGTATGAAAATATATAAACGAGTATATATATATATAAACATATCATGTAATATATCATTTATAGAATCGATCGACATCTCCTAGATCAATTCAGTTCACTAAGAAGTCGAGCACTATGGTGATGAAGAATCAATCTCAATTGTGATGCCTTCCAAATTCAAATAAAATCATATTTAATTATTTTAAAAAAGTGTAAAATATAAGAAATTGTGTATTTCCCATAAGGTGCTATGTGTACACAGTTAGAGAGACATCCTAGATCCATCGATCATTTAATTTATCTTTAAAGATTATTTAAAATGTTAATTATGTTTACGAAGTATTAAAGTTCCATCCGGAGTAAGGCCGTGTTTCTTTAAATTTCCTTCCTGTCGTATCATGTTCGTAAAAGGGCCAATAGCTCGATATTTATTGTCAATTACAGCGCCTAACGTAACACGGGTTGCCGGGAACCAGTCAAGCCCGCTTCCATATTTTATTTCTTTATAGATTAACTACGCGTGATAACGTCCCAAATGGTTGATTTAACTTTGCGACACATTTTAACTGAAAATAAGCATAGTCGCGAATAAAACAACAACTGTAATTTTATTTTAATTAATATCGCAGAGCTACATTTTTTTCATATTTAACTAACTAAAACGAAACTACTAACTATATAGTACATAGTACTACTATCCCAAACCTTAAAAACAAAACTAAACAAAAATCAATCGAAGAACGAATGTCATTTCATAAGACTTATTAATAAATTATGGGCGCAAATGGCTATAGAAATGATAGATGGTTATTCCTTAGTAATAATGTAATATAGTCTTATAGTAATATAGTCTGAATTATTTTCTCAAAAACTTACAGTGACCATAATAAACAAAAATACGATGAGTTAATTATAAAAGGTATACACCGAGGTTACATATAAAAACTATTTACCGGTTTTTCATACCTTTTCCTTGTTTTAAATTTTTTTTTCAATTCGAACTGTTGAAAAAGAAACTAAGAAATTAACATAATTCGTCTATTATTTGTTTACAAATTGCGCCTACCAACGAAGTACTATTTAATTTTCGTTCTACATTAATAAATTAATTTTAAGAATTGAAGATTTTAGGATTGTTAAATAATAGTAGAACTGACCTTTCGTAAGAAAATTATTGCTTTCAAAGCTAATACATTAATATAAAAACATAAGAGTAAAAGTGGAAGCAATTAATAACGTATATCAATTCCCATTACAGTACTTTTAGAGCGCACACACAGTCGCAATGGAATAAGAACGTTTGAACTAATGGTATTGCGTTCTACCAACTGTCAAGCGGACGATGGGCGACGGAAATATTTGATTAAATAACAATTTGCTAGAGCATTCACATCTACATTACCTCACAGCGGCGACGGTTCCTTGATTTATTGAATCAGTTCGAGGCACTGAGTTTTAAACAATAAATAATATCACAGACCAATATTTAGCAAATAAATTGCATTTATAATCATCTACGTTTAGACTTTTCTCAGAAAAACTGTAAAAATATATTACTAGCTTTTTAGATGATCAAAATAGATGACTTTTGCTAACTATAAGCTATTATTAAACGAAAAAAAAACTTAAATTGATATAATAGATTAACCGCAATGCAAATTTAAAACATGGAAAAGGGTAAGAAAAAAGGTAATCTACAATTCCTTTTGCATTTCTAATTAATTTAAAGCAAGGCAGACAGCGTAGATTTGTGATTACAACAAAATTAATTAATATTACTATTCCTGACGGCGTGCTTAGCCGTACTTATTGCAGATATTTTTTTGCGTCTTAAAATTTACTTTAACTTATAAACTTTATTTCTTTTTAACAAATAAAAATATGGGCGCAATAAATACATTAGAAAAATTAATTGTTAAGTGTATTCCGAGTTATAAAGTTAAATATTTTATAAACCTCTGAATGATTTTATTCTGTAATTTTACACCGTGTGTTCAAAACCACAAATAAAATAACATTAGGTTATTCATTTAAACCTAATGAAATTACATATTACATGAGGAGGAATTAACATAACCAAATACTACGGCGAAAGACTTTACCTTAATAACAATAATTATGTATTATGTAACAATAATAGTGTAGTATAAAAATGATAAGCATAGAAAAACGCTAAATTAAATCCATATATGATTTTCACAAGATAGTAATAAATGTCCTTCGGTCGACAAAATGACTGGCGAATAGAGTTTCGGCACAAATAAGGTAAATACTATATCTCTGGTTTTATCAAAAAAGTCATGAGCCACTTTTGACAATCACCCTATATAATAGTATAGTAGTAGTATAGTAGTATATAATAGTATTTCTTTATACTATTTGTAAAAGTTTACAGACCGTTTAGTAAAATCGACGTTTAAATTAACGATATTGTTCGAAAGCGTGCGTTTTCACAGAAACAGTGAATTCGGGTAAATGGTGAGGAGAGAGGCGCGTGCTGGTGCATGTCAATGCCTCGGCCGGAGTCAGCCACTTACCGGGAAATGTGATCTTTTTATTATGCAGCCCGTGTGACGGCGCGGATGTGTCCGATACCAACATAAGATTCAACACGGATTTTGTTACAATTGTTTTTTCTGCGCAACGTCGTGTGAACCGATGGTATTTTAACATAACTTTTTCAAGGAATTCTATTTCTTTTTTAAAATGACTTTTAACGTATAAGAGATAAAATGTCTACAATATAAAGTAACTATATTTAATTAGCAATAATAATGCCACCACCCAGAAACGGTGACCGGACACATCACGAGTAAATCTGACATATTTTAGGATCTAAAAATCCTTGCGCCATTTCGCATGTGTGGAAAGTACCGGCTGATACAATCTCTTTTCGATGGAATGTTTTCTATATGTTATAAATACTTATTATTTGTTATTTATGTATAAGCAATATCTGTTAAACTTAAGCGGTAGAGAACTGAGACTTGATCGCAAGTCGCGGATTCGATTTTTGGGATACAGTCCTATATAATTCACACTTTGTGCATTAATTATATAGAATTGTGACTTACAAACAAGTTTCCTGAGGATAAGCCGCAGCATCCTCTGCATACCTCATTGCGGACCGACCTGCCAAGCGTGACGATTATGATATATCGTCCATATATCTTGATAGGTGCCCTATGCCTTGATATGGGCGCCTTTTGATTTAAAGGAAGATGACGTATAAAATAAATAAAGTCGGTATAAGACATTGATTGGCAAAATACAACTCCGTATCGAATAAACGACGTTATAAAATGGGACACCTAATTTAATGTATCAACGTTAAAATATGTAGTTAAAAGATTATTTTTAAATTAGTACGTAAAGATCGTCAGGTATCTATTAATTTTTATTGAAAAAGTGACATGCTAATGAAGGACTCTCTACAAGTGTAATTCCAATGTACCTATTTAAATATTATATTGACATTGTCAAAATAAGCATTAAGGTCAAGAAATTAATATTTTACTTTATTTTTTTTAAGTTCATATTGTATATCAACAAAAGAAAGATAGACACAAGAAAAGAAAATAAATCAAATAAAATAAGCAAGAGAAGTACTATAAACGACGGTTTTATAACAAACGGCAATATCTGTCACACGACCATTCGAAGCATTTGTTTACCAAGGAAAAATAGAACGAGCACTATGACATACGGTAACTTCATCAGCTTTTACTATCTATTTATGTAAAAGGTAATATTATATCATATTTAAATTCAGAGTAAGTGTTACATATTAAACGTAACATTAAAACACATGAGAATGGAACAGGACTTTTTTCAATATCCTGTATAAACCTAAAATTACAACGGTTACTCATTATCATATTACAGTAAAGTTTTTTAAGATGCATTTTTTGCTGAAAAATTTACATAAGTTTGGTTTTTGGTTGGTTTGCGGTTAACACTTTCGCGAAAACTGCAAGCTTTTGAATTATGAAAGACCTACAGGGCAGAGTCAAAAAAGGCGGGGGTCTCTTTGACATCTTCTCTGACAACCATGAATTTAATCGACATCTCTGTTGGGAGAAGACCACTCTAAGACACTCACAGCCAAAAGTGTTACTGGGAACGTCCTTGAGATGGTGCCTTATTATCATGTACTGTGAGACGACAGTAATCGAAAAAAGATTGTTACTAAATATGCATTTTTTAAATATAAATGAGGCCCTTATTCAATTTAAAGAAACTGCTAAATCAATATGAATGCACTAAAATTTTCCGTGTTTTTATTACATACTATAAAGTTAAAGAAGGTCAAGTAACAAACTCTTGATTCTATACATCGATGCATCAGAGTAATGAGGACAGGTGAGGAACATCACAAATTGTGGTATCGAGCATTGATTTATATTCAATATCGATTTAATTAATAGAAGTTCACTTTTAAGCACGCACCAGATACCATCGCGTTCATTTTCGAACATTAAACGTAATGCGTTTTCGTATTCGTATTTCTTTTTCTTCATTTCTTTACTTCCATTAATAGTTAGTTAGCCTTTTTTAATAACCCCATCGATCGGTCTTTCCTAATTTTTATTATAAGTAACATAATGATATACATACACTAATACAGCACTTTGAAGAAAAATATACTAACTGTAATTTTGGTAGGCAAAGATACACAGCTCGGATAGTTTAGTTGGTACCATGGAAAATTCGTAGTTGTCTTAATATCGTATAATGTTTATATAAAACAGATTATTATGCATATATGGTTCATTTTTTATTTGTTTTAATACATAGCAATTAATTTAAGCATTACCTAAAAATAAACACCTAAAACAAAGTTTAATTTTCAATTTCTAATCGAAATGAACTATGAATAATAAAAAATGATGTTTGTAAACATAAAATCGTTTAACCTAAAAACCACTTTACCGATTACTATGAAAATTGGTAGCTGAATTGGTGCAGTCTGTTGACATTATTATTGATATTGGATAACTGTATTCGCCAACATTTTTAATTAAATATAAACGTTAATATTGTATTATTTACACATGCGGTGCACAATAATCAATAAAACATAAAGTTGTTTAAATGGATCAAAAAATAAAATAAGTAAAATGTACTTCCACGTTTAATTAATAAATTTAAACATCATCATCATTGTCATTATTTCAGTTGTTGGACGCCCACTGCTGGACAT
Organism: Battus philenor; assembly: GCF_028537555.1. Lineage (NCBI taxonomy): Eukaryota > Metazoa > Arthropoda > Insecta > Lepidoptera > Papilionidae > Battus > Battus philenor. Next base: position 10,627,569 of record NW_027181715.1, read on the forward strand.
AGGCTTAACCTAAAGATATGAAGCGGTATGCATCCAGCGTTTTCCGACCATTTAAATCAGGGGATCTAACCACCTTTTGGTGGGTGGACATCCTGCTTTGCACTCGCTGGTCCGAGGCAAACTTAAATACATGCATTATAATAAAACATGTGGTTAAAACAGTATATAGTAAAAATTAGCGAAACAATTGATAGACGTATTCGGATAGTTATAAATAAAGAAATAAAACAAATCTCTGTACAATTATTTCAATTTTTCATTTACGACTTGTATGGATATCACATTTTTAATCTTTCCCTATTTATTTAAAAACAATAGCGGCCAGGATCTTTGCCGTGGCATGGTAACAAATTCGTATTAACTATCATCCATTAACAGCCGCCACGTAAGCGTCAATTTCCGCATGAATAGTCATACAACTAAGTTGGTTTCAGATGAGCGAAGCTGAATTAGGTTAGGTGAATGGGCAGTAGAGTGTGATGCGGCTACCCGGCTCATCGATCTCCGTATAGCTGGCTGCATTTTCTCGTCCATGTTTACTTGACCTATGTTATCATTTACTATTCTTCAAATATCAACTTATATGATTCCAATTTACATTAATAATATTAATAAATCATTAATTTGTTAACATAGATAAATATAGATTTCAAATATACCAGTAAATCTATAATACTACCAAATTTAACAATCAGTGCAATATCAATAAATTAATTACATGTTTGATAGGGGGGAAAAAAAGAGAGACGAATGCAATAGTAAAAAAAAATTGAGAAAGAATTATTTACATAAAAAAATTATTAATCAAGGTACCATTAACGGCAGTACACAATTATTCCTCGCTTGTTATCTGTGCGCAATGTACAAGAACAATAGATTTGGTCGCAAAGAGCCTATAATCCCCACTATAACAGAATAACAAAAATAAAAAAATCCAATAAGTAATAAAATACACGTACTGGAATACTTCATTGTTAGAATATGTTAGGTGTCGTTGCTCAAGCTCTGAATGGCTCTGTTTCTACTGCTATCACAGGAGTCAGTAAACAATACAGTAGACAATTAAGTCATTCGACTAACGAGGAATGCTATCTGATATCTCACAAAACAAGCATCGGAATGAAACAAAATATTTTATTTGTCATTAGTACAGGTAACTATATCATGCGAGTATTTTGCTTTGAACAAAACAATACCTCGATTATTTTGTTTACGATAACATCATATACATAACGTAATAAATAAATAAGTTAATATTCATTTACTGTATCTTACAGAAAGGTTAACTAAAATTAACAGAATTATTCATAATGTTAGTTTTATAATTCAATTCAGCAAAACATAATTTCGTTTTTAAACGTACTTTTGCGTCAATTCGTGTAGCATCGATGTGCTTCTTGTGATAAGTCTAAATGAGTAGTCCCATGCGATTTTCTGACTTACCTTTAGATCCTGAATGATAGAATTATGTACTTGCAAGTCGGTATAAACCCTTGATTTTATCAATATTCTCGACAGTTTCCCAGAATATATTTCTTCTTCGACGTTTACTTTACCGGAATAAAGGCTTAGATCCACTGCTTTTCTTTTTCTCTTGTGATCATTGTAATTTCTCGTTGATAATTTCCATTTAAAAGTACCATAATACACCTCAGGATCAATTAAAAATTAAATAGTCACTTTACTTCTTTAAAGAATTCTGTAATAACAAGACAACGAATATACTGCGGAAGGATTTAACTAAAGCCATTTCAGAAAAAAAAATCCACAAAATGCTAAAAATTTTTAACTTCAATTTTATTAAACAATATTGTTATCACAATCATTGGATTTTGTAATGTATATTTATTCATTATATATATATATATATATATACATATATATGTATATATGTATATATGTATATGTATCTATATATATATACACATATATATGTATGTATGTATGTATTATTAGGCAGGCCACATAGCGCGCATAACAGATGGTCGCTAGGGAAACAGACGGGTAAGCGCAGCGAAAGACGTCCACACACACAAGGTAGACCGACAGACTTGTTAAGGTCGCCTCCGGTCTTATTATAGATCTATGAGAAAGGCCTAATATCTAGTAGTAGATGTCCTACGGCTGAAATTATGACGACGATACAATATACAGCTAGCACACTTGGTAAGTATATTTATGTCATAATTTTTCAAGATGTCTTTCATATTTTCTTTAATCATTGCTATTTTACCTACCTTTATTAATTCCCTGCACCGTCCAATTTATTAACTGTTGGAGAATACAATCAGCATTATTTTCGTTGTATTTCGTATAGTTTAAGTATGTAGTAAATACATAAATATCACCTTAGCACGCATATTTTTTCCAAAAAGTAAACAACTATTGTAACCATGTATAAATAATATTTTGAATACGTTGTTATCAATATTGAAATGTCCATACGTGTCAATGATCTAATGTAAATTCTACCCTCAGCGACAGGCCGGCGACTGCACTGGGCATCGCTCCGAGCGCCGGATGCAACCTAATCATATAAATGCAAATTCGACCATTTGAGCTTCCTGCACCTCTCCAATGAGAATACTACATTATAGTGGGCTATATAGAGATAGCGGAGCGTACAAAATTGTTCACAACTCATTGACATACAGATAGACAACGTTTATTGGGTTAATGATATTGTTTTATGCCTATTGCAGAATTTGCAGTATCTAATGCAGATAGCAATAGAACTACAGCCTGAATTCCCAAAGTGACCCAGAGATCCACGGGCGACTCGACAGTTGTCTACGTTGGAGTGACAAAGAAATATGTAGTGACAATTGGTGCGCGGAGGCCTTCGAAAATTTATCTGCTTTGTGCAGCACTTAAATCTTGGCTTATTTGCACCCATCTATGTAGGCAGATAATATTTTAAGTGCGTCAGCGAATGTTATAGTAAAAACTTGCATATTATAATTTCATTACATGTCGAATGGTGTAACTGCCGGAGGTGCGGAACCAGCTAAATTGTGAAAGTGCTCTACGTTAAAATGTCTGGAAACTTCTAACTTACAGTGACCACTTGTGTACAACATGAGAATAATTGTCAGTAGAGAACCTATTAGATAGAAATTAGAATCAGATTATGCTTACCTATTATGTCATTCTTCAACTAAAAGCCACGAAAGTTCCTAATGCGCAATAATCTCATAAGGGATCACAAAAAAACTCAGTCGACTTGTTTAGTTGACTTTTACGATATCCTAATAGCAGTAGTAGAGCAGTTAATTTCCAAACTTCAAAATTTTTAAACTGTTTATTCAGGGTAATTGTTGCACTTGTAAAAAGCTTTAAAAGGAATAAAATATAGCACATTTGTCACCAACAAACTGTTTACATTCATGCTTAGTCAAGTACAAAATTTACAATCATCCTGTATAAATTGATCACTTTGAAATATGTAACATTAATTAATATATTCTATCGGAATGCGGCAGTTCTATAACTTACACTGTACAAACAGATTGTAAACAATAATTAATGCACTGTAATCAGAATTTTGGAAACGCTTCTTCTAGCTATAATGAATAAGATGTATTTTAAATTTATTGGCAGCATATGAAATATACATTCATGCCTTTATAGCTTTTACGTCTAAAACCCGTCATGACTTTTTTTTCATAATGGCAGTACCGTGTAAATGGAATTTCTCTAATACATCTTTTACGTGTCGAGTTCGACATGCAGAGTAACAGTGATGAAGTAGTTTGAAACCAATTTTACTTTAATGCGCGAATGCTCACACATCCAACACCTTTATATTAGTTCGAGGAAAGTTTTTAGTGTCTAATTTTTCATTTCAAGATTTTTTTACGCTATTCTATTTACATTACAACGCTTATTTTTTTTTCATGGGAAAATCTAAAATGAGGCGAAGGAAGAAAACCTACACCTGTGGGTGCGTGCATACCCACGCCACATCCAACTCGAGGTCGCCTCTCAAGAATCTTTGGTCCGTAACAGTCGTCCGTTGCACGAGTAATATGTTCCGCGTATTCGAGCTATGTCGATGAGTTAATAATCTGTTATGTTTGGGTAAAACATTTGTTTTCTTACCTGTAAAATTTTATTTCTTCTGTTGTAGAATTGTGACCATGGAACCAGAAAAGATCATAAGGAAAGCCACAAATGCGATGGAGGGATTACATGAAGGCGGCGGGCAGCAAGTGGAACCTTTCTGCCCAAAATAGGAGAAATTAGAGAAAATGCAAGGAAGCCTACACTAAATTAACACACGAGAAAGACTGAAAAAGAGAGAAAAAAATGTAAGATTTTATCAAACACAGTGATGTGTCGCCACTATAAACAGTTTTATATAAATACTAGCTGGCCTGACTGACTTTGTACTGCCAAAACTTATTATCACACCGCAGTTCAATTATCATTATCATTTCAACCATAGGACGTCCACAGCGGGAGATAGGCCACCTCCACACCAGTCCTGCATCAATCATACGGAAATAGATTTTAATTTTGTATATTGCAATTCTAAAGAAACAACGATAATGAGTTTGACAGGTTTTTTAATTTACTTTGATTTGTATAGTACAAAAATAACAAACTTTAAAATACTCGTTTTTACTACTTTTTGCGCAAATTTTAATTTTTTTTTTTCGACGAGAACCTTCCTCGTGTATATAAGAAAAAATAGCGGAGTCATTCGCAATCAGCGCTTCACTTGCGGTGATTCATTTTTATTTATACAGATGATGCAAAATAAAACACAAGAATCAGTTTAGTTTACTTTATTTATCAGTGTCGATTAACACAACATATATCTACTATGATTTGGTTCAGTCGGAAACTTAAAAAGAACTATACGCTAGGTTTTGGTACTAGACAACGCTTTCATACAACACAAACAGTATCAACTAAAGTACAACTTATTCTAAATACAATCGTCACAACAAAATTTCCACGTACTAAATAGCTACTTTTAATATGGCTCACGCGCTTAGCAGTCCTCGTTCATCTTTTATACAATCTATACATTATTTACAAAGAATAAACTACAAGATTAAACATAAAACTTTGATGTTTTCAACTTTCGTCGTGTATCTTTTATCAAATTAATGTCGACGCCATTCACGTGACGTCAGGGACATGAACGTTTTACATTTTTCTTTTACAGTTGGCTCTCGACTTTCGTACATAATCGATTCCTGAAAGTGAAGGGGAAAAAACTGTGGTAAATATATTTATCAATAAACAAATGTATAGAAGTTAGACTTGTATTATTTGGTTTTGTATGTTTCCATTATAAATTTATCAAAAGTTAGTTGAATTCAACTTTTTTGTCCCTGGGAACCCGGCCTTGATAGCCGTTATCGTCATTGTACGCATATTTTTCATAAAAAATGTGCAGAATAGCGAAAAGTTTAAAAGTAGAATTCACGAAAGTCTAGGGCCGCCTGTATGTCATGGAATTATGTTTTAAAAATCAAATTAAAATCAGTAATTTCTTTATAATAATAATAATATAATAATGCTTGGGAATCAATTCCTCTGCATTAAAGATAAATAATTAATGATAAATTAATGCATTCATAAAACAAATATCTGTAAGTAAATCTTGTTATAGTCTGAAGGACCAAACGATAATAGAGCTAGGGAACGAATTGCTCTAACTACTGTATTAAGAATATTGTAAAAGTAATCCAAAAAAATAAAACCGTCGGAGTTTGTTGTTGGCTCTTCTCAGATCAAGGCGCGTTTGGAACCCTCGCAGCTTTACGTTGAAGACCGCCATTAGACGGAGCATCAATGTGGTTCCAGTTCCAAAACGAGTTCTTATGTTATTTTTGTCATGATGAGAGTATATTCCAAAGTGCATAACAATGTGAAGAAATAAATTAAATGCTGAAATCATTTCAGTATTAAATTTTATAAAAAAGGAAATTTTTGGGTAAACTCGCTGTAATAAATAAGTTTCTCATTCGTTATTCGTGATTCGATTTGGTGCGAAATAGCAATTTAGCTGGCCGTCAACTGTCAGGCGCAGTTTGCAAAGAGCATAATTTTATTCGCGACGACCGACTCGATCGAGGGAGTTACGAATTAACTAGTTACGAGCCATTGTCTCTTTTCGTCTGAATGAGTCTGTATTTATTCACAATTAGTGCTGTGTCACCAATAAAACTTTGCCTTTACAATTTTTATTTAATGATTTTGTTACTTCAAATAGACATCACATTTATTATTCGACTGTAATAATATGTAACGATACCACAGGTTAGCATTCTAGTTCAAAATAAACAAAAATTCTTTTAAAAAACCTTCATAAAAAATAACAATCCAAAAATTGTACTTATAAACTTATGATTCCACTAGACACACTCTCCCTTCATTAAAGAATTATTATTTTAAAATATACAAAATTAAAATAATATCAACATATAAACATTAAAAAGCGTCTTAAAAAAGATATTCTTCGCCATTTCATGCAATTCGAAATATCGTTTACGTTATGTGGAATTAAAAAAAAATTACGTTGGCGCAAAGTAGTTTACTTTAAGTTGAAATTAAATGCATAAAAATACTTAAATCTTTCTTTTTAAAGTACCGCACATTCTTAACAGATTATATAGCAATAATCGTTAAGCTTCCGAAAGTAGATGCATATTTTAACTTTTTTTGTAATATTAATCTTAAATAATTTATTCATGCAATCGCATAAACAACACATGAACAATTGTGCATATCATATTAAAATTGTGTTCCGTAAATATAATTTATATGTATATTTCATATACAAGTTAATGAGAAACAATATTACATGAATAGGCCAACTCAAAATAAAAACAATCTTATACCGATAGTATAAAGTTCATTGTTATATAGCAATGTATAAATATACACTAACAAAATAATTTGTTCTAGTGAGAGTATCCAATTTCAATAGCATTTGAATTTGTTCTTTGGTTCAACAAATGAGAAAGATTTTTCACAATTTTACAAAGGAAACTTTACACATGTAACTTAATATGTATACTAAAATATCTTAGCTGTGTTTAATTTACAAACATTGTTTAATTTACACTATATTACGTCAATAGCTATTTACAAAGAATAGTACATTTTGCATATTATATATGACGAGTATTGTTTAGTCAGGGAGTTACGAAACAATATTAAGTATTTAATAAACATTATTAAATTTATGTTATATTAATAATAAAGGCATTTAAAGCGTAGTATTGAACTCTGGTTGACTTTTGTTTGTAGCTGCCAGCCTAAATAAAATAACTATATCAATGTACACGTATAAAGCATTCCTTTTTTTAACACAACTCGCTGAATAAACTGTACTCATTACTTACACGATTAGAATTCGTTGGGCTTATTCTGAACGCATAACCTACCCTGTATCTATTAAACATCGACCTTAAATCAATTAATAAAGGAATTAATATTACATAGTCCTACATCTAGAGTCGAACCAACTATTTATAAGGATGGATTTACAGCACAAATTTTATGGGAAAATATTTTTTTTTTTAAAGAAATTCTGTCTTTGCATTATGTATTTTCGTATTTTCTTATTATCACTTAACCTATGGGATCCGTCGAAATCTGTTTGTAGTAGTTTTAAAAGATTATATGTCAATATAGTATCGTCACTGTATGCTTTAAATATATAATCCCACAGATTATAACCTTTTAAAACTACACGACAAAGTAAAAATATATAGGTAAATGCCATTTTCATGACGACAAAATTGGAATGAATTATTAAATGTAAAAATTGTTAAAGACATTCGAGAAACTACCTTATAGCGGACACTATAATGGTGTTTCAAACAGGAACTCCTTAAAGCTGCCATATTGCAAGCGTGTTGTTTGCGATTCAACATATTACACAAGCTATGCATGTTTATTATTATATACATAGCAATCTATAGTCAAACTTAAAATTTATCAACCGTTTAGCATAGAGTTTCCTTATGCATCGGATAAAGATTCACTTTATTCTTAGATGATATAGTGACCATTGTTACTATGTAACAAACTCTTAGCAGCATTTTAATCTAGTCCATATATTTTTATTCACTTCGACAACACGTCGAAGCTGTCATGTTTTTGGAACTGCTGACGTCATTACTTCCCTCGATACTTCTCGGTGGTGGCGTCCTCTAAGTTGCTGTCCCAGTCGAATTCTGTGACGCCGATGCGCGGGGACACCTCGCCCAGGTGTTTCCATCGGAAATCGAAATCCGAGTCTCGTTTCTTCAACGCTTCAAACCTAGTAATGAAATAAGTTAATTATATATATGTATATACCTCTCATAACTACGGCCGTCTCCCAGTCCGGTTATTAAACTGTTCTAAGCCATGACTCTCGGGGGTCAAGAGATAGATAACACTTTATAACACAAGTATAAAGAAAATTGTCTTGGTACAACAATGGTTCATCATCATTTCAGGCATAGGACGTCCACTGCTGCACGGAGTCTCCTTCTCAAATATTTTCAAAAAGGATAGTTTGAAGCAACCAGCGTCCAAAGTCTTCACAAAAAATAATTTCACTTTCTGAAAGCCACAATGGACGGCGACTGCTTTATTTGCTTTTATATAATTCATAAGTATCAACGCAAATTACAATTTAATGGTAGATAGTTAAAAACAACACAAGTAACAAACCTCTTGAGCATCAAGTTCTTGGCGAAATCGTAGAGTTCCAAGTCAAGGGAGTTAAGGCGCTTAATGTGCGCGACCTGGGCGGGCGAGAGCGCCGCCAGCGTGGCGCCCGAAACCGTCGCGTTGTGCTGAGTAAACGGCACCGCGAAGCGCAAGTTGAACGTCTCCTCGAACACGTACTGTGATATCTGCAAACACGCAAACTTTTTACACAAAAATCTCAAGACAAAAGACTTGAAATGTGGTAAAAATATTACTTTCTCCGAGTAGAGATAAGGTAAGAACAGATTTTTCGAAATTTCACTCGCTAGGTTGAGGACGCATTCATTAAGTTCGCGAAGCGGGCGGCGGACAACTAGAGTGTTCAATATTACGCGATCACGAATCCTTGAGTGAAAAACACAAAAAATATTTATTATTTTTAAGTACTAAAGACTAATATTTACTTATAATTATTTGCCTACAAACTTAATTCAGAAACTCACAGTTTCTAATTTTAAATATAAATTGAAAACCTTTTCTTTTATAAAAAAAAATCGTTATGTTTTAATACTGTTATCTTATGAACTTTAATATAATTTTCTTTATATATATATAAATATATATATATATATATATATATATATATATATATATATATATATATATATATATATACCGGCACGGCCAATTTACAAAATCGCGTATTTGTTGAAAATTGATTATCGTAAGATAGACACATATTTCGCAAACACTTGATTCTTAAAAACCCTGTTGGTTTCTATAGACATCAACGTGCTAATGGCACAAGAGAGCTGTCTCGTCGATCTATGAAGAAGTTATTATATACGCTGATTCCCCAAAACGTTAGTTGTATTAGTCTCTTCGGCAAATTAAAAAAAAAACACAATAACATTGTGATGGGTGCAGCTAAATTTATTTCCAAATAGTAAATATATATGCAAAAACTAAATAAATCAGATGAAACAATACAATACTGTCTGGTAACAGGCGAATGACATCACGTCAAACACTAGAATGTAATTAAAAAATATAGTACAGTGTAAATAGTAAATATCTTAACAAGTACCGCAACTTACTAGACGCGCAACTAGGAACGTTTGTTTTGTATGCAATGTATTTTACGACGCTGATAAGAGAATACAGCCGTCAGGCTAACAGCGAGAATTGTGATGATCCAAGCCAGGCATAGAATTGTTTCACAGCCTTTACTTACTAAGAAATCACAAAACTATTAATCGTGACAACTTCACAGTTTGAAATAAAGTCATTTTAATACAACTACTGATTTTGTAACGGGACGTGACAGAAAAAGCTATGAAGCAGAGAAGCTAAAAGATAGTAAAATATACCAAGCTGTTATAAAACAAAACTTTACCCAGCATTGTATTTACGCAAGTCATATAAACGTTAAGATGGTTCCACTTATAAGACAAGCATGTTCAGTGTTTAAGGCATCCTTTTAACCAAACCCTGTGATATATGTGAATTATTGAATTATTTTTCGTCAAAAATTTGAGTTTGTACCTATATGTATGCGAAGGTACATGACGTCGCTATAACTCTAATATATACTGTGTAAACTCTGTAAATTCGATCGTAATGATTTTACGATTTTTTACCAATTAAACATTGAGACTTTACCAGATATTTATTGGCCAAATCTTTTATTTGTTAGAAATTTCAGCATTATGTTTTATTTACTAACATTTTATTATTTGACTTGCTAAATATGTGTGCACTTTATGGATATTTTGGCGCAACTTTTCGCACACTTCGAGGAAATATCGACAAGTTTAGTTGCCAAATTCACGCATAAAACGATTTTAATATAAGTATTACACAACTAACTGTGATGCCTACAATTACAAAATTATCATTGGTATTTTTGTCAAATATCATATCTATCATAATACGGACAAAGAAGGTAAGACGATTCCTTAGATTTCATAAAAAGCTCAACACGTAATGTCAAGAAATGAAATGTAAGTTCTTTTTACAAAGAGAGAGTACACATGCACACAAACCGAATACAAGATAACGTAATTCAATGTAAAAGTAAATACGTTATCACAGTTCAAATTGAAAAGAACGTAAAGCTCACGCTGAGACAACAAGCAGTCCGACAAGTGATTATTGTAACTAACAAAATTCCACTTAACACGGGCCACTCGGGCATATGTTGTGATTAGACATTAGCTATTGTCACGAGCAGGGAGCATAATATGACATACCAACTCACTTGGAGGTCTGTTACTTAAACAAGTTATAATTATTAGAAATTAAATAACAGTCTAGATCTGAAATATTTATGTGATATTTCTAATGTGAGGCCTGATTTGGCCATCTTATTGTACTGAGCTATCGTTACTACCTTCTAGTTTTAAAGAGTGCCGTAGTTTATGAAATCATATATTAGTTCGTTTGCGTTATAAATCCATTGGATCATCTATGTCTGCTAACCTAGTCGTTAAAGTCAAGTAACATAATAACTAGTTCAAGGTATACATTCGAATACCACCGCAAACTATTTGATTTGGCTAGGCCAACGGACAATGATGACTCACTTTTAACGCAAAGGAACTATATAGTGCAATAGTGAGGTATTTTCGTAAAGCATCATTGTAATAAACATAAAGGTGATGCGTATTATTGTGTATTAAATGGTTAACGTTTCTATTACATCAGTGACATCAGATAAACATACTGATATATGAGAATAACCACTTGTATCCTGCCCGTTTGATCACTTTATAAGTCATTTTTACTATCAACAGTAAAAAAAACAATGACTAAAAAATTACATTCATACATATGCTTTTTTAGTGTTAAATATCTATGTTTATATAATTATCGCTGTCTACACATTTTTAATGCAATGCGAGGTTTTAAATAAGAAAGTGTTTCTAGACACATACAACAAAAGATATACGGTAAAGAGGTCTTAAGTCACGAAACAGCAAGTCATTGTTACTACTGTAAATTCTTTTCACAGAAAAAGCGTCCAGAACCCTATTTGAACGCCGGGCCGTGTTAATGTTACTCCAGTACAAAGCTTTTGCGCAGAGCTTAAACTACGTTATCGTGATTGAAATTGACATAATGTTTTTGAATTTAAATTTGATTTGTTTAATTTTAAAGCGTATCGCTGGCGTATGAGTCATAACAAATTAACACAAATAGTTATTAAGTTAGATCATATGCATTGCCTCTCCGTTTATAAATACGATTTAAATTGCTTGATAACAAACTACATATTTCAACGTATTATTTTTACGTTACTCACTATACAAGTAAAAAAAAATAAAACGTCGAATGTTGAAAATAACAAAAATAAAAGAGGTAGTTGGTATATGTTAAACGCGGCCAAGTCCAATAGAACTAACTTATTTCACATATCAAAAGTCAACCCGAAATGCTATAGACAAAATCGGTGGACAGGTCTGTAAATATTAAGATAGGTGTGAAAAACACATAATAAAAACTTAAATAGTCCTATTTATTTTAATGTTTTATCAATAACATGTACGTAAAATACACACACATCTTACATAATGTGCTACTAGCAAGACGATAATTATGGTATGTTTTCCAGTTGTATCTCTTTAAACTAGTCTTTGAACATATAACGATTCGTAGACTAAAATTTCGACAGAAATTTTGTTCTAAAGTGGGGCCACTTTGGACTCTGATGGTTTGAGTTAAGGAATCGCAAGTAGTAAAACGAGTCTTTGGATATTCTTCTCTATTCAAATTTTCACATTATTATGGTGGAATGAGGTAACCCACGAGGTAAACACGGCATCGTAAATTGGGAGGTACTTAGACTGTTATCTACTAATACGAAAATGCGAAATTTTCCGAAACAAATATTGTTACGTAAAAATAGCATCAACATTCTATTATTTCTGAATGTTTTTTGTCTTATAACTATCCCACTTTTGGCACATAAGCTGTCTAAAGAAAGACTCATATAACATAAATAGGAATATAATGGCTCATATAAATTACTATGGGTACAATGCGCATTATTTCAAGTTTCACCGTTTGTGAGCAGTGATACGAACACGTAAATAAATTATTTATTTGTACAAAATTTAATGTCATTCTACACCTATGTATTATTAAGTCATTACGTCAACAAAAAAATCAACAAATGTTTATAAACAATACAGCCACCGTAACAAGTTAACCGTTTATAATATTCTACAAGTTAAAAAATAAAGAAAATGTTCATTTAAAAGTGGTTTCTGTACTCCCTTTCTGAAGATAAGGTAACAGTCGAAAACAATTCCAGACGTAATGCCACAAAACTCGCGTTGGAAGCCGTACAACAGTAAAGCTGTAGACTGTAGGTATTTCGTTCTCTAACTCGCTGGAAAGATGAGATTTTCAAAAGCATGCACTTGGATGCACTGGTTTAGAATACTTTTAGGTCGAATGTCGGTAATGTATTATTTTATTTATTGTTTCTAAATACTTTCATCAGCCTAAATATAATAAATAACCGATACCATTTTTTGTGTAATCATCATCATCTTTTTAGCCATAAGACCGGTTGAAATCGGCCTCGTCTAGTCAACTCAACAGGCTGCTTTCTGCAACCATGTGCCATTGTACTCATTTTGCAGAAAGGTTGGAAGTGGGCGATATCCCGCGTCCTCCGATGACTTTAACAAGATCAGCAGTCCACTTCGTGGGCCGACGTCTTACGCTGCGCTTAACAGCCTGTGGTCTTTACTCAAAAACTTTAAGGCGCCTGCGACCACCAGTTCTACATCTTATAACCTGCCCACTGTCATTGCAAACTGCCAATACAATTTTACAATAAATATTAATAACTAGTTGATTTAGTAGCCGCCTCGTTACAAAGCAACTTTTCGATATTTCGTATTTTTTTCTACAATAGACTAAATAAATAACGAAACATGTAAAAAAACTCATATTTGTTAATTTATTGCTGAATATTTTAGAGCAAATGAGTAAGTATTTCAAAGATTTTGATTGAACGATCCCGACAGACAGCAAGTAATTTTGAGTACTATGCTTATGTCTACGACTGATTGTAGTTAAAGTTGATAAGCTTTACTTATTTCATAGCTTCGTTTAACTTCGAACTGGTGGATCTGTATCTAAATCCAGAACTAAATTACTATTGGAAAGTCCTCGTTTCTTATGAATTTAAATGTAATATTGGTTAATAATCGTATTTATATTGTGAATTCATTGATTACGAGCACCGTGCGAAGTGATTAACAATACTTTTTAAATGAAGCCTTAAGGTTCTTAAGTGAATACCACACGACAAGCAAGAGCAGCATAGGAATACTTATAAGGCGGTCAGATGACCTTTTTAAGATCGACGGAAAACGATAAAAGCCAGCCGCTTACCACCGATCCTATTTTAAACCTAAATAGAACCTAAACCCTACGATTAAAATGACGACTGAATTTTTAGAATAAGCTTGTGGAATCGTTGTTTATATTTCAATTCGTCTAATAGATATTGAATCAATTTCATCCACAAACTATAGAGCTCATGAAATCTCAGTAACGACAACAGTAAACATTACACCGAAACGAAACATTTTTATTTCACTTCACTTTTATAGTGTTCGTAGAACTTATTGTCGCGGTTATTGTTCGATTTACGACTGCAAATAACAGCTGGAAAGCCAACTGTTGTGTCGCCGGAGGCAACGCGCCGTCTGGCTGTGGCGGGCATCCAGGCGACGGTATGTGTTATTCTTATATACATTGTGTGCAGGGAGAAAATAATGGCACTTATCTATGCCCCGAGGTGAATTTACGCGCTCTGAGCCTCATATTTGTACCGGAAAACTTCTATTTTCGAATAGCTTATAGAAAATAAAATGTACATAATTTATCATTAATATACAGGATTAGTCATGGACACGGAAAATAGCTGTAGGTGAGCGGCCCAAAATCGGTCATCGTGGCGATCTTTGGGGCACACCCACGCCGTACAGTGAGCGTCCATTGGCTGACATGACGATAATGATGATCATAGAGTATTCGCATTCGCTTCCTGCAGATCTATTGCAAACCTAAGGGAGGCAAATGTCCATTAGTGAATTTACTAAGGTTGAAAGTCTAAGGCAAAACTTCGATTTTTTTTATTCTAATTACGAAATTTTATAATGACGACGAATCATTTATATTGTAGTGGGATTTTTTCCTATTATTGTTTGTTAAACATAGTTTTTGTGTGTTTTCTATTTACACAATTATTTTGTTTCTTTTACAGAGTTTATTTGTTTTTATTTACTAAATTATTTTCGTATTAACTAACATCTACCGGCGTAACAAATAAAATAAAAATTTATAGTTCAGTGTATGTAGATAGTGATCGTAAGTCGAGGGTTAATCGTTCAATCTAGGATTCGAATCCAAAGCTCCCACAGGCGCATTCTTTATTATTTAACATCGCCATTGGCGACAAATTATGAAAAAAAATATCGTTTTACGGTCCAAGTAGTGCAATACGGTCAATCCCTTTTTTTGGTCTCTACTACTATTTGTACACAATACAACAAGAAATTGTAAAAGAAAACTAATACTAAACAATCACTAATAACCATTTTATATTTCAATAAAGGAAATACAGAATTCTTATATTCCTCGTATAGTACATAGTATTGAGCACCTAAACGGTAACAAAGTAATACTAAAGGCAGGACAAATAAAAATAGATAAACTAAGCACATTTTGGTTACAAACGAGACTTTTATCAACATTGCATCCGACGTTTTAACGCCTACTTAGCACTTGAAAAGAACGTGAGATGTGGACAATACGCCAGTGCAATAGCCGAGTGACTCGACTGACTTTAATTTTATTTTCATACAAAAAATACAGGGCGGTAAAACCTTCATCTGACAATATACAATGTTATTAGTGTAAAAACTTTAAAGGTGAATGTTTAACTAATTTGTCAATAAAAAGCTTTCGAAAACGTCCACCTATTTCCAATCAACCTGTAAAAAGTAGTCAGTCCGATTTCTTTAATTTGTTTTTTCTTTTAGAATGTGATTACTCTCCTGGCAGTGTGAAGACAGAGACAGAGATTCTGCAGAGACAGATAGTACACAATAGTTAATATTAATAGGTAGTAATCCGAATTTTTAAAACATGGTTTAAGACATGGTCGATTGCTATTGAAAGCGGTAGCGCTGGGAGTACAAGTGGCGGAAAAGTCTCCAACAACGTTTCTATCTATGATCGGGGGCTAGCGGACTCTGTAAAACACAAGTCAACCTCAAGACCGTTTGTTTTCGAAAGGCTAGTAAGAACTATGAATCACTATCTTCTAGACGCAAATACAAAAAATATGACCTACCTTTTGAAACTCGGTGAGACCGAAGTAAGCCATAGCTGCGAGGTTCCTCTTCGCGGACGCCAGTAACACGCGGTCAGAGTCTGAGGTGCGATGTCGCAAGGTGCCGTTGTAGCAGCCTACTAGCGCCAGATCCGCTAACATGCGCGTCTGTCGATTGTTGGCCAGGTTCCACGGGCACGCCGCGAATTCCTCCAACGTCACTCCGCGCCAGGACTCGCCCGTGTAGCACGCGGGCACTTCTGACGCTAAAAATAATCAACCTTTGTAACACAACCATAACATCGAAGTTTTCAAAAACTACAAATAAAACTCAAACTGTCAATTTAACGTATTTATCTTTTTCATTAATTTTATTTACTTCCTTTACACAGACCATCCAACTTATGTTGAACGCACGATACACGAACACACTTATATAGGTCGAAAAATGTATCAATATGAAATAACAAAATATATAAAAATCTAAACAACAACGATACGGTTGACAATTTTAATGGAGATATTAATTTAAAAATAGGTATTCTACATGTTTTTCTCGATTTGTTTTCGGGAATTAATTGAAGAACATACAAGTTTTAAAATTAATTATTATAAGAGTGCACGCAGAACAGATGGCCACTGGAGCCTTAAAGTTCTGGAGTGAAGACAACGGGCCGTCAAGCGAAGCGTAGAACGTCCACCCACAAGGTGGACAAACCAATTTGTGAAAAACGTCGGAAGACTGTATGCAAGCCGTTTTCTACCAAAAATCTACGTGAAAGATGTATAACTTACAATGGTAGTCCTACGGCTGAAATAATGATTATAAATACGATGAGTGGTTTATTAGACAAAAACATTTGTAATACAATAATTTTTCTATAATACCTTGTTTGTGTATAAAAATAACATTTAACTCATAAATTTATACTAGCAGGGCCGTACTGGGAGTGAAAATAAATTTATCATTTCCGAGTCAGTCCTCCGAGGCGTATATGTTAATTCACGTAACAGCTGCGAGTAAGGGATCGTAAATTGTGCCTACAAGGACCGCAACTTCGTCGACACAACTATCAACTGTGATGTCAAAACAGCTGACTGCACCTCGGTTGTGTTTATACTTTCACTTCGGTTAGAAGACGATTAACATATAACATTTCTTACAAAAGTTAAGCGTCTAAGATTTTGGTTTTTTCACTTATGCTAAATGTAATATCATTTTACTAAATATAACACATTTTTATATTATATTTTTCAATTTAAAAAGTGCGGAATTATTTGATAGTAAATCATACATTTCAGCGGTTTTATATGTTTTTTGACGAAAGTCTTTGACTAGTGTGTGTTGCCGGGATATGCTAGAACCATATGCTCATTTGATCTCGCAGCGAGATAAAATCAGAAATTAGGAGATCCTGAAAAGAATCCGGTCGCTGACGTAGCTTGAAGAATTGCTTATCTGAAATGGCAGTAGGCGCGGTGTATCGCTCGCGCAACTTATGATCGTTGGGGCCGAGACGCTATCAAGTGATGATCACGCGGCGCGGGTCTCCGCAGGCCCCCGCATGGTGGACCGACTACATAGTCAAAGTAGCGTAGCGGCAGGGAAGACGCTGGATCGATCAACGTTGCGATTTTGGGAGAGACCTTCTACTGGGCTGAGGCATCTACCGACTGACATGATAATGACTTCGATAAATAATGCAGTTCAGTAGTGGATCTACTATGGTATGGGGCAGATATCGACGCAATAGGCTTCGAGTTGAAATACAATGTAAAACACGTTTTACAATTATATATAGATATACATGCAACTGTAACACATAATCCAATATTCAGCAAAAAATTAATGAAATAGTTAATCAACAAATACGTTCGTATTACGGACTATTCCAAAAACAATTAAGGCATGCACGGCAAAATCAACGTTACAACATAGATGTTAGAATTTACTTTGGCGAGTCGATACAGAATTTGATTTTCGCAGTAGTTTTAATGAAGCGAGTAGTTGCAGTAATTTGAATCAACGCTGATCGTGCGTACAAAACTATGCTTACTCTGATCAAGGGATACGTTACTGCGAATTTAATTATGAAGTTTATTGTATTTACGAAAATTATGTTTTTATGCATCACATAAATTATACAGGGTGAGTATATGTGTAAAGGCTTGAAAGGTGTGAATCTATAGCCCATTTATCAACAAAAAGCTATATAGCTTTTTCAACTTTTCTCCGATCACCTCTATGATCACTCTGAAATACGTTACATTATTTTTTATTGGATTGCGACAGGCCAATAACTTCTGGCAGTACATAGTAAAAATAATTAAATATTACGTTATTATTTCTGAAACCATTGATTTTAGGATAGAGTGCACAATGCATTAAATGGCACCAAACGAAATTTACGTTCGTCCCTTTAAAGCTCTTACAGCATTAACCAATCACCTTGTATGCACACGATTGCATTTCAATGTACTTCATAAAATGCTTATTAATTTTCACTTTTATCCTTTTTTTCTTTAGCATCGTCTAGTTATAAGTTTTTAACATAAATTTGTTTTAGTATCTGTTGTGTGTATGTATTATTATATTTGCAAACGATTATAGTTCAAAGTCAAAATACCAGTTGTAACAAATTAATCAAATTATAACTGTAAACAGCACCTTGGTATATTTAGTTTATAAATGGTCTAAACATATTGATGTACAAGCAATCTTATATTAAACAGATAAAACAATTAATTATAAGGCAGACTTCCGAGATTCGCGCCTGTAGTATGGAGCTATTATTCATTTATTCATATAATCCACAAGGTATCTATTATAATGACTTATGTACTTCATGAGAAGAAATGAAGTACACAATTTGACAGAAATTAGAATTAGATTGAACTCCCTTATAATGACATCCTTTGAAGACATCTTTGATTTGAGAACAGCCCGCAACAAACTCTGACGGATTTATTTTTTTTTTTTTTTTTCAACATCCTCAATACAGTGGCAGAGCAATTCATTCTTTATTACTTTAAAAATCGTTCTCGTCGTCTTTAAAATTCGTTAACGTGAAGGGTTTTTAATTTTTTTAATGAACTTTTTAGATTTTTCTCAAGATAATTTAAAGACTACATGTGAGCGTATTGTTATATTTTATATAAATACCCAAAAGGTAGTAACTGATTTTATAAAAGCTAGAGAATATAACCTGCTTAATAATTAAATTTATTAATATTCTTACGTAAATATATCAGATTTTCATATATGTACTACTCCTGTACCATCATAATATTTTCTTCACTAAATCTTTCCCGGTGAGTGTTCAATGTTATTAGCTATTAAAATATAGTTCGCATTTTAGGCGAACTTGAAAAATATTTATGAAACCTGTTGTACGTCGGATGGTAATATGGCGTAATATTTACCTGTAGCTGTTCGCCCTTGACACCAGTGGCGGGAGCCTTTCCACGTGGCGCCGCGCTTCACGTGCCGGTATTCCGACAGGTACCTGCCGGCAAACAGATGGCGCCTCAGTGCACACGAAATAAACACGGGAAGACTACGAAACCCACGAAAATACGTCTCGCTTGTTTTTAATATACAACTTTCGTATATTAATGTTTATAAATACACAAAACATAACGTAACACGCAAACACGGAAACCCTTCCGTTCGGAATAATTAACAAATGCTTTCATGTGTGTGTTGCTATTATTAGTGTGCAATTTACATTTATATACAAATATATATCGAGTGTCTTCTTACGACCTTATCAAGGTCGTGTGCCCACCTGTGACCTTGAATAATATATATTATTTATTTCGTGCAAAATACATACATATAAATGTATATAATTTTTGCATGAAATAAATGTATGTATAAATAATAATAATAATAATATAAATACATATGTATTTGCACGAAATTTCCAAAAATGCCCTGACTCATCACAACACAACGTCTAATCTTCACTATAACATTTATGTACAAGTAACCTATAGTGCATTTTGTGGGTATATTTCAATAGATTATATTCTATTAATTTTTTTAACGATTCAAACAAAATTATATTCTAGTCAAGTTTCACAAGTTTTATACAGCTAAAGTTTGAAAACAAGTTTTTTTCTTTTCCTACAATCCATTCTTAGCTCAATTCTACTCGACGAAAGGAATAATCCTACTAAATAGAAAGGCAGTAGATGCGGACCGATATAACGGAGAGTCTGATGATCCCCAACACTTCCAGTCAACGCAAATGCCTATGGCGCAGTACAGCGGTTACGGTAGCACTATATCATAGTATCCTCGAAAGAGAGATTTCAGCATGCCTTGTGGTTCGATGCGCATTAAGCATTCCGATTGGAGGGCACTCGAGAGAGCTCAATCATGGCTATATCGGTTGCTATTACCGGATTACGTCTCGCGGGAAAATTACGACGTACATAGAATTTATTTAGTACATATATCACCGTGTTTAGTTCATAATACATAGCGATATATCTGTCTTGTCTGCGTTTATATCTGACAACAAACAGTAGTATATAATCATTACTCGGCTTATAAGTTATATCATCTCATGTTACAAATAATATACAATATCAAATATAAAGGGTGATTGGTTATAAATGTAAAAGTTTTAAAGAGGTGAGTACATATCATTTGTCAGGAAAAAACTTTACTCGAAGAGAGTATTTAGAATCAACCTGTATAAAGTAATTAGTCTGAAAAATTTTACATTAATTTATTATATCTACTGGAATAACTTCTTGGAATGGCCAATAACTTCTGGTAATACAGGTAGTAAAAAAGAATTCATTTTAATGCCAACACCACGTGTTTTAAAAAGATAATATGAACAGTGACGTTGTCAATATAGTGATGGGTAACCAAATTTAAAATATCTAAGCTCTGGGTTTATTAATTGAAATAGGACTTGTATTATGTACAATCATTAACGGAATAATTACGAATTACGAACAAATATTTTTGAACCGCTTGTTAAAAGCAGTCACAACATGTATTGTACGTGACAATCATTAACATTAAGTTATATTAAATATTAGAATAAAACAAAAACATAAACTAAAAGATTGGAGAAAAACAGAAAAAAATTATTAAAAATTGATTAAATGAGATACAGATCTCAAGATTAAACGAGATAAACAAATAACAGTAATAATATTCAGACAATCAACAATTTATTACCTGGAATTGTTTGACGAAACCAACTTAACGTATTGAATTAATTCGATAAATAGTCCTTTTTATCTCAAATTTAATATACAATTTCTAATGTATTTATTGATTGTTGAACATCAATTTAACTTTTTTATTTCATTCGGAAATAACTCTTATAATATTCGCAATATACGTCAGAGTTATACGTCTTCAATTAAAATATTTCTTTCTCCAGATTTAATGCACACAAAATATAATTTTGAAAAGAAAGATTAGATTAGATAGATAAAGATTTGCGATTTTATGCAAGTGAATAGAACTACAATACGGAAATTGAATAAGCTGAATGACGAAGTTATATTCGTTATAAATTGAAATTAAATTAAGAAACTGATTTAAAATAATAATTATGGTAAAGAGAAATATAATATGTATATACCTGGTGACGTGTGGCTCAACAGGGTATCGATCGAAATATCTCTACGAGATGTTATCTGACATAAAGAGATCTATAGACCACCAGAAGTAACCACTGAGCTATGTGAATTGGCTAGTAGAAGTTGCAATAGGCAGGCCACAAAGCGGGCAGGACTAACAGTCGCTCAGTTCTTAAGACTCTGGTTTGGATTCCACGGGTGTGAAGTCGACAGGTAACCTTGGTAAATTCCACAGAAGACGCTGGAAGCAGGCCGCTTCCAACCAGTCCAGTTGGACATCTTACGAGACCTAGATCGAGCAGAGGACTTATGCCTGAAAATATTATGATGATACCTTGCGACTGGTTCTCGTAGAAGGGTTATGTAAAAGTATCTTCTGTGAACAGCTGAGCCTTCATGCCGGTCCAGCTCGCCGCCAACGCACGCCGTCAGTTCTGTGAAGTCCGCATGGAGACCGCATCTGGCGACAAGATAACATTTATGTTATATCAGTCTGCAATAATTGGATTGCATATATAAAATTCCAAACTACTCTCTATTATTATGTCACCGTGGAAGTAGGTAATTTATTTTACCCGGATCTACACTATTGCCTTATTGGCATTTACACATCCCAAGGACTTGAGAAGGCAGAACACGGTAGACGCTTAGCCTTAACCTTGTTCACGTAACTTAGCGCAAGGGCTCCCTCGGGAACTTCGGCTCTAAGCATTACATCTCATTAAATATACTAGATTTGGAGGCCGTCGAGCTCTCAGACCATTAAAGTGGGCGCTCCATTGAGTGATCTCTGCATGGTCTGTTACTCAAACTCGAAGTCATGAGCACCCAGTTCTTAGTCACAAAGTGGCCGGAGTGAGTGCCACTATCATAAATACGACTTGCTGTTCCCGTTATTTTCCGACAGGAAAAAATAGCAATTAACCAATATAAAAATGTTTGAAAGCCGTCATTTGTTGTTTTTAATTGTGCTTATAGTTTTTCAAGTTATAACGCAGGTACACTTATTGTGCACAAGTTGTGGCAAATGTTTTAATAATTAAATAATAAAAAAAAACAGAATTTATTTACAGACATTAAAATTCGTCACTACAAATTTTAGGCAGATGCCCAAACATAAGTGACAGTTTCCGTGACGCAGAGAAGGGCACGCGATGTCGACAGTTCGATTTCTGAGCATCCTGTTCGAATTATTTAAAGAGTCAATGGGGTCGCAACTAGGTCACTTCAAGTGTTCCCGTCCGTCTAAAATCTTTCAAATGATACTCAATAACACCACATAAAAGTACATCCTGTGATATTTTAAGAATGCAAGTAGTTATAACTTCTAAATAATGACAAATTTCCTAAGATTTCAATCAAACTAATTGTATTTGCAAACGACGATGAAAATTTTTTATAAATTCAGTTATTGTCAGCCTTCTCACGGCGGGATATCCTGAAAGAATAAATCTAGGGGTGGAAAATAATGCGCAACTTTAAAGTTCACCGTTTGAGAATAGCAATATTTATCTTTTTGTTTATCTAATATTCTTTATACACACGCTAGGATACATTTTTAATAGTTTCATAATAATAAACCAAAGATTACAATGGGCAGTCTTATCACACAAGGCATTCTCTTACAAACAACCATAGTATGGAAAAGCTAGAAATATAAATAATGGTAGTTGTTATTTTTTTTAATTTAATCAATCTTATATCATTAACAAAAATGTGGTTCTTGGTAGCCCCTAAACTACGAACAAACACCAGTAGTAGTCTATATTCATTACGCTTTCACTGCTCTCCTACAACCATTTATATTGAAAGCGTTGTTTCAAGTTTTCAAAGCGTACGTTTTGCAAAATCGAAATTGAAATTCTGAAGGTTCAGAAAGTCTCAAGACGGGGTTCTGGTAAGTACAGTCATGGGACACATAACATAGACTAGAGTCACATGTGAGTTGCTATTGCAGTTTCTTTGCCATACTCGTGTATAACTGAGTACCATTTGTATGCGTGTACTCGCGAATACAGTTTTACCTAATTTCTTTGTCGCTTTAAAGCACGCCATAGATACGCTTATTAATAAATATTATACAGATAAAGTCAATAATTATATTAAGAAGGCCAAGTACTACTTGATGTTTTTAAATAAATAGCATCTTTAGTATTTTTTTATATTTTAATCTCGATAGAAATAAATATCGAAACAAATCGCAAACAGCGCAAGGTATCGAGATGAAATCGGAGCGTGAATCCGCTCGAGTACAGCCTGTGCTAGTTCACACCCACGCTCGATTGCAATCACTAGACGTTGATTTTGTTTTGGAACAGACTTTAGCGATAACTTTCTTTTTTAAAACAATCCTTTTTAAGTCACTAAACTATTTTACTATCAAAGGCTTTTTGAGCAATTCTCTCTTCTCCTTTTTGAATTTTATGTTTCAGGACCTACTTGAACACCTCATTGTTGTATACACGTAGGTGACTTATTTTCACGGAACTATAAAATGTAACAAAATAATTGGCTGGATATAGGCCTCTCGTAGATTTCAAATAGGTCCGGCTTCAAGTGTTCAGCATCCAGCGTCTTGGACATCCTACATTGTGATCTTTAGGTACCTGGCGACCATTTATTATTCGCACTACGTTGCCTGAGCACTACCACCACACCTTGCTTATCCATAAGGCTATGTCGGTTACTTATATTCAGCTATGAAACTCCTCGTTTTTGGTTCCATTTGATGTTGTAGAGAAATTCCGAACATAGCCCTCGCTCGCCATGGTTCGTTGAGTGACAGTGAGCTTTGCCAATTAGGCCCGAAGGCCCACGTTTCGTTGCCGTAAATGATAATTGGTAACACGTATTGGCAGTAAACCTAAGTGTTTAGAGCTTGTAGTAAAAACAGACCTAAACACTGACTAACCACATCCTAAACCTCATTGACATGGTTTAGCCATGACGAAAACATGCTTGATGCTGCCTCATACGTACAAACGAAATGAAGAGAATTAATAAGTATTATTTATATAATGAACGATTGTTTAGCGTTCACTGTTGATTGTTTTATTGCCAATTAATACGTTCCCGTAGATTAGATAACCATATCACATCTGATTAACACTGATACAAGTTTAATCACTATAACGGCTATGATAACGTACCTTTAATGAATTATAATTTTAATGTTAAAACGTTTTGTCTCAAACACGAAATAGAAATTCGTGAAGATACATTTATATTAACTTTATAGCGTTATAAAAATACTTGCCCAAATATTTGAATAAAATATGGTAGAATTTACCGTACCATTATTCAAAATTTAAACCAAAACAAATTACTACAGTGGTATTAAACGAAAAATAAAATTCTGTTGACTGAGGATCACGATTCTCAAGACGCGTCGTATAAATCGCTAAACGAGACTCGATGAAGCTGCGTAATAGTTTGCATGCATTTAGCATAAATATGTACCGGTTGTTTTTCCTAATCGAGCGAACCCCTATCGAGAAGTTTGCCTTCAGACAGCGTGGCGACGGGCCGCGTGGGCGCAGAACGCGTTCCCTCAACAACTGTATACTGCGACTGGAGGTCATCGTGTGCTCATCGCAGTCAGCCGCGATTGGCATTTAGCCACGCACCACACATAACTATATCAATTCTGTCTTTAACAAGATTACGTCGTCTCCTAAAGTCCCATAACTGCAAAAAAATCTTCAAACAATTGAAATAACGAATTTTATTAATCATAGTATCCTTCGATACTTTTAAATTTTAAATTAGCGAAATGTAAAAAAGAACTTATATTCTGCTATGTTTATAATAATAAAGCTCATAATTCTGGACCGTCATACCCCATTTAAATGTGCAATAAAATTGTATTTTGTACAAGAAAATATTTGCAAGTCAAATACTGTCCACCTATAATCGATCTCCCTGGACTGAAAGAGAAGTAAAGAAATAAAAAGAAGATCTGGAATAATTAATTAATACAGTAAGTTCCCTGTCTCTAAATGAGATAGCAAAGAACGAGAGGGCCCCCTAATAACGGTGGCTATTAAAATTTCCCTCTGTATATCGTAATAAAATGTCACAGAAACCTTTTTTACATGATAGAAATGGTACTAGATTCATTATTTAATGAAATACTTTAATTAAAAAGTGCAAAAACAATTTTAACTTTTGTGGTTTAACACAATTATCTGGTTTAACAATTACTAGTATAAGGACAATGAATTTAGCAAATATTACGCACGAGTATTTCATTTGAACTATTTAATTTTTCCGTTTGTTGTGATATTACGTAATATTTATTTAATTTATTGTATAATGAACAGTAACGTTGTAATGTAACATACTTGCGGGCGTAATAAATACAAATAACAGGTTCACATCCTATCAGACGAAATGGGCTGATTTCCCTCCGTGACAAATGATTGCTTGTAATCATATGGCTTTGTTTTAGTCAAGTTGACGGGTGTAATTTAATTTACCAAGTGAAGAAACCAATAAACTATAGCACTCAATATTGACTTCGGTATTAATAGAAGTTGATAATCTTGTCTTTATTAATCAGATTTTCTGTTATAGTACGACTACTTTCCAGAAAAGAGTAGACAGTGCTAACCAAAGTCTGAATAACTTGTATATTTAAAAAAAATAATTTTCAATAAACATCTCCTTAAATATTTAAACAAAAATATTTAAATGACCAGTAGTTGCCTAGCGGTACAAGACTGACTTGCGATCGTAAGTCCCGGGGGTTCAGTTTCCGAGATACAATCGTATATAATTCACAGTGTGCATTAATTATATGGGTATGCCACAGCTCACAAAACAAGTTTCCAGAGGACAGGCAGAATGATCTTTTGCGTTGATACGCATCATGGTACCGTACTATAATCGCTAACCTGTATGCCAAAAATATATAAAACAAATACAGGTCAGATAGTCCCCCAAGTAAACAGGAGGTAGAATTAGAATTAAACGGTAAATAAAACATAAAACAAAAAAATTGTGTTCTGTGATAAAAACGTAAAACATCATACACAAGATACAAATTTGATAATTCTGTGATATTTGACGAACGAAGCAAAGGAAGTAAGGCGGTTATTGAATGAATATTAGTTTGGAAAAAATGAAAATGAAAGAAGAGGAAAGATAGATCTTAAGAAGAGCATAAAAATAAAAAGTATGTAAAAAAGGTAATAAAAGAGGAATAGCGGGGCTATAAAAAACCTGCCTGGTAAGCGTGACGATTATAGTATATCCCTCCATAGATATTTTTGAGGCATATGCCTTGTAGTGGTGTGTGTGTGTGTGTTTATATATATCACAGCTGACGACGAAATATTGAATGAAACTATTAAAAAAGTAATTTTTAATTGAATTACACGCAACATAAAATCGAACTAAGACTAGTTCTAACCTAGTCAAACACATAGAAACAGAAAAAGAAACTTCGCTTTTATATTTTCCCACACGATAACAGACTATACTTAACATTGGCATAATGCCACCATTTATAGACAATATTCCAATATTTTCGGTTTACGTCGGCCATTGGTTCAGAGATATGCCATTCACAATGCTAAATGTTTATTGTCGGTGACAATAATTACTTTCCGATATACGTTTTGTGCTTTGAAAATAATAGCCTAAGTCTTCATTCGTGCAATTATGCAACAATGTTGCCAACTCTATACCATTCATATTACTTTTTACTTCGACTGTGGAAACTTTAATAGGCCTTTTTAATTACTGGCAATGTTCTGAATAAGGTAGTTTTATAGCATTTAAATGCTTCGGTGGTATATTTAACTCACAATGTGCGTTACAATGTAGTACATGAATATTGTAATGGCTTTGATATTGGTTTTATAAGGTGTTTTACAGCGCCGCTGTTTTCTCTCTTAGCGTACAAAGAAAGGTCCATATTTTATGTTATAAACCAGAAAAAATAACATTGATTTACTACCGTTTGGATACTTCTTTCATTTTTGTTAAATCATTGTCTTCTCGGCATTAAATTAACCAAAGAATCTTCATGTTAGAAAGGAAGGAACATAAAAAAAGATTTAAACGCGACATTGTCTTTACAGTGCAAATGGAATACGACCACGCCTTTATAGAGTACCGTCGTAAAATAATAGTTTAATGTTACTTAAGCCAATTGTTTTCCTTCCGAGAATTTTTAGTATTAAGTTACTGCTGGAGAAAACTCTACTAAGAATATTTATGAAGAACATTAATAATCTAGTCTTCAATTTATTCTGAACTACTTATTGCATCATCATAACTAAGTTTTAAAATCCAAAAGAATAGATATTATTGGAAGAATATTACGCATGAAAAATAATAAAACTGCTGGAATCGATATCAAAAATACTTCATTTAATAGATCAGACTCATAATCGATTTTCTATCAAGCAACAAAATCGATACCTAGTATTAAAAGAGTCACTACGCGATACACTTTCAATATAATCCGCCTATGCTGTTAGAAAGTAACAAACTTCGATGCTCTAATATTATGTGTGGTGGCATAGGAATGATAAGCAAAGCTAAAATTTTTTTATTAGGAAATCGAATTTCGAACATTACAAAAGATGTTTCCGCACGTCCAATCGTTTGAGCGCTTTTACAAGAGTGAAATAGTCATCATCATTTCAATCATAAGACGTCACTTCTTATGAGAGTAGGTCGGAAGCGGCCTGATTCCAGCGTCTTCCGACGACGTTAAAAAAATCATCTTACTACCTTATGGAGGGATGTCCTACATTGCGCTTGCTGGAACGTAGTCTTCACTTCAGTAACTTAAGGCTTAAGCGGTCATCTGTTCTACACACTATGCGGCCTGCCTATTCAACCACCTGCCACTTCAACTATCTCACCCGCAAGACTCGGTTACTTACGACAAAGAAAGTAACAAAAACATTCTATAGAATAATTAGTTATAGATGTAAAAACTTTAAAACTGCTAAATGTCTAATATTTGTCAGCGAAAAGCTTTAATGCTTTTGCACATATTTCCAATCATTCCAACGTGATCTGTCTAAAATAATGTGCATTATTTTTTTTTTCTGTTTTAATGCGGCAGGCTAATAACTAGTTGCAGAAAAAAATATTTTTCGTACTTACTTATCATTGCATTATTTATTATTTCTACAACCATTCGATTTTAGATAACTAAACCATACATTAATTGACAGTAAGCTATACGTTCAGCCTTTTAAAGCTTATGCACAAATAGCGAATCATCCCGTACAAAATGTAAATGCATTATATTATTGTAGTGTAATAACTAATAAGTTATGCAATGGGTGCATAACGTATTAGTTATTACACTAGAGAGGGTCTGTAAGGCAGATGTTCGGCAACAACACTTAAAATCTGGTTTAGATAACGTGCCGGGTTATTCTAGTGCTTGGCATAGCGCCACTGGCTTACTCGCAAGCCCTCATGTGGGCGCCCAGTTCGTTCACCGTGAGAGAAACATCAATCATTAACAGAATGTGAGGATATCTAAACCACTGTGTCATGGGACAATTTTCCTTAATCTACTTCTTAAATAACTTGTACACATGATGCAGGTGGCGATGAGAGCGTTCGCGTAATTTGTTCCTTCTTCGATGGCGAGGAATATGAAAACCAGTTGCGATCGATGTGGTTTACATAACATATATACAGGTACTATTTATAATTTTCATCCAAGAACAATGCCAGCGACTACCTCACTGCTGACATTCCGCGTTTTAATTCAATTTCAGACGCATAACAATAATTTTACACTAAAAAGTATTTTGGCAGTGGTAGCCAACAAACTCGTCAAGTATCATCAAAATTTAAAATAGCTATTATCAATATTAATCTTAAGCGACAGATAAACACTGCTTTTGCATACACTAAAACATACAATATTTGAACAATAGCGTTCAAAATCTCAAATACTAAGTAGGTATCTTATTTACTTAAGGCCATTTAAACAGACAGAACTGCAGTCTGCCGCTAAACAGTTGAGTGTAAACGTGATCCAATTCAAGTTAGTTTAGTTAATGAGCTACTTAGAATCAACAACGTGTTTGTAATACAAAATGCTAAGTAGAAACGCAGTTTTATTAGCAGATTATATAACTAACTATCAAGTTAACTTGTTGACCTCGGCATTACAATGTAATAGTACCGAATTAGCCATTGCGTTCTAAAGCGTGCCTTCAACTGGTCACTGTGAGGTTAACTTTCTAATTAGGTGTCAGGCACGGTTAGGTCGGCAGACAATGATAATTCATTGCATCCTTATTGCTAACGCAGAAAAAAAAACTAAATATTTTACATCCATTCCAATTATCCTGTATAAAGTAATCTCTGTCAAATAAGTAACATTATTTTATTCGATATTAGATTGCGACAGGCCAATAACTTATATCAAAACAATTTCTGCAGACAATAATTAATTTTAACATATGGAAAACCGATTTTTGAAAACTCTTTTACTTGCTACATTATCATTACGTTAATTATTATCTCTGAAGCCATTGATTTTTGGATAGGCTGTACTTTATATTAATTGATTGCAATATTCACCATTTTAAAGCTTATACACCTGTATATTAGTGACTTTGGTTAAATTCTATCTAAAATCACAATTTATAAAGGAATATAAAATACAAGTAGAATTTGATCTTGAGATTCTGGTCACCTTAAACTTATTGCGAAAAGTGAGCTTGTACGTCGAGATCTACGAGTGGGAGGGCCCAATCGAAGTGATGTTAAATCCTCCGCGTCCGTCGTGACTTGAAATAGGGACGAGTCTATATCTCCGATATATCCGTTCGATAAGCTTCAGTGTATACTCAAATATCAACTTTTTTTTTTAATCGCAACATTGCTTCCAATATAAAGCATATGAAGTGATTGGTTACAAGTGAAACAGGTTTAAAGGAGGGTTAATTAATATATTGAAAACTTGATGATTTCAGAAATAATAAAAAACGCATTAATACTATAGTTCGAAAGTGTGAGTTTGAATATTCGGATTACTACATATATTAGGGGGACCGGAAAATAATGTCGTTTCCACGCATGTCGATGTTATATTGTTATTTGGTAGCTCATTACATACTTGGAAGGCGTTGTATACTAGATGGCAAAAGGTTGTTGATAACGAAGGTAAATATATTGTTAGAAAACTTGTTAAAAATGCAGTCGTGTGATTTTAACTTAAGAAAGTGACATTACTTTTCAGTCCCCTAAATATTATTATATATATAAATAACATTAATAATTGTTCATTATCTATCTCTGCAGAAGTTATTGACATGTCGTATTCCAATACAAAAAAAAAAACAATGCAACATATTTCAGAGTGATCACTTTAAAGGTTGATTGGAAATAGGTGTGAATACTTTTAAGGATTTTGCTGACAAATTAGCTATTTATCCCATTTAAAACATTTACACATATAACCAATCACCCTGTGTTTTTAAATATTCGTAATTGTGTGTTTAATAAAAAACAACATTAAGACGTCGTTAAATATTTAACAAGTATTGTTTCAATCGCTGTTCAATGCCGGTATTATAATCGGAAGCCAAAAACAGCAGCTGAAAAGTAATTGGATACTGTTTTATAACGCGTCTTCCCTATATGTAACGCGAACATGGCTCGCTGGTTTTCATTTCGGAAAAAAGAGAGTGTATTTTTTTTAATATTGTACCGTAATAATTTTAAACAATGACAACACAGGTCAAGTCTCCGGTTACAAAAAATCACGCAGAGAAATAAAGTATCGCATTTCAGTTTTTGAGAAGCTTATAAATGCCTGCTTATCAGAGAATATATAAAATTATATACATTCTTTAATTAATAACGGATTCCCTAATTTTATTTAAAAAATTATCTCTTTTTTAAAAAAAAGAATTTAGTTGTTGCTTGAGTAAACTAAAAACATTTTTTAAAGACAAAAGATTTTCAAAAGTACAACAATGAAACTATATTGATTAGAACATCGATTTTTAAACCTCGTCGACTTTAAAAATTATTTATCGATTATCTCGACATTAGAGATACAGATTTCGTGTTTGGCACTGCACGCCTTAAGTCTGTACAATATGTGAAATAACCACTATGAACTTTTGAATACATACAAGGTATATGTACTTTAAAAACATTTATTTTTGTATGTCTGTTTGTTCCTCTCTCTGAATTTCTGAAATGGCTGGTAGGATTTTGATGGAACTTAAACTGGCAGGTAACTGGCTAATTGGGTGTAATAAGGAGTAACTTAGGCTACGCATTTTAAAAAAATAAAAAAATAATTAAAAAATCTTATAATGTTATAACACAATGACACCTATAAAAATCAGTGCGAGCCACGCGAAGCTGGCGGGGGACAACTGGATATTTAATATAAACACATGAAATTAATTGAAAAGCTGCTTAAATTATTGAATCTTTCCGTTAAATATAATTTATAGCAACCATTTCAACTGTAGGACATCCACTACTGAAAATAAATCTCACTGGTAGATTTCTAATAACGATCGGTTGTAAGCGGCGTGCACCCAGCGCGTGTGACATAATTACTTATTAACAAGTATATCTAACAAACATGCTACGTATTATGTTTACACTGTGAAATCATTCGTACTTATTATTTACAGCACCTCTTCTTTTATAATTCTTGTGTGGAAATACATGGTTTCAGACATCTACTGGCTTAAATACGTTTACAAACAAACCCAAGAAAACGTTTTGGTCTTATGTCTATACTTAGAGTTGAGATAGACAAAACACCCTTGCCACCCATGCCACACCATAATCTGCCGCCATTGCCAATTTACGGAGGTTAGAAGTCACGGAGAAGTTTCCTTTGACGTCCACGTCTCCTATATTTAATAAGGCCTTTTTCTGTTCAGCATGGAAATCCTGCACGAGATACTTTTTCGTTGCAAGGGCACGAAAGGCTTATGCCAGACTTGATAATACCGCGCGGCTAAACCTATCGGCATGGCTTCGCATACTACCGTAGTTACAAGGGCAGTAGCCTATTGTCTTAAAATCTTAGGATAGTACTGCTACTCTACCTCCCCCCCCCCTCCCCCGATTGCCATAAAAACATGAAAAGAAAGAACTAGCGCGCTACATAAGGCCGAGGCATATATATTCCGGATCACACGAATCCATTGTCAAGGCATTGTTATGAGGGTGAGTAGAAGGAGAGAGAGGAATAAACTCCTCCGATGTCCAGATCTTCGTTTTCGGCTGCAGAAGGAGAGTCTGAAGTTATATTTAATGAAATTTAATTACTACATTGCAAATATTATGTAACAATGAAGCGTAATGCTTTTTGTATTCATGATTGAATCTAGCTTGTGATTGACGCTTTTCCGCATTGTTGGTAGATAGATGTTCAATGTTTAAAATATGTCATCTACCGTCAGTATATCATCTGCTGTGAGTAAAGTACTTGAATAATTAATAGCAATGGTCGCTAGTTAATAAACCCATACAGATGATAGTCATAATCAATATTGTAATTATTTCAATGTGAGGTGCGACATAAAGTGCGCGCGACGAAATATTAATTTAACATATTGTAATCGATTCACGGCGAATGCACCGCATTAGCATACTAACTCGACTCATCAATAATTTATCTGCGGTTATTAGTGATGTTCTCGACAAAACTATTAACTGTTTAATGGTCACTAACATACGTTTATTTAAAATTATTTAGTATTTTTATACATTGATATATAGTACCCGGCGTTTTATTTGGCACATCCGAATTAATATAAAGCTGTCGGAGCGCTTTGTTCTTAAGCAAACACTTAGTAGAGAGGTACAAAAGCAAATGCTGGGTGCTTAGCAAATTAATGGAGAAACGTTATCAAAAATTTTAAACCGTATACTGCACAAAAATTAATATTCACAATTCATGCAATTGCGGTATTGAACTTAACGGCTACATTTACTTCGTCTTAATATGATTATATAAAATAAGATTTTAGAAAGACCACGTCACAGGGTGCTTGTTTCAAATTGTTGTCTAAATTATGTTACAAATATATTTATTTTTGGATTGTTCTTTTCTGTCCTAATAATATATCTAAAAAGTATTTATTGATAATATTAGTCGTAAATTGTCGTCTTAATGGAGCTTACAATTATAAAACCATAGCAAAGAAACGACGAACCGTTAACCGGTAAATTGGTATTTTATATTCGATAATGTACCTTTGTAACGATTTATTACAATCAGCCAACATACATAAAAGCTCAGGTTAATACATAAAAAATTGTGCATCAAGTAAAAATCGATTAAAAACACCAAAACAAATGAAAAACCACATTGTTATTGGCTCTTTCACATTGTTATGAAACGGTTCCTCTCTCACGGAAAGGGCCGTAATCAATCACTCAGGCGGAGTGAGGATTCGTAGACGTTATCTTTCGTATTGTTAATGCCAATATTTGCCGGATTTCTTTCTTTTCTTATAATTCGTGAGTGACAGTATAATAATTCACACAAAGATGCACTAAAACCTCAAAATAATGATCAAGCGTTCAATTATTATAACGTGAATAAAAGATTAGTTTCTTCCTTTTTTTTCATATAAATTGTGTTATACAAAACAATTCCTATAGAAAAACGAACAAAATGAAAATCAATTGTTAGTGTTGTGCAAGCAACTCTATACTGTTCGTACGCAATTAGCTCAATACCTAATCTTAGCTTCACAATTTTTTCTAATCGGAATTTTTAAAACCATTGGTAGAAATTAATTTTTTTAGAACGTACTAGTTCCAAAATAAATTTTAAATTCTAAAATAGACCTTATTGCCAATAATATTTTCATGTCGTTACATAATTCTGTCACTTTTCACAAATTGGCGGCACCTTTGAATTTATGTTACAGCGTCATTATTATATTCACACGTGAAAATTTTCGTTGTATAATTATTTACGATTTTCAATGAAGTTTTGCTTATAGCAAAGCCACGATAGACTTCAGATAGCTTTTACTGATGAAGCTCCATCTCGCGGTACAATTTACAACTAGTTAAGGATTTAAATGGTGATCGAATTGATCTCAGTGATGATCCTCGTGGGGAAAATTTTGTGAAGCGTCTGACAGAGTCTGACAAGACCTTCCAAAAAATTCGGACAGGAAGAGTGGGTACACAGCTTCACACAATTGTTTTACAGATTACAACGATGCTAAGATTGTCAAGGGACTATTTTAAAAAACAATAAATCATGTAGAAGTTGATACCGAATTTAAATTATGGTATTCTGTATATATGTACAAAACATTTACTGTATTTAAATTATCAATTTTCGGCGTATTGCATTATCCTAGCAGGACCACGGATAAGTCTCGATAATATTTTTTTAAATAAAAATAAATATTAAACACAATTTATACCTAATATTTATATGTACTGAAATATTTTATTGCGTGTCAATGGTTTGCAAAAATTATATACGACTATCATAATAACAAGTTAAATGAATTGCATTTATTGTACCCATATCTCACAGTGTCTAAACCTGTTGTGTAAAGCATACCCATTAAATTTATTGCGCAAACCTTCGATGTTCAGGTAGCTGACGACGGATATGAATTTATATTTTATTACACTGAAATCCAACTATCGTAACTTTTCTCTAATTAAAAGATTAGTTTTCGATACGCAGCGAGTATTCATGTTATATTTTTTTAATATCATATATCTGTGTATTGGTGGTACTTGGTTATAGATAAAAAAAAATTCAAAGCAGTGAATGTATATGTCAGTATTGTCTACTTATTGTCATCACAAAGCTTTAAAAATTTTATACCTATTTCCAATTACCTATATAAAGAGATCAGTCTGAAATATGTTACATTAATTAATTTTTTCTATTGGAATGCAATAGATAGACCAATAACTGCTGGCAACACATGGTCTGCAGGTATATTAAAATATAATTAATGACAGTAAGTAGTATTCAGTATTTTAAAAACGCTGTTTCTTACTGTAGGGTATACATTAATTGACAGCAAATAAATTACATTTACCCCATTTAAATCTATTACACGTTTAACCAAACATCCTGTATATATTCAAAAGAAATAAAACAACGTCAAGCCGAAATGGTGTGATATTGCAAAAATAATATCTAATTGTAGTAGATATAAAATTAATCTACGTCGCGTGTTTTAAAAAAGTTGTCATCAAAAAGTAAACGAATTTACTATTTGTTAAGTTAAGTTTATCACGTGATTTTTTACTATAAAGACTACTAAAAATGCTATATTATTTTCGTATAGCCATGAGAAACTAGTTTGTAAATGTGAGACAAAATATCAAAATGCAACGGGCAGATTTTATGCGAAAATAAAAAAACAGTAGCTTTTAATACACCGTGTTCTTAAAATTATTATGACACTATAACATTGTTACTACACTAGCCTTATGTTGAAAATAGATTTTTCTAAGTAAATTTCTAGAGTTAAACATACTTGACCCACCTCCTGATTTGACGTTGGTTTGTGAGACTGTGTATTTATAAAAACATTTGAAGAATGAAAACTATACTTATTTATCGAAAATAAAAACTTCAAATTTCATTTAACAGATTTCGACCAAGATATTTTTGGGAACTCAATATAATATGCAGTAAGCAAATTAAACATTGCAATAATAAATTATTTCCAGACAGTTCGGCAGTGATGTATTCAGACGACCCTACAACAAAAATAATATCAAGCGACATTGGAGAAGGATCGAGCTGGAAATTCCATCGACCGTAAAAGTAAGAGTCGCAGCCGGGAAATAAGAAGCCTCGGGAACCGTACACGGACGTAGCGAAATAAATATAAATCAGATTCCTTTCATTAAAATACGAAACGAAAACCCTTTCCGACTTAACTCCCGAATACAATATCCATAAAAGATAAAATGAACGAGCAAGTTTAAAAAGGGTTATTCACATGTATATGTTACACTTACTCATTGTAGGTCTCTTTTTCAATTTAGTTTGGTAATACTTGCACCATTTTTATCACGAAAAGTGGTACAAGCAAGAAAAAAAAAAGAAAATAAGAAATACGTCTTGATGATGAAAGATGATGGGTGCGAAGAAATAGTGAAAAGGGGTCTCTATTTTTTTGTATTAAAAATTTTAAGTTGTAATATTACATTTAGACAAAGTAAAGACTAATCATTATCATCATCGTATCAGTTGATAGACGCCCACTGTAGGGCACAGGCTTCCCCAAAGATCTTTGCGGTGACCGGGCCTTGCACTACCCACATCGAGTGACTTCCCACTTTAACTATGTCTTCGGTCCCCCTATTGGGATGTCGTGGTCGACACTCGAGAACTTCTGGACCACAACGGCCATCGGCTGCACGAGCCATGTGCCCCAACTGCTAATGTAGAAAACAAAAATAGAATATACTATTAGAAAGAATACTAGATTAAAATAAGAAGAAAAATTGTTTCTTTTAAAGAACCATGAGCTCGTGAATTTATGAATAAATTCAATGGTGATTGTATAATATTGCTGGTATATCTCGCTGAAACAGAGCAATCAATCAACCACTGTATTCGACTGGATACAAAATTGCCTTTTGGAAATGAAATATATATTCCTTTCCATATAAATTACGCAATTTAAAGTTAAATTTAATCAAAAATAATAATTGCCAATCACTTAGGTCATAGCGATCGCTTTCGTTCGACTACCAATGTTCACGTTTGTGATTTGATCTCGTAGAGAAATTTCGAGTATAGCCCTCTATACTACCACGGAAGTGAGAGATCATATTTCAGTGACGATGCTCATCACGAGGAACACACATTGGTCGTGGACACTTATTGGACACAAAGGCACACATTGGACTAGATTTAAACGCTATTACAGAAAAGTATCTTTTAGTAATAAATAAAAACATAATTTTAAGGTTAGAAACAATTATTTTATTTTTATATTCCACCAGAGTTTTGAGTACTCGTAGTCACGTCGAACTAAGATATTGGACATCCAGAATTCATAGCTAATTTGAGGTATTTTCAAATATGACAATTGTTGTTTTCGTCAAAATTACGATATTTGCAGTTTTAAATTTGGTTGTATTTTAAGATGAAGTACCAGTTTATTGCCATATTTATCGTACTATATATAAATACGAAACGATATTCCTTTCTAGAAAATACCAATAAGGGGGTAATTGGTTTAATTACATTCATTAAATGATATTTTCTCGCAGGTTCGTTACCAAGATATGTGTAGAAAGTATAAAGTAAAAAAACTTAATGAATTCCAGAAACTTCAGCAAAATTATGATCAGGTTAGGTAAGTTAATACAGATACCGTAGTAATAACAAAAAAAAATTGATACGTTCATCAACTTTCAATCAGAAGCGAAATCTCGCTTATAATTGGCACATGTAACTCTATTAATTATTTCGTTGGGGAATGAATTCCAACATACCGTCGGTTTTAATTGAATTTTCCTTTCATAACTTGTTACATCAATAACATGGTATTTATATGCCGAAAAAATATAACATCTAACGGTTACTAAGCATAAGATTCGAACATAATAAACAAGTACGGAACGATGCATGTTAAATGTTAGAAAATACATACAAAGTAAAGCGGGATGATTAAACAAAAAAATAAAATAACTGATAAAAAAGACATGTGTTTCAAACACGAACTTGACACACAAGTTTTTTTTTATCGACTATAGTCAAAACATTTGACCACTGTCTCACCTGATGTTAAGCGATGACGAGGTCTTCAATGTTACATGCTTGCCTAGAAGAAGCCTATTCACTCTTAACTTAAAGACTCCCAAGTTATAATTAGTGGGAAACAACGACGTCGGCAGGTAGGTATATACTTTGCTTGCTACTTACTATACCTTGGCTGTTCGCACCATAAAGGTAGTATCAAAACGCGTAGTGCGGGTTGAAAGAAATTCAACCGTTTACGGATGTCGGGAATTTGTGCGACGTGTTATCTGATAGAAGAAATGAGATGAGATATTAATTGATGAAACTCCGATGCACACTCTTAAAAATGCAGTAAATAGAACACGAAATAGTAGTAGTAGTAGTAATAACGAAGATTCTGAAGGCTCAACACCTATATCTTCCTAAACGTACCTAATACGTATCGTCTTAAAATGTACAAAAGTAGTATGTTATATAATAAATTGGTAAACACTACGTTTATTGGTCCCTTGGTAATATTAACAGCCACTACATCCCATTAGCGTGGATAAACTGAACATAAAACTATTTTTGAACGTAACACCTTTACGGTCCCTCAACGCATGATTGCGAGCATACTTAGCAGTGTGTTAGAAATAACTAGCAGGAAATTATTACCGCGTGTATTTATTTATATCCCAGCGATTTACGAACAACCTTTTCGTTACTGGAAAGGTAATGAAGACTTCTTTATGCAACATGTGATGAATAATTTAAAGCCATCGCAAATATTTACTATTTGATTTGTACACTCGTTCTACCGAAACCGCTGTACCGCGCCTTAGTAAAGTGCGGTGATGTGGGGGCTGAGGTAAAAATTATATGGACGGTGCCACCGCGAACGACGACGGTGGACTGACGGAACAGAGCAGACAGGCGGACTATATACTTTATATGACGGCCAATGAAGACGCCGTTTTGGTGTCTACCAATATTTTTGTTGTGTCTACCAGCCTCAGTATTCAGGTTAAAAGGCAGTGTCACTAATGAAATGAAAAGTTGATAAGATAAACGTTACCATCATAATCAAGCCATCACTTTGATATACTATTCAGCATAAAATTAAATAACATAATTCTGTATCTGATATCTCTTTTCAGCAAATACGCGCTCACTGTACAATGACCGGTCTTGTGCTG
Organism: Battus philenor; assembly: GCF_028537555.1. NCBI lineage: Eukaryota > Metazoa > Arthropoda > Insecta > Lepidoptera > Papilionidae > Battus > Battus philenor. Next base: position 10,667,101 of record NW_027181715.1, read on the forward strand.
CCCGCATCCTGCGACTTCCCGCGACCTTAACTGTAAAGTCGGTGCTCCTAGATGGGGGTGCTACCTACGCCAAGTCTACCGACTTATGATCGCTACCGAGAACCATTGGGCCCAAACGACCATCGGCAGTATGACCGATATGTAGTCCCCCCCCCCCCTTAAACGAAATTTTTTTTCGTGCTACATCGATATACACCGTTTGCGATCTGCAGTCACGTGAAATTGAAATCCATAGTAGGGTCCCACTGGGCATACAGTCCTCGATAGTTAACTCTGTTCATATAATTACCCACTTAACTAACTAAAACATTATTATAGGCACAAATCGTTGAAATAATTGAACCATTAATAAATCAATGAATGAGTTTAATACACAATTTGATTTTATATGTTTTCCACATTTAATTTAACTATTAAAGAGTTCTGGAATGTAAGTTTAAATGAAAATTGTATATACAAATAACAAATAGGTAACAATTGAACCTCCTTTATAGACAAAATCACGAACGCCCACGACAAGTATCGTTATCCCATCATACGACAAGCCAATTAAAAATAATAACTTCAAGTATTCGTGATAACAAAACTCGTTGCAATTTACGATCCCACGCGAAATTCGATAAAATCGTACCAAAACAACGGCATTAAACAGTTTAATACAAAAAAAATCGCTATAACATTGACTACTACGCAAGTTATGCTTATACTAAATACCTGTCGATAGAAGTGATAATAATATCTAAAGGAACGCATGTGGGAGTATTTCTGGCGCTGCATTTTAACCTATCTGCGAAGAGTAAAGTGTACTGTGATAGAACGCAATAATCATTGTGAAACCTATTCCAATGCCATAAAGTCCATCTTCTATAAAGTGCCTTAATGTTTGCGCACTCGAGAATAAATAACACATAAGCAAAAGGAAGCGAACATTTCATCTCGAGCTATTCGTTACAAATGATTTCCTAACACGATTAGCTGACCGATTGAATGATTAACATCTACAAATTACGGATCTAGAATGACATTTTAAAACCAGACCGTTCGACGAATATAATTATTTAAATATTGGAAAACAATAATTTCAACAACAGAATATTCATCACGTCATTATAAATATGTACTTAAATTAGATTACATTGTAGATGAAAAAATATTCTAAAATGTCCCGCTCGACATAATTTACATATTAATTCAGTTTGCGTGACTGTCGGACAATGATACAATATTACTGCAGTAAGCAACATTTTAACCGTTGTCTCATTTTCCTCGCTTGTTCTGTCGTAATTAACACATTTTATTAAGTACTCTTTACACACGTTCACCGCATAGAATCTGAAAATTTTCCTCTGTTTAAAATACGAACACGCAGTCTAGTTGAAACATAAATATTTTTTTACTTATTACGTTTTAAATTATGTTAAAATTTCAATAATCATTTTTTTTTAAAACACAGAATTAAAATGAAAAATTACTGATAATTTAAAGTTAATGTTTAATGTGAAGTTAAATAAGAAAAAGAACATAAAAGCAATTACATTACTTTCATGACACAAAGTACACATTACGAAATACATTTCAACTTATGAGCAATTATAATTTCATATATTTACGATGTCCGCAAAACCACACCGGCAACTAAAGATAAGGTTATAGTTCTGAGAATTGCGCGGCAAAAAATCAAATAACAAGAGTTTATTACACTCGATAATTTATGAGAAGGCAGTAACCGAATCAGGAACAACGCGTACCGACTCTTACATAACGTTTGGCAAGAGATCGTGACCAGCAAAAACTGGTCGCGTTGCGTGTGCCAAATGAATTTTGATCAGCCGAAACTCGAAGCGGATTGATCGCGCGATGATGGGAACGCCTGAAAAAATACTACTACTTCACCGTACAGTTTTTGCTAATTACGAACCTTTGTTGATAATGCATTAATGTTTATAAGATACATGTGTTATTGTGAACACGCATGAGAGATTTATACTCTTCAAATAAAACGATCGGCGAAGAGAACATGGTTAGGTTAGGTGACGCATGTCAATAAAAGTATACAGTGTACGAATGTAATAGACTGGCACGTATTTCCCCCGAGATTAACTGACGCCTTAGACCGATTGTACCACGATAGGGAAAGTTGACGAGATGAATCCGTGACTAGGGAATTCTACGCGAAGTAATTTTAAAACAGATCTTTTAGGTGATCCGTATTTTGTAATGGATTTTAAAATAAAGTAATATAAAAAGTGAAAAATCCGGTTTTATAATAACTTAAGCTTCAAATTATAAATAAATGTCACACTAATTTAAAAACGAGATATAAAACCGCTTCTAATAATAAAATTAGTTACTACTATCGTGCAAAAGTTTTTAAAATCTATTTTGATACTGATATCACTATAACATTTTGCTACAGTTACATCCAGAGATCAGTCAGTGGTATTATATTTACAAGAATAGAATGATCGAACCGATTTTTAAAAAACCACCTTCTGAAATTATAATGATTCAGTCATAAACTCATTAAAAACATCATTTATTTCCAATGATGAGTAATACGTAACTTTGCGTAAATTCAAATCGGATTAGCATAGTAGATGGAGATTATGTTCCTCCGTAATTGCTCCGAGTCGGGGTCAAGGCTGTAAACCGACGGGCGCGAAGTTACAAGGAATTATTTTTTGACGACGTTCGACGCCATTAAAACATTTTCCTGCTGAATTTATGCAAAGTAAAATTTTAAAAAGTACAAACTTTAACTTTTGCTTATTTAGTAAAACTTTGTCATGGAGACCATGTTGACGACGAAGCAGTGGCAACAGTAACCGCGTTTCATCAACCTTTTAACTATATTATAAAAAAAAAAAAACGCTAAGGATCCCCGGTTCGTAGCTGTTGAGCATAGGGGTTAACGTAGTCCATTAAAGCCAACTTTTGATAACTATATTAGTAGGTGATAGCGATATGAATACGCCTCGTGTTGCTGTGCGTAGTGAGGATGGGCTATTGTAAAGTACTAGGAACGTTAACTGGGAGAGTTTTAGACTGTATGAATTACACTAAACCCTGTTTTCTGCCTAGAACACACGATACCATGTATAGAGAAAATTTACATTAACCACAGACAGTCATCGCTATTTAAAACGTTTCGCCTCTAAAAGACTAAATAGCTTAATTCTGCTTTATCTGAAATATTTAGTTTTAAAGGTCGTGAGCTCGGGTGCATTATTATACCATTAAGCTGCAAGTACAGTTAACACAGTTATTTTCAATACTTTAACGTAGCGGCATAGGTAACTTTTGCAATTTCAATTATGCTCTTTCATAACTGGCCAGTAGTAAGTTTTTTTAAAGTTATAAATCTCCAAATAGTCAGAATAGTTATTAAAAATACCATTCGTTTTAATAAAAGATTTTCAGTGAGAAACTATTTCACGTTTACGACAGCTTTGACGAACTCAGGGATCAAAATAAAAAATTCAGAAGTCTCTCTATTGACTTGGCGAGCGAAATGTTACTTTAAATTTGTTGTTTAACAAAAAGGGCATTTTTTTAAAAAAAATATTTAAGTTTTACGTCATCACTATAAAAGTCTACAGTAATTTTAAATATGTTGTAGGCGTAAAATATTTTCTATCGCGTTTGTTTTCGGCCCAATATCCGTCAGTTTTATTAAAACAAGCAGAACAAATACGTAAAATCGCACACCAGTCAACAACCCTGTTGCGGTTGTTTACTGTGGGATATCCGGAAATTGAAACAATTTTCTTTGTTAACATAACAAAACGTAAATAAAAAGATTCTTTCAATGTACAAATATACTTAATAGAATTAATTTCTTTCAATTCTTTATGTAAGAAATCCGTTTTCTTGGTCTCTTTTTAATTACAAAAAATCTAAGTTTCTCCATTTAAGGCATTTACATGCACTTTTAAATCGTCAATTATTTTAACATTATAAGCAGTAAGCCACGACCAGCTCGGAACGCTGATCTACTGGAAATAGATCAGAAACATAACAGTTGCTCTTTTCAAATGAAATTTAACAATGTTTAATTGAAACATTGTAATATAAAATATGTAAATGAATCAAAAAACCATGTTCCACACATTACGGTCATCTAAAAACTCTTGAATGTTATTATAAGATTTATTTAATAACATATTTTTCATTTTAGATTTAAAACAAAGAAAAGAAAGGTCATCAAAGAGAACAAGCTATTTGCGGATATTTATTACATATGTATACACTTAAACCCATGTAGGACTAACTTTTGGAGATTTTGTTTAATTTTGTTAAATTCATTAATTTTTAATTTTGGAGAAAGTGCTATATGAATTTATAAATAAAAACATAAAATGACATCATCTTTAACAGGGCAAATATTTTTTTTAACAAGAAGTTAATCTGTTTTTGTTAAGGCTCTTGTTTTCCCTGGTTAATAAGTTTGATTGAGATTTCATCGTCGAAGGCGAAGTGTAACCTTACTTTCGCAGACAATGGAGGTCGCCCGCCCCGAGCTCGGTTCATTACTGCCAGTCGACGGGACGTTCCTGGAATCCCTTTGTCCATCTGTTACGTGCTTTACTTCAATCTATTACTCGAAGTCTCACGGATTTCATTTAAATCGTCAAAGAATTTATTTACAGGAAATAACCACGAAGTTTTTCGTATAATTACAATTTATCTGTTTGAATAAAACCATTACAGTTGTTTATTTATCTATATTTATTTTATCTGTTTTGGATGATTTATACTGATCAATTGTAAGTTATAAGAATAAAGCCAGAAGAACCCAAACAGAAACTAGAATCAAATTGAGCTCCCCAAAATGTAATCATACAACTAAAAATTATCTTAACCTTATCGCTAAGTTTCCTAGCACCCTTATAACCAAACAATAGCCCAAACTTAGTTGAATTTTTTGTCACATTCACAAACTAAAAATGTTTGTGAATGAGACAAAAAATCCAGGAGTTAGAAAAAATATTTTCAAGCTTTATTACTTAAAAATCCTTTATACTATGTTGAAGCAGTAAATAAACGAATTGGTCAAATTACCTGTGTCGTGCCGCTCCCGAATTAGTCAACACAAACCTTACAGACCAATTGCAGGACCCTAATTTTACCACATCAAAACAAACGGCAATGTTAGCTTTGTCCATACGGCAGTAGCTCACACAACTTAGTTTTGAAATAATGTAATAGTATGTATAGTATCGATATAATGTATGAAGCCAATGGTATATAGTAGATAGTAGTTTAGGTAGTGATATAAATAGTATAGAAGGCATAGTCCCGAATATTAGTAATTAATTTTTACTCAAAAGGACAAATTAAAGTCCCGAACACACTATAAAAGTATTTTTATCAGTTTTTGTTTAACTACAGATATATTATTAAATGTAACAATTATGAAAACGCATCTTTTTCGTCACATTCACAACACAATAAAAAAAATAAAATGATTTTTTTACATTGAATTATGTATTATTTGTAATTCTGGCTGACATTATAGTTAAGTGATATTCCCCGTAAGAAAGTTATAATGTAGTTACACACTTGCGATCGCAATATTCCATGCATATATTACAATAACCTTCTTATTATGATATGCGCGACAAAGTTTCGTAAACATAGAGTTTGTACCAACTTTAATCAGTATTTATTATCACACTACGAGCAGGAAGCAACGTCAAGTTATAATAAAATTTCGCAAGCCATATAAACCAACAAAAAACTTTACGGAATCCTTTTTCTGTAGTCGATTTGTACATGAAAATCATATTTCCAAACGACTACTTATTCCTAAAAGAAAAACCGAGGCGAAAACAACACTCGGCGAGCTTCCGACCGCGTAAATAATTTTCCATTTTATGCGAACTCGAAAGAAAAGGGTGGAGTACAAAGTGAAGAATAAAAATATAGATCCTCCCGAAGTTTAATGCGAAAAAGATTAGTTAGTTTCAAGTGAAGCCGACTGGTTTTTAACTGGTAACTTTTGAAGAGAACATTTTAAATTTGGGGAGCGAAGAATTCTCACTTTCACAAAAATAATGTATAGAAAGGATCGCATTGTTTGGTGCGGAATCTTCTATGTATTATGCATGAGACTGAATAAAATTTACTGAAATGACGTATAATAAAAGTAACCAGAATATTTATCGCTAACGATATTTAAAGTTTTTGCTGCCGGTACCAATATTCTAATGATCAGTTGTAACAGTGTAAAAGTAGATACCGCAGCTAGAAATCTGACCATGACTAACGTGTAAGGCCAAGGTTAATAAACACTATATTGTATGACCGGTAAATTTTTATGTCACGCCATGTGATCGATTAGGTTCCGGTCTTAAAGTATTAAGTCGGTTTTTGGTAGCGAATACTCACAAATCCATTGCAAACGTCCTTATAACAAAGTTTTAATTTATACTATTTCACTTTTTGGTGCCAAATTATATCTCCATTTTGAATTACTTAAAGACAAAAATGTGATTAAAACATTGAAAAGAAACCACGTTTTTATAAGGCAACCTGGTCTCCTGCTCAATCCAATACCCACGTCCACATAACATACCCGATTATAGTTTCAAGACTGATTACAGAAATGAACTTTCAAAAGAATATATAATATCGGAGATTTTATAACCTAAACTAAGACAGAGATGTATGTTCCAATTGCAAGTTATGAATACATTGTATAATTCTTTTCATGCAGTTTTTATTTAGTGAAATTCAAGCTTAAATTAATCAGAAAAGCAACTATAATATTAGACGCTGTAATCTATCTATCTATCTATCTATCTATAATTATATACATATATATACATATATATATACATATATACATATATACGTATATATATATATATACATATATATATAAATACATATATATATAAATACATATATATATATATACATATACATATACATATGTATATACATATAAATCTCTCTATATATATATATATTTACATAGATATATAAATGCATCACTAAACATTTCATTGAACGTAACTCAAGGACAGCTCGACCAATATTTTTTTTAATATTTTCGTTAGGGTACGAGGACGTTTCTGTAGAAGATGAAATTTCGAGAGAAATAGTGAAAAATATACTTGTTTTACAAACCAAGTGAGCAAATTAAAATATTTGTCCTCTGTGAAAAGTTTGACCCTAATCGAAACCAAATAAAAGGCAATGCATCATGTTGGTCTACTTTTAGTGAACGCCTATAAGACATTAAATCCACCATGACACAATATGTAAAAAACGTAGAGAAATATATTTGTAAATGATTATACAAAATTATCGTGTATCCTAAAGCATGTAAAATACTCACATTATTACTAGTCTTGCAGTATACGATTTTTTTAATTTTTTAAGAAATCTTTATGCTATGAAACATATTTTATTATAATTTTTCTATTGGACGGGTTAATAAGTTTTAACAGTACGGAGTCTATCGGGACAGCTAGTAAAAAGATAATACCTAATAAAGTGAACGGCAGCCGTGCGTTAGACTTAAGCATGATAATGCACGGGCAACAAATGGCGCACAATCTTAACACATTTATGGTCTCCGGAGCGAAGCGCCATTTGCATTGCCGCTTTTAAAATTCCTCAGTCCCTTCTCGCGGTGTATGTCATTAAGTATGGGACCGCGCCGGAAGAGAGACGCGTGACGTGTCCCGTCTGAATACACCCTAAGACGTGATGCGGACTATTAATGCATCATTGGGAGTTTACCATACGCTCTTTTCACACAGGACACGAGCAAGGGACATGGTAGGAAGTGAACCTGGTGGTCCCGGCGCACAAAACACTTAATTTATGTATTGTACAAATAAGCGAATTGTTTAATTGCGGTCACGTATGCTAACCAAAATTGGTACTCTGTAAGCGTGTGATGGATATTCTCTTTGTTAACTTAAATGTTAGTATTTAAATCACATGTGGTTTCCTGTTTTCATGATCTTCGGTCTCCATCATTCACAACCAAAATCGTTAGTAGTAACCAGAACATTTATTGCTAATAAAATTTAAAGTTTTTTCTACTGATATAAATATTCTTATGATAAGTTGTAACATTATAAAGTCACTACTGCACCCTATAACCTGACTATGACTAGCCTGTAAAGCTAAGGTATAATAAATACACTATTATATGACCAGTAAATTTTAATGTCACGCCATTCAATCGATGAGGTTTCGGGTTAGAATACAATTTCCACACACTTCCCGCACACTACTACCAAAAAATACAAATTTTTGGTAGTAATGTGTGGAACTTGCTACCAAAAAGTATTCCTTCAACTCACCATCGTTTTCTTCATTGTCTAAATCATCATCAAAATCGTTATCTGCTCACTATAGTTCATTGCGGCATTATCTACATAGCCCAGGCCCGTTAATAAGAAAAGTCCATAAATATATTCCTTACGCTTTACATTCCGGAGTGTTTCTAAGTTTTGGTTACTGTGAATTTTTCAGTGCAACCTCTGCTTCAGTCACACCGTACTTTTTTCTAGTAGTGTAGGTTCCAGAAAAAATAATACCTTACAGAATTAAATCCGGCCTTTGATAAAACTATACATTTTTTAATATGAATAATGAAACTAACGTCTAGAAATGCTTCTAGAAATTATATTATAATAGTGAATCAATACTGAATGTAGGCGTTCATACGTTTTTCATCTATCAACAAACACAATTAAAAAGTTCAAAGGGATACTTTTAACATATAAAAGATTCAAATCTTACGACGGTGGCCCCTCATACAAAGACTGCTTATGAGATTTCCAATTGCTTTGGAGAGCCATTCAACGATTGCCTACTTGATTGGGTTCGGCTTTTTTTGCCCTGCCTTTCATGTGCGAATGAAAGAAAGCTCTTTAAAAATATAATCTTTTTGCTCTATAGACAATGTTTACTTTCAATCATTGGTACGTATATTTTCAATCCATCGTATTACATCAACAATTACCTTTAAGAAAAGAAATGAATATACTAATATTAAAAGTTAATGACGGTCTTTTCCAACAAGTAAATCTAATCGTTCATTACAATTGAAACTGTAGTAGCATTACTAATTAGACATACATTCTGGGACGCTGTACTTAAAAAAAAAACATTTTATAAAAAAGATAATATTTTCTCATATAAACGAAAGAAGACCCACCCACGTGGTTTACTAATAAAAAAATAACAAGATGCTCGTATATCGAGATTATCTGATTTACATTTTTTTTTCGAATACAAAATAGTGCCTTATTTAGAAAACAAAATTAGTTCCTTGCCAAAGATTGTTCAAAAACTAGTCGTTACAAGAGAAAATAAATTTATTATGGTATACAACACCATGTTACCTATAAATTTGCTTCCCTTTTTCGATTATCGGGACGATTACCCCCGTGCTCGCAAATTCAGAAATCCCCCGCTGAGGCAGCGAATAATTTATGGGCACGCCATCCTCTACTGCGTGCCCCTATGAAGGTGTGTTCATCAGTTATTCCTATTGGAGCGGCGAAACAAACTCTGGCGGGTAAGGATCTTGTTTCCGTGCGAGCGCTTTTAATATTCTATCTCATAGCAAATTAGCAACCTTTACCTACTCTACCATTGTTATTTGTACGCTCGGTAACTTTCTTATGTGCTCTGTAAAACGCACTAAATAATATCTTAGTGTGCGTATCAAATTTCTGACAGAGTTGGACAAGAAACTAGATTTATTTATATAGCGCATATATTGGCGTTTGTAAATATAACATTGATCATTTAAAAATTAACATTTGTATTTATTTATATTATTTTAAAATGCATTTTTATTAAGATTAATTCGTAAAATAAATTATCACATCCTTATTAAAAAGGACAAACTTTGAAGTATAGACGATTCCAAAATAGTGTAGAAATATAATAAACAATAGTTTACTTTTTTGTTAAAATTACAATAATTATAATAACATTTTTTTTCCAATTTTGTAAATAAACATTTAAGCTAAGACTATGAATCTGTTTTATATATATTAATAAAATCATGTAGCAGATTTCGGCGAATTGTTACAGTTATTTACGACTATCACAAACTTGAATAATTATATAAATAGAGACGAAATATTAAAAGGCTTTTTTTCTGCTCTTCTTAGGCCAGAACGTAAAATAACACACTGTAATACTTATAATGTTAATAAGTTACATATTGTCCGAAGCTTCAACACGGTTGAATACACGGTCACCCAATAAATGCGCTACACAATTTTTCTATCTGCGCACATTAAAATAATGATAATGACGGCCACACTCGTTAAGGTAAGCGGATCGCATAAATCCCGAGGTCGGATGACATTAACAAATCATATGGTTGGCTTGTGACACTAATTTAATGTTAAAAACGTCACATTAGCTCAGCTCGGCGGGAGGATTGAAAGAATTTAGAAATATTCTCACCCATACGGTTTCAATAATCCGTACAATGCATTTAGAAGGGTTAACTTTAGGCAACGAGGTAACAACTTTTTGACTTAAGTCTTAAATAGTCGTAATTAATGACTTCTTAGATTTAAGCGAAAAATTATTTTAATAATCTCCTTGCCGTGTATATCTAATTAACCGGATACGGTAGCAGGACAAAGAGATTATTGCGAATGTGTTGAATGTAAAAAAAATCTTACATATAAATTATCTCATACCAGCGTTATATTTAGATTGTTTATCTATATTAACATAATTGTAAAAACGTAAAAGAATTGTGCGACTTAAAATCACTTATTATCTCAGCTCTATTGTCACTTATAACAATTAACCGCGATTGTTTTGCATCACGGAAAATTCCTAAAACTTATAGTCAGTTCAAGATGCAGTCTATACAACGGGTTTTTAATGACACATCTATTTAAATTACCTAGATGTGTAAATGTGTACATAAAACCAATGTGTTTATAATTAAAATGATGCATAAATCGTAATAAAAGTAGCGTTAATGGCCAATAAAAAGTCATTAAACTAATTTAAAAATTAGGACCGTTTTGTTAGTAGTATACAAGGAGCACACGATGCATTATTATTTTTAATGGGCTGTAATTATTGAAGCTTATTAATTTACATATTTCTAATATCATTTAGCTTTAACAAATAAAAAATTAGAATTTGACTTATTCTTCGACTTGAATTAATTTTCCGATTTACACAAACATTACTCATAAAATATTAATTATTTATGGATTAGATGACGGTTTATATTTTTGTGTTTATTTATATTTACATTTAAACTATACGGTAAATTACTTCTGCGTTATAGGAAAAGGCTATTGACGAACGTATTTTTGTTAAAAACTTTAACTAAAAATTATTCACATTTAATTTTTCTCGTCAAAGGGAGCTTCAAATTGAATAGTAAATATAAGGAAATATGTAAGTTCTATTATATATTTTTTTGGAATGCTTACAAATCATTATAAAGCTCACATTCTTGTTATACGAGGGACTTCAAGCTGCCTAATATGGAAACGAGTTATATTAGTACCGTGTTATAGGAGACTTACTGTTAAATGAAATTTATTACTATTATCAGAAACCTCGACTGTGCAGAAACAGAATATTTATCATCTATTCTGCCTGGTCTATCAGATAACATGATGATGATGATGGAAATAAATTTGGTGATGCTTATAATAGAGCTCATCACTGGAGCACTGGAGCTTCGCTACCTTAAAAGAGGTCTTGGGCTAGGTACCCCCTGAGCCTCGCCTCCTCGATCCCGCGAGTCTGCAAATGCCACTTAGGCAACAGTCCAGTCCAATAAAAAACTAGAAAATCGTAATTATTTTTTTCTAATCAAATCTATTTTGAAAATGCAAATTTTAATACTGAACCATCTCAAAGTACCTAGTAAGAATATATAGTAAAAAATTAAATAATGAATTGTACAAAACGTGTCATAATCATATTAGATAATACGCAACCTATTATTAATGAACAAACTAACAAAATAAATGAAACACATATTAGCCAATATTAGCAAAAAGTAAACGTACCAAACGGCTACTTTTTGCATGTCATGTTAAATAAAATCGTTCTAATATTAGATCCTCGTTTCTCTAATACTTGAAATTTTTTTGCGCATAAAAAACTTTAAAACTTGTACTTCATCATCAGCATTTCAACCGTACTATCTTCACAGCTGGACATAGGCCTCCCTTTCTGATAGGACCGACCGGAAGCAGCCTAAATCCCGTGTCTTCCGACGCCGACCTCCACAACATGGACTGACGAGCTCGTTAAGGATGTCCTACGCTATCCTTGCTTGTGCATGGTCTTCACCCCAGAACCCAAGATCTAATCGGCCATCTATCCCGCGCACTTTGTGACCCGTTCATAGCCACTTCTTGTCTTTACGTATAAAATGGATAAACGCCTTTATTTAATTCTAGAATAATCTCTGCGTAATCATTCGTAAATTTAATATTGCTAACTAACATACATTCAACTAGTCGATCGATAAATTTACATATTTGTTCGATTCTCTTCGAGCCCTGTGACCGATGAAGCCGTAACAGACCCACAAGACAGGCAGCTTCGACATCTAACAGAAACTAGATACGAAAACTAAATTTAACTTAAAAACAGTTTTTAATAGCTAATACAGAGTTGATATATCAAATATTAAAAATACTAAATTACACACTCTAAATTACACGTATAAATTTTGACAACGACTAATACTCTGAAACTAGATGAAATAAATTAATTATCATACAAGTAATTATAGTCTATTATCTACAAAAACTATACACAAAAAAACTGTTCGATATGACAGTTTATATCGTACAGGTTGCGTAGTTGGTATATTATTAATCTTAATTTATCATTTGCATATTTCGTGTGTACATTAGCGAAATAACCTTGAGCAATATGAAAGAAAAATCATACATCAGCACAGTGGTTATCTACTTGACCTTTTGCATTGGATTTAATTAACTCCAGACCAATTGACCGCGCATGCAGCCGATCGTATCACTTCCAGCTATATTGCCTGTTATCTTTTTTTACAAACCGGTATAAAAAGCTAGCGATATAACACATAATGTTACATACATGAAGTTTAAACTTTATTTGGCAAACCTAAATTAATTATAACAAAGATTTTATGGATTGTTCGAGAAGGAAAACAAATAGAGCTTGCGTAGTGCTAACATATATTTTTAATAGTGTTCAGATTTAAATGCTGACTTATTTTATACGACTAAATATAATATTGAAAATGTACAATAAATAATTAAAATAGCAGTGCTATTAATGATCTGAAATTTGTGATCTAACGTACACCTACTGCCTAAGCGGCGTTTGTAAAATACGTTAGGTCGAGGAGCATAGCGAAAAGGGCGCTTATTCTGAACCTCTGTAAGGTAGCGAAGCTTGAAGGCTTTTTGTAGAGCCTCTACTCGAGCCGTTACCAGACTAGGCCAGGCTCAAGGGCCTCCTGGTGCGAACCTTCACTTTAGCTGATACTCATCTATAATACCCATATAGCATTCCGACTCAAAGGCAACCGAAAATGCCGAACCTCGACTTGGTCGGTCACTATTACCTGGCTAACATCACTACTGCATTCAAAAGCGTTAGCTCTGGAAACCAGAAGTGGTTACGATAGAATGTCTGGTACAAAAACTTTTGCGCATTTTTGCGCTATGTCAAAGTATTCCAATTTCTACTTTACAGTTTTAATGTAATTACGAAATCTTAATTGATATTTTCATTTTTTAAGCATGTCATAAGCGAATTTATTTGAGTAAGCTTTTCTTAAAGTTTAGTTCATAAATAAAACAAAATTCTATTTCCGACGACGTTAGAACAATATGTGCCGGGTATGCGTACTGAGTATTAACGTCACTCTTCCACAGTGTTCCGAATCTAAGTTTAAACTCGACAAACTCCACGTGTTTATCTGGCGTGGAACATTTCAGAGCTTAACGTGCGACAGATTATAATTTGAAGGACGCATCGACTCAGTTTCTGCAAAAAATAAAACATGTGGATTACTCATTCACTGAGTCTTTGTGGTATTCATTTTCCCAAGAAGATTAAACGTGACCTTGTCAATTATCTGACTTCCAAATTATTTAGACAACATTGAGAAGTAAAGATCTGTGAATGCTGGTTTGGATTTACACGTGTTAGTGACTTTATATAATATTTACATTGTTTCCTAATAGAAACGAATACAACAAATCATAGAGAATTTAGGTAAATTTTAAAATATGAACCGATGTTTTACTGTTAATAACATTTAAATTGTAAATTTTGGTCTTTTTTCAAGGGACTGAAAAGTTTTTATACGCTTTTGTTAGAATTATTTCAGCGCCTTTTGTCACGGCAGGAAGACGACAATAAATCAATTTGTTTTTGCACCATAAAAAGCAAAATAATAATAGCCAACAAGAGTAAAACCGCAGAACAAATATATAGATGATTAGCATTAAGAATTTTTGTGAATCATGGTTGTTAGCCGGCCTAGCCACACTCCGTAACCATTGAAAGCCGTGGACATGGATGTTGCGTTCCAAAGCATGCTTTCAACTACTACTTTGTCACTTTACTTTCTGTAGTAGCACCGAAACTACTATACAGCACTTTATTCAGCTAAAATGTCTTCGGAGAAAATGATTTCACCTTACTCCGAAAACCGAGTGTAACAATTAGTCACTACAATAAGTCAGGCGACGCATCTGACGTATTTCATTTAGTTATTAACTCGTGGATTTCATATCCACGAGCCCTTAGTCCGAAGAAGCTGTAAAGTCAGAACAGCTAACGGCGTTTAGCTTCAATCGAATATAGCCCAGTACTTTAGGTATGCGCCTAAAATGGGGGAACTTTTAAAAACTTATGTTAATAAACCTCATGCTCTTTTTTTAACTCGCCGAGCTTTCTTTAGGCGCGTTAAACGATTTAGAACACCGGTCATCATTTTGTTGGCCGATAGACGTCCACTGCGATAATTATGCCTTTCCTCGCACTAAAGCGATGATCAAAAATAATTAATTCACTACATTCTTAACGCGAACTAAGGTGCTACAGATATGCTTTCATTATTTCTTCGCTAATCATTATGTAATAACCGTGTAAAATCATCGCAACGCAATTCATTTATTTCCCAAAACCGCTGGTCAAATAAAAATTACATATAAATATTTTACAACCGCTACCGGAGTATTAATCGGCTCGAGATAAGCCGACGTAAATTTTATCTCTCATAATAGCAACGAAGAACCAAAATCCATTGGACGTCAACGGCAATTGCCCAATCAACACACGTATGGCGGGTGCTGTGCTCATTCGCCGTAATATTGCTTGTTATGGTAATAAGATACGACGATACTGGTACCGGCGTGTTTTTTATATGCCGTGGGAAAACAATGCCCCATCTGGAGAGAGCAATTTAATTTTTAAACGACCGCCATTAACCGTTATTTCTTTATCGGCTCTAATCGTCAACGGTCGATGTTAATAAATTGAAAATAAACATGACAGTTTATTTATTTAATTTTCATTGATTAAATGATTTTAAAGTTTAAGGAATGATTATAATCATTTTTAGGAAATAAAATCCATCAAAATTAATAAGGTCCTATGAATAAAATTAAGGGTCTATTTTTTTATATACAAAGTCCAGCGAGGCGTCGAGTTTTGCTAAACCAAGTAATTTCACCAATTCGCTCTAGTCGTCCAATCATAATAATGAAACACGTTAATGCTATTACAATTTCGTATGGTGGCAACAAATGTACCGTATGTCTTCTGTAATGGTACCGAAACCGCTGTACCGCGCCTAAATGACATGGAGTGGTGGGGGCAAGGGAAAATGAGCATGAGCGCAGCCACCACGACCGTTGAAGGCGGCTACGATACAGCGCTATCGGTAGCAATATAGCTAAATTTTTTATTTAGTTTCCATAAGCTACATTCTGATACACAGATAAGAGAAAGATATTCAATTATACAATGCTACGAAAAGAATAATTATTGTTATTAAGATGTACAAGACAAATCAAAAGTAGCTACAATCTGTGTTTCACGTCATGAAATATTACTACAGTCATAAATTATTTCAAATCAATGAGATGCCAGATCCACCCTGTTTTCTATTAAAATAAGTGTACCACAAGGATCTGTACCCGAGCATGTATTGAACAATATCCATAAATCCAATCTACCGATGTCAGAAGACATCGCAGTTTTGACTGACTCTGATAATATTGTTTTCTGGTAGTGCCTAGTAATCTTACGGTGGTAAATGAAAAATTACAAAGCATTCTGGAAAATACCTCAAAAATGAACACAGAAGTCGACCCACACTACTGTGTACTGTGTGTAATATGTTCGCCAATTACTTTCTTTTCTAATTTGGCCAATGAAAAAGTTATTAAAAATCCTTAGAAATGGCTTTACTATCGCGTATCAATTGCATCTGTATCGACATTTAAATTATTCTTTATTGAACTATGATTATTAGAATGCTACTTCTTTATATCTTTATTTATTACTTGATGAAGCGAATTATTTTGCTGGCATCTTAAACGATAATTTAAAGGAACACTTGAATACACTATGCATCCAGCGGTACAAAATAATTATATATTGCAATGATTTCAGAAACGATATGCTTAAGTACTACATAGTAAAAAAGATTAAGCGACAACGTGGCTGTATCTTACTGCATCGTTCTTGTAAATAATAAATGAGTAACTGAAAATTCATAAACATATTTCATATTACCAGTCTACTATAGAACGCGTTACTAAACGTTACAATATATTTTCATTACATTGTATTTAACGTATCACAAAAGTGGTTACAATAAATCGTATGTTATTGAATAGATAGTGAAATAAGTAGGACCAATGTCACGGCCACCTGCATAAAAAGAATTGAATAGACGCCAACTCTATACACATTACAGTTGTACGATAACGCCTGGGTTGTTCGTGATTCAAACGATTATTTCATTTCAAGTTCATGACTCAATGTTTATGTAAGCTATTTACAAAATCAACTACCGACTTCACAAAGGAATGAATTCATAATTGCCCTTTATAATTCTAAAGTAAAAAATAAAAAATTAAAGTTAAAAGAATAACTGTTGAACTTTTAAACACGCGAGCCCTCGAAAAATACTTTCAAAAGAGAACCCGGGCAGCTGTCGGACTAACAATCTTATAACACACTACTAGTATAACAAAAGATTTTCAAAAGAAATGTTCTTGAATTCCTACCAAGCCAATACATGGTGAAAATTAATAAAGATAATATAGTCTCATTTTAAGAAAGAAAACGTATCTGTTTTGACTATACAGATTCAATGGTTTTAGGTGTAAAAGTATAGCACAATTCTTAAAAAAGCCTTAATTAAAGCTTTTGCACATATTTCCAACCATGCTTTGTAAATTGATCTCTCTGAAATATGTTACATTATTTTTTTTTCTATTTGTGTGCGAAAGGCCTAAACTTCTGCAAGTACAAAGTCTTGAAGAAAGTAAAAGATAAAAAAAATTAATTACACACGAAAAAAAAGTAAAAGATAAAAAAAATTATGTATCCGAATTTTGACAACGATTTTTCTTACTATACAATCATAATGATGAAATTAATTGACAGATGAGATATACATTCACTCATTTGAAGGTACCACACCTATAACCATTCACCCTGTGAACATACATATCCATGTAAAATGTTTGCTCGAGGATATAGTTTGGTACGTAACCTAGTCCGACACTCGATGTTCCAAGAATAATATATATTTAGGATGTCCTAACAAAACCGAGCACAAAGGCCTTAAAGACATTTAAAGGAGATAAGACACGTGTTATTTTTTTAATATACAACACAAATATAAAACAATTTCGAATACGTAAAACTCTTTTAAAAGCTCGCAATAAAAATATCAATAGCTCTCATACTTTTGTGACGACAATAAAGAGAACAGTCGCGGATAGAAAGATATTAAATTCCTACAGCATCGACAGACATATTACATACTTTATTATTAATAAACCATAGATTGCATCTGTGCTTTGAATGTAATTATTTGTTTTACTGAAAGAAAATATCCGTAAAATAAATAAAATAAAATAGTGGAGAGTTTGTATTTATTTATAAGTGATTTCAATCTTTATTCTTATATTTGGAAAACAAAATAGTACTATTATACATATGGAATGATTGGTTGTATTTGTACAAAGTTTAAAAGTGTGAAGGTATAACTCAATTGTTGTCGATTAATGTACGGTAAACCCTTTTCAAAAATCCATAATCTCAGATATGATATATAACGTTATAATAATGTAGTAAGTAAAAGCGATTTCAAAATTCGGTTTACTACATATTAGAATATTTTTTATTTAGTATCCGTACCTGCAGACTTTGTACTACCGGAAGTTATGGGCCTATCGCATTCCAATAGAATAAATAAATTAATATAATACATTTCAAAGTGTTCACTTTTTACAGGGTTACCGGAAATAGGTGTAAGACTTCATAGATTTTTGTTGGCAAACCAGCTATACATTAACCCTTTAAATTTTTTTGCATCTATATGCAATAATCCTTTATATCATTATTAACAATAAGACTAATTCACATACCAGTATAGTTTCCGCATATTAATATTAAAAATACCACAACATCAAATTTAGAACAAAATTAATGCAATATTATAGAAATGACAACATTTTATTTACATTTTCACCACACGATTGCCAGAATGTGTGATGGAATCAGTTTTGTTATAGAAATATACGAGATGAATATTTTTGAATAATTAAAGTATTTCAAAGATAGAACCATAATTATATCAGCCGATATACACCCGTGCAAAGCACAGGCCAAATATCGCCAGGATGACGTGTCTTGGGCTGCCGGCATGCAACGATTTTCCGCGACGTTTACCATGTCATCGATCCAAAGATAGGATGCTCAAAGATTTTTGTTCGTTTACTCGTAAATTAAATTATACAAAAGTAAACAATGTACTCTATAACCTTACATTTTAAGGGCATATTTATTATTAATTGAATATCTAATATATTGTATTGTTTTATTATTATTTTGGGAGCCCTTTTATTGTTTTTTTTTTCATTTATTACTTAGAGTAAAATGCTAGAATAATTATGGCCAGAACTATGTATACCAATAGGCAAACATATTTATATTGGTACAATGTTATATGAATATATTTAAAAATATTTTTTATTTTTTGCTGTTAAAGCTCTTCATTAAAATAAATAAATCGAAAGTCTGACATTACGCTTAAACAAAATTATAACAATTCAAGATATATATAAAGGTGTAACAAATATTATTTCTGGCACGTCTGAAGCCAACTACTCCAGCAATCAATATACGTCGCGCGTAGCTGTCCATGACTTGATATACTGCCTAAATACTGTTTCATCAAAATGTTACACGCTACAAATATATTTCCTTAATCGATTTTTATAATACAGAATTAACCGTTAGGATATTAAATTAAATTGAAATGTCTTAATGTTCATATTTCTATGAAACTGATGAGAAGTGCTTAG
Organism: Battus philenor; assembly: GCF_028537555.1. Taxonomy (NCBI): domain Eukaryota; kingdom Metazoa; phylum Arthropoda; class Insecta; order Lepidoptera; family Papilionidae; genus Battus; species Battus philenor. The sequence continues at coordinate 10,686,687 of NW_027181715.1, forward strand.
ACTCGTAGAACACTAGAAAAATTCTTGATAGATGTAGCACTTTGTATTTATAACACTTCCCTTTGCTCACAAATGGTAAATAAAACCACCTCTGCTTGGTCCATTTTATGGATTCTGTCCGTCTCTAGGCGAGTTTTTGTCCCAACAGTGGCGTGATTTATGCCAAAACACAATAGTATACGACTAACTCGTCTTAGGCGGTAAAACGTGGTTTCACACTTTTTTTGTTTTTATGATTCCTGTTTTCGGAGACCTATCGCACTCCCCTGCCATGTGTAAGAAGGGAGATTATTTACAATAAATTTTTCACAAAATTTTGTTATTTCCACGCTAATCTTTTGTCCTCAACATCTTTCATTCATTCCTCTCATATCCTTCTCATTCTCTCCCATTCCTTTCATGTATTGCTTCTCTTCCTTCGCCTCCCCTCCAGAATGCTGTAATTGTTTTTTATTTTATTTTTTTGTTATTTAATTAAGTTTGTTTCATAACGATTGTTTCTATGATCTATTAGTTTCTCACTATAGGTCTCGTTGTGAAGTTCACATTCGCTGTGAGCCATAGATGGGCTATGTTCAAAATTTCTCAATGATGATGATGATGAGAATGAGATCGAATCAGGGATATGAATATTCTTAGACGACCGAAAGTAACTACACAGCTATACAGCGCACAAAACACATGGCCATTGGGGCCTAAAGATTATAAAGTGACCGTGGACCGGTAAGCGCAACATAGCACATTCATGCACCAGATGGGCAGATGGCCTTGTTAAAAGACCCAGGATACAAGCCACTTTCAACCGGCTCTATGGAAATGTACGATGGAGGTCTATAGCGTGATCGGATGTCTAACGACTGAAAATATAATGATAACATTCCAAGGATAACGGAAAAGACAAACAGGGATCATAGATGAACCGCACAGGTCAGAAGCAAAAGTTCCAAATTACGTTTATTTAGACTGGAAATCAACAATAATTAATGGACAGAGACTATTCCTAACTTTTACAATTAAGGTAGCTTCCCATACTACGTGTAAAGAGAATGTACGTTACCGTACGTTAACCTGAAATATTTAAGTTATTTATGTACCTGCCATACCCACCAGAGTTCGACTTGATGTTGATTTATAGGACCCCTGCATATGCTGTAAACGAATCTAGTAGCTTACTGTAAAAGACACTATTATTTATAATATTATTTTATAGCGTTGACCATAAACGGTCAATACTTTCTAACTTGAAAATCAATAAATAAAACATCATATGTATAAATGTATGAAATTAAATTTCTAACCTGTGTGCTCCAAATTGTATTTCATTAAGAGCGCACAGGCGCTGCTGTAAGGCAGGAAATTGCGACATAACTAATAGTCTTGCGACGTGATTAATATGAAACCCTTACAAAAACTTGATTAAGGCTACTGTATTTTTCGCGCAGAAAGTAAACCAAGTTACAGATGTGTATCTTTTATGTACCACTATATATACGGTGGCCGGTTATGTAGCTGTAAAACCTTTAAAGGATTGAATGAATAGCTTTTTTGACAGCAAAGAGCTTTTATACTTATTTACAATTAACCTGTATAAAATCTCTCTAAAATATGTAACATTCATTCTTTTATGGGAATGCGTCATGCTAAATAACAATTGTTAATATGCATTAATCCGAATTTTAATAAAAAGATTTTTATTACTTTATCACATATTATGATTTTTGGATGGGGTGTATTATATACAATCACCCATTTAAAGCTATTACATCTATCATCAATATTAATATAACAGAATGGTTTGGTAATAATTAGGAAGGTTAGAATGCTAAACAAAGTGAAAAATCCTGCAAAGGGAAATTATCTAGACGGATCGACGAGCACAAGATGGCATACGCCGTCGCTAAACAAGAACTGCTACACATTGTTAAACCGATGTGCCGGAAGAACACAATGGGCGACCCACTTAAGTGCGGCTCTCCTCCACATCGCAGCGAGTCTCCCCGATCCGTTGTAATAACCAACCACGAGCAAACATAGCCATTTCCAGTTTCAGAACGTAAATAGAAACGTTAAGTCGAAATTACACTGTCAGTCCGTGAAGGTGCACTAATCAGCAGACGAGAACTTGTGATACTAAATCACGAACTGTTGTTAACTTGAAATCGTACCTTTACGTAATAACGTTTGCTTACATTGTTGCCACTTTATAACCAAAACTAAATTCATATAACGAAAACTAGTAAACGTTTCCAACTAGTAAAAATAGTCTACAGTAAAAGACCACCTTGATGATAATTTATAAAAACGGACACCTAAAATTTAAGTACTTTTTTAGTTTTTGAAAAAACCTAATAGCGTCGACTACATCTGAAATCACACACTAAAAAGTGTCAATGATATTTTTCTACTCTCATTGCAATGATTACCCGTTACCGCCTCTTTTATTATCGATTAACATCAAGTATTAGATAGGTCATAGGGAAAGGTCTATAGCTGTCAAAATCTATTAAATTAATTGTGGTTTTAATAAAAAAAAAATATTGTTTTACAATATTCATCGCGATTTTAATAATTTTTTAAAGGCTTATCTCTTGCTATAACCAAATCATAAAATGAAAATAACCAAATCGGACGAATAACTTCTAATCTATTTTATTTATTCAGATTAGTTCTATTACAAATTAGCGTGTATTTTTCACGTTCCAATAATCATTTAACGTGAATACGACAACAATAATTACTTTCTGCACGATTTTATAAAACAAAGATGGCGTTTCTAACCTAACTCGCCCAGTTCGCTCTACTTAAAAAGGTTCGTTCTATTTTGTTTTTTAAATTGTCGCCGTATTTACAAAAGGCCATAATTCATTCCACGGTTAATACTTTTAAATCGATATTTGTTTGTTTAATACTTCGTGGGGGAGAGGAGTTTAATGCGGCTACCATAAATGAACTACCGTGAATAATTGCTGTCGTCACGAGAGATTATGTAGTAAAGAACTCATCGAAGAAAATAAAATAGAAGGGACGGACAATACTGCCACTCGGCACCCGGCCTGCGCGTGCACTTAAACCAAACAGTCCTACGAACTGTTGCCCTAGTAAAATAAACATTAAACATTATGGGGTATCCGAATAAAACAAGGGTTGACACTTTTAAAAAAATGACAACCGATAATATAGGTTACAAAACATTTTTTTATATTTTTTAAATACTATTTATGTCATAAACTTTTAGCTATTAACAACTACACGCATTGGTTACAGTTGTTTCAAAATGTTTTACCCTCAATATTTGCGTATAACTTACAACGCTGGACGCTGTTTTAATAACTGTCAACCCTAATCACTGAAACTGCGATAATGGCAGCACATGTGCCGAGCTGAATCCTGAACTAAAATAATTAGATAGACAACCCTTGCGCCCTTCACAACACGTACACAATATAAAACTTTAGACAAAATATAACAAACAAAGTTACTTAAATCAATACAAGTTGGGTGTATCGAGTCGGAGAACTTTAAACAGAATTTTTTCTTTACGATATTTTGGGAGCTCGGCGTAGTGATCAACGCAACACGGTCCAGACATGCGATTCGTTGAAGAACTAATCAATTTACTTGCTCCGTAGCTCCAATGAAGCGTCAACCGAATCAGATGAACGTCGTGACCAATACATTTACGCCGTGAAAATTGAAAACATCGGTTAAAGTGAAAATATCCAACTATTAGTTGAGTTTATTACCGTCGGGACATTTTGCTTTAGTTATTTTTTATCAACTTGTTTGTTACCGTGCTCATATTTTTATCGCATGTGAATTGAAGAACACACTTATCACCATCTTCATCATATCAGCCGATAGACGCCCACTGCAAGGCCTAGACCTCCTCTAAAAATCACCATGATATCCGGTCTTGCTCATACTAATAAATATATGAAAATGATACAATCATAAAAATAAAAATTATCAAGATGGCTGTGCTTTTAGATGTTTTTATTATTTATTTATTTATTTATACCAATCACTTATCAGTAAAGTTTACACTAAATTCAGTAGTGTATTATAATGAAAAGCATTTTTTTATTTAATTTGTTTTGTTAATATATAACCAAATTAAATAATCGCTAATGCCACTAAGTCTTGTCAGCAAAATTGACGTAGCTGGCAATTTGACATTTGTCTTAATCCGAAAAAATAACAACGGATAATAAAAACACAGAGCCAAATTAAACAAACAAAACGTCACTGAAACGTGAGGTTCATTCACGAATTTAAATAAGAACCCGCACAAAAGCTCATAAAAGTAGCATCCAACGTTTACTGCTAAGGAAATTTACGGCATTATTTGACGAGTCACCAGTAAACGTAGCACGAAATGCTTTTTTTATTTAATTAACGTATTCATCCCATTACAGCCAAAGAGAACCTCGACGCTCACTGTTTCGCATTTTATGAACACAATAAAGAAAACAGCAACGCTTTTACCTATTATTAGTGTAGATAGATAATATAGCGAAATAGAATCACAACATAATCTATCATATCTACATGTTAAACACTTTGTTTGAAAGAGAGAGAGAGAGAAAGTAGAAGAATTGTAGGTCATAACCAGTTTTAATAGAATCTGTATAAATTAAAAGCCTAAATTTTTCGGTTACATCTCTTTAAAAATGGCCATTTCTCAAATCAACTTATACTTACTAGGAACATCGAATCAAAAGGTCGTCAAATGGTTTGACCAAATACGCTCTTTCGATCTTTTTATTCCAAATGCTAAAAATAATCACTTTATCATCCCGGCCAAAATATTTACCATACTCAATTAAAGTATATAGAATTTACAAGATGCAGTTATATCTAACAATACATAATGTTCCATTAGGCATCACAAATATACTAACATGTATGTACATATGTAAATTTAATTAGAGTTATAAGATAATCATTTTAATAATTTATTTCGTATAAGGAATTGGAATTTATTTTTAAATTATTTTTTCTGTTATTTATTCTACGCTTGTGCGTTTATAAATATTAACGTGCTATTGTATCAGAACAGTAAAAATTCTACAACGGCTGCAAATTTTACAACGGCAATACTTGAGACCAGTGTACGTAGTTGATTTAAAAAAAATGAACGTTGCGAATTTAAATTTGGAAGGCTAAAGAAAAAAATAATATCAATGAATTTACAATCATACTTAAAAGTTTTGCCAATTCATTCGGACAACGTGCGAGAATGCAAGCTTCAAAATCGTGTTACTTAATAATCAATGTTATTACCTAATTATTTAATAAATTACTTACATAATTGGAGTCTTATTTCGAACATAACAGTAACACTGAGAACTTGGTTAGCTTCCGTATAACGCATGCTTCCTATAAATCTCCTGGCTCCGAGGATACGCTCGCTCTAGTATATCTGGACATGTTTACACGTAAGGCGCTTCTGTTCGACATTTCTTTTTTTCTCGCGCGTGTTTCTCGTTACGCGATACGAACAGAAGGTAACAGATGTTTGGCCGCGATAAATACTAACGGAATTCCTCAATCTGATTTTATCAACGACATTACCTTCAATTATCACAAAAAAAAAAAACATGTATTTCCTTTTCCTCATATATTATTGAACACATTAAAACTATGATACATTTCTGTATTACACTACATATAGTTATGAGTTTTTATTTATTTATAAGTTATTATTTCTTACATCAATACTTGGGAAGTAGTGTCTACTTAGTATGATCTTTAGAGATCTAACTCAAAGGTGATTGGCCACATTTCTTAAGGAAGGAACGTTTTAAAGAAAAAAGTAATGTGCCAGTAAAAAAAATTATTAAGTAAATTGCGAGAGAAACAATAAAACATTACTCTACCAATACAAAAAACAGAGTAATAACACCTGTCAGGGTGCAATCATATAAATACTCGTGTACCATAAGGCAAAAATATAATCACATTATAATTATAATCTTGCAGTGAGCAAAAACTTAACAAATAAAGAGATCAATACGGATCTGTACGGAAATCGGACATACATCATTGCCTTCATGTTATAAACTGATACCCGAAGATTTTAAACTAAGAATTAATAATAAAACTAAGTCGTATATTTATTCTTAAATAAGGTAAAACATAGGAATTATCAAATCAATAGGAATCATCCTGTATATTAATATTGTTAATGAGCCTGGTAAAAAATACAAAAATCGATATCCTTCACACAAAATTATATAAATCAAAATTATTTTTGGGTGGGAGATGAGATTTTAATAGCAATTTTATTCCTGAAGATTGTTAACAGCCTAGATATTTACATTAAGTTATATAAGAACCGATGTTACAACGACCTACGTAAAAAAATGTACACAAAAATTTAAATGATAGTTTATGATACATCTATTACTGAACATTGCCAATTGTATTTTATATATATTAACTTTTTTTATGCTACTTACATCTCCAATAACTTTTGACACTCATAGTCTGGCGGGATAACCTGTATTACGTAAATGAATTCATCACAGGAATATATTTATAGCGTTTTATTTACGTAGTTCATTATTTTTTTACAGTGCATTCATAAAACACCTGGGTAAATTTTTAATTTAAAATACGTATGAAATACGATCAATGGATTGTGGTTATAAAGGAAACCGCACGCGAATCTGCGGTCAGAGTTACAAAAGAATCGGCGAGCAAAAAAAATCTATTTATTTTTAAATATCCAGTCATGAACATAAATCCTTTTTTTATTCTGTAATGTTTTTCACTGCAGACCTTTTGCACTATCTTATTTAAGAGTTACAAAATTTTAAATAAATTTTGTGTGCAACTTTACACATGTTGCCCTAATGAAAGTAATAAACAAAAATGTCGATGTCGAATCATATTTGATTGAAGGTGATATTAAATAAGCTAGTTTATTACCTGCCTTCATTTCGGAGTGAATTTGAATTATAAAACATTGTATAATAAACTCGCAAAAAAATGGATGCCTCCGCGAAGCACCAATTTTACTCATACTATTAGTTTGACATATCTTCACAACTTTTTAAATCATTAAGAAAAGGCAGTTTTCGTAAATTGTTTCATAACATTTTGATTACCTTAAAGAGAATTTGAAAAAAAAGCAGTTTTGCATCTGCGCTTAAGAAAGATGAAACAAGTAAAAAAACAAAGATATACTCAATTTTTTTATAGTTCATTTAATTTAAATAAACTACAATTAGTGCCAAGTTGAGAGATGAGGTATACTTTTGCTAAAATCGCAGCGTGCTATCGTCTAGGCCAAAAAGCGAGAGTACATCTTTTATACCTTATGGTTTCCTGGATAATACGTTTTCTCCCAGCGCTAATCACTTCTTCTATCTTTCTAATGTGATTGATATGACTCATCAATTTAGGATTGTGCAAGGTTCTTTTGGACTGAAATACTGACGTCGAGTCAGCTAATCAAAACAACAAATTTCGACCTATATCATATATATATTTCCACATTTTCAGATGTTCACTAGCATTGTGGTCGATAAAAATTGTTGCATCAAAAGAATCACTGGAGATTGTGCATGAAGAACTTCCGTTACGTATCGGTGGCTATTCAGTGTGCCGTTTTCTATGAAGAATAACTCTGTTCTATCCAATGAATCTATTCCTGCCAAAAACATAACAGTACCACAATCATAAGGTGTGACTTCTTGAAAATATATCTCTGTAAAATGTTTTCCTTTTTTTAGTTTCATTTTTATGTTCTAAAACTTCCAGTTGATACTAAAATTTCTATGTTAAAATGTATTTTCTTACCCTACTATTCGATCTCATATATAACCAGTTAAAGCCTCATTCGATTTTATTAGAGGTTCTCATAATATCTCAATTTCATTAAAATGATACAATAGGAGTTGAGCAATAAAGAGCTTTGCACGCGTCGGAGAGGGCGCAAAAGCTTAGAAATACTCGAGCAAGCGATAAAGCCTTCGCCTGTAAGGGCGAATTGCCCGATTTCTTATACTTCGCAATTTATTCGCGCGGTAGGCCTGTAGATTTGTATCGGGCTGGATCGGCGCCTCACGCCAACTGTACGGAATGAAAGCAATTTCGGTATCGGCCGCAGACACATCGCTTTCCGACTCGCAATACCCGAACCCGACGTGCACACATCGGCTGCTCCCCTCCGACAACCGTATTATATCGATTCCTATATTTCATGTCATTCATAAAGATACTCGAAATATTATAAAGTAAACTTCGTTATGTGTGAGTATTGTATATACGTACCAACATAATATTGTTACTTATTGGCAACCTTACAGTCTCTTAACGGACCATGGCGAGAGTTATACACGGAATTCTTCACGAGATCGAATCAGAAATACGGATATCCGGAGAAGAAGAAAAGTAACCAACATTTACAAGTTGGAATGGCTGTGGACAGGCTTGTACCGCACAGATGGCGACTAAAGCCTTAGAGTTCTGAAGTGAAGAACACATAGCGGCAAGAGCATCATAGAACGTCCGCTCACAAGTTGAACAGATGACGTTTTACAAGCCGCTACCGACCATTCCTATTAGATATATGTAAAGATGGCTAAATGATTAATGATGATCATATCCATAATGTTATTTGTTGTATTGCTTACTCATAGATGAACCAGATTATCCAAATTTTAACCCACCATTTACAAGTGTAATAATTACTTTGAACATAAATACCTAGTTGTTTTAAGTTTGTTGGACATCTTCCGTTCTTTCAAATCCACACAACAACAAATCCATATATGAGATGATTTTTTTTGCATTTTGCAATAACTTGTTTTTTTTTATACAGTGCGATTGTTTATAGGTGTAAAAGTTTTAAGGGGTAAATATATTTCATTTACTATCAAATAATGTATGGTACATCCTGTCCAAAATTTTCAGACACAAATTAATGACTGCACGAATACAATTGATTTAAATGACACGTAGAAAACTTGATCGTTGGATCATATATTTACATTTTGGAATAATCTGAACTTTATACCACATTAATTTTTATTTTAAAACAAATCTTTATACGAATTGCTTTAAGAATATTGGCAACAGCAAATATTACACTTAAAATGAAACGTATGCAATTGAACGGGTTTTTCTAAACGGAACGTTTACAGTAAACGGTCGAGCGGAGTTAGACAATGCGTCTGTGTGAGTGACGGCTGCAATTAGTGCAATTGTCGTTAATTTATTGCAACCGCGTCAAATGAAACCGAAGAAATGACGGTGAAAACGTTCGACATTTTAACACGCACAGAGTACACTGTCCTATCCGGTGAAATAGCAGTATGTAGCGACAATCAATTAACAAAGTCCAATTAAATATTCCTCTTTAACTACCTCGTAAATGCAAATGTTCCGTTTCACTTAAAACCTTCTTAAACTAACATCTGTCAGAAGTCTCTGAGTAGATCCTCTGTCACGTGTGTTTGCAGATACCAAAACCTGTTTTAAAAAAATAGGTTCTTTAGGTTCTCAATGCCACGTCAATATAAGGGATGATTGGTTATAGATGTAAAATATTTAAATTGTGAATGTGTAACTCATTAGTTATTAGCTAATCCAATCAACATGTATCAAACAAACGTATTATTATTTGGTTTACAGAATTAGTTTACAGGTGCAAAACCTTTTAAGGGCCGAATTTACAACTAATTTTGCAGCAAAAACTTTAAAGCTTGTACGCTTATTTCCAATATAAAGTGATCGCTATGAAATATGTTACATTAATTTATTTTTCTGTAGGAATGCGACAGGTCAATTGCTTCTGGTAGTGCGGTGTGTCTAAACAGCTGATATGAGATAATTTTTAATAAACAATCAACCAATGACTTAAAATTACGGGAAAAATCGGGTGAAATGCTGTTGAATGAAATAGTGATTCAATCTGTAGCATAGTCTAGCAGGAAGGCTTAAATAATCTCACTGACGCGTTATGAGAAAATGATTACTTATTTTTTATACAAGAGGAACAAGAAACTTGGGTCGGGTTCGCGCCGCTATCCTTGGACGGTCGGCGGCTTTAGTGTCATTTATCTCGTACGTCACGCTAAGCCGTCGGTAAGCCACGCTGGGCCACGCGCTTCAGTATTTCACGATTGCCTCTTGGATTTGGACGGGGAAGGCAAACTATTCCACTGGCATATATCACATGTTATGTTCAATTTTATGAAAGCGTGTATGCGTTTAACCGCGAAAATTGTATCTAAGTATTGACGCTACAAATCATATACACGGTTTATAAGAAGTTTTATATATATTTGGGGGATTGGAAAGTAGTGTCATTTCTGCCGACATATTTTTACAAAAAACCCGGTTTATTTTTTCCGCTCCGGCATTGAAAATTTATACAGTAGATGGCAAAAGTTTGTTGATAACGAAGGAGAATACCTAGTTGATTAGAAATAAAAACTTACTCAAAATATAGTCGTAAGATTTTAACTTAAGAAAGCGACATTACGTTCCGATCCCCCTGATACATGTATATACATATATACATACACATAAATATATATATAAATTGTTTGTAGGATTGCGTTAAATGAGTAAATGTAGCTTATTTACTGTCAATTAATCAATGTAAGGTGTAATCATATTCATCATATTCGTAGAACTCGTTATACAAATTCGAACTACTAAATATTAAAATTATTAATTCTTTACTATCTGCAAACTTTGTGCTGTAAGAAGTTTTCGGCTTATCGCGTTCCAATAGAAATAATAATAATAAATGTAACATAGTTTTAATAAAAAGATGTAAAAGCATTATAGTTTTTTGTTGACAAATAAATTCTAAAGTTACCCTTTAAAAGCCGTTACACCTACCACCAACCAACTTGTATAACTACATGAACCGTACAAAATATATTACACATCTACATACCGTGGTTATGGAACCAATTTGCACATACCATTTTAAGTAAGAAAAAGACTAATATTTAGCCACTTCCGCATATGCAGTGGTAGTCGTGCAACAAAGTGCACCGCAAACTACACAAAAACTTTACGTATCTTGTTTAATTCATTAAATTTAGTATAAAATGGGCACTATTTTACATGAGCATAGGTGCAGAATTTGTTTAAATATTGCTGGAGAACATATTATTTAAATAATTATTAATTATTACAAACATCCGTAAATACTTAAACAAAGCCGATTCGTTAGTAATAATACTCCAGCAACATTCCATTAAATCTGCGTGCGAAAATTTCAATGAAGCGTAACTGACGAGAACACATACAAATTGGTCTCTGTGTCCAGTACACATTTGCATCTATCATTATTACAAACTGGGTCTCGCGTACACCCGCAATAGTAGCCAGGAGTATAAAACTGATATATCACATAAATACAGCACCAGATCGGAATGTAGTAAATTTAAAGTGCCAAAGGTTAATAATGATTATAGTCCCAGAACCTTTAAGAGGCATATTTTATACCAATCGAAGACAACATTGCCAGATTATTTAAAGTAAATGTTCAATAACATAAACATTATTTTGCAATTACGTAATACAATAGAAAAATCATTAAATGTAACATATTTAAGAATGATCACATTATCCGTTTTATTAAATATGAAATAAAGAAATTTTGTGACCGATAATGATTTACAATGCGCGAAGTTCACAGCGAACAGTCTAATTCCTCAAAGTTTCAACAGTCTTTGTATTTTCTAAGTTTTCCGCATTTCTCAAGTTAAAGAGTGACTAAGTAAAGACTATAAATCATTATAAATACTATGAATAATATATATATTTACAAATTTATTTATATATTTATATATATATATATATATATAGTCTGCAGGTAAATAATGTACACACATACGTTATTTACCTGCATGATTTTGGATATAGTTGTGCTTTTTGTTAAGAATATCAACTTGTATTTAATAATATAAAATAATAATAATTACGCGATTACTTTTCAACTTTTATTATTTTATCTACAAATATTTATAAACAACGATACTATAACAATAGTTGCGTTGCAATTTAAAAACAACAAAATATTTATAACAATGACTGCGATCTCCACATTTATTTCCGGTGCTTATAAATCGTCACAAAAACAACAACTACAACCGAACAACGGGAGGATACAAAAAAAACGTAAAACGAAAACAAATAAAAAAAGCTTCTCTAAAACCACCGAAAATACATTTGCCGCTCCCTACACCACTGCCCCAGTGGAGTAACAAACGATATATCCTCATTACGTTAAAGGAAATAGATTTATTGCCCGGTCACTCTGACGATTGACGACGAAACTAAACCGGCAATAACCGCCGCGTCTCATGTCGTCGTTCTTAAACTTTGCAACACGAACGCAAAATTTATTGTTTATATTTATTAAAATACTTTGACATTGATACACAATAAAATACAAATCATAAATCATTTATATAATTTCTTAAGGGTACGAGTAATTATCACTTCACCATATGATTACTAAAATTTTAATAAGAATGGTTGGTAAACATGAAAGCCATTTGTTTGTTCAGCATAAATATGAGAAAGTGTTTAAAATTAAATCAGACTTGTCTGTTCATTTATTTAAATAAGAGCATCCCCGACATAATTTGTACTGGACAAAACGATTTTTCACGTTTGTGGTCCAACGCAATCCAAAAAAAAACAATACGTGAACAACACGTATTTCTTAGTGATTTATTGATCCAATATCTTAGTAATTAACAATGATTACTATCATGAATACATTACGATAAGTTTTTTTTATATTTCGCACTCTGCAAGATTACCAATAATTTGATTATATTTTCATTATAATGTTTTACGGTGCATGATATTTTTTCTTTGATGCCATCCTAACATGACATTTTAAATTTTAATTGACACAAACGTTTGACCACAAGAGTCGAGTGTTTCTTTTTCTATACTAATGCGCTATTTCCCTAACTATTTTTGAATTTGTTCTCTCACAGGAACTTTCTTCTTAAGATTTAGTTTTCCAAACATGATGTATAAATTGATAAATAATTTAAAATTTCTTTTACAATAAAATGGCAGCCATTTTGCGTTTAATACAGGATATACCTCATAAAAGAATTTCACTACAGGGATACGTGTGGAATAGACGAAAATTTTACAGAAACCGTTACATGCTTAACGGCATCGCGTGTGAAAAAGCCCTTAGGGACGACGCTCTACAAGAGTACGCACGATTCAAAACAACGTTATTTAAATGGCGCTTCAAGTCCCACGAATTTAAATATGTCACTCTGCGCGATGCTGATATGCCGTTCCGCGGGAATAATTATTTAAGACTTGAATGTAATTACAGAACGGCCATATATTCTCATTACGACACCGCGAAACGTTGTCAACAATTAGTTAATTGCGTTTCGCAGTTTGTCGTTTTGTAACGCTAATGGAGAGATATATGTTACATGAAAACTGAAAGATTATACCACCTTGAAAGCCATAAATTAACTTCATATAATTTAGTCCAGAAAACACCAGAAAACAGGGAAAAATATGCATTTTTAAGGCATCTTTAGTAAAACCATATACGTTATGTTTAAACTGTTATACTCTGCAAGTAATATAAATAAAATTAACATCCATTAAAATAAGATTCTGATTTATTTAAAACTGTTCATATCCAATTTTCATTCGAAGGTAGTTAAGTCAGTAAGGTTTTCGAATGGCAAACACAAGTCGGTGGACGCTGCATGGGTAAGTCTCCAACCAGGTATACCAAGGACATAGTTAAAGGAAGTCTATGGATGCGGCTGCGCAAGACCAGTCATCGAGGCAATCTTTGGGGAAGGCATAGCCTTGCAATAAGCGCCTATCAGCACACGTGGTGATGATGAAACACGCGAATAGTGCATATACAATCTACAACTTTAGAAATAATAGAACTACCATGTAAGCTTTCCTTATCCCCAAAAAAGAACGACTTAAGGAATTCCAAATAACATATGTAATAGTTCAATAAAGATTTAACAACATACACAATGTGCAAAGTAATTGGACAGGCTTAGTGTAGACAATATATTACAGCGGTTGCCAAATTGTGCCCAAAGCCAATACATCTTACCAGATTTTCTGTGTTGCTGAGAAAACAACACACTCCGACCATTCATAAGATCAGCTGCCAAAAATACTTTCATGCCAAATATACCTGCTCTGAGTCATTGAACTGAGACCAAAAATACAATGTTTATTTGAAAATTTTGTACGATGTCTTGATGCAAGTCTTTTAATGTCCGTGCTTTACGTTTAGTTTTGAATGTGCCATCAGGTTTGTTCTTGTGTTTTTAAACATATAATTATGGGCCAGTTATGTGGGTAACCATCTATTACATTTTTGTTACATATCCACATATTTGTATTACTGAAGTAATACTAAGCAATACGTAATTTCGCAAACCATCTTTGATAATATTATTAACATCGAAATAAATATTGAAATTATTAATGAAAATTATCTTTATTTTAAACTTTATTTAATGTTTGGTCTCCTTTGTAAGAAATTTAAACCAACCCTGTTTATACCGTTTCAGACAGGATGATAATGTTCGAGTCTTCATGTCTGAATGCTGCTTCAAATAATCGAACGTCATGTTCTAAGAAGAATAAAGAATTTTGAATTTAAAATCAACCAAGTTGTAACGAAACTTTTAGTATTAAAAACCTAAAGATTACCAAACACTTGAAACAATATTGGCCTAGATTAAACGACCGCGAAAACTCAGATCAACGATACGACATTACATATTCAAGATGAACATATTAACATGGACTGATTACATTCAAATGTGAACAGAATGTCAGCCGTGACACCGGTGATACGATCCCAATTGTTAGAACCATCTTTTGTCTCATGTACTCGCGCACGTTTAGGGATTCACAATGAGAAGTCTAGACTGCCGATAACTTCGTGACAATTTAGAAAAATATACCTACACAGATTGTATAAAACACATATATTCAATACGATATTGATAATAAATTATCGAAACCCTAGTTTTTAATAAAAGAATAAACGAAAATTACATATATTCGTCTGAAATGTAAAATCTACGATAACGTGCTACCTCAAAATATATATGAAAAACAAAAGTAAATTAAAAGTATTTAAATTAGGTTTGCGCTTTATTTTCGCTAGTGTGGTGTGGAGCCAATGAATTTTACTACTCACGATATTATTTTTACTAAAAAGGTAAGCGATACCAATGCTATACAACATAATGTTGTCCACACTTTGTGTAAATTACTAATATAAAAACTAGCTAGTAGTATAAAAAAATTATACCCATTCTGCAATCATAAGTCATTTTTCTTAGCCACAAAGATGCCACTACCGTCATTATTTAAAAGAAAATACTATTTAGTTGATACTCAAAACATTAAAAACTATTTTATACAGACACTAAATTATTATAAAACCTAGCTGTCTCGCGCCACCTACCTGTGGCCTACACTTACTTTTGTGTGTGTAATTTTAAAAATAAATTCTTGATAGTTTTTAAAATGCAAAAAAAATATTCTCGCCAAGTTATACACCTAAAAGTTACAGTTTGGAAAACATGCGTTGTTTTTAATGAACATCCCTTCTAACGCCCCTTGCGGGGAGCATTTACTAGAACCCGTTATTAGCCGATCTCTACTCTGCAAAAGAAATATTCCTATCATATTTCAAGTCTCTACGCCTTTTCTTATCGTATGTATACTAAAAACTAAAAATTAAATTAATTTCTGCTTTTAATTATTTTTAGGTTAAATATTATAAGACAATTGTTTTTAAATATCTTTAATAGACGAGATAATACACAAAATTCCCCCAAACGAACCCACTGCATTGCAAATAGCACTTTTGAAAGTGTGTATTTATTACAGCAAGAATGCTCAAACGCTGGTCGACAGGAAGTTAGTGGGTGAACTATTTCCGGTGCAATTACCGTTCAATAAGCAACAAGCTAACTAATAAGTCGCCTATAAATGCAGGTCGCCAATGCGATTGTACTTCGAGGTCGACGCACGATTAATTCGAGCGATAATAACCATCTCTCGTTTATCAAACTAATAAATATTTAGTTGTTTAGAGCTGTAGCGTCATCACACTCGTTAGACGCGAGTGCTCTAAGAGACTGGGAGTGGGGACGCGTTATGCAATGTGTATAAAGGCAATCGCAAAGACTGGCATATACAGCTACAGGCCAGGGGTGTCAAAGTCGCGGGCCGTAGGTGTTCTAGTCAAAATATCCGCTGGATTAATTATAAAATAGTTTCGGCCAATACAATATCTTTCGAAATAAGACAGATGGTATATATATGTCAAGTATCCGGACATGAAATAATCATTTAACTTTACATATGTTTATTATAATGTACTAATCAAATTAAGAAAAAAATATTTTGCGACTCACCTAAAACTAAGAATTGTTATTCGTTCCGTAGTTAGCTTTTGAATTTGACACCCCTGCTATAGGGGAACTACAGTGTACGGCTCGGTCCGCGTCGAGTATTAAAAAGCTTTTCATTGTTTTTAATCCCCTTATTCGCTTATAAAAGCCCTTTTGCAAAAATTGAACTTTCTAGGACCAAGGATTTTTGATACGATAAAATTATATTATTAATTTTAAAAGCGCATCTGTTATACATGAAATTTTAAAGAATATTTAAATTTACATGGAATATCAGATAAATTTCTTCACAATACAAACTATATCAATGTTTAATTATAATTACTAATAATCCATAGATTAACATTGTTTACGGTTTTTTTTTTCAGCCACGCACAGAATTCTTGACCGCTGAACGACAGTGACTATATTTTTTATTACTTTATTTGGACAAAATCTATTGTAAAACCACCAATAGTAAACTGCATTCATTTACTTGTAACTACGTGTACTTGTGAGTTCAGTAAGCAGTAGTAACCCTGATAGGATTGAGGCTTCGGCTATAGGTCGCGGGTTCGATTCCAGAGCTGCTGCAATCTTAATTATAATTCTCACTCTGTGCATTAATTATACAGCATTATCACAGCTCAATAACAAGCTTTCAGAGGATGGGTAGCAGCGACCTCAGGAAATACGTCATAAAAGGTAAGATTAATACTGGTGGAAGGAATTTCATCCGTGTACGGATGTCGTGAAACCGTACGTCTTGTTGTTCGATGGAAGAAAGGACGGGGGGGATTATTTGGTATAGTTCCGCTGCACACATTCCAAAACGCAAATAAATTAATTACAAACTATTGTATTTATCCTCAGTTGAATTATCTTCAAATCCCTCAATCCTACCAATGTTATGTAAATCAAGCATTTTAAAGAAGGTGAAGATCTTTTAAATATTCAAATGTTTAGATAGAAGAAGTAAGATATGTATGTGTAACGTCCATTTGTTACCGTAATGACTCTAAAATAATTAAAAAAGATTGTTTTTGTACACTATGAATAATAAATATTAAATGACAGAAAAAACGTTCAAAACTTATATAATTTTTTTTCTTCTTATCTGTTACAAGAAATAAGCTGTAAATTTATAATAATTAACTCTTTAATATTCAAATAATTTGAAACATTGTAGCCACAATGTAATAGCCTTTAAATTTCATTTTTTTTAAAGAAAACGACCTTTGTTAACTAAAATTCAAAGATAAAGAAAAAGGTGGCAGTAGGAGCAAACAACAGAAGCAATTATAACAACGCAATAAATTCTGCTTCTCAACGTCCACTCTAAAAGTTCAAAGGAATAAGTTGGAAATATAAAATTCCTGTAACAGAAAAATTACTTTCCGCGAGCTAAAAATTAGCTTTTCACCTTTGTCTTAAGATTTAAAATTAGATAGGCGTTTTTTTGCCGGCGGGGAGTACTTTATGAAGTGACTGTTGCGATAAGAATATTATTTAACGTTCGTACATTCACTTAATTCACAAGTCATAACACGGAATGCCGGATCCTCTTTAAGTAAAACAAAACGAAGAGTAAAAAGTTTTAACTGGAGCCGAAAAGAAGTTTTACAAATAACAAGTTATATAATTTTGAAAACAAGATTACAAAAAAATAACTGTTATCGTATGGTCTATGTAGTGGTGTATATTTCAGCTGTGTAATATAAGCTGAAACGTGAAATTTTTTTAAACAAAATAATGCTTTTTTTAATTTGGGGTGGCCATTTTTTTATTTTATTTTCATTTTATTTTTAGTTTATACATATCTATAACATTATTTCAGTCGTGGGACGTCCACAGCTGGACAGGTTTCTCTAATAGGTTTCCTCATAAATAATTTCTTCTTCTACCTATTCTATGCCGGGCCTACGCAGTTTCATCTTATATACCAATTCTGTCCATGCTTGACATTCGGATTGGCGATCGCAGTTTTTTTTATTTCAAATGTGTTCGGTAGATACTGCTACCCATTCATTGTGTTTTTATATACTAAGATTTGTATTTGATTTATTATAATTGCATTAAAATTCAGATACTCAACAATAATTTAAAGAAGAATTAATTTATCTTGCTTGATTTAAAATACGAAAGAAGATGAGGTATCTATATATCATTGAATGTAATGAACGATTGGCACACTTAACGGCGGCGAACGACACGTTGACGTTATCGTAAAACAAATGCAGGCTCCGACATACTCATAATATAGAACAATGGACTAGAAAACAGATTTAGTTAGACTGTTCTGAAACCTACCAGTAGTACAAATTATTTAAAAAAGTATTACATTTAGATACAAAATGAGTTATGATAAAGAGGCCCAAAATAATTTTAATACAACGAAGTATTTTCTATTTAAAATGAAAATATAATATCTACTTAGAAATATTACATTATTTGTTATATTGATTGTTTTTTTAGTTTAAAATTTGTCGACCTACATGGAAAAAACGTATGCCGTGACACTTCGTTTCAACTGTTATCCTTTGATTTACAACTCCATACCGTGTAAAAATGCATGACACATTCAACTGTTGGTAGTCAGTTATTTTACAAGTGGTTTTTACTGCACAAAACCCCTTTTGTTAGCGGGGAAAAAGCACGCAACGTTCCAATGTTACATTTTATATATTCCATCAACTGTAATTGGAATACGTTGTGCGATTCTTGATACTTGCTTTTTGCTTACTTTTGATTATTCATTTTAATGAAACTGTATAATAATTATAATACGAAAATGAAGATGGAGCGGAAAATTTATAAAATATTTATTTTAAATTTACATCGCGGCTTGCATTTTTAAATGAAATCAGACGTGAACAACCTGAACTATAATGCATTCATGTATTTTAAACTGCTAATACCTCTACAAAAAATATCATCTTATTCACATATTCATTAACAGTAGATAAATCTTCGTAAAAACTAATGTTATTTTTTACATGCGTCTTCTGCAATAAGCAATTATTTGTCGTTTTCAGATAATTATTGGTTTTATCTATTTCTACTTATTTATTTATTGGAAAAACAACAACTGTTGACATCATCATTTTAGCTCTTGGACGTCTACTGCTCGGAACATAATCTTAAAAAAGTGGACATTTTTTTTTAAATAATATCCGTTCGCCCTTATCTCGGGAGGGACAGAATCTTTTTATTGTGTTAAATAATTTTTTCGTCGTTAAAACAGATAAAGTCTTACTTTTTTACTTAAACACTGTGTCATACAAAAAACAAACGTAAATGTAAAACAAAGGCACGGACGCTATTCTGTGGAACATCGACGCTAATTAAAAAAGACGTCTATTGCAGTACAAAAGCCAGCATCACAGATTTCCATTACGGCTGGCTGGAAGCAGACTGCATCCAGTATCTTCAAAAAACCTTAACAATGACGTTTGTTCATCTTGTGGTTGGACGTCATACGTTGGTCTCCACTCAAGAACCCTAATTCCCCAGCGGCCATCTGTTCTTCGCAATATAGTTTGCCTGTTACTTCAACTTGTCAATCCTATGGGCTATGACTATTACTTTCGTTAATCTATAGATCTCCTCATTACTATTTCGATCGTGCAGAGAAATCCCGAGCATAGCACATTACGCACAAGAAATTAACACGTTTGTTCTTTTCCGTTTACAAATGCGTGTTTAATCTTGGGTATCTTCTTCGAAATTAATCGAGCACGTCTCAAGTTCTATTAGTAACGGATATTAATTTAAGTTTGCCACAACGCCGAGTGCGCTTGCGCCGAACGACAGTTTTAACGAGTTTAGTGGCGTCTATCTGCGACTCGATCTATCACGTCGCGATGACCGGGCGTGCGGTTATCGCTCCATCGTAAATTAACTCAAATCATCTGACGCCGGTCACAGTGGTGCAATGAATCGACTAATCGCCCCTCTTAAATTGATACAAAAAATTATAGCTTTTATGTCCCCATCTAAATTCTTAAATAGATTATATTTATTATAATTATCCAACGTATTTGTATAATGGCAGCTAATTTGAAATAGATGTAGCGATTTACAAAAAAATATGTCGTAAGTATTAAATAATATGAACATTTACATATTTATTCATATTATTATTTACGTAAGGTCATTTAGTGAGTACCTGCGTGTCATAAGAAGAATTCCCGATTTAAATTGACTTAGAGCTACGAGAATTCCAAATGGGCCCTGATCTGAGAGCCCTAACAAATTAAATTTTTTTTTGAGTCGTCCACCCAAAACGTGGACATATGAACTTATTAATGTAAGAAAACAATGTATGCATGCCAGTTCCGACTAAATAATAAATTTAGACAACCAAAAAAAATTGAAATCTGTAGGATGTCCAACAGAGAACGTTTCAAGTAAAAAATAGTGATGAAAATAACCCGAAACCGTTTATATATCGCATTATTAAAGCCCAATATTCAAAATTTAGTATCTGATGATTGGTAATTTACGATGGGCATTATAAGGTCAATAAGGCTCAAGGTCGCCAAGATGGAAATAGAAAGGGCTATGCAACAGAGCCTCGCTACAGGGTCGAATTAGAATTGTGGAGATCCGGAGAAGAACCATGGGCCTATTCTCTCTCTCTCTTCTCAGGTGGCGAACACGAGCGGGTAGACGTGGGCTTTCTCAAAGATCGCCACAACGACCTGTCATCATCTTGCGTTCTTGACTATGTCATCAGTCCAATTACTACCCACGCCGCGTCTACTGGCTCATGGTTGCCAAGGCTTTTAAAAGGCTCCTATAAAGAGTATATCAATGCTATACAGTTTAGTTGTTTTAATATACCATTTAACACAAAATCTACATACCCTATAAGCAACACATTGCCTCGAGGCATAAATTAAGACTTGTCGTTAGCCCAGTAATAATATTACCTACGGCACCCTTCAACCTGGAATATAATTACGCTTGCGCACAACTTACTGGTGGTAGAAATAAACGCCATGGAAACCCTGTGCACAGTAATACCATAAGGGGCGCCCTTATCTACAATCAATTTTACATAAATTTAAAAATACATTGTATACATCGTGTGTATACAAAGTTTTTTTTTAATTAATTTTAGTGATGACACTATGGAAGCGGCTTCAATGATTTACTTAATTTTTTCAAATTAAAAATATAACAAATTTGATATTCTCCTTTTACGCAAGCAGGTGTAGTTTGTAGTTTCACTACTTAAAGCATGCATTACCTGTCGCAGTCTATCATTCGTATCTTGTGATTTTTGGACACAAAAGTGTTTCCTATAGTAAGCCAACCTTGAACTTAAACTAAGTATACATTTGAATTTCATATCTGAGCGGTCATTAAATTACGTGTGAATTATGTAAAATACGCCGCTGGTCAAAATCGAAGAAAGATAACCCAGTGAGGAAACAGAAGATCTGCGGACCACAAGTCTAACTTGCGCCACTGAAAAGGGATCGATATAGAGGCTTACAAAAAAGTATATTAAGTTCACAAAAAACATATACCCCTTAGTGACAATTTTAATAAAAAATCGATATTAATATTCTAATGGTTGTTTCTCAAACATATTATTGTGGCGCCTAAATTTTAATTATTTAAAAAATAGTTACGGACACATGATTAACACGAGATATAGAAAAAAAACTTTGGAGTTATAACCTAAATGTATTTTATAATATTAATCTTATTACATTAATTAAAGAATTTAATTGTTCGAAATATGTGGATCTTAGTTTTTTTAACTTGTTTACATGGTTGATATAAAAATATGTACATCAAACATTTTTAAATTTTACTAAAAAGAGCAACTGAGTATTTGATCGGCTCTTTTCCACAGATTGATATTCCGAGCCGGTGTTAGACTACTAGATATAATGTTTAAATAATGCACGATTCAATAAAGCTTGTAAATGTCTACTTGAAAAAGGAAATTTTAAATATTGAGAAGATTAGAAAAACAAACAATTTCCGGACAATTTTGGGATTGTGTTACTAATTGTCGATTTTCATGGTAACCATGTTTAAGCACGTTGATGCCTGAATGAGGACTGATAAAAATAACTGTCTTTATCTCTTATAAGCAAACAATGCTTCACCGTAGACCGAAGATAGCATACAAAATACCGGCCAAAGTGCTCGGGTGTTCAAACATTCAAGATCTTAATCTCGTCTCCTTCGAGAACAATAAAGGCTTGTTCAGCAGATAAATACGGACAGATTTAGTCACTGTTTACCGAAAACGAAGTAAGATATTAGTGGCGCGGGGCACAATGACTACTAATCTCGATTTAAGAGGCGACGTGACAAATAAGGGGAGTGAAACTATAGCGGTGAGCGCGACTTGGGGGGTCCGGAGGTACGTAGTCACCGAATTAATAGCTCGCATGCCTACCGAAGATAGCGGCAGCAGTCAGCGACGGAATATGTGGCTAATGATTCCGAATGCATACAGATGCCTCCGGCGTCAGCTTAACAAGATGCATTGTAAACATTCGTAAGCTTCCCAATTTGTCAATGGCTATAATGTCGGCGATACGGGAATTTATTTCTATGCGATGGAAAATAGTTTGTAAAAGAAAACATTAAGATTACAGATATGTAAATCAGTAATGTACGAAACATTTAAAATATTTTGAAGACTAAAAAATACATACATACGCGCAATCTATCCATATACAAATACCATAAATGAAATTTCCACCTATGTACTGATTCATCACGATACCTCTGCAACAATTATGTGAGACTTTAAATTTTGTAAGAATATCATATTTGCCGAGTAGAGGTCAGCTAAGGAACGTATTTTACAAAATTCCGCCTGCAAAGGGTTGAGGGTAATTTAACTTAAAAAAAAATTCAAACTATAGCGGTTTTAAATATTAAATGTTGGCAAGTAAATTTCGTAATTGCCAACAAATCCATTCTTTATGAAATTAAAATTAATTAAAGGCAGTACGGGCCACGCAAAAAGAGCGAGGGGCTGTTAGTTGTACATAAAATTCGAGGCGACCGCGTCGTTAATTCGCATAAATTTTAAAAATTGATTATTGTAAGGTAAGACGCCATGTTTTGTAAATACCTGATTATTAAAGAATTATTGAAGATGGATGAATCTAAAAGTTGTATGTTGGTGTGTATAAATAACTACGCATAGACAAAGGGAGAGTTAATATTTAAGCCGCTAGAGTATACGACATCTCAAGATATTGTTAGAGAAAATGTAAAAAGATTCGCTGTTAAGAAGTCCGTTGTAATAACCGAAATTACGTTAAAGTGTATTTCAATACATATGACGCTATTCTTGATTTATAATTATAAGTGGGTACTCTTTACCAGGGAACAAATTGATTTTTTCATGCATAATATTATGCATCGCCCTGGAAATATTCAATTGTGTGCGCAAAAAATTTTAAATCTTGCAGATTAATGGTTGGATGCCATTGCTTAACATAACGGCTGATCTAATTTTAACAATCACTACAGGAATTTCTCTAATCAAAATCACATGTAATGAGGAATTAATTGTTTATGTTCAATTTCATTGACACAGTACCATGAAATGACTGAATTAATGAGATGTACTATGTTGGAACAAGTCCTAGAAGTATTGGAATTTTGTATTATAAAATCAGGGTACTGTATTGATCAAAATATTTCACTTGTAATACCCAGTATTTGATTTAATACTTCCATCTTTTACAATTATTATCAAAAATAATCACAATTGTGTTAATATTTTCGACGTGCCAAATCAAAAGCCAAATACTGTAGCATAACTTTAAAGAAATTAATATAAATATCGAAATCAAAGTAGCTGTTTGCACCTTCCTATTTTTTTATTCCACTCAACAAAATACGTTTATTATTATATAGGATCTTAATGAATTCAAGTTTGTCCATTTATTTGTGTCCGTTCCATGTTGATTATTTGATCCATTTATAAGCGAATGGTCTTGAAGACGTCGTATAAATAACATATTGTTGATACTTGAATAGCTCATTATGTATCGGAGATCGCTGCCTATGTGCTCGTACCTTCCAAATGATCACCCTTTGTGCAAACGACAATAGCTTCACTGGCACATCATTACAACAGGCAGCGTGATCATATATTTATGAATAGCACCTACAACATCGTGAAGACATATTTCATATTTTACTAAAAATTATTAAATAATTACTTGTTTAAAATGCACTTTTGACTATAATCAAAATATATGATCTTTTAGTACTAAGCTCCATAGTAAACGTATTTATCTATACAATCTATCTTCGCTGTCTTTCAAGTCTTATTTACATTTAAAAGTTTTTTACAGTTTAATAGATAGTTGACTTTAAAGTTCATTATTTTCATTTTGTTCATAAAATATTCATACTTTTGAAATTTGAAATCAAAACGTTAAATTAAATCTGATCATGGTAATTCAATAAAATGTAAATCAGATTAAAAATAATAAAATTGAAATAGTATTATAATAACGCGAGAATTTTATAAACGTTTGAAATGAGTTTTAAAATATTAAATTAAAAGTTGTGAACAACCAGATCATGTCCAAATTAACTTTCAACTCAAAACAAGCGGTTATCCCAAACAGATTTTTTAAAAAAAAAAACGAGACAAAGGACAAAAAATATGTTAAATTTATTCTAACCACACTACGCGTTTTCCAGTAACCGCAGACATTTCAATTCAAATAGCACATCAACATACATTTCCGTTGCTTCCGCTAGGTAATAGAAATGTCCGATAAAATTTGATTGAAAGTCATCGTTTTATTCATAGAGAGATAGCAATCGTTACTTATTATTACCATATTGCAATAGATTTTAATTATCATCACGTTAATAAATAACAGAATCATAGCTCACAGATAGCGACGGGCTTGACATAATATCAAAGTCACGAAATAGTTCTATTCTGCTCTATATACGTATTTCACAAATCAAAAAAACATGTTAAAAATAAAAATAAAAAAACCGTTTCTATTTGTAAAAGGATCTTGAGCAAATGCGTGAATACATAATATCAAATAACGAATCATGTCAATGTTCCATAAATAGCTGGTTAACATTAAAGCTTCGATTATTGTTTTGTACAACGAGGACAAACCACCTACGCGTGGACTACCAAATAGAAAATTCGCCTGATCGGAAACCATTTGTAGATTCTCACCACGCATAGCCGCCGTATAAACCCCAAGGACGGCGAACAATAGCCAGGAGAGATGATTTGCATAGTTTGAGAACACCAAGTGAGCACATTCGGCACATTTGCATACCCATAGCGGACAAGGCTACAGCTCCCAGGACGCACGCAAGACGTGGCGCCGACCTGATGTAATCGAATGCCATGGCATTTGATTGTTACTCAGTGCTACAAACAATAATCATTCAAATTCAAATTTCGAACCTCCGAATTGACGCCGCGACGTGAATTTATTGCTGTAACAATATGGCCGCCTATTACGCGCGCCGCCTTGGGTGTCGCAAGGGTTTTTAATGGAACACGTGTTGCGGTCGACACCATGAGCGCTGCCGCATGGACCGGTGACAAAGTGTGAGAATAACAACATTTTTATTTTCATTACACAATGTGATACATGAATTGAATAGTCTGCAAGCCACAGGATATGTAAACAAATGGTGTACTCACTTCCAGCCGGTGGAGTATCTCGAAAAGAGCCATATTTCGTTGCTGTGCGGCCGAAAACAATGGCACCGCTTTCGCGCCCGCTGACAGTTGCACGGTCTCTGCAAGGGAAAATTCAATGAAAATTTAAATTCACCTGAAGCATAACGAACAAAAGAAATAAGATTTATGGAGGAAAAAGTTTTTATTGCAGGTAATAAAATTGCAGCCATTTCTTTTTTGGTCTCCTCCGGAACAAAAATAGAATCATAGATTTATGCGAAGGCAAAAATAGAGCAGCGCTCTGTTGAAACGGATTTCTAAGCTTGGAGTTGAAGAGAACATTTTTAATATCAATAATTTATAATATTATACTAATAAATATAAGAAATATATGCTGCTTAGGAGTAGACTTCTACTAAAAAACTTACAATTTCACGTAAGCTGCTGCAGTTCGCAAAAGGCAAACCCAAGCCGAACAGCATCAAATATCTCCATCATCGTCATCATTTCTGACATAGGAGGTCCCCACCACAAAACATAGGCTCTATAATATAAATTCAATAGGACTGCGATCCGCATCCAGCTTGTTCCGACGCCCCTAATAAGTTCGTCGATCCGCCTTGCGGTGGGACCATCCTAAATTGCACTTATTTATCCGTGATCTTCAATCCAGCCTATAGCCTCAGCGGCCATCAATCCTGCGAGCTATGTAGGCTACATACTCTGCACTGCAACTTGTAATTGCCAAACTACATTTATCGCTTTATTATTCCTTAAGCATTATATCAGGAAATAAACGAAAATATGTAATTGAATTATTTACAATATTAAATAAATGGTGTCCTAGTGGTTTCAGGAAGCACATTGCAAAATGGTATACAGACTCACACAAAAATTATAAAAGTCAAATTCCGAAAGAATCTTCGATCGATTCGTGCCGGTGCAGATTTATCTCGAAAGGGTTAAATAGCATATACAAGATTATTCAACTGACTTGTTTATAAAAAACATTCAATATTTTATATCTCATTCGCACTCAATCTGTATACATAACAAATGCATTAGCGTAGAGCAGTGAAATCGTAATTGCATTTTTAAACAAGTGTTCTTTTCATACGTCGAGTACGGGTTGAATCATTTTGTTTGCATATCTATGCACGCGATTAAAATGCAAACAGCGTACAGTCATTGCTCACTGCAATTAAAATAATATACCAAATTTAAACAATTTAACGTAAAGAGATAATATTTTATTATACTTATATCTTTATCTAGTATCTTTTTTGCCTTTATTACCATGAAGTATCTTCGAAATAGAAGGATTGCTTTATATTTCTATTGCAATTAAAAGCAAAAAGAGACTCTTACACAATGAAATTTAAAATCTCTCTATTAAAAGAATTTCCACAATAAAAATATGCACAACTTGCAGATAAACGTCAAACCACTCGCTGACTGTTCCGAGCCTTATTTTTTGCATTATTTGGATTTGCCTGCTTATTAATTTTCCTAATTTTGTGTGACAGATATGATTACAAAACAAGTCACTTTAGGACACAAAAAAGCGAAAAAAATAAACAGCACCAAATTATAAAAAAGGGGAGTGTTTACTAATAAAATCAATAACTTCACAAATAATACATAATTTTTTAAATACAGATTAAGTTTCCGTACAAAATATTTAATTATGCATGGTTTTAGTAATAAGTAAGTGTAATAAGATAGTTTAGGCATAAACAAAACTTTGTCCTCTCGTCGAAGCCCTTCAGTATTTTACTTATATTAGCATCTGCTATGTTAAATTACGATCTATACCGTTTCTTTTTACTATAGATTTTTTAACTTAAAACACAATATTTCATAAACAAATTCAATTATAACTATTAGCGAGGATATTAACGACGATATTCATAAATTCATTGAACAGACCTAACATATTTTTTGTACACTTAACAAATTAAAATAGTTCTCTTTTTATATTAGGGGGACCGGAAAGTAATGTCGTTTTCTTAAGTAAAATTCACACGACTAAATTATTAATATTTTTTTTATATCTAACCAACAATATATTCATCTTCGTTATTAACAACCTTTTGTCATCTAGTTTACAAATTTTCAATGCCGGAGCGGTAGAAATCAATCGGTTTTTCTATGAAATATATCGACAGAATCGACATTACTTTCCGGTCCCTCTAATATGAACATGAAAAAGACTGAAAGTTCCTAAGAATAATAAAACAGTTAAACGATTTACTGTGAACGTAACGTGACTATCCAATTTACATTTCCGTTTAATCTTCGACTGTCATACGGATTCGGTAGCGCTATAGTAGAATAGTAAACAAACGTCATCGCTTAAAAGCAATGTCCCATAAAAATTCAGGAGATAAGCGTACGGGCAACAATGGACGTGTTCCGGACGTCGCATGAGAACACAGCCATAAGAAGCAGATTAAAATGCTGTAAATAAGCATACGGGAGACGTTATACTACGTCGAGGTACCCCGAAACGGAACACGTTCATCCTTCGCTTGAAACGTCGTTGAATTATAAAAATGGACGAATAAAAATTTTAGTGTCTTATTCCTGTGCTACTACAATGTTTGTATTATAAAAATTGCATTTATACGTGTAAGTGGAACGTTATAGTACAGTTATTTTAAATTGTCTTTTCAAGACGTTTTCAATTCTAATAATGATGTCAAAGTATGTCAAATTATGTAATTGTATTAAAAAGCCACAAATCGTTGGTATTTCCTTGGTTTACCTCGACATAAGTCTTGGAAAGCCGTATACCCTTGTGCGTGGCGCGAGGAACTTAATCATGCAACTTGAGTAGATTTATTCTATAGCGGACTATATTTATACGCTCATCCAACACTCAAGACGATTTGCGATGTCGTAATACGTACGAGAAAGGAGCGAAAATCTTTGCCAGCTTATTGTTCTCAGATGGATACTATAAAATAATATAACAATAGGCTCTTCAAGGCGACATTAATCTATTTTCGAGCACTTATCAAGCTATTGTATCACCTGTATCCCTCCATACAAATTGCAGGATACTACGAATTACTCACCTATTTTATAAAACCAAATTTAATCTTAGGATCAAGTATACTAAATGGTTTTTCAAAGTAATATCTCCACACAAGCAGTTTTTGGGATATTGCAAAGTTTTGTCTATTATACCTGTCGATTTTTCGTATAGACTACTATGTGACTCTACGCATCATGCGGTAAATTGTGGTCGCTACAAATATACTATATGCCAAAGAAATTTTCAGGTATTTCAGGAAAATGTTTTGCCTAAAATTCTCAAAGTTACGTACAGTATAGTAAGTACCACAGTGTATAAAATTTAAAACTAAAAAGAAACATTTCGTGTCGATACTCTATATTAAAATTATTAATTAGATCGAAAGCGTTCCCTATAATAAAAAAAGGAACAATTTGAATTAGAATTATATCAATAACCGTTCCGTGTTATGTTGAGTATTTTTGTTTCTTTTGTATAACACTTTAGCTAACACATTGTTTTGTTTAGGCAGATAAGAATACTGATTTATAACCTTAACTAAAATAAACAGCCGTCTTAAAGCAGGCACAAGGCCCGACGCGGCCCTTTAATACGATACCAAAGTATGTATTTAGGTTTGTTTGACTTCAAAGCAATGTTTTAAAGCGCTGTATTGTATTAAAAATCAATTCGTAAAGCATATGTTAATAACAATTATATTAACTATAATTAACTAAAATAAAATGATGCACTTGTACTAGATTTAACATCTACAAAAAAGATTTTTATTATTTTGTAAATTTCATGAATTGCGAAATGATACAAAATTTCTTAACTCAATTAATAACAAGGTAAACAGAAGATATACGAGTAGTAACAATAGTAATACCATTTTTAAGGTTGGTAATTTTTCTTTCAGCTCTCCATATTATTTGACAAAGCGCAATGTGAACGTGCTCTAAGCCGCAGGCGCTTAACGTCCATTGTCTCTTGTCCGTTATTTTTTATTTTGACAACATTAACGTGTTCGGATCCCCAACAAAACGAATTAACATACTAATACCCGGCTCCAGGAAGTAAACACATTAAAATGTCTGCGCATGTCGTTGCCTAAGTACGGGATTCGCATTTTGAAGTCGCCTCCATCATCCCGGTCACGTGAATGAAAATTAAACCAACCAAATTTTAAATGTGCCTTCCTATAGTCTGGTGAGCAGTGTGATTTATAAATTCTTTTTGCTTGATTGTTAAAAACGCAATAAAAGCTATGTTCTTATATTCAAAAGAATTGAAGATATATTTTCTTAATTCCAATTAAAAACTACTCTTTTTGCTTTTTAGAGCCCCGCCCTCTTCTCATAATATAGGTGTAATACAAGTGTGTAATTTCAAAAAACCCATTCTGTATATACCTCCTATTAGAAACGTGATTTGAAGGTATGCATTTTTAATAGAAAGTTCCGTCGACCCTCCTTACGGGTGGAACTTCGTAAAATCCGTTGTATATTAGCTGACCTCCACTCTGAGAAACGAATACTCCTGCCAAATTTCAAATCTCTAAGCCCTACAGTTCCAAAAAAACGTATTGAGTCAGTATATAAATGGAAGTCTCTTATATACAGGCTGATTTGTTTGGTATATATCGAGCAGCGGTAGTTTAGCGTTAGAGGAATGAGACTTGCGATCTTAGGTAACAGGATACAATCCTATATAATTCACACTTTGTGCATTAGTTACCTAGGATTGCCGCTACTCACAAAACAAGTTTCCCGAGGAGGAGCACCATCGTCCTCTGCGTACCACACCGCGATGGCCAACTCCCCGTCATACGTGGCGGTTATGTTACATCCTCCATAGATACTTTTGGTGGAGGCCTATACTGCGAGCGTCTATAGGCTGAAACGACGATTGGCTATAGGTATTAAAGCTTTGAAGGGGTATATGTAGAGCTTATTTATCAGCAAAAAACTTTAAAGCTTTCACACCATTTACAACCATCATGTATAAAGTGATACTTAAAATATGTTACTTTAGTTTATTTAACTGTTGTAAAAAGTTGGTCAATGACTTCGGACCGTACAAAGTCTGTAGAGACATTACGATGCTTATTATTTTCGTAGTCATTGATTTTTCGATAGGATGTACCATACTACAATTGACATACATCCTTTTAAAGCTTTTACATCTATAACCAATTACCCTGTGTGTATATATAGACACAAACATATATACATATATATATACTATACCAATAAAAACTATATTTCATTATGACAAGTAAATTATAAATCTCTGTCCAATACTACCGAATCGTTAAAAGCATTCCAACTCTTTTTAACAGTTAATAACTCAGTAAACCGAACCCACTAACTTTTTCCAAGTCGGGCAGGTCGCAAGAGATAAGAGGGTTCTAACAAAAACAACAAACTTAACTTATGGGTACGGACAAACACGGTTTTGATAAAAGGAGAAGCAAACACAAATAACAAAGACGCGATTGCCAACTTTCACGCATTATACAGATGCGAAATTAAACTCGAAATTTGTTTCCTTTACCTTTTTCAATAATTACTTTTATTTTAATATTTATAATATACTAGGTGTATCCGTTTAAGCGTTTATGCATCTGAATAAAGAGGCTGTGTTGATACCTCAAACATAAACAAATTAAAAGGACTATTTATCAAAATCTTCCCGGGGACATTCCTAGTAATTAATTGAATTTTGGCGGCGATTGGATATATGATTTTTGAATCCATCGACCTATCGATACAAAACACTAGCGATACAAATTAAAATTAATAAAAAAAACTGACAGCTCAAGTAATGATGTCTATGGTATGTTTTGAAGATGACGCAAAAGTTTGAGATAGCCGATGTGTTTGTTTAGCACAATTGTTACGCGTTTGTATGAGTATTATTATAATAAATCTTATTGGTCGAGCAGCGGTAGCCGAATGGTAGAGGACTGAGGTTTGTGATCGTTGGTAGCAGGTTTGATTACCGGGATACAGTCTTATATAATTCACACTTTGTGAATTGTCATTGCTCACAAACAATTTACCAGAAAATTTACAGCAGCCTGCTCTGCGTATCATAATACCACACTACGATCGACAACCCGTCAGCCGAGTGTAGCGATTATGGTATATTCGCCCATAGACATATTTCAAGGAGGCCTATGTGGCATGAGGCATCTATCAACAGAAATGTCTAGATTTCTTTGCACTAATAAATTGAATAAACTTTATTATTTTATGTTCATTATAATAATCCATTGACTTAGGCAGAACGAAGTTCGCCTAAGACGTCAGTGACTGTATATTGTGTGTTCAATTACAATGTTTTGTAAAAAAATAATAATTTATGCATTAGTAGGTTATAAAAATCTTATGAGTGAACATAAACGATTATATAAAACATAAATACGAGTACTTGTGCAGTCTGATATTTTCAGAGGATTCTTAAAATTTCCAATCCAAATATAAACGCTGTAGGTGAATTCTTAGTCGTCTCCGTCCCGGAAAGTATACTTCTTAGAAATGACGAGCGAACATTTCAAAAGGAAAGAAACGGAAATGAAATGAGATAATTATATTTCAGATTTAAATGCAAAAACTTTCGTCAATATTTACAAGTATGTGGTAATGTCACAACCGTTGCCAATATTTCTTAACTTTTCGTACTTCCTTGCTTAGTGACATGAAATACAATTTTTTTGTCAGCTTCTCGTACTTATGAACACATTTCACACATTTTGTTATTGTAAAAGACAAGGCAAGTTTCTGAACGGCTTTGTGTAACCACCTAATGCATTAACATTAAGTGGGTAGTTATACAGAAATATGAAGTTTTCTGAAAAACGAATTATTAATAAAAATCTAAATAAAGTTAAATATATTATATATTTATTGATCATATAATAAATCAAAACTTTTTCCAAATTGTTAAGTAATAAATAATTAATATGATTGATATAAATCTTAAAATTTTAAATGTTATAATGTAAACTTTATATTATTTGATGCTAATATTTATTAGTTTTATAGGATGATCTTACTAAATCACAAAAACTATTGTGTATTTGTAGTAAAAAGCACTTCTAAGTAATCACACAGTGGCCTATGATGCAGGCTTGCTGAGTGTTATGACCGTTGTCAACACATTTCATCATCAACATCTTTACAGCTTTACAACAGGCACTGTTGGTAATAGATTTATCCTCAATTTAACCTCAATATATTTCTAATACGAACGGTCGGAAGCGACTTATATCCAGCGCCTTCCAACCTTAACAAAATAGTCTGATCTATTTTGTAGGAGGATGTTCTACGCTGCTCTTGTCGGTCCATGGTCTCCACTTCGAAACCTTAAGGCCTAGGGTCTTCTATTCAGCGCGCTATGGCGCCTGCCCTCTGCCATTTCCACTTACTAATACGGTGCGACATTTATAAATCATTAATTTTAAATACGAAAATTGTTTTTTTTTTTAAATCACAGAATATGTAAAAGATTTACATTAAATCAAATGATATTTCACAAACTACCCACAAAAGTTCTTACAATTGGCATTTCAACATGTTGCATAAAGACAGAACGAAGACATTTATCTTCATATAACGCTTACCTATCAACAGCTGTCAAAGGTAATGATAAAAAAATAAAAGCGATAAGGGGAACCCCATCCACAAGAGCTAATGCAAAACATATGGCGCAACCGGCAGTACGAATTGTGCGAACAGGATGCCGGGGTGTTATTTATTCATTATCACGCAGACGTCCGGACCGAAAGATGCGATGATTACAATATCTAACTCCTCGTAGCATGTGAGCCAGTGAGTAGTGCATGAATGCGCTCGTTGTTATTCTATTGTATCTCCGTCCCCTGACCTCCCGGTCGCTTCATTCTCCGCTTTAATTGTTTATTTAATTGCTAAGCGACTGCGGTCAACGTTGGTGGCCGGGCACATAAAAAATTGCTATCTTTAATATAATCATTACAATTGAAAACTTCGCTACAATTGACATTATTGTTTCATTTATCAAATGTAACGGCCAAGTGTGGTGAAACGCAAGTTTTCATTTTTATTGAGTCTTATATCTTTGAGTTTTTTTTAAAACCAGAAGGATGACTAGATTCACATGATGTATGTATATCGATGTTGTCATACGTAGAACGTTTTAATTTTACATCTAACACAATTCCACATATGCGCTCATCTCCTTGAGACACAATTGTATGTCTCATTAGTCCGGTAACTACAGTAGGTAAAAAGCACTTATTACAGCGGTATTGTTGCACAAGGTGTCCCATAGATTAAATTCTTAATATATTATAAGGCAGGTAGTTAAAAATTAAACATAAAAAAATCTACGTCGCGTATTTTACGGTCGGTTAAATTTAGATTTTGAGTACATGATTCGAAAGAAATGTTTTCTTTTTTCTTTCAAAATCGGTCAATTCCTGGTGAAATTGAATTTAAATTTCCGTTTGACGTATATAGAACGGCTACTGGAGGTAACATGAAAATGAAAAAACTTTCGAAAAATAAAGATTCAGTCAGTAAAAGATAAAAAAAGAACATCACATATATGATTGGTAATAATTATTAAAAAAAAAACGTTATATAGATTTTTCCATTAAATTTATTGGTTTAGCCTCTGGTGTCTGACGTTGATACATGAGGCAACCTGTACATTTTCGAAGTAGGTGCAACTAACGAAACTTGGCTGAATATTAATGCACTACATTTTTGGTCCATCACCCTCGTCAGCATTTTAGCCGTAGAACGTCCGCAGCTGGATATATGCCAGTTTTTATTTCATATGTGATTGACAGTAATTTAACAAAAAAATATAAGAATGTTCATTTCTGAAAATTGAAGTAAATGTTAAAATTGCATTCATCGTCATCATTTCAGTCGTAGAATGTCCAGCAGTGGGATATCAGCCAATAGCTACATTGTGGCTAGTGGGATATCAGCCAATAGCCACATTGTGGCTAGTGGGATATCAGCCACTAGCCACATAGTGGCACTGCAATTAGCAAGAGAAAACTGCTACTCGTTTTATTAAATCTACAATAAAAACAAAGAGCGTTTTTCTAAAACAAATCTGGTATAATCAGTGGTATTAAAATATGATCATATTCTTAGAATATAAGGAATTGATGTAGATATTTAACTAACGTAAACATTACCATTCTTGAGCTAAATTTTTGTTTATCAAACTTAATTAGCGGGTAAACAAAGATTTCGACAAATTAAAATGCTAATCTCAACCGCAACCAACGGACACCTAAGTTGCTGAATATTTGCAGACGAATCCTAAAAAACGATATGATAGTCCATCAAACAACTTAAGAATCGTATTAAACAATAATTACATTTTATCGTTCTTGATTTAATTTTTGTTGTGAACAAAGTAGAAACTTCTGAAAAAAATATATTTTAATACGATTATTTAACTAGATGTACTACATAAAAGATTTTTACACCATACTAACATAAACAGACTTCAAACTGTCAATAGTTTTAAGCCTAAAAAAACAAATAAATAAAACATTTCAAAGTAATTACCTTGTTCATTTAATGTCTTTATAATAAACAACGATTACCTACAGAAACAAGTTTTCTATTTTACACACTGCGATTATTTACTTAATAATGCGACTATATTTCCATTTTAATGTCTTCATCACCATGTATTTTGTTTGTTTACACTTTAACACGAGTTTTTATTTGATTGACGTAAAACGTTTTATTGCTAGAAGCTCGTGTTTTATTGCGGTTTATTTGAGAATTGTTTCTTCTATTCTTCACATAATTATTACTTTTTTCTTTCTATAAATATTGGTCTCTTGTGGCAATCTTTTTATGATCACCACAGATGATCTTAAGTGGATAGATATATAATTTTATTAAATAAATATAATTATATTTCTTTCTACTCGATTCAACACAAGATTTATTAAATTAAAACTTTAATAATCCCACAAATAAATAAACTAAAACACAGTAGCTTAATTCAATGCAATACAGTGTTCATTGAACTGTAAAACAAGAGCTAAGTTCATGTAAAAAGCTATCGGCAATAGCTGGTCGATGTTATGCACAAGCATTCTTTTAACCTACTGGCGAACTGCCCTACCTCTTCACACGCACGACTTCTAAACATACACTTTGTAAAACCATTTCATGGATGACTAACATACGGCAAAAAACCCACCAACACCATCAAGTATTCGTCAGAAATTTGAAAAGTAATGTTGAATAATCATACTTATTTTTAAAATTCGTTCAAGATCAAATAATTAAACTATTAAACATACGAAATATCAGAACTCATTAAGGTCAATTTTAATTAAAGCCTTCGTTTGTTCTCCGATAAAGTAATCACAGAATTTATTTATTTTTGATCGAAATCGATTCCACGAACGCAAGTTGCGCAATAAAAATCACTAAAAATTGTTATGCTATTTGATTCTATAATAATTTTTAATGAACATGGATGCAGAACGGTGTGTAACTTACAGCGACGTGCCGAAAAAAAAAACAACTACAAAATTAAATACCTAGCTCAAGCTACTCACTGCATTTTAATCAATTTCAAATTCAATACATCTTTATTCAAGTAGGCACTTACATGCACTCTTGAATCGTCGATATTTAACATTATAATTAGTAAGCTACCACCGGAACGGAATGCTGTCTGCTGAGAGGAGCCGGCCAAAATCTAAAAATTCGAGCAAAAACGATCTGCGAAAGTACAAACAAGCAATACTTCTCGTTTTTGTTGCAGCGGTCTGTTTCTTATACGCCCACGCCGCTTACCGTACCGCTTACGTCTGTATGTTCAATCCGTAAATATTTTAGGAACTTACAGGAACGACTGTTGCGCAAACTTTAAGGTTTAAGTTAGACAACAAAACAGGCCTTAACAAACACATCTGTTCAAACTAACTTCAAATTCATATTTTTTATCGTAAGATAATTACTATGATGCGAAAACAAATAGCCATCCTTCGTTGTCCCTTAGTTGATGACAGTCGTCTTTGTGTAGAATCCAAAAGTGTGGTATAATATTCGCTTAGAAATCGGTCCATTTTAAAAACAAAACGTGGGTTCTTTGAAGATAAGAGTGAATAATCATTTCGAGAGATTGCAGTCATTTTCTAATATTTATTTAGAATTCGTTAAAAGCACCGTGCCGTTTTTGGCGACAGATCT
Organism: Battus philenor; assembly: GCF_028537555.1. NCBI lineage: Eukaryota > Metazoa > Arthropoda > Insecta > Lepidoptera > Papilionidae > Battus > Battus philenor. The sequence continues at coordinate 10,724,010 of NW_027181715.1, forward strand.
TCGAAAAATATGGATGCGTTTCAATAATTAAAAAGTATAAAACAATTATATCGAATAATAGTTATGTTCAACTATTCATAGTATTTAACTTTATAACAATTATGTATATAGGTGTAAACGCTTTAAGAAGGTAAATTTATAGTTCATTTGCTATTAAGTAATGTATAGTACGAGTACATCCTGTCCCAAAATCAATTATTTAGGAAGAACAATATGAAAGAAACATTTTTTTTTAAAATATATATATATCACGAAAGACGTAGACGTAAAAAAGTAAAAGCTGATACTTCCTATGGCTAAAATTATGATCAAGAAAGTGTCCACTTATAAAAATCTTTTATTACAGTGCCGGAGATGTTAAATATTTTTAATAATTGATTTGATACTGAGTTTTCAGTTACAAATAAAAGAAAAAAATACTTAATAAAACGAATTGGTTTTAAAACTGATAATTAACAATCAAGTTAATACGTCTTCGTAGCGCTCTCAAGTTTTGTCTATACAAATAAAGTTTTTCGTTAAATTTATCTATACCTTTATTTCGAAGCACTTGTTACCAATAATTTAAAAATTTTGATTAATGAAACCTTAACATGTATTTGAAGAAGATAATAAAGCAATAAAAGATCTCTCAAAAATTTAAACAACTAGTGTGCGTCGTAAGTTTTAGGTTCCCAGGATTTCAATAAGCCAACTGAGTTTTATCCCTTTCTAAAACTTCCCAGATATAAAATTCAGCTATTTTAAGTTATTCGTTTGACATAAATTCGCACACATATACGAGTTCAATAAGTGCCAATAAGATTATCTTTACGAGCACAAGAACCATCCCGTACCAATTTGTTATAAAACCGAAGAATAAAACTCATATTGGAAATATAAAATATTTAAGTCACTTCCTATGTATGAAACGGGAAATTCGCCAAGTCAAATAGCTTTTAAAATTTCCGCCAACTTGCGCTAGTCTTTTATGAGATAAAAAGTTTTAAATCCTTACAAATACTTCAGGCGTAAAAGCTATTATGGAAACGAGAATTAAAATATAACAGAACATTTCGATTTACGGCATTACCTCTTTTAAAAAGGTTTATGTTATGGTCGAAGAAGTCTGATATTCTCAATCTTCTTATACGCTTTGAATCCGTACGGCAGTCAAAAGAAAAATCGATGCTTTTGAAATGTGGTGCTGGCAAAGGAGCATCCTTTGCGTAGCGTGGACAGCCAGGAGACGCAACAGATCTGTTCTCGATCAACTCCGTATAAAGACCAGGCTCTCCGCCATCTGCTACTAGCGGATTCCAGGCTACTTCAGCCAAACAGCTCGAAGATAACTAAAGAGTCTCGATGTGCTGGATGTTATAGGAAAGGTCGTCGAACCGGACGATCAACAAACCAATGGGCGGAGTGTGAGTGGTGACGCCCCCCCCCCCCCCCCACAATAACAAAAGTACTGCTAAATGTTCATCATCAATGGGGCGTTAAGGTTCTGTAGTGGAGACCACGGACCGGCAAGCGCAACGAAGAACGTCCGCGCACAAGGTATGCAGACTTAATGCAAGACTTGCAATAAGCTAGGACCAGGCCGCTTCCTAACTGTCGTATTGGGAATCTTTGAGGAGACTTATGTTCAGAATTAGAAGTTTTTAGACTGAAATGATGATAATGACAGTACCAGTGACAGTAACGCCTTTAAAATTAATAGCGCTCAACAATAAAAGAATAATGAATAACAAATTTACGTTTCTCAGACACAAAGGTGGTCCATGACGAGCTTTGTAATACATATTAATTAGAGTAAAGCTAATATTTTACCTGAAACTGTTATGACAGTGGGCAGAATCGTTTGCGGTCGCCCCTTGTGATATAGAATGAAACATTTCTACGGACCACTAATTTTATTACCTACAGCCTTTACGTTTTCTTGTTTGTTTGATGTTGAAGCTGTTAGCCTTGTGGGGCTGTTACAGCATCGTCGCGCAGACCGGACTCCCGCGATCTAAAAAGTCTTTACAACACAAGGAAGAAAATTCTTGTGCATTTTGTTATGCAGCTGATGAACAAATTTTGGAATCTCTAGTTACGATTTAGATGAATCAATGATGCCTAAAATGGTCTAAATCAATCTCAAGGAACCGAAATCGGTGTACGTGGAGTCAACATAAACGTTAACTAAGTTTAGGGGGCAATGAAATCTAATCCTCTAACTCTAGCATAAGTTGTTTTTTATAACTTACAAGATATTGCGCCAGCGTACAATGTTGTCTTACTTATACTAAGTTCTTATAAGAAGAACAAATATTTAGGATAAGATTATAATTATATTATACGTAAGAAAGTGTCATAGTTGTATTTATAAAAAACTTTTTTTTTTTAAAAATCGCAATTTATTAAATTCGGTAAATATTTTTTTATGAAAAGAAATAATAGAGAGAGGATTTTTAAAGTATATTTATTAGGGGCGTCTGTGGTATTCCTAATGTAGATAAAGTCAATTATGTATATCGTTATTGATATTCTTATGGAAATACAATTGTATAAACATGAACAAAAGACTATATGAATGTATGTATCATTTATTTATTAAATTGATATAAATAACATAAAAAATATAGAGGTAAATACTGACAAAAGAAATTACATAAAAATTATAGACTATATTAAATTATCACTATATTAAATTAAAATCGTACTTTTTGTCTTCAAAATATTAATAATAATGATTTTCATACCGAAATTATAATTATGCAAATTTTACTTTATGAAGCGAACGCGATCAGTTAACTTCAAGCTAATTTCGTGCCAAATAAGCGATTCGCAATTGAGAGCAGGCCTGAATAGAACTTGAATAATGGTAATTATTGTCATTAGGCGAATCACGCCGCCATTTGAGAGACATTTACATAAAGCACTGCAGACTTCCCATGTAATGAGAAATGTAAAAAAAAACGTAATTAACTATCGAACTAATTTTATCGATAACGTAAGACTGTCACTAAATTCTAGTTCATAAATATCGCTACATGTATTCTTAAATAATTATATGAATATAACTACATTTTAATGTATGGAATACACGGAAAATCTCGGATTACGCGAAAGTTTCTAAGTTAAAATTCCTAAATATGTATCATACGCTATAGCTTGACGTACAATTTCTATGTTCAAAAATTTTACGTCTATTAGTTACTTTAAAAAATCACATTAGTCGGGATATTAATAATAGAGCTGTTAGTATCTCCAGCGTGTGACGATATTTCTATTATTATAGTCTTGCTCCTAGAAGTTCTATATTCAAAAGTTCTTACAAGATCAAAAAAAAAGAATGCACGACTACTGTTACATAGTGGAAGTAGCTATATATTAGTCCTTTTCTTACATAGGATGGACTTCCGCAAAGTAACGCCTGAGTCTATTAGATGAATAAAAAGTCTGTAAAGAGGCCATCTATACGAATATCACTTCAGCGCTAATCAGTCAAAATTATTAATTAAGCCAGTAAGAGACACTTGCGTAGCTAGTATGGGTTAAGTTTTATTTTGTTTATAGAATGGTGAATCAAATACGAAGCATTTAATCACAGAACGCCATAACACATAAAATTATTAACAAGATAGACAAAAATTAGTAGATTTCAGTACACAATCAAATAAATAAACGATTCGACTTGACTCAAGTGCAAAAAACACGCAGCACTAGTCACAGAGAACCATGAGGCAGGTTTTCGAAAAAAGAAAAGTCCATTCTTTGCCTTTAATTTTTTCCGTAGAATTTCGTATTTTCGCCTCTAATATGGACCCTACGCAGACGTTTTGCAAACATTAAACCAAATAATTATTCTAAAATCCATAACAACAAATGAAATAAGAGATTCAATAAAAAAATAATACAATGTAAATGTAAACATACACAACTTAATATAAATACTATGCTTTACTCGATAAATGATTCCGAAACAAATAGATTAAGATGTCATCATTTCCACACTAAAAATTTACGATAGAGAAATTAGTGACGTGCCGCAGCTGTCATTTAACAATCGGATATGAAGCAATGCCCATTGATACGTCCTCGTTCCCATAACATAACATTTTTATTCTTTAACGTATCTACGGTCTTTGACCTCAGAATCGCTACCTCGCTGAGTTCGCCGAGTTCTTTATTCAATCGACAAGTGCTTTCAATCAATTTCAAGGGTTTTTTAATTAAATGAAATATTAATGTAAATTTGTTTCATCCGATGTTGCGTTTTTTCGTCATTGTTATGGTCTTTACATTTATAAACTTAATAAGTAATTTATAGAAACAAAAGGCATAAGCTTTAACTGAATTGCTGACAATAAAGATCTCCAGGTTTTGGCCATTTATTCGTAAAAATATCGTTTCATACCTTTATTGTTCATCTTATCTTTGGACACGGAAGTTTTTATGATGGATACAGCAAAGAAATCACGCATTTATTAGGCTAGAGTATAGAGAATTGTACACATATGCGCTTAAGAGTATTTTTAAAAGAAAATAAGTCAAACAGTTAATTCGCTTAAGTTTAAAGGTAAATAGTTTTTTAATTGCTTGTATTTAAATATCTTCTAATAAAGCCTTTTCAAGTGTCCCCTAATCGATTTTCTGATCAATTCATCGACCCACTTCCGACTCGATTCTCTGGTTGCCAGTCCATCTTCAGTCGCCAAGCAAATAGAAGTGGTCGGTCTTCTACCACTTCTGCTTACAGACCTTGAGAGCTGAGTCGACAACATTATTTCTTGAATTTCGTAGCTTTTGATTCGATCTACCAGGATATTGTCGAGCATAGCTCTTAACTTAGTATAATTTTCACAGTTCTTGACGATTTAAGATAGCAGAGAAGAGAAGAAGTAAAGGTTAGTTAAGGAAACACGGTTCCGCGTAGATTTTTCATGTATAACTTACTATAAGGTATATTAGATTAGAAACGGAACCCGACTCAGGTTATCCACTTAAAACGCATATAGTTTTCCGGTTCCATTATGCTCGGTAGGGTCGAAAAGTTATTTCTAAATCCTATATGTCATCTCACTTTTACGTTTAGAACATTATTAATTATTAAATTAGTCATACTTTACTTATTTATTAGTATAAATTGAAGTCATATTCCTGCTTATCAAAAACATTATTGTATTTATCCAGCATTAAGATATATATTTATTAAACCAGTCAGACCTCTAGCTAATATAGGCTCAAGGCTAAACCTTTACTAGAATTCTTGATGTTATCTACCGCGTGTACTGATATAGACGGGAAAGGTGGTTTCAATCATGTTATTGGATAAAGCGATGTGTTCTATACATTTTACTAAACGCAAATAGCTCGGTATGTATTATTATAAATAAAAAAATTATTAGTTTTTCTTTCGAGTAACATAATTTTCAATTAAAACTTTTTACGTATAGCTAGCTTCTTAAACAATTTCTAAATAATGAGTAAACACGATGCATTATAACCTATTTAAAGTACTTTAAATAACCAAAAGAAAATATTTGGAACTACAACAAGTAGATAATAAATGTATAGCTAAGATTTTCTTGGAAAAATTCCCCTAAAAAGATGCTTTACGGAGCCCGTAATCCCACTTGATGGTTGTTATTAACGGGAAGACGGCTCGCCGCTGCGAATGGAATGTCAAAAAATAAGCCAACATCTCCCGAACTAAGATGAAAATAATGAACGCTATCAAAAAACGCTGGCAAGCAATTATATTATATCCCTATAATAACCTAAACTTTCCAGTTTCAAAGGAAATTATTGGTAAAAAAAAACTTTTCCGATTCTCTATAAAAACTTTAATTTTAATTTATCGGTTACAACCAGTAATTTCCATCGGTCTACATCATCATTTCTGCCGCAGGATGTCCACAGCTGGACATAGGGCTCCCTCATAGATTTGCAATAAGATTGGTTGGAAGCATCCAGCATTTCAACTAGGTCGACTGTCACTTTATAGGACAGACATCTTGTGCTGCGCTTGCCAGTTTTTTGTCTCCACTCTAGAAATATCGGCCTTTAAATATACTAAAATATATCTATAGTTGACATGAATAAATTGCAATCTAGATATTTATGAAGGGCATTGAACAACCTTTTGTGCGACGTATACTCGTATACCCTAATCAAAGACATTACAACGAATCAATCAAATGAACCCAATATTCTCAATGAAATCGCGCTCAATGTGAATGGAGATATAGGTGGGCGCCGGCTAGTCGGTGCTCGATCAACTCGGTGACACTCTGATTAATACATCTATACAAGTTTCGGGTCGCGACCCGTACTGTGGAGGCGGACGGGTGGCACAGTTACTAATTTCGTTTATATCGGCAATCGACTACCTAGTACGGGTCCGAGGAAATCGAAGCTTCTAGAATGTTACATAATTAAATGGCGCGAATAGATCTCTCCAGTCGTCGACAATAGAACTCTCATATTACAAATTCAACAGAAATGATATTAGACTCTTGGTGTATTATAATCATTTGAACGATATACATTATATACGTATAATACGGTTAATTTAACAAGAAAACCACTAATTTCGAAAATATAGGTAACAGACGAAATAGTATCGATGTAATTTTTTTTCCAATGAATCTTTCCTTCTTTAAATTTAAATCAAATATTCAAACTGATGTAACAATTTCTAAGGAGTAAATATATCTCGTAATGGGTGAATATTTCTGTATGCATATTCGCCAGCAAAGAGCTTTAAAACTTTTACGACCATTGTTAATCACCTTGTATAAGGTGATGATACTTTATTTTTGTGACCAGCCAATAACTTACAGTACTAAGTCTTCAGGGACATATAATAAAAAATAATAATCTTTAATGTCGTAATCCGAATTTAAAACGCTTTTTATTATTTTATAATGATTACGCTTATAGCTATTTCTGATCAATCGACAGCAACTGATCCATATATTTACACTTATTACCGTGAATACAGTTTCGTTACGTCGTTCACTGAATAGTTTTTATCGATGAAATAGTCTATTATTCTAGGAAAATATCTTTACAACTGCACTAAACACCGTCATTAGCATTAAGAGCTTTGCAAATAATGCATGTACATACTAAACATGTGTAAAAGAACCAGTCTTCCCTCACAATTGTAAGAATTTCTCAGTAACGACCATATATGTATACTATATACTTACGTATATATTGTATACTAACTCTAAACTTGAGGGGAGGGTACGTGAACAAAGGGCTGGCAAACCATGACACGTGTCTAATGGCAACATTCAAAGGGATTACATTACTTTGATCTAACTTGTATCGACTTATAGTAATCAACATATTGTCGATAGCATAGAAACTTTGAAGGTTCTATAGCAATTGAATATTTCGAAGATTTAAAAACTATTGTAATAATTGCAATAGTAGCTGTATGTCTTGATTACATGGTTATATGAGCATGAGTCATCCAGAGAGTAATGGGTAGAGCTATCGCTCGTGCATCCGATGGCTATTGGAACTGAAATGAGTGAGTGGCGACCACGTGCCAGTAGACACAGCGTGGAAGGGCCCTCCTCCAGATAGACAGACATAATTAAGGTCCATTACAACGATCTTAGGGGGAGGCCAATGCGTTGCAGTAGCCATCTATTGTCTGATATTGTGATTATGAGCATTTATATCTTCGAAATTGATCCAGCTGGACCACCAGGGATACACGAGAGACTCAACAGTGCTCTGCGTTGGAGTGACATGATGAGATGGGGATTTAGAATTAATAAGCGAATGTTCAAAATTTGTCCAAACCAATGGTATAGAACTAAAATGTTAACGGGTCAATATATAATATATAAAGTAGGCAAATAATAATTTAAGAAGCATAATGAAATGAATATTTAACCAACCAATTCTCACTTTTTTATAAAAACTAATTGATTCGCGGTTGGAACTCAGCCGCAACTCAAATTTTTTTATTGTTAGATCAAATCTTAATTTTTTTGTGCCGGTGGTCCGACGGATAAGCTAAATTTTAAAAGTGGTACATAATAAAACTAGTCTAAGACCTTAAAATTTACATGATAAAATATATAATTGATATGTTTTTCTTACTTAGTACATTTTACTAACCTTTAAGTCGAGATCCATGACAAGATGTTTCCCGAACGATGTGCCGCCAGTTTTCTGTATGTGCAAGAAAACCATGACGTCATGTGCGTCGAGATCGAATCTGAAGTCGTCGTGGAGGACTTCATCGTACGATAGACCCGGTTGAGCGATCACGTCTGGAAGGGGCCTCCCTGGCGCCTCCGCGTACGACAGAGCGAGAGACTCGGAAACCCTCTCCCTGGGAGATAGCGCGCATACCTAGAAAATACATGTAACTGTCAAATACGTATAAAATATTATCAAACAAAAACATGAACGAGTATTGAAAAATATTTTTTGCCTTGTATAAACGTAATGTTTTTAAATAAGATCGATAACATAAAAAAGAATAATTTACTCAATGTAAAAGCCAACATCGATCACTCTTTCATTAAAAAAAAAAGTAAAGTAATTACAACAAAGGCTTTATCCATCCCATACATATTAATATTGCATTTAAGTGAAGCAAAGGAAATCGCTTCATTCTTGGCTTAAGAATGATTGATTAATACATTTATTTTACAAGGATGTATTTTAGGGTTCCGTAGCGTTATGTGCATTGTGGTTTTGATTCAGTAAACGGAAATAATATGACTTGCAAGAAATTGTTGTCTATGATAATCGTACCACTACCAAAAATATTACTTATGTATAAATATACGGGGTGATTGGTAATAGGTGTAACAGCTTTAAAGATACGAATGCTCAGCACAAATTTTAACTTTTACACCTATTTTCAATCAACCTGTATAAGACGATCACTGAAATATGTTAAATTAATTTATAGGAATTATAACATAACCAGGCTAAAACTTTTGGCAGTCTACAAATACAGATAGTAAACATTAACTATTTTTTCTTGGTATGTTATCATTCTGTTATTTATTATTTAACCATTGTTTTTGATAGGATATGCGGTAATATATGGCACATTAATTGACAGAAAATGAACTATACATTTATCCTGTATGTAACATCTAAGAATTTATATGAAACAGGATCGTTCAAACCAACGACCGTTTCATACGAGCGCTTGGGTAATAAGCTATCTTAGCCTTATTGTACGTTATACTTTAATGTCAACTAATAAACCCTTCGGAGCTTTAAACGGAGAAGCTTTTAAACCCGTTCACGGTTCGAAAGGCACGTTATCGTTCTTAATTCGCAATAATAAATATTTGCTAGAACAGAATACTAACGAAAAACACCAGAAGCTGTGTTCGGTATAAAGTAAGATTAAATTCTTAGTGTTAAACTATAAATTCCATTTCAGTCTCCAGAGACGAGAGGCAGCTCGATTATTAATCAAGGAAAGATGTAGGTCAGTGAGAGCGACATTTTGACACCATTTGCTTTAGTAAAAAAAAATTTAAAAAAAAACTGAATTTCTTGTCGACTTGGAATGAAGATTTGGCCCGTGATATTTTATAAAGGAATAATTAACACTAGAGATGCAACTTCATCGTGTGGATGATGACCAGTGTAGCTTACAGAAGCCCCCTTGTAATGCATCACCGTTCACCTTCACTGACTACACTCCTCAGCAACTAACCAAATTTTTAATTGTTTCTATTAAAACAGTTTTAGAAGCTCGTTCCAGAAATGAACTGATGTTCCTTCCTGACAGTCCTAAATCAAACATTTACTAAATTTTATACTACTTAAATTATATTTAAACCTAGAATTATACCGAAATTTGTACCTACGATTATAGTTACATTGACTTTAAAATTTCTCACTTAGGTCTAGTGATATTTATTTCTTTGTGTACAGTCGTAAATATAATACCGTTGATGTAATGATATTGGCTTAGTTGCTTTAGGTGGTATTTTTAATATTTGATTTTTTTTTTCGCACTATACCGTTAACAAATATCGTAATTATATTTATCCGTGTGTTTTTTTGTTATTCTCTTTTTTTATATTTCTTTGTTTATTGCTGCCTTACATTAGCCTCCTGGCGTCTTAAACCTACGTGGCTTCCAAACGCGTCCTTATCTGAGTATAACCTACAACAAATTCTGATTATAGTTTTTTTCTATTAGTACTACACGGTTTAAGTTCAGTCTAGAAGACTTCACCGCCGTATCCCCAGGGATACTATATTGTTTCCCATACGTATCCATCTTAAAATTCCAACCAGAAACTGCTTCCAGGACAGAAAAAAGACCTTGTTTTATTTTTAAGCCTTTTCTCATAAACGTTATGGGTCTTTTGTTTGTCGTGACAACAGATACATTCCGCCAATTATTAAAAAATACAAAAACATTTTTGTTGGAACAAGATAACTTGAAAAAGAATTACTGTCTACGACTCCATGAATTCTGAAAGAAATTGGTTGTTTATGTAATATCGATATTAATACGATAAAATTTAAAGCGTCGCGACGTGCATATCGATCCTTTGATGTCAATGCCAAATTATTCGTAGCTATAATGATGATTTACTCACAATAACTACAGTTTTCGAAATAGACGGTCATAATCAATATTTCATACGTCACCAAGAAACTTGTTTAGTAAAATTATCCGCTTGGTTTACTGATTATAAATGGGTTTAAAGGATACAATCCTTGTATCATATATATATAAATAAATATATATGTATATACATATATATATACACACACACTCTTATTCTTATACAAGGACGTTTTTTGTACCAACATCCCATCCCAACTCTGGAATAAGGTCGTTTCCGACCGGTCCTATTGGCAACTTATGGGAGGATGCCTATGTCCAGCAATCGACGTCCTATGACTGAAATGATGATCAGTATTAAGTTTTCCTTGTACGGAATCCTAAATCTATTAAGTAATGACTTAATGCTGTAATATACATATGCACAGAAGTACATTAGTGCCTCGCATGTACGTCGTTTACTTTCGAATAATTTAAAAGACAATCAATTTCCAAGAGTAAACATTTACAAAAGATGGGACTTTTAAAAGGCTAATAATCTTAATGGATTAAGCGACGTTAGGTGGAGTGTTAGCGTTTAGGAGACGGCGGTGTTTTTTTATGTATTGATGTATAATTTGACGCCCACGTGTTTTATGATAATGTGACTTCGTGTACCCACGTTACACTGTAATGCGGTGTTAACTACCGCAAGCGATTCGGAATAAAATTTTATTAACTTAAATTAACTACCGCTGGGCATATTAGGCTTAATGGTTGCGTGATAGAGCTATGAATAGGTAGTCGTAACTTTAAATTCAACTAGCCATGACATTTTTTATCCTTTTACAATTTTTAATTAATATTGTATCAATAATTTGAATCTTACATAAATATAAATATTGTAATGTAATTTATTATAAATTAATTAGATTTTATAGCGCTTTATATGTGTACAACATGTTTGATTCGGCAGACAACGCGCAAGCTTCACAATTAAAGACGCGAGTCAGTTTAAGTCACGTACAAAAGTCGTGACAGCAAAGCGAAGTCTTTGAGTTCCCGCTGTATGCGACGCCGCGGGAGGTTAAGAGGGTGACGAGGTAAAGAGCCTATCCTCTCCCCCACTTGTTTGTTCGCCTAATGAAGTGGGCAGGGCGCCCTTCAGCCATTAATATACAGTCGCAATCAGCGCCCAGCTGAGGGCACATTACGCAACTACTCCTATTCAATCGCAACCGCTTCAACCATGACGATGCGAAATTAATTTGTTTGTTTACATAGTTCCGCGCAGTCACTTCGTCGTGTAACTCGCTATATCTATAATGGAGGAACAGATATACTTTGATTTCATATTTTATACAGGTGAAGAATGCTTATAAAAGTTTTAAAAAGAATTTATCTCGTTGGTTAGCAAAAAAAAATTAATAGCTTTTAATGATATAAAGCGATCACTCTCATACTCTATTAGAATGCGACAGGCCAATAACTTCAGTCAGTACAAAGTCTGCGGGGACAGACAGAGATATAAACCAAAATAAATTTTCAAGAACATCAATTTGAATTAAGAATTTGGAAAACAATTTTTCCTACTACAATATCATTACGTTATTTATTATTTCTGAAACTATAGATTTTTGGATAGCGATACCATATATTAACTGAGAAAAAATGAGCTGAATTACTGTGCAAGTAAGCTCTTTTAAGATTTTACACTTATAACCAATCACGCCGTATGCCGGTACTTTTGTCCTCACTGAACTTTTATTACCTTACCTCTCGTTCATTTCATTTATCATCGTTAAAACAATAATACATACATTCATACAATAATAGCATTAATTTTTGAATTAATATTAATTTTAAAGCGACACGCATTATTAATAGTTCAAAAAAAATTTTTGCATGTTGTTGGTGCATTTAATATTTGCATGTTTTTTCGTCCGTTGTAAAGCTATTCACAAATCTATTTCCGAGCCAAAAGTCTGGCGCGACCTTCAACACGTGCACAAAAAGCACGACTGGGAAATTCATAAAAGAACCTTTTTAACCTTTAAAAGTTTACGGACTCGTGCTTTCATAGAACTCCTCTTTGCATAACAAAAGGCAGAACTTTTATACAACAAATGCTGTTCTTTCATTATAATGGCAAACAAAAAGTAAACAAAAGAAACGGGGTAATGACTGAGAGAATTACAAATTGTGAAGAATAAGAAATAGGATCCTGACGTTGAAAGATGTTACGTTCAGTGGAACGAGATTCCCTTTTACGCTCCCCGCGCCCACAAATTTGAGGGACCGGTGTAATTGCGTTTCAAACACTTTGTTACAAATTTTCGTGAACGTTTTTTAACTATAAATACAAACTTTCTTAAAATCAATACGCTTATATAAAGATCAAAAAAGCATATTTGTTGTATTAAACATTACATAGGAGATAAACATTGCTGGAATTAGAGTCATGCTGATTTTGAAGAGACAAACAAGCGAAAGATAACAGGAAAAAATTACAAAATTCGCATTAAATCAGTACCTATAGAGTTTGTTTGCCAGGTTATTTTTGAAAGAATCAGCATTCCGAACCATGCAGTAGACTAAGTCCAAAAACATATTTTAAATGTAGGTTATATTAATATCTTACCCTTTCAAAGTTGCAAAGACTAATCAAAAGAATAATTATTTCATTTTTTCATAAAATTTTCCACGTATTTGATATTTCCTCTCGCGGAATCCGAATCTAAGATTCTGATTTTAGCCGTAAAACTAGAATAAATAAACAGCATCCAACATCAATGGATTACAGAAGTACGTACTTGTTAACTATTAAATTCATCGTAGTAAATTTAAGAATATTAGAGGAAAACATTATTTCTCTCTAAATTTTTCCACAAAACGTTTCTATCAACGCTGAATATAAAAAGCGCTTTATTGGTTTTTTTTATTATAAAATAAAAATAAAGGTTTAATTATCATTCGATTTACAAATATATATGTATTAAAAAATTAATCCTTATTTCCCTTGGTCACGTCATAGTTTGAGAAAGGCTTACCGATTTTTTTTACCACTGATTTTTTTTAAGTTACTTAATACAATTTCTATAAAGAGGTGCAGCGTTCACGTAGGAACGCTTTGTATTACTGGCCACTACGGTTACAATATTTTATTTTAAAACATTCTTTCGCGTTCGAATTTAAATTCGAACCGGGATTTGTATTCGAACGCCGCTGTTAATGACACTGTTGTCATTGCATTTGGGCTAATTTGGAGGAGCAAATACGTATACGAGTGGTATACGTATTTATGTATTTGGTAGGATCATCAGCTAAACGCGTAAAGATAAAATATTATTATATTGACACTGCATATTTGACGGTTTGCTATGAACTCGGGCGTTTGACAAATGGCTTTATACAAAACGCGTTTGACAGATCAAGCCTGCTATTTTATATTGCAGTTCAACAGTGTTTATCAATTACGTCATTTTTTATTGGAATGCGCAGGCCAATAATTCCTGACAGTAGAAAGTCTGCGCGAACAACTACTACTAGATAAAAAAGGCAGTAGAAGATGCTTATATCATAATATATATATACCGATTCAATTACAATCATTCCGAAAGAGGGCTTATTATGAAGAAAACTAATAAAAAAACTAGTAACGAATAATGCATTCCTAAACAAATGTGCAATAAATAACGCCAATATAAATCCAATGTTATATGTAACCTGTACTTTCGTGTAAATGAAGATTTACACGAAACGTTAAACTCCTTGTTGCAATTTTCTGATACAAAGAATTCAAAAATAGAACAGCTCTCATCAAGAGATGTCTCATACATGTGAAAAAAAGATGCAAAAGCAATTTGGCAACGGTACATACGTTTCACGTGCTATTTCCATCAAAATAATAAATAGAAAGTACTGTAAAATTTTATTTAAAATATTTTTATCTCAAATTCACTTCTTCACAATTTTTCCACAATCGTTAGATTGTACTGAGTCAAGTAAATGAACTGCAGTGACGAAAAATGTAAATTTCGTTGAATATTTTTACAAAGAAAACTTTTCATCCGTCTACCGTTTCGAAGCCAGCAAAAGACGAATTTTCAATTTAATTTTTTTATGTTTTAACTACTTAATATTTAAGAAGAAAAATCCTCTAAAAATTTTAAAGAATTCGTTTTGCGTGTAACAATAACGATCGTAATGTCAAATTATAACGATATTAAAGTTGAAGCGTGTAACATCACAATACAGAGGTCAAAGATCACAACGCAATGTGACAGATGTAGTAAGCTGTCCTCGAGACACAGGAAGACGCGAGCAAGAACGCGTTTATCATGTAACAATATGTTATTTATTACTGGCCCTACGCCCCGTCTACTTCACGTTCATCTTTCACTATTAATACATTAACAAAACATTACATAACATAATTATGAAACTTAAAATAAGCTCGGTAATAACTTAGGATAACATCGCGATTTGTTTTAAGCTTTTCCTTCCTCTTCTGGAAACTTTTGGAACAATCTCCATGAACAAATGTATGGTATTCGGTATATATAATACGAGAGCATTACTGATTGATTAGAGTGGTGTTCCTATTACGAAATTTATTATCATAATCATACCTATAGGTTTGCCATAAGAATAATTGTTAATAGACGATAGATAGCGAAATCATCCGAATATATTTGAAAAAAAAAACTGTACATGCCAACCGGCATACCAAGTATAATCACAATTGCCGCTTTATGTATAAGTATGTGCAAAAATGTAATAATAAAATAAAATACAAAAAAAAACTCAATATCTAATTCATTGCATTACAGATGTTTAAAAATTGTAGACTGGTTGGAAGCGGCCTATATCTGACGACATGACAAAAAATGTTTTACCTTCTAAGACCGTTTCTAATCTCCTCTTAAAAAACTTAAGGCAATCGGTTCCGCGGACTATGTAGCGCACAGAGTATAAAACACACTGCGCTTGGCGGCCTGTGGTCACACACTTAAGGCCCCGGAGTGTACCAGTTTTGGACAGCCTAACTACTGTCACCGTCACTTACTAATTGTTACATTCGTTCGTCTACATGTTTTCTTTCATTTGTTCTTGATTCGATTTTTTGATAATTACAAAATTACCAACGAGCCATGAACAAAGACTTACAAAAATACGCACTTGTGCTCTGTAAAAAATAACATTAAAAACTTAATCCAGAGTTAATATATCATTTAATACCTATTATTATCAGACTTTAACAGAGAGCTTTATTGCTACGCCCGACGTCACGGAATGCACTTGAACCCACTCGCATGCGCATATGCAAATTTCAATAGCAATACCATTAAAAGCTAAAACAGGAATCGCATACTAATACCCATACACTAGTCTGCACATCTAGTACGTATAACTTAAATATAAACTCGCAAAAATAAACAGCACACCTTGGATAGTGAACCCGAGAAATTTCTTTTCGAGATCACTTACCATAACACGAACGTCTATCCGAATATGGGACAGTAATAGCCTATTATAGTGATAGGACCAAAATATACGGTAACTGGTAGTCGCTTAGTCCACACGTTGCCAACCTAACAAAATGAAATGACCTTTTGCTCGTACGTTTATCGAAGATTTTATCGTAATGACTTTCAAGATTTACTTTATACTTTTTAGAAAATTCCCAACTTACCTACAAACCTTCTTCAGTGATTTGGGTTACATATTAACACAACCAATAAATTACGATATAGCTGCCAGTAGGTTTTTTGTATAAAAAGAGGTTTTAACTTATACCTATCGGGTCAATTGAAACGCAAATTAAAAAAAAATCTCAATTCAACATACAATGGATTATTCAACCTCTCTTATTCAACATCTCACATAAAGGTCAAATTGAATCTAGCGCTTACTCAAATGATAAATACATCAAATCTGAGAAATGGTATTTATAGATTTTAAGGCATTTATGGCATGAGAACCTTAGCGAGACTATTTATTACATTTTGTTGACAGAATATGTAAATACATATTAATTGAACTTGAAATAGCATGGAGGCAAACACATCGTTCCCAAACTGTGATATCTTCTATCTAATCATTTACAAAGTAACCTTTAGCACACGAACGTTCTTTAAATTCATTTTAGATCTAGATAGAGCTCTCTGATATGGAATTCTATTGCAAAATCATATATATTGCCCACAGTACAAATATAGTAGTAGTAGAAAAGCGAATGTTTAAACAAAAAAAAAACAAATGATATTAAATTAGAAATATAGTTTTCCCAATTCGTATTAATTATTCTCTTGAGGAATATGCCAAAACACATGGGGACTACAGGTTATTAAAATGCTCTGGCAAGCCTGGTTGGCAAGGCTTACCTGTTCCAAGTTAATAAATCCTTCAATATAAAGACCAAACCTGGTGAACAAGATACAAGTTACTAGGTGTTAAACTTAGCTCTTTTAGCTGTCTACAACCTGTTAGCTAGGCTGTAAATGGTAACGGGTGATCAAAACTTAGCAATGACAGACACAGAGTGAAAGCTGACGAGCTACTGCAATGCTACGATAACTTGCTTGTGGTAGAGCACAGGTAACTGGTATTAATCTCTTAGACGGTATTAGACAATAGAGTAGGTGGATCGGACTGTCGCGAACCTGGAAAAGGCAGCAACGTGAAGTAATCTGGTACTACCTGGGGTAAAATGATAAACCCGGGGAAGAACAGTTTCCAACAAGATGCTCATAAAATATACAAACATTGTTAATTCTCTTTTAAAAAAAGAAAATATAACACACGAAGTAACTACGCTGATTTTTTTATAATATAAAAAAATATTAAGGATTTTAAAGTGTGCGTAAATGCCTACTTGAATAATGATATTTTAAATTGAATTAAACAGTACTGTAAAATAAAATTCAGATGCTCTCTTTCAAATATACGGAGATCGACCATCACGGGGAATGTAGTGGATAGTAATCAAAAGAAAAATGATGATCGGACCTGAAGTTTTCTTTTGTTAACTCTGTCGAGGTTTACTGATGATTTCCGTGCCAAATAGACAAAGAAAGTTACGATTTGCAAATAGCAGATAGTGAAAATCCTGTATCTAACTGTAAGCTCATGTTCGTTAAAGAAATAATATGTCTGCGAATGTATAAATATGAGAGATAATTCAAAAGGCTCGTCCATCATAGGAGCGCGTTTCGAATTACTGCCATTCATGCATCGGCAGCAGCCTGGGCGCGATATTAAATTATAAAGAAACACGATACGGCCCCCGTCTGATACGTACTTAAAGGATTCATTTTCATGTGCGCTGCGGTAATGCTTGGAGCGTAAAGCCTTACCAGTGTTAAGCACGTTTCGTCGTTAGGGAATAAATTTATAGATACACGAGAAAGAGATCAGGACGTCCGTAAAATAAATATTACGTTTTTAATGCATTCTTAAATAAAAGAGAGAAATTATTAGTCCCTAAATGTGATTTTCCACAGGAACCGTTTTCTCAGTTGTTTTGACATGTGTTTTAACATGACGGTGCCGCTTGTCACATAGACAATGAATTTTGCTGCTGCTAGCCCGGGGCTTTTGCAGTTTCATCGAAGGTGAGTTGACGGAGCAAAAGGGTCCGTGAACCTAAAACTTAAAAATAAAACAAAAGCTGGACAGACGCGTTCCAGTTGCATGAATTCGTTCGCATGTAGTACACCACTCTACCCGAGTAGAGCTGTGTAGTGTTTGTGCTGTGTATATGCGGCTTGGGACGGCAGCGTGGACCACAGGCGAGCCAAAAAAGAATCCGGGTCCAACCTCGGTTCGCTCATGCTGGCCGCGGCTAGGGAGCGGTCGGCCGCCCCCTAAAAACGAGTGTCCATGAATTTGATGCAAATCAAAACACCCAATTCTAAATATCACGAAATTCAATTGGTAATTGGCCACCCCAGTCGAGCCATTTTTACAACGGGATTTTTTACGATGTTAAACATAGAGACTGTATATACATTATCATCGTCATCAGTTCTCTCTCCCTCATAGATTTCCTATGGATTGACAGAATCGACCTGGATCCAGCATCTTCTAACGACTTTACTAAGGTGAACCTGCCGATCTGTGGTCTCCACTCCAAGTCCAGGTCATCTCCTCTGCGCGATTTATGGAGCTATATCTGAACGGAGAAATCGAATCAGTTGCTGGTCTAAAATGTAAAAATACCCAAGTGAAAGATAAATTCCAGAACTTACTCCTTCCAATTAAGTCAGTATATGAAATGTTTTGTGTACATAAATGTCGCGTTAAATTTTAAGTACAAAAACGAT
This sequence comes from Battus philenor, assembly GCF_028537555.1. Taxonomy (NCBI): domain Eukaryota; kingdom Metazoa; phylum Arthropoda; class Insecta; order Lepidoptera; family Papilionidae; genus Battus; species Battus philenor. Next base: position 10,742,868 of record NW_027181715.1, read on the forward strand.
GATTGAGATTCGAAATTACCTTTATTGATAATCTTCGACACTTTACATATAAATTTGTCATTTATGATCCGTTAAAGATATAACGTTCGCATAAGTTACCGCGTCAACGACATCTTATTCATTACGGGACACCGTTGTATGAAGTAGAAAGTAATTTCACTAAATAGCGAACATCCCAAGAGTCATAACACGCGTTCCGTTCTAATTAAACGGCATTAAACACAAAACTTTTGCCGACGGGTATACGGCGTGCGCGTAAATGTCGCCGCAAATGTAAACACGGGCGCCGTGCGGTGGTTTCGCATGAGAATATTTCATAACTTAACATTACATCGTTTCCTCTGCGAGTACAAATTAAACATCAGCTGCTATCTGTTCATGTTGTAACACCGATGTACCTCGTTAAATGAACAATAACTTTTAGTGCAAATTGTATAATATATTTTATAGAAGATATTTATTAATTTATATTTATTTATATATATTCAAAACAAAACAAGCAACACAACAAACCCAGACGGTTTTTTTGTTACCTATCTACTTGCAAAATATCCTTAATACAGTAGCAAAGCAATTTATTTTCAAACTATATTTTCATGTAAAACATATTAATGTAAATGATATTTTCTCCGTTTAATTGATATTGCATTTTGATGGACGTCAGTTGAATAGATTGTTTATTAGAGAAGCCCAGTAGTGTGACCTACTTCGACGTAACCTCGCACAGCTTATTAGCGTTTTAAACTTGATACAGACATAAAAAGCTTTCGATACTCGATCACGAGCCGCACTAGGCAAGTCTGAAGTCTTCTTATATTTAGCTCTTATATAATTTCAAAAGCACCTTTGTTAAAACCTAATTCTAGATTTATTTTAACAAAATATATTACATAGATGATTACTACCGGTCCTTCTACCGAAAGAGATATTGTTTTAATATGTTTAAAACAGCTGTATAAGCAGCTTCCAACTAATTCTAATGGAAATCTATGAATGAGTCTATATCCATTAGTGGACGTCTTACGATGAAATGTTGATGGTTTTAGATTATTTTAACACGAAGCGGTTCCTAGATGTCTCCTCATAGTGGAAGGTCTCCTGAATAATCGCCATACGGCGACTTACCAGGTTTGCCCTATTTACGATGGAAGCTGCATTTTGTCAAGCCACTTTTCCTAATAGACATAACTATATTTAATATAATCAATTGTTTAAAGATATTTATTTACCTTCACTACCGATAATTATAGAAGATTATACTAATATTGTTCATTATTCTAATTAAAACGTAACGCTAACAATCAACATCAACAATGATGTGAGATGTAACAATGTTACATCTCACATCAATGCTACACAAAAATATACAGCAAAATACATACTGTAATAACACGAAGTTAATTAGTAATAAGACGTAATTGTTAATTTATATTGATTGATATTGCTGGCTGCATAGACCGGTCATCGCGATGATCTTAACGGGAGCGGCAGAAAAGAAGTAGAAAACACATACTAGGCCTTGTGTAGATACTAGACAAATCTCTATGTAATAATAATATACATTTGCAATTTATAACACATTGTAAACACAACTGATACAATGTATGTTTTTATTTTAGTTCCACCGCCATTTAGTATAGTTTTATAATAATTTTTTAGATTACTTTTTATAAGAAGTGTATGTGCTTACATTCATTTATTCCTATGTCCCCAAGATGGGGCAGAGGGCGTCCACAGTACGTTGCCATCCCGAGCGGTCTTAACCACTTTACTTCGCTCCACGTCAAAATGTGTTTACATAAGTAAAATATATTATTTTAAAATATTTAGCTATGATTAGTTATCAATTTACTACCGTGAACACCAATACAAACGATCAATTCATATATTGTATTTGTAATGGGTTTTTTTTTGGTGATAAAATAAATAATAAAGTCGATAAACAAAGCATCCGCCCAATTAACTTGATTGATCAATTGTCATAAAACTAGGCATAAAAATAAGTTATTTAAGAAATGACGTAAGAAGTCTAACGGCATAAATAACTTCATTCGTACATATATAACACTTAACGAAACTTAAACCGCGGCAGCTTTGTCACTTATTAAAAGCTTACGTCACTCATAAATTGACGCTATCCTTAATCTGCAAACTGCGTGGTTCTATGTAAGTACATCGGTCGAACCGCACGAGAATGCTGTACGTTGTCTGAATAATATTCACTCTCACGTTCGGCGGGGACAAAGAGGCAGAAAAGCGCTAAATAAAAACCGAACCACCTACCTATAAATTTATTTAAGCATTTACTTTTTTACTTTCTTTTCGAATAATTTTCCACTTACAACACAAAGTGCAGGAATAGTTCAACAATAACAATAATAACCTATTTGAAGCCAGGCTCTCAACTTAGTGGACTGACGACTTAGTCAAAATCGCGCAAGACCGGTCACCATCGTAATCTTTAGAGTGGGGCCTTGCAATGGGCTGTTTATATTTATGACGATTTATTTTATAGTACTTGATGTATAATCTAGTTATTGCAAATATAAAAAAATAAAAGCACTTTGAAATATAACATATTTTTTGGACAAATTTAAGTAATTAAATTTCAAAAATAATGTATTACAGTCGGTGATTTGAAAACGTCGAAATTCAATACTAAATGTCATTCATTTTGAACTTTTACACTCGAGAAACTGTCTTTACCGTTAGTTTTCATTTAACAGGGGGATACTCAGTGTCCTCATATCACTCGTGCAGAAAAGGGTAACATCAAAGGATTTAAAACGCAATGAAGTACGTAAGCAGACGAAACTGAATGCATACCGTTACTCAATCGAGACGCAATCGCAAATGAATAGGCTTAATGAAATAAGCATATTACATTAGAAATATCTGGACATATATCTTCGCAGATTTTGGAGACCATTTGAATACAATGGAATATGTACAGGGTAATTAATTGTAGGTAAAAGCGTAAAAAAGGTGAATATACAGCACATTTGCTGTCAATTATTTTTTTGGTACACCTTATCCAATAATCATTGGTTTCATAAACAATAAATAAACGTAATGAGAATGTAGTATGAAAATGCGTTTTCAAAATTAGATTTTTTTGAAATTCCATTCGAATATTCGTGTACTGTCTAAAGGCGTCACATTCCTCCAATGTTAAAAATAAATTAATGTAACATATTTCAAAGTGATTTTAACATTTTGACTGTAATAAATGATATTAGCACATAGCCTTCAGTATTGTTCATAAAAGTTTTTTATATATATTTAATGACCAGTCGTATCAATCACTTGATTTAAAAAAATTACATTCTAATCTTAAAGTCTTGACTACTATGAGGTTATTGTGATTTAACTTAGAATACAACAAAAGTTTATATTCCTCGCAACACGAATACTTTTGTTATTTATTTTCTTCATCATTTCTGCCGTAGTCGTCCACTGTTAAGCTTCCTCTATAAATTTCTAATACAACTGGTTAAAAGCGACCTGCGTCCAGCATCATCCAACGATATTAACAAGGACATCTGTTCACTTGAGTGGATGTCCTATCCACCAGATCCAGGATCCACTCCAGAGCCTTAGTGGCCTGTTCTGTGCGCTATATGGCCTGCCCGCTGCCACTTCGACCTGCCAATCAGCTTGGCTATCCGCGTAGCTACTGATAATTTATTATTTAAGCACTTAATTAAAGTCCTATGCTATTTATAAGGCTTTAGTGATCATAGAGATCGCAAATCTTAGTCTCTAGAAATCTTTTAGGGGCATTTTCCACTCATAAATTCAGAGGCAATTCAAGGAGATCCTTTAACTGACTATAGTCAGTACGCTAACCTCTGGATCCTGGACGTTTCACTGTATTCATTCTACCCTGGGCAACATGTCTCTAAATAGCGTTGTTTTTTTAAAGGTAAAGTATTTTTAAACACATGAATGAACGATTGCCGAAAATCTTGGCTTAATCTAAAGCTTGAGAGAATGAAAACTTCCGCGATGTCTAACATTCCTTTCCAGCATCTTTTCATTAATGGATAATAGGAGCGTTTTTGAATAGGTGCAAAAACTTATTCATCGACTCATGTCATAAAACATACCTCTGAGATGAATATAAAGTTTATAAGCAAAAAACTTTCACAAACTTACACGCAAGCTGCAGCGCTAAGCCATTGAGAAAGTACGTAGATGCACTTTTCGAAAGTTCACTACTATTATTTAAGTATGTGCCATATGGCCCAACTTTTTGACGAAACAGTTGAATTATTTCAACAAACTACACCATATGAGAAAACCTGGTGTTTATATTTTATTAAGAGAACTAGCATAGACATTAAATAACTCCGTTTTATATTGGAAAGTTCGACGGTCTATCCCCTTATCTCATACAGTCAATAATTTGAAGTACGTGATTAATAAGTAATACAGCAACTGTTTTATTTCTGACAATGACGTCTCCATTTCTTAAAATGTAATTTAAGAGTTATTTTACGGAGCATTATTCATTTTTTACAATGTAAGTTACATATTGATACGAAAATGTATTCAAAACATAAATAACCAGTATAATTATTGACACGCAAACGCTACAACAAACTAGCTCAAAGCAAATAGATTTCTTTGGCAAAAAATTTAGTTATTATCATGCAACATTTATGATTAATTTATACATGCAGAAAATGAATTAAATGGTATTACATTTTTAAAAGGTTGAACCTTTACACTTACGAACGTGTCGAATATACTTTTTCAAGAATTCGTTTTTCCAAATTTAAACCAAATAAACGCTTATCTAATTTGTTATATGCATCTGTAGTTAGCACGGTACGGGCGCATTCTCTTGTTCTTTTAAATATTGTTCCTGTCTATCCTACGACTTGATGAATAATTGGATTAAATTATATAAAACCTGTGATTTTGTTAGTTCACGGATCGATTCCTGTTCAATCTATTAATTGATGTGAAATATAGATTCTACAATTCGAGGTGGCAGGATGCAGTGCCCTAATAAATAACAATGTCTCTAAGTTGTCTGTAAAAATTTCATAATAATAATAACAGGATTGTCAAATTCATTATTAATGTAGAAATCTTTAAGGTTCTGCAGTTCCACGGACCGGCAAATGCAGCGTAGGACCTTTTGTTGTTAAGAACCTTATGAAGGCCGTCTGATACCGTTGGTAGAACTAAATTAGTTAATGGGGTAGTCATATGCCCAACTGTGGGCGTCTTATGGTTCAAATAATGTTGTGTCTAATAAAATATGAACTCACGTAGTAGAATCAACGAAGGATAAATAACATTGCGGACAAAATTATCAAGTAATAGTAACTTACTAATGAAGTACAATATATGACATATGAATTCCTTTGCGATATATTAGTAATCAATGGGTGTACAAGGAGTTAACACCGTTCACATTGATCAGATAACGGTTTATCGAGCCATTAGAGGAATGGAAGCAGTATATCAAAATCAAAAGCAATAAACTCAACACGATACCGGCGTCGCAGCTTTGTTTAAAACAGCCAGCCAATAAGTCGTAAATGTTTCCACTCAGGTGTTATCCTGCGTATTATCATTCAGTTCGCAACCGCAGCCGAGAGCGGAACAAGCCACCCGCTCCATATGTGGTCATGAGAACTCCAAGTTGCGGTTGACGACTGCAACTGAAGAGATGCGATTTTTTTTTGCTAACCCCTTCTTTTGTTTCACCTCGATTGACCAAACAAGGCTTAAATGTAAAGTATAAGTGTGAGGGTACATAGACGAAATAGAAAATACAACCGCGTCAATTGAATTCCGCCCTTTCGTATTGTTCTTTGAACGTTTGAATTCTTTTGTTGTACCCAGGAATTTTTTAATAAAGCAATACAAAAACAATTCTCAAAGCTAAAATCCTATGTGCATCTTAAATTAAAACTATTATCCTTGTTCCAATTAGGATTACAAATATTCAGCAGATTTATTTAATAAACTATGGAAATTTAGTCGAAAAACTTCATCGCAATTAAAATAACTAAATAATATGTAATACATATTTATCGCGAACTGTGTGCATGAAACATTAACATTCACCATAATTGTATTGATAGATTTATACGTAACTATGAAGCTAACCTGTTTCAAAATACCGTATTGTGCAAGCGCCGTTCGTATAGAGGTATAGTTGGCGCGAAAATGAAAGCGTGTGGATCGTTGCTAATGGGACGTACGATGTAGGAAACAATTCCAGTATGGTACTTCTACTTCAAGCGACCGTATATGGTCTGTTATATTATACGAAAGGCTTTGAGTTTGAATAAAATTACTTAACGGTAAACAAGTATAATTTATAAAAAATTAACATTTGTTAGCATTTTGTGTTTATAGGCATTTAGCACTTTTCATAACATCAGTTTTTTATTCTTTATGACGTTTCCGCACGTTGCTAAAACGGTCATTTATCAGCCAATGTCACTTCGTCTTCTACACACGCATTAAAAAATCTCTTCTACAGTTATTGTAACGCACCCATAAAAAAAATTAATTAAATAATAAAAAATATATACATAATTATAGTCTAATGTTAAAAATATCTACATCGAATCTACTACAAAAGAAAAATTATGGACATTAAAAAGTAAATACATATTTCTGTTGTCCATTTTATTTTCAACCTACCCTACAGGCTTCGTAATGTCTAAAGTTATGGACATGTCGCAGTTCAAAAAAAAAGAATGAAAAAACGCATTCTAATAGTGAACACTATATTTATTTAATTATTGTCTTCGTCGTTTCAGCCCATAGACGACCACAGCAAGGCATAGGACTTTCCCAAAGATATTTATGGGGGGGATATACCATACCATAATCACCACGCTTGGCAGGAGGGATAGTTATTGCAGTCTGGTATAATGGTAGGTATAGTAGGGAACGAATCCGCGACGTACGAATTCATCGTTTTAATACAAAACAACGAGTACTTGCAGAAATAATTATTCTATTTCGGACACTGCAGGACAATTATTATAATGTATAACAATTATTGTAATGTATAACAATTATTGTAATGTATAACTATATTTTCAATGTGGTGATTTATAGTATGTATAAGGACAGGTGTTTTTATAGCTCTGTGGTTTGTATAAGAAAAGGGTGGCATTGTTTTAACAACCATGAAGCAACATTTTTAAAATTTTCTCTCTCCATAATTATAGCACATTATAGCACAAGATACAAATAACAATAAGTAAATAAATGAAATATAACTTGCACTGACGATTGTTACAATACCTATAATGTTTCTTCGTCGAGGTGTATAGGTGCATTTTGATTTTTACATGATAAAATACAAATCAAAAAGTGCTTCGTTAAGCCTGTCGCAAAACGTTTAGTTTCGTGTGTGTGAGTAATCCTCGGCAACGAGTCAACGCGCGCTCAGTCGATAGTAACGTTATGCTTTTCGCCCGCCTGCCTAGCAGCTCGCTAGCTACAAGGAGGGCGAGGTGCCACTTTTTGCCGCGCTGCGAGCTGGTTGAGAACGCAAAAACAAATGAAAGCCACTTGCATGGCTGCCACCCTCTTTAATTAGTGGAGTCGACAAGCCGCGACTGCGTGGCTCGGTTAAATAGGCTCGCTGATTAATTCAGATACGAGCAAAAATTTTCAAAGGCTGCTCGAACTAAATTTTTTCGAATGTTAAAAAATGTTACCGCTACATTTCTGCATCCGCCATTTTAATTTACTTGACACAAATTAAATGTAGAAAAGATTTGACATAAATTAATTTGTTATCCAATTCAATTTCTTCCATTCTTTTATCCTAAGCAGATATAATTGAAATATGGAATAAACTTTATAACAAGTAATTTAAATTAAAACACATATATTTTTAATAACATACAAAAAACTAATTTCACTAACAACCAATTATTAACATCTGGAGGCTTTCATTAACAGTATAAATATTTTAATATATTATGAAATAATAAAGATTATGTACATAGTATTAATACAATGCCAAGCCAAAATTGAGTAACAGAGTCTTAACTAAACATTGAAAATTAACAAAAAATACTGTCACATATTTTAAAAACTATAGTCCTTCTCAAAATTATTGAATTATACACCCTGAAAGAAAATATAATTATTTTGTCAAAGCATGTACTACCTACATTCAATTTTGACCACCCATAGTAAAAGATAAAAATATTTTTATAATTATCCGCGATTAGCCAACTGGATCACTTGATTTTGGAGGGTTGATCATTTATGGGATACCAGTGATGGTGGAAATTTTGAAATAATAATTGAAAAAGTAGTAAAAACCGTATGTGACATTTAAAATTACCCACACTAAAAATTTTATATGTAGTTACAGCTACTATAAAAAAATACATTCTAAAGCATTATAGTGATAAATCATGCTATTAGCAATTATTAAATGTGTCCGGCTATGAGCTCATACATCTTACAGAATGCCACTGGTTTTCTGTGTAACAAATTTCATACTCTCACAAAGCAACAGAACAGATAGATTGTGGATTATAGCAAATGTTTCCAAAACAATTTGTTCCGAAATTAAAATTATGTTTTAAGTTTTCATTAAACAACATATTATTTACACTATTTATATATAGTATAGTTGAATTTAAATATAAGATTTATTAGTAAAAATTAATTTTGCTATAATTAAACAGACAGACAGTTATACACATACATCTATAAGATTCTTATAATTTTTTTTATGAAGGATGAAGAATAATTTTCATCACAAAGGTATATAATTTTTTTAAACTGCATCATCTTGTTTATAACATTAAACTTGAATATTCATGTTTGCCTATTAGTGACAATACCAAAAAATCCTAATTTTATTTAAATAAAAATACCCCTATGCAAAGGAATGTTTAAAATGAATTGCTGTATAGATCTTCATTAAAATAGATTTTACTAACATGTAAAATAAATATGAGATATAGGAGGGAAAAGAAGCAATTTATTATGTTTTATAAAACAATATTAAATAAAATAGTGGTTGTAGTACAACACATTTTTATCATGTGTGTGAATGTGCATTTAAATGTATAAGAGTATATAGAACTCACTTGGTCAGGGCAGAAATATCCAAAGGCCACCATCCCAAACAGTGAAAGTAGTAAACAAAACAGTATAACTTTTCGTAATTTGGATCTTGGCTCCATTTTTTTAATTTCGTAGGCACCACTAGGCAGAAAAAGAGCGAAATCACTATCGACTTGCACTGATACACTTTTTTGCATTTCGGTTGATTGCATGTCTCATTTTTACAAAAATGTATTCGCGCACTTATTTATTTGAATTTCATTTTGTGTATTTCAAAAATCGTTTCTCCAAATAATATTAAAGAAATGTCGATTTCATTTTGATATTACCGTCTTTCATTTATCGAACACCGATACGAGTCCGATAACATTGTTTTGATTCGTATGTGTTATATACGAATGCAACGTTGTGCCACATCCGAGGCCCAAACTAAAGTGCGAGCCGGTAGCATTACCTCCGACTAGTAAAATGACAGGACCAAAACGAAATAAACATTGAAATCCATGGTGTCCACAGTATTATGTCATTTTTGCACTTGAACATACTACTATAACACTAGTTTTGTATTGACTACCCATATTGAAATAACAAAAGGTAATAAATCATAAATAAAATCTAATAAATACTAAACAAAAGCAAATTATTCTTTCGCTCATGATTACTACTGCTTCGTTCAGAAACATGTTTGACGTTGACATATTTGACGTTCCAATTTCTTGAACACGGATACAACGCGAATTAAAGCTTTTATATAATAGTAAACGTTATTAAGTTAGAATACATACTGTATTTTATATATGTTTCTTATTCTAATTTACCGATGGTACTATTATTATACTTTAATTTGGGTTTATATAGCATTTCGGTTGATAGTTTTCTCAAAATGGAAAACGGTATTTAGATTCTTCATTGGATCCAGGGATTTATAAAAAAAAAGTAAAATAGTACACATCGAAAAAGATTTGATCGTAGTCTACACTTGATTTTGTTGTGTAAATAATTCAGCTTTTAATTTTCTTCTACTTTTTACCATATCGTTAACCAGCTAATGTATGATACTTCTTGGCTAGTACATTCTACATTGTGATTTAATTACTTTATTTTTATAACATAAAACACTGCGGAGCATTTAGCTCACCACCATAAGTTACTAATGATGTTATTAGATCATTAAGTATGATGTTTCCCACATATACCCAGAATTTTTCCACCTAGGTTTTACAAGTAGAACTGGAAAAACTTACATTAGGCAAAAAGAGGAAAGACAAAAATGCACAAAACTTTATCAAATATGTGATCAAATAAATAAAAATAGCCGTTAATACTAGCAGAATAGAAATTCTGCCAATGATACGATCTCTAGTACAGCACTTTGATTTCTGGACCCGACGTGCGTCGAGCAACAGAATATCTATGAACATCGGTCGGCTGAAAGATGATAATGCTGTTAACACAATTACAGAAATTACTATATTATAACTCTCAAAAGTATAACACGCAATGATAATTATACCTCTTCAAATAACGAGATGAAGAAATTGCGCGGCAGAAAACTATGTACTGTAGTTGAACAGTAATGTATCCATTAATATATTATATTTGATTAAAACATTTAATGTTAATTGATAAACGAAAAGAAAACGATAAAACGTTTTATCAATACTTTTCTAAGAGGCGTTTTTACTAATATATTAAAACTTAACCCGGTTTTAAATTCTTGACGTAAAAAAAATAACGTTTTACGAGATATTTTAGTGTTGGAATGAGAACTCTCTCAATTTATATAAAGAAAACCTTTTGATGTCTGATTTTATTAACACCTATTTATTTTGAAAATCGGTGCTGGTGGTATCTAAACGACCGTAGTTGGTTTGACTCTGTATCGACCCTTAATCTGAAAAAAAAGTTTTAGGACTGAACAATGGAAACTTTAGGGAATGGAATAGATTGGTCCATGAAAAGCTTTGGGATGAAAATACTAAAAGGCAAAGGTAGGATAAAAATAATACTTAACAACATCTATGACAGGCTTTAATCCAATATAAGTTGAACTCTATATAAGTCCGACATAATTTTTGCAAAATGTGATTACGAAAAATTAAACACAAACTAATCACACAGTGTAGAGAAACCAACATCTACTTATCAAACTCTTACAATTTGATTCTCGGCTACTAAACATTTCTGCTTGTTCCCACGGCAAGATGTTTTGTAAGGAACAATTACTCCTATCCTTTGAATGAACATCTAAATTAATAGATTAAAAGAAGAAAATGTAGAATTCATCCGCAAATTAAAACTATGTAAAATAATAGTAAAATAATAATGTGGCACTAAAGCTAAGTAAATCTAATTATTTTCAAAAACCATAAATGAAAAGGCACTTTAAAAATAAGGTGGGGGGAGATACAGGATTACAAACAAATCTATTGAATGTTAAAATGAAAATATCCTTTATCAATTCATTTTCTCTCGTCACACTGTTTTGCACTTAGAAATATAAAATACTTTAGTTTTATTTTAGAAAACATATATATATATGTATGTACAGTTAGTATAAATCAACAATGAACAATCCAATCTTTCTAAATCCATTAAATTTAAAATAAATTATAGGTTACTTTGTATGTAAAATTAGAATTTAAAATATTATTTTTTCTTGTCTTATTTGTAGACATTATGATTTAGGTAGATTGGCAGAAATATTTAAAAAAATCATTACATGTTTAAAAGAACAGTGTTACAAATTAAAATACCATTTATAAGTACATAGAGGTAAATGGAACTCAATGCCACGAGAGAATTCATTCACATTTGAATAATAAAAAAAATTGTATATAAAATGTCCACCTCATGTGATTACAATTTAAATGTAATATATAAAAGTTATACAAGTCTCCACTGATATAAACTACTAATATTGTTGTAACATTTCCGACACTGATGAATGTGGGATTGTTCTAACACTACACTCAGCGACGTAATGTAATTGATGTTAACCGCACCAGTCCTTAATCAAAGGATCAACTCCTCTCACCACAGAATTTTTTCTTTATAAAATTTACTATCTTTTTATGATTTTGTCCACAAATTTGAAACTAAGTCCACAATTTCACTTGAAATCATGTGCAATGAAACCAACACATGTCAATTTATTGATTATTAATTAATGTTCACTAGCCGTTTGTAATAAAACGTTCATCCAGTATAAAATATTTAGCACATTTTAATTTGTTGAAAAGTTTTTTAGTTAGTAAAGCACTGTTCAAAACAATCAATATTCTATGTTACATACATAATTGTTCAGTTAACTGTGCAATCAGTCGCATTATTGAAGGATTGATTCCTCAGTCCGTATGTACATGTACATACGCATGAATTGCTATGCTGTACCAATTGTTTATTTGAGTACTATTTATCTATGGGGAGAAGCCAGTCCTTGAATTGTTCTCACACATCATATACAATCAGTTCCGTGGACGCCCGCGACCACGCGATCCGTCTCTATCCTGCAAACAAAATTACAGTCAAAAATTGTAAACAACGCTTAACAATCCATTACACTAACATTTTAATCACAAACCTTATTATGATGGGACCTATAGTTTGAGTCGCGGTCACGGTAGACGTGATCACGGATATCCCGGCCGTCGCGGTCATCACGGTGGTCGCGAGAGTCGCGTGGGTCGCGCAGGTCGCGGGAGTCGCGATGATCCCGAGGCTCGCGTCCATCTCGATGGTCCCTCGGGTCACGACTGTCACGATAGTCACGTCCGTCCCGTCCATCACGAGCATCACGTCCATCCCGGTGACCATCACGATGATCACGATAATTACGATATCCACGCCCACCATCATGATCCTCACGGGTATTGTCCTGCGTGTGAGGCACTTTGCGCGAGACCTCCTCTTCTTGACGCCTTTCATAGTGAATAAAATCATCGAATATTGAGGTAGAATGACAGTAACTATGAATAATCCGTAGCACCTGCAGTCCTTTTGCGTGCGGCACTTCCTGGGTGTCGCGCGAGTTCGTCACTGGCCTGTTTTCATTGTTCTCTAGTTTTATAGGACGCAATTCGACATTAGGAACGTCCTTTACGTATATCCACCTGACACGGAACTGTCCTTTCCACTTGTCCTGTGACCACACGTTAGAATTGGAATTGTAGTCGACCGCACTGGTCATACGTGCCATGCCGCAGAAGTGTCCGCTGCCATTGACCGAGAAGAAGAGATAGACAGTACCGCCTTCTCGTTCGCGCTCGCGGTAGGCGGCGTCGAGACGTTTGTTGCCGTGCTCGGTGCTGCACCATATTTCATACTTGATGCTACGATGTATATCGTCTTCCGAGTAAGACTTGATTACAAAGAATCGAGCGTTAGGGGCGCTAAGGTCGAATTCCTTTGGGTTGTAATCATTCTTTACACGGAGTTCATCTAGCACAGGATGCGGGATCGGAGCAGGAGTAGCGAGAACTGGTGGTGCCGGTAAAGAAGGAGTAGGGAGTGGCGGACGAGGTTGATGCGGAGGCGGAGCACGGGGTGTATGAGCCCAAGCAGGAGGAGGTTGGAGTTGCGGTGGCGGTCCTCTTTGCAAAGGTGCAGGTGCAGGTGCCGGAGCCGGAGCAGGCGCTGGTGCCGGCATAGGCAGCGGGGCAGGTAGCGAAGGCGGTTGTAGTGGCGGAGGAGGAGGCGCAGTTACAACGGGGGCACTCTTTCCCACATCCCATGTACTAATATCCATGTTATGTTTACCGGGCACTATAGGAGGCGGTGGCATTCCAGGCCCTTTCTTCTTTAAGCCCCCCGTTTGCGAGGTAGGGGCTGGCTTCGCCGGTTGACTGGCGATAGAAGCCCATGTCATCTTTTTGGGTTGCGATCCGCTTGAAACGTCCTTGAGCTCAGAAACACGATCTTTATCTGTTTTATGCTCTCCAAGAGAGAGAGCCTGTACACCAGCGTCGACGGCTTTAATGCCATCCGGCACATACAAACCATCGGCTCTGTAGTAATCATCATACTGTTTAGCACGACCTAATTGACCCCAAGTAGAGTAATCACCATTACCATGGAAATAATTAAAAGTTGAAGCTGGCTGCCCAAATGCAGCTGTTGAAAAGGGCGTTGTTGAGGGTCCGAACACACCTGAAAACCACAGAAATTTAATTAATTCCAAAATTCATTGCACATTTCGGAGCTACTTCAAAAACATAACAGCAATAAAAATTTAGTCCTTTAATCTGTATTAATACTAGCTACCATCCATTCCATAAGAATCGTGAGGATTGTATCCTCCGAGGAATGTCATAGGGTCTGTTCCATTGGTTGACCATGTACCATCCCCAACTCCAAAAGCTTGATAAGGAAGTGCTGTTGTGCCATAATAACCTGAAATGATAGAGAAACAAATTTAAGAAAGTCTGTGTTTTATTTGACTACAATTATTATTTCATTATCAGGGATAATTCAATTTCGTTAGTGTAACTTAGAGACAAAATAAAGATGTTACAAATTTATGACCCTAAGTTCCAGAACCGAAAATTCGAGTAAGCAGATAGATTTCTTGGTAATTCTCATAATCTGGTGAAATCCATGTACAAAAAAACCCTTTTTCCAAAAAAATTAAGGCTTCCATGTTTTTTACGATAAAAGATTATTTAGTACACGCAAACTTAAAATATTGGAATATTTAAAGTCCGTTGCATTGAAGATCAAAAACAAACCAAAATTTGTAATTTAAACAAATAGTCTATTTGTAAATATGTCTTTTGATATCATTATTTTCAAATAATTTGCTTTTTTCCACTGGACTTTTACTGTTGTTCAAATGGCATATACAGATTCCGCGGGTTCAAGCCGGCAAGGCGCAAAGGACACAAGGACTACAAATAGAACCCTTGAAAAATAGAAAAACAGGAGAGCTCTGGAATCTGATCTCAGGGCGGTAGCAGCTAGACTCCTCCGGAATATCTTTATATTAAAAATAGTAATTAGTATGTAATACTATTTAATATTTCACAGGATTGGCAGGTTGCCAAGCTCTTAGATCAAAGTCCTGCCAATCTAAGAGACTATTATACTCCATGGAGTGACTAGGCGCAGGCCCCCACGAAAGCAACTTTGAAGAATAAATGGAAGCTAACTATGCAATTACATAAAAATTGATTATGTACCTACCTGCCGCACTGTAGGGATCGGCTGCAGACGAAATCGGTGGAGCGTATGAGGGTTGCTGTTGGTGACGCCATGACACTTCCGCCAACTCGTCGCCGCCACTTTCTAACTGTTGCTCTTTAGGTACATTTGTCGCTGTAAAATTTAAAAAAAATATTAATGTAACTTACTTTTATTATAAATTTGAACATCAATTTACATATATGTAAAATTGTACCGCGATAACGACCCAGAAATGAGGAGATCGGCGGAAGAAATCTGGTCGACATAATATTAAGAATTACATTGTTCTTCAAAAACCATTACATGCTTTATTGACATTTCTTAGGTTATTTTCATTACATATTTATTATAATAATACTGAACTGAAGTTTTCTCCATCATTAGAAATATATACAAAACTATAAGGTCTATACTATTACTATAAGAGCTTCATAAAAGATGGAAAAATTTTGCATTTTCTTTGTTGGATTAAAGGATTTTCTAATCCTATAACTAGAGATTAGGAAATCAATCAATAGCCAAGATCATCTTCAATATTCTTTAAAAGAATTTTAAATACAGAAAACCAATATATCACAATGATATATCAGAAAACAAATTACACCTTTACATATCATCATGAAACAATTTCGTATTTTTTTAAATATCGTATAAAAATAGTATAGTATAAAAAAATTTTAGAACCTTTAAAAACAAATAACCACCATTCTATATAATGTTACTGAAAAAGTGACCGAAAAAGCAAATTTCATAAAATGAATAAAAAACAAATGTATGTTTACATAATCACATAAAAATGAAGTTATTAATGTGTGTAATCACTATGTTTTCAATGCACCTTTGTAATGAGATCCAAAGAAAGTTACTGATAAATACATGCAAGATATCTATTATAATTCTAAAATATTTTTTCTGTGTCAAAATATTGGATATATATGAAGTTAGGTACTACAAATAAAATATAATCTTAAAATTAGTATTTTAAGAGGTAGGCCTCCCATCATTCAATGGTTTAAAAAGGATGAGGTATTAAATATTTTAAATAGTAGAACAGTTTTTACATAATAATCAATTGTTAGTCTAGTTCAAAAGTTAATTACAGTCTTTAATTGATATTAAGAAAATATGTTATTAGCAGAAATCAGATAATTTTAAGTGTATTTACCCAGTGTTATAATTTAATTAAAAAATTATAGAGAAGACTTCAATAAGTAAATAGGTAGAAAAATAATTAATTCTAGATCTACCTGCTCACAAGATAGTTACACATGCACTACTTTCACAAACAGATGTAGTCAATTTTGCTTTAAATAAATATGCATCCAAATATCTAATCTCTGATTATTATTATTCCCTAAAATGTTATCAATCATGCATTTACAGTAATACAGGTATTTGCTTAAAGTCTAGCTTTGAAACAATACAACAGGTGGTGCAAAAATAGTCATAATCTCAAACTACAAAGTCTGCAAGACAGATAGTAAACTATGACTAATTTTAATATGCAGTAACAATTTTTTTTCTTGCTTTATTATTATTACCATATTTATTATTTTCATAACCATTGATTTTTGGATAGGTTGTGCTGTGGAATTGACAGCAAATTAGATATACATTTATCTCTTTAAAGCTTTTACAAATATAACCAATCACCCTGTATAACAGTTGCATGTATAATTGGTCCCATATATTATTTGACTAGTACATGCATTCATCAAATGAAACAAATAAAAGCAAATAACTTTTTTGAGAAGGAAAGAGAAAAGTCTTCTATAAGACCAGAAGGTAAAGCCAGTGAAATTACCTAAACAATTGCTTAAAATTTCTGTAAAGCCAATTTACTTGCACAATAAGAATTGTTTAATTTAAGCAGATCAGTAAGTGCTAACTTACATAAGAAGTTTCCATTTGTGTAATAATGATAAATTTTATTTACAAACTACATTACATAATCAATAATGATGCAAAACATGCAGGGTTTCAAGTTTTTCAAAATAATTATAGAAAATGTTATTGAATAAATGAAAATAATAAAAAACATAATTTAAATACAGTCTGTAATATTAGTTTCTTTAAGAATCTGAACATTAGCATTTATAAAGTTATTATGTAGATATTGATTGTAAACAATATTATCAATTTATACACAGTCAAAGTATTTTGTTGGTCATCAATAATAGTGAAATACAAAGTAAAATATTAAATTTGTTTACATAACAAACTTATTTTAAAAATTTGATAACATTTTAGTTGCAACTTTAACTTTTAGGTTTAAGTATAGCAACATATTACTCGAGTGCATTAATAGACAAAAATAATTAGTTATTATGATTACTCGTTTTAAAAATACAAGAAAACATTTAAAACTACGCATGAATGTGCTCACAGAACTTGTTATCGTAATTGCTATCAATTTGTTAGTAATGAATAATGTCGTAACCTAAAGCCAATCGACGAATTTTAAATAAAAGGGAGTTTGGATAAAAAATAAAAATAGTGGGGATATATATTAGTATGGCACTCGTTACTACCGGACTTGTAACCGACCGGTACGAGATCCTTCCTACGGAGAAAACACTTGCAACGTCATAAAGATCCATATTTACCTTGGTTCCCTTGTCCTTTCATCCGCTAAACGCCCAACAGATATGAAACAAGAAAGAAAATAACAATATTACACGTCTAAATTCATATAAATATGCGTAAACAATGTAAAAGTATATGAAAAAGGGAAATACCTGATCTGACACGCCTGCTGACATTGGCCGCGATTTTAAGAATATTGTTCACTTATCAGAGTTTATATTAACGATAATAATAGTAATAAATCACATCAGTTACACTTCACTGTGTCCAGATTGTCCACGACTCACAATATTTAAAAAGTCAGTAATTAAGGAACGTCTTATTAAATACGAAGTAACATGGACGTAGCAATGGCGATCATAATGTTACCAGTAAATTTTTAGTATAATAAAAAAGTTGCCCACGTCATTATGTATTATTAAAGTATGCTTATTTCTATACATACGCATGTCATTTTAGTAAAAGGTAACTTTCTTTTAATAGGTAAATAACTTTATTTATATTCAATAAACTTGTTATTAATGTTTCGTAAGTTGTTCTCACGCGCCTAAGCTACATGCAGCACAAGAATTTAGGAAGGGTTAATACGTATTAGTTATGCATACTTCTTATGTGATTTTAAATACATTTAATGCCTTAGAATTGCAACGTTTTCTCCTGATTTAGGTACGTCTTGACGCGACAGAGGTATATTAAATTATGTTTATTTCGAGAAACGTATGTGAGCAATTCGTATCGAAAATTTGGCGCGACGTTGTCGGTTCAATGTTTGAATCTTTAACTTGCAGTCGTTTCGATCATACAGTCACTCACATTATCATATCGTCACTGCTTGTCTGAATATTGTTATAAATACTTCGGCATAAGCTTCAAAACATATGTAGGAGCCCTGCGAAAGCAAGCATAATACTATTTGTAACATAAATTTACCATTCTTACCTAACGTCCACTACAAGGCATAGGCTTCCATCAAAGATAAATATGGCGGGATATACCCCTGAACGCGATGCTTAACAGGCGGCTTGGCGATCGCCGTGTGATATTATGGTACGCAGAGGACCAATGCTGTCCATCCTCTAGAAACTTGTTTGTGACAATCCTTTATAATTAATGATTTGCAACGCTCTCTTCTGGGTCCTGCCTTGAAGTCACAAAGATATTTTGAATTATATTTATTTAGAATAAAGTGCAAGAGCAATACGTACCGAAAAATTTAGTAGATCCAACTTTCGAATCTTCGACTTTCAACCGCTTCGTTGTGATGGCGCGGTGGCTTGCTATTGCGATGCATCATTTTTGTCTAAACAGGGTCATATCTAAGATATAGTGTGTGGGACTACTGAAATTGCTGTCTAATTGTGGTTGGCAGAGGAATAAAACACTCGAGTATTTGTTTTTTAGTACGTTTTCTCAAACACTAACGCATTCAGATGCAAACATACAAAAGTGAGTCTTAGGGATATATAATCCTACCTGGAGCAATATAAACTATGCACGAGCGTTAGTTTTTGTCGATAGTGTCCTTCTTACCATATTATTTATTCTCTAACTTATATCAAACTTTCATCTTATCAACGAAAGAAAGTTTAGTTTATTTTATGCCGGATATGAAAACTTTATAGGTGAACGACGTGCAGACTGCCATAGCTGGTTTGGTATGTCTTTCTTGCTGTAGGTCATCTAGACAGGTACTGGCAGCACATTGTCTCTACTGCTGAATAACTGTGCTCTGATTTGAAAGAGCCAAAACTATACCATATGACTGATATGCACACCTTGGTACATAATCATAAAAAATCGAGCAGTGCTACACTGATATGAGCAGTCCCTTTTATTCACCATTATATAGCTACTGCTTATTGTTATAAATACTTCAGCATAAATTACTATGTAGAAACTCTGTGAAAATCAGCACTTTTAGACAATGATCATCTTCATTATTTTAGTATACGAAAAACCTTACATCTATAATATGATTTTACCTCTCGCATCTCACGCCAACTGCAAGGCATAGGCCTACCCCAAAAATATCTATGGTGGAATATACCAAAATTGCCACGCTTGACAGGCAGGTCCGCAATCGCAGTGTGGTATAATCCATCCTCTGGAAACAATTCTCTACTGCTGGGCTAGCACTGCTCTGCTTCATTTTTTTCTACTACATTAAAAATTATCAGCATTATAAATATTTGGTTATAATACAAAATAAAAGTGATAATTTGTAACAAACTGCTCAATATAATTTCTTTATTTATGTTCACTGCTTTGATTCAACAAAATATGAAATTGATAACATTAATTTATTTTTATTATTACACTTATTACATTAGGGACTCAAGTTTTTCTTTCATAAAAGTAATTTACTTTTCAAAATTTACAGATATACATGGTATTTATGTAAAAAAATTATTTTTTTGTAAAAAATGCAGATATAGTTTTTGTTCCACTAGCAGCCTTTTGTCTGGCTTTTTCTTTTGCAGTCATGGGTTTCTTCTTTGCTTCAGAGAAATTATTAGAAATATTATTAACTTCAATTGGATCATCACTGGTACTTTCACTTTTAACTTTTTTAATTGAATTATTTAGTTCTACTTCAGACTTTCTCTTTTTTCCAATACACTCAATTATTTCTGGTTTGAAATTTAATTTTTTCTCTAGTTTAACAATCAAATCATCTTGAAGGTACTCAGATACAATACCATGTGCATATTTGAGATAAAATTCTGAAAATAATATTTACCTTTGTAAATGGAGTTCAACTTTTGTATATACATGATTGTTAACAAAACAATTATTACTATATTTTGTTGTTAAGATGAACAATTACCTAAATCTACATGTAATGCTAGCTTATTATGGAAAGCAATTTTGTAAGACAAATAACAATCCCTCTTTATGCAAATGTTCAATAAGTTAATTATAAGTTCAATTGATAATGTTAAGTTAATATTCTTATTATAAACTCATTAAAGCCTCTCCAATAATTTTATAGAAAAAGAACTTAAGGTGAATATGCATCGGAACATAATATTTCTGGTTATTATAGAATATGTGAAAGAAAATAATAATAAAAAATACATTATAACTACAAATCAACTGTAACTTTTAAAGTAATAAACACTGTTATTTACATGTGTAAAAAAATTACTAACTTAGATATGCTATAATGAATTGTATAATACTGGATATTTCTTCTTTTGGTCATTATTTGTGTTATACAGCATGTAATAAAATTAAAAGTGACCAAACATACCATCATCAATATTGTCACTACTTAAGTTACTGGTGACAAATGTAGCAGAAACAGCACCAGGTGTAACATGTATATGTTTCTTCTTTAATACCTTGGCAACATTATGAACTCTTTCTTCAAGCCATTTCAATGTTTTTTCTTCATTATATTTATATGCTTTCATTTCCGCTGGACCCTAAAAATGTAACACAAGGTCCTATGTAATTATAATATGACAATAGTTTAATTGATTTGTGCATCATTACAAATTGGGGTAAATGTCTCCATATACTTATCATTAATATAATTTAAAATATGTAAATAAGTAAACAAATTAAGGAATATTATATAATGATATTATTCAACACATTTTATAATTGATTTACCTTTAAATCCCCAATATAATCCATATTATTAATGTATCCAATAATTTTGTCAAATCCTTTTTCTGATAATAAATCCTCTAATGGCATAGCTCTATCAACACATTGTTCTTTTAATCTAGGTAAAACTAAAACATATCAACGACACATTATTTGCTTATATCAAGTAATTTCATTATTAACCTAATTTCAGCAGTTAAGTTTTAATAAATAAAAAATAATGTTTTTTCCATCTTGTTTGTATCCTAGCTGTCTATGAGTTTGTAAAGAGAAGGCTTTTGAAATTATGTTTAACTGTTTTGTGTTCAATTGTATATTTTGTAATTCTTTTATTTAATAATATTTTAATCTTTTTGTGTTATATTGTTTCTGTGATGTTTTTGCTAGGCTTTTAAAGCTTCATCAGAAATGAGTTCACAGAACAGAAGGGTCTGTGAACTATGCTAAAATAGAACATTTAAGTTCCCGAACCTGCATTAGACACTCAGAGGTGAGGCAATCCTTTTGTATTGTTTAATCTATTATTGACAAAATTAAACAAAAGATGTTAGTAATAAAATCGACTCATGTAAACATAATCATGTAAAAAAATCCTTAGTGATTGTTTATAACATTTTTCTATAATTTTGGTATTATAATATTTACGATAAATTAGACTACTATTATTATTAGCTTATTGCTAATGGTAATGGATTGAGAACGGTGAACATATTTTTATGAACAAGTTTTTAAATACTTTAACCCAAGTATTTTAAAATATATGTATATTAAAATAATAAACAGTAAATGCACTGACAAAAAATTTTTACTTAACGATAAAACACATTTGAGGTATAAAGGTGTGTTACACAGGTTATAACTCAAGTTATAAAACAATGTAGTTGATAAAATAAAAAAGCAACAAACCTAAAAATAATGGATTGAA
Source organism: Battus philenor (assembly GCF_028537555.1). Classification (NCBI taxonomy): domain Eukaryota; kingdom Metazoa; phylum Arthropoda; class Insecta; order Lepidoptera; family Papilionidae; genus Battus; species Battus philenor. The sequence goes on from NW_027181715.1 coordinate 10,765,249, forward strand.
TGGGGTAGCCATCGACATACTCCCGTCAGACTTTACGTATTCTCCTATAAACCATGATCTGTATGGTTCACTGAACGTCACTACTTCATACATTTTGTTGTGCACATTGTCCAAGCAAAACTTGGAAGCATTTCCGTTAGCTGGGTGTGGAAGAGTAATAATGTTGAAATTACTATTTTCAAACAAAGTCTCTGTAAGAATAATATAGCTTTTATTATTTTTAACGTAAGGTCTAAGTTGTGCAAACTAATTTTTACCATTTATCAGCAAAGTCCACGAGTTTTCTATTCTTTTTTGCTTTATTTTATCACCATTCTCCGACAATAAGGATTTTTTTTGTGATCTAGTAGTCATATTAAGTATTAATATAAATTTAATATAGTTAAATTGAATTAAAGTTTTCCCGCTCAATGTATCATAATGCTTAAGCGATTATGACATATATACAAATATCCGTTTTGACTTATAATAAATTCCATTTAAAAATAACAAAGGACTATGAACATGCAGACATATTAAAATATAGAATGTGATTAATATAGAATGGTATCTGCAATAAACTGAATTTAAAAACATGTTATATTAAAATGGTTTAGAGGATTACGCGGGAAAATAATTTATTTGTTGTACTTTTTTCACATAAAATTTTTTAGCATAACCACGAAACAAACAATTTTTTAATTGAATACATCTTACACTTGCTTCACAAATTTACTTCAATAAGCTGAGAGCTATTTTTTTAAGTTTGATGAAACCAAAACATATTGAATTTTACTAATAATTGTCATATCTTGTTTGAATTTTATTGGTTCTTGATTAACTCGCACTTTACCTTGTTTGTTTTTTTTTTCTTTATTACCGTGTACTTCACCTTATTTGTTTTTAAATGGTATAAAAATGTTAAGCAGTAATTTTGAAAATAAAAGTTAAAATGACTAAAATATAATAAATTTCAATAACAAATTGTTATGGAAATACTAACCAACTGTCATCGTTGTCAATTGTTTGGATTTACTTTTGCCGCTTTAATTTTTTCTAAACTTATATATTAAGAAAATATAGTAGTGGTAAAACAAAATGCAAGCTTTTTTAAAAACTGGTAAACTATCTGCAAACGACAAGCCATCCACATCGGGAACAAAAACATTAAAAAAAAAGCCTCCGGCGCCATGGGTTGAAAAATAGTTTGTAATTTTTAAATTTACGTTTAAATATCTCGCACTTGTAAAAATATCAATTTAAATTTTACTTGATTATTACAGCCGACCGAAAACAATTGACGACATAGTTGATCAAGGTGAAGTTGTACAAGTTTTAAGGGAATGTTTAGCTGGAGGTGATTTACCGCATTTGTTATTCTACGGACCTCCTGGCACCGGTAAAACTAGTGCTATTTTAGCAGCGGCAAGACAACTTTTCGGAGATATAACACGGGATCGTGTACTAGAACTTAATGCCTCTGACGAAAGGGGCATACAAGTTATAAGAGATAAAGTGAAATCCTTTGCCCAGCTTACTGTCAGCAGCACACGACCAGAGTAATGTTTTTATGTTATTAATATTAACGAGGTTTATTTATGTTAATGAATGAAAGGATATAAAAACAATTTTAAAACAGTATAGAAAATTATTATTAATTTTACAATACAATTCTCAGGTTATTATAACCAACATAATGATTATAGTACATTTTACAGTGTAGTGGCATTTGTTGTAATTACAATGTACATTTGTAAAGTTTATAATATTAAGAAAAAGTAGAATTTACTTAATGTACATACTCTTAAGTTATATTAAAATTAACTATACAGACATCACATAAGCAGTTAAAACAAATATTCTGAGGAGATTGAAATAACAATTGTGTTGCAGTGGCAGACCATGCCCTCCGTACAAGCTAGTAATCCTGGATGAAGCCGACTCAATGACAACTGCTGCACAAGCAGCACTTCGTAGAACTATGGAGCGTGAGACAAGGACAACACGGTTTTGTCTGATTTGCAACTATGTGTCCAGAATTATACCTCCCATTACTAGTAGATGTTCCAAATTTAGATTCAAGCCTCTTGCTAAAGAGAATGTTATCAAAAGGTTACAATGATCTATTATTACTTTTACAACTATATTTATCTAAAAATGTGATATTGTCAAGATTAGCATTTTATTGTGTTAATTTTTCTTCTTTCTAGCTTATACATGTCCACAAAGCATAGGTCTCCTGCAAAGATTGCCACAGTGCATAGAATTGTGCTGCACCCATTCCGCAGCCTTGATTATGTTGTTGGTCCACCTAATGTTGGTGTATACCTATGTCGTGACAGACTAACAAAAAATTAATTAGTATAACATAATAATTGTTGTGGTAGATTTTGTTCTTCCTACAATGGACAATTTATAGAGGAACTATTTTGATGCTTATTTCTATCACTTATTAACAACCAGTCTTGAATACAATTTTTTTTTTGTACTGAGGTTCTATGCGAGATCTCCATATAGATTCCTTATAATATATTTAAAATTTTGTGTAGAAGGAAAATTTATCATTTTAAGGGAAAATGATCTTCTCTTTTTCAGACTACAAGAAGTGTGTAAGGCTGAAGGAGTGGATATTGGGGATGGTGAAGTATTGCAACAAGCAGTGTATACATGTGATGGTGATTTGCGTCGTGCACTTACTGCTTTGCAGTGTTGCCAACGTTTATTAGGAAAAGTCACTGCTGATGGATTGATAGAGGTTTGTTTAATTGTATACTTAATCCAAGGTTTAAATATTATTATAAGTATAATACATTAATGGATATTTATGCATATTTATGTTACATTAACATAACACTTGTGCCACCAATGGCTATTGTCACAAAAGATCAAAAGTGGCAGCTTTAAGCCAGTAGATGTGGTGCCTAGGGTAAGCCTTTGACTAGGTGGACCAATCACCTAATTAATGGGGCAGGGCTGGATGTGGGCAGAGCAAGAACAGCCATTATTGCTATTTTTTGAGTAAGGCCCATGCCTGGCAGTGCCTGAGGTTGATATAATGAGGATGAATGCTAACATATATGTTATCATATTAAATAAATACTTTATTCGTTTAATCATTGAGGTTGTGACATTATGAATGCTACAGCATAATGTCTCACCTAAAAACTAAAAATAATGTAATAAATTTAAAATCTTGCTCTGAAAATTTTTGATAATGATTATAAAGTAAGGAAAATAAACAGAATATTAATAGGGCCCTGCCCTAAACCAGATAGTGCTGTATGAGATGAAAAAAAAAAACCTCACCTAAAATGTATTCTGCTTCACTTTTGTGCATTATGTACAAAGAACAATAATATTGATATGTACACTTTTCTAATCTTTTTTTATTATTAACTGTTATTTTAAAAAACTCCTACATATGACACTGGAACATTATTAAAAAAAATTATCATGTTTGATGATTGTTATTTATTTAATGCCATGTATATATATATTAAGCATATATGCTAAGATATTGTACTAAAAGTATTGTAATAAAGTTATTTAATATTAACTTAAACATAGAAGTTTATTTCAATTAATACAATTGAAGAGTTTTATAATATATTAAGAAAATACTCTATTTTAATGTTAATTCAGAAATGAAGAAACAAAAATTTAATACAAAATTTTTATTTTTATGTCTACAGGTGACAGGCTTAGTGCCAGACAATCTGGTCAATCAATATTTAGGCATCAAAAATTACAATGAATTAGAACAGTTTGTCGGAAAGTAAGTATTATTAGTTTTATATCTTACATTTAGCCTATAAGTTAAGGGGCACACCTAGTGTGACAGCCAGAAAAAAAAGGCGAGTTTTGGGAATTAAAAAAAAAAAAAACTAGTGGATCAATCGTTTCAAAATTTTGAGGATATATTTATACATGTTTTGAGAATACACAGTATAATTTTTGGAATAATATATTAAATATTTTTGAAATAACACGCGATCTCCGGCGGCGCCAAAAAAAAAAGGTCCTCCACTGCTTTTTGATTGCAGCCTTCTCCGTTGATAAAACCTAAAAAAAAAATTCTCGTTAAACAAAAACATATTGTCTGTACGATGACCCTCGGACGAATCAAAAAATCAAAAATTGACAAAATGGCGGCATGTTGAAAAAAAAAGTTAAATTTTACCCAAAAATTTGGTGGTTTTTGGCCTACCAAAATCCGATTTTTGATTAGAACAAAAAACTGGAGGGTCATCGTATGGAGAACTATATAAAAAAGATGTGAAAAAAATTTGATAGCGATCGGATCATTTGTCTCCGAGTAATCACTCCGGCAAATTCGAAAAATGCTGTTTCGAGAAAAACGCGTTTTAAGATAAAATGATCGTTTTAACTGTTATAAATGGATTAAAGTCATACTTACAGCTAATCTGCTATTCCAGGCCCATATATTTCACCTTCCTCTTCCTCAAAAAGGGCTTGTTGAGCTGAAGAAGCTGTCCACAAATTTTTAAAACATCCATCAAAAGTTTGATGGTAAAATTTGCTTGCTAGATTCATTAGTCCGCAAAAAAGATTGATCCCATTTATTCCGACGTCCAAAAGACGCATCACAGCAACAAGACGTCTATTTATTTCAAATGCATTATCGACCTTTGGTCCAGAATTAATGTACGAATTACCACATTCACAAATGATAGCTATTTTAAACCCCAGGCCTCTTGGACTTGCTTGATTAAAAGTAATTTCCTTGTGACAAGTTTTGCACATCACTAAATTGCTGATACCTGGAGGCTCACAATAGAAACCTGAATCCTATTTGCAAAGGTTGGAAAAGACGGTAGACTCCGAACAGTAGCTCAGATATGTCCCGTAGCCAATGCAACTACCTAACTGCCGAGCGGCTACTCTTTTAAACGGCTGTAACTCAAAAGCTATTTAAGATATCGATTAAAAATTTTAGTATGTTATTTTTAAAGGTATAACCTATCGAAATATGAAAATAAAAAAAATCGATTTTTTGAAAATTTCACACTAGGTGTGCCCCTTAAGTAAGTAAATTTGCAAGACAGATCTTTGTACTGATTTATAGGATAGACATATGATGATTCATATTATCACCGACTTTGAATCAGTCATAAAACATTGATTATTAACCTAGACCATCAGTAAGACTATGGTTCTTCTAGACTAACATTCAAAAAGATTAATTTACATTTGTCTAGACTACTACACAAGTTATTTTAAGTGATATTACAACAGTAACAGTTTCTTCACTTATATTTCACAGATTCCTAATGGATGCTTATTCGGCGTCGCAGCTTTTAGAACAATTAAGTGCAACAGTTGTTAATGCTGGCCATTTGACCAACAAACAGAAGTGTTTGATCAGTGAGAAAGTAGCAATTTGTTCCAGCCGGCTGCTTGATGGTGGTGCAGAGTTCATGCAACTCACTGATCTTGGGTGTACAATCATTATGGCGAATAACAATCCATGAAATCTGTTCAATACTTCCTTCATATGTGTAATACTTTCAAATAGGGGAGAGTTCCTGTGGTCTTTGTGACAGGGCATTTTTGTAATTCTGATATGTAAAATACAAGGTATGCTTTTCATATGTGGTTTTTAATTAATAACAAAATCTTTTTCCTTACTTGATTTCTTTCAGGTTGTTAACATTTTGGATATTAAACTTGAGGCAAAATTAATGTTTATCCAAATCCGAAATTTGAGAATAATTATAGTCATAATTCTGCAATATTTTTAATTACAACTATTTTTATAATTTTATGGCCAAATTTAGTTTTTTTCCAATAACATAAATATAAAGTCAAAATAGTTTTGGTATAAGTTTTTACAAAAATGATTATTTCAAAACACCTTCATTAGTAGATGAAACACTATTAGTAATAAGGATTTAAATTTTTCCAAAACTGGAATGCCTTGGTTACATTTAATTTTCATTGACCTGTTTATTCACTCCACAAAATTATATTTAATTTGTTATTACATAGGACATGGTAATATATTGAGAACCTTTTTTGGTTAAGGAGACCCCTTTAGTTAGGTTTTTATTGTCTCGCCTGTAAAAACAACTTACAAATTAATAAAGCTGTTGCAGTTTGCTAGTATATACAGATCTGAATGTGTAATCCATTCGTCAAACCCTTTTACAGCTTTTACACGTTTTTCTATCGATTGACTCTGTATAAAACTATAAAGTGACCACTGAAATATGTTACTTTTTTTTTCTCTTGAAATGTGCAGACCATTAACTTCTGATAGTACCTACCGGTATAGATAGTAATCTACAATAATTTTGTTATGTAGTAATTCAAATTTTCAAAACGACTTTTTGAACTGTATTAATTTTGAAATTTATTATTTCAGAAACCACAGATTTTTTAGTTGGGTGTAGCATATTACAGTTGATAGCAAATGAGCTTTAAATATACCCCATTAAAGCTTTTCCATTTATAACCAGTCACGATGTTTATTTTGATTTTAATTACCTTGTATATGCCTTCGATCAGTACGTATTTATGACCTATTAACGATGCTTTGACTATTCAGAAAATAAAACCAATATTCTGTATTGAGTCAATCACTTGTTAAATATTTGTTTGGGTCACCTAAATGATATATATATGTAGGTATGTACGAAGTTGCAATTTATTAATGTGTTTTACTAAGGTAGTTAAGCGAAGCAGGTGCGCGTACATCTTGGCCTCGACAGCGTCCTGGTAGTGCCCTGCCTATGGTTTACGCGCGTTCATTTCACTTCCGCTGTCGGTTGAACGGACGAGGGAGCGAGTAGGAAAGAAAGAAAATAACGTTCTTTATAGAAAAGATTATATCGGTGCTCGGCGGTGCGCCCCACCGCGTCACGGTTTGCGCGCGCTGCTTCTCTATTGGTCGGCGTCCCCCCTCCCTGGGCGCGTACGCAGCGTCTAGAATCACAGATTTCAAATCTCGACCGTTTATTTCGTGTCGAACTTGCGGACGGCGCTCACGTCGGAAGCGCGTCGGCGTTTAATTCATAACTTTTTTTTTAAACACGGCAACGTGCTCGTTAACGTTCAGTTGGGTGCAACGTGACATCGCTTATAGTGCGTGCAGTGCAGGATTCGACGGAGGCTACGATCGGCGACAAAGTCAATTTCTTTCGATGAGTGGAGGTTTAGTGCATGTTTTTAAGCATCATGACTAGATCCACACTCATCCATGGAAGTTGCGATTGTCTTCGCGTGACGGCGTGCAAGGCGGGCCTCAGCACCTCCGCGGCGATAATGATACCTTCGCGCGGCGGGTACACGATAACCTCGGCGTCTACCTGCCCGCCGCCCGAAATATGTCGTTTATATACACTCGTCGCCGCTTACCTAATGCTTATTCACCGTGAGTTTTTTGTCGTTGTTAATGATTCCTTTCATTGTAGACCATCTAAAGTTTTTTAGTTTAACAATGTCAATTTAATTTTTAACAATTTAGTGGGTATGAATAAAAAAATATTTTGTTTAACTAATCGTTAATAATTTAAAACATGAGAAGCAAAGGAAAGGCCGAGGTGAATAGCGGCGCAAGCGCATCTGCTCTTTCTGAGAAAGGCCATTGTGGCGATCCCGGAGTGGTCAGTGCGGTGACGTCACGGGCTGGGGCCGACAACCTGACGCCGGCAACCTTCACAGACTCAATGTAGATCTGCCAATCATAATCCTATCATTAATGTTTTCTTACAACCAAAAGCCTGTTTTTTATGCAATATAAATCAGAGTTTAATTTAATTAATGCAGAAATATACTGAGTTATTCTTCATAACATTGAAAGTCTAATAATTAAAATTCATTTTAAATCTAAAGTTTGTTTACACCGATTTCACATCATACGATAATTTTATTATATACATACTTTTTATACCAAATAACTTTATTTATTGATTTTAAGTCTGTTTTTAAGAAATTGTCAATTTTTATGCTTAAATTTTCGAACCTTTTAAATATTAAAATATTTATTAAAAATACCCACCTAATTTTATTGTAAGAAAGCGCAACATTAAAATTATCCATTTATACGTAATACGAGGAAGTATGTTAAAATATACAATGTACAGGAAAAGACAGTATCCAAATATCTGCTCAATGGAAAAATCACAAATAACATTTAAGCGGTAAAACCTCGTTTCGAATGAATAGCATGTGTTTTATTAAGGTCGCAAGCAAATATTTCTGTGTAATATACATGAAATTTTAAATTAGCTGGCTTTAATAACAAAATTAATAATTTTCAAGACATAATTTTAATGGCGCAATACATTTATTACGATAAACGGAATTTGGTAATGAATTCCAATGAATTTATTTATTTGTGTAGTTTAATTAAGTTAGTTTTAGTTTTAATTATAATCGTGCTGGGTGGGTGGAGCCTGTTTAATTTTGGCAAAATATAACGATGTTTAGGAATATGGCGAAACCTGTCGATTTTCACGTGACGAATACAAGATTTATAAAAGGAATAGAAAAGTTGATTTGCCACACACACAAAAGAGTAACTATAGAGTTTCTTGTCAGGTTTTTCTCGATAGAATCGACATTCCGAACCTGGCGGTAGTGATAGAAAAAATTGGGACAAATGTTAATTATTTTGTTACATATTAATGTTTTGACTTTTCAAATGTAATTCTGCACGTGTGCATCCTAGGTTATTTTAACTATTGCAGGTAATATGCTGCAGACCGATTATCGTTTCTCTGGGTACCTTAGTTTTTTTTTGGGTTAACTATGGTCACCCTTTTTTAAATTTACATGTTATGTAATGTTACACGTAATGATATCATTACAATAGTAAATTGAATTACGCAGTCTTCCATTTGTTACCTGACCACTTCTTATTTAAAAGATAGTTCGTTCTTCGAAGCAATTTCAGTAATTGTTCTAAAAGAATTTCGTGCCGTCGCGTCCCATAATGTGGGTTGTCCGTGCGGCTTTTACACCGAGCCGCGTTGTTTAATTGTGTTCCGGGTAGTGGTTTCAGTGGAGCAGGTATCTACCCCACCAGGTAGAAAGAATAAAAGCGCGGGTCTTGTTTAAAAAAAATCGTGAAGCTAGGCATCGTTTCGTCCATTGTTCGCTCGGCATTGTTCGCCCGGGAATTGGGCGTTAAATTTTTACTGTATTATTAAATTCACTATACAATTTGTATTATTACTTGTAAAAGAAATAGGATGGTGATTTATTGTAGAAATAGGATGTTGTATCGAGACGTATTACGTAGTTTTAAACTAATGTACTTTTTGTTTATTAACAAACGTCTACTTTCCGAAGTATTTTATGTACAAAACAGAGTTTTACCTGTAAGGGTCAACGAAAAAACGCCACGCTTTTATTCCTGACCTTCGTAAATCGTTACAATGTCCTTAAGAAAATTATTTTACATTTATAAAAATGCAGCTTTAAGTTTTATAGTTCTTAAAAATGAAAAACAAGGTACAAAGAATAAAAACATATATTTGTTAAAAATATTACTATTTGCTTTATCGTTAACTGTTATAGTAATTGTCTAGTGGAAAAGGAAACTAAGGATATTGAAAATATTTTACAAGGTAGATCTAAGATTAAATATCGACACAGTTTCAATTTAATTTCTCTAAGAGAGCGTCTGTGTAATACCAAGTAAGAGCAGGAAGCTTTGAGAATATGAAGGTTTCGACGTTTTCAAATAAATTAAAATATGAATCGATTACCTAAATTTGCGCCCTAAGCCAAATTTTATCAATCGGGTAGTATTTTCTGGAACGTTCTACCTTCTAAATTCAAATGTTTATTTATGGACAGTCGAAGTGCTGCGAATATGTCATTTGAAATGGAAACCTAAGCAATATAATCACGATATCTCAATGTTTTTATTGTTCTCATTTTTTTAGCTTTTTTATTTATCATCCACACGTACTTATGTAATGGAGAATGTTAATAGCTTATAATGAAAATGTAGTGTAAAAATACATAAATTATTTTTTAATTGTTAAAGATTATTGTTGCGCAATAACCATTGCTTAGTACCTAAAATTCTTAATTAATGAATTATTGACCAGTTACGATTAGTAAAACAAAAAAAAGATTCAATATTTAAAATATATAGTTTACATTTGTCTTAATTTCACTTGCTGTATTAGCTAATAACCTTTCTTAAACGTGCTAATTTTACATATATTTGGAACATATTAATATTTAACTTATTATTTTAGACCGGCTTAGATTTAAAAAAATTAGGGCGTGTGTAGCATCGCCTTTAATTGTTAACAAGTCCCTATACTTGATTTGCAGCTACCAGATTTTTCCTAGAATAACTATTTTAAACCAAACTAGATCATAAAATTTCTTCGATTCTCGATTATATAACTTCATTTTAGATTGTCAATTTAATTTAAAGAGTGTAATTGAGTTTGTAATGAATAATAGATATTTAGAAGTGGAGCTATCGTCGGAAAAAGGTAATTTACATTTATGCAGTTTAAACACCGGTAATTTTTTTTCTAAAAGTTTTTATAGTATTAAACTATTTAGGAATACAGGCTAATGGATGACTAAATAGCTAATAGTAATAAAATAATAAATATAAAGAAGAACCAATTAACAAGTTATAATGAGATGTGGAGGACGTTCGCTTCTTTTTTATGCGTGAGCAATTTAATCTGTAAGAATGGCATATGATTCTTATTTTAAATTTTTAAACTGGGTTGTAAGAGCGTTGATAAAACGATGTTGAATAGGTAACTCTATAGCTGTAGCACAAAAATGAGACTAAGATTGACTAGACATTAATCTTGTTCGCGTTTAGACTTTTTTAAATGAAAAAGGGAAGCCTCTGTATGTTTTTAGTTTAGTTTTAAGAAAATCTTTAATTTTTGTTACAGGTTATTTTATTTTCCATTGTCATCTTGTGGCATTATGTGCGCATGCGCACGCCGACATTTTTTTTAGCCTAAACACGATGCTTCCGCGATGGGGAGGGCCGTGCGAACGGTAAGGGTCGAGGGAACCCGCATAACGTAAGTTTCTTTTGTTTCACGCCTTATGCTCACACATGCTTGTTACATCGCTAAAAGGTTTCACGGCTTGCAAGGTACGTATTTTGATTAGAAATATATGAATTGAATGTGGGAACGTAGTGAAAGAACTGCTGCTAATGATTTTTTCTTGTTTATATTAAATAAGTTTTGAAGCAAATAACACATTATTTAGATGCTTTTGGTCACATATAACTAATCCCGATGAAAAACAAAGTCAAAATTAAAACTAAGGATTTCTAAATAACTATAAAAAAGAAAAAAAAGGCTATAAAATATTCTTAGGATTAAAATGGTAAGTGGTGTAATAATATCTCCAAAATTTATTTATTCATTGCAGGTATTCCAAGGAGTTTTGTTCTCTTTTATGACGAAAAATAAAACATATTTTTAAATAATATAGTGTTATTTCTATAAATTTCTGTGACTGATTGAAGCCTCGATCGTTATTTCACCGGCGGTATTTACTGTCTATCACTGTAATGGCGGCAGTATCTCGCACGGACCGCAGCCACAACTTGCAACGGAGTCAATTACCCTCATTCTACACTCTCCTTACATTGTTCAATATGTTATTGACAGTGTAACGACCAAAAGCGGAGAAAAACCGGACTTTATTTTATTAAACCTCGAAACATGAAACTTAAAGTACTTAATGAAATGTTTCCATGTCTTGCGTATTATTGGAGATGGACAACATTTACGTTACCGGTGATAATTACAAATAAAAAAAGTCGTTGTAACAGATTTTATCCATGTGTAATTTGCATTTATTAATAATATAACCTCAGCGATTCTTGCTGTGAATTCTAACTGATCTCTTAATGGTGTTTTAAATTGAGCACCGTATACTCGTATTAATAAACGCGCGTTTCGGGTAAGTTTAAAGTGTTGCCATTAAAAAATCTAGCGAAGAAAAAAAATCACAGTTATCAACGAACTAACATTATTATTCATATTTTGTTTAAATATTTATTGTTGTTATTATTATATTATTAATATTCTATAGTAATTCTGTTTCTTGTAATGAATTTGATTGTGGAAAAAAGTTCTTCGCATTTAATATGAAAATTTGAGACATATTTTTTTAAGTTTATTTATTTAACTAATGTATGTGACTGACATTTTTTTATTTCACCATGTTATAGGTAGTGATATGATCATTTTGTTTCACTTTTTTTTTAAAATAAATACATAAATACTAACCAAGTACAAATAGTACAGTAACAAAGATATTTCATTATAAGTTTATACGTGCTATTTAAGACTTTTTCCACGACCTAATTTTTTCATGTATTATGGTTTACTGATAAACAATATACAAGATTTATTGGTATTGTTAAAGCTAAGGTGGTATGTGGAAATTTGTTGGAGCTTTTTAATGTAAAAATATGTGAATTAAACCCCGTTTGCTTAATATTATATTGTATTTGGCGGACAGAATGAAATCAGAAAATGCACAGATGATATAATAATAAAGACGTGATGATGCGAATACTTTAGTGGTAAAATGTGACGATTAGATATAGTCACATTTTATTTCAATATCATTTTATTTCAAGGAAATTACTAATTGTTTAATTAATAAAAAAACGATCTTTGTACTTAAATTTTCCTTATTAACATAATTAACCCAGAGATTGACAGCGAATCAGATAACGACTATTTATTTAACTATATTAAAAACAACTATATTTTTACTTGAACACCTTTATAAAAAGCAGCCACGTGTAAACGAATCTTTAGAATTTTTACATGTGTTAAAATTCTGTAGTCTATTTCTTTAATTTGCTCAAAAAGTGCAACTGGATAGGCGCTACATTAAGGCCCGTTGTATACACGTTTTTTTCCATATGTGTGTACGGTTATCAATGTTATGATGATCGTGCCTGGATGACTATGGGAGCTTGTTGACATAAATGACGGCAAAACTACTCCGAGGTAGCTTTGCCCTGCTATGTATAATCATGATGCTTTTTTTAACCGTACTGCTAACATGCCAGTTCAGAAAACTTGCCGTGGACAACAGCCTTAACACTGTCCGGCAGATAAAGTATTTACATTGTGTTTTTAAACATATCTGTTATGATTTCACAGCCAAAGCTTCTAAAGGCAATAATTTTTTTCCGCCTAAATGTACACTATTGCCTTACTAGCATTTACTGATCAAGCGGGCTTAAACGAACACAGCACGGAAGGCGCTAAACCCTAATCCTGAATATCCGTTATTTAACTCTAGGACTCCTTCGGGAACCCAGACTCAACTGTTGCATCACATGCAATAATTCCGGAATGGGAGGTAGCTGATCTCTTTCGTTAAGAACTCCATGGAGTAAGTAACCTGGCGCAAGAAAAAGCAATACGCCTCTTATACCTACACATTAAAATTAATTATTGTTTACTATCTATCTCTGCAGACTTTGTATTGTCAGAAGTTATTAACATGACGCATTTCACTGAAAAATTATAATTTCAGAGCCTCCACTTAATACAGGGTGATCGGAAAGGGGTTTGTAAAGACTTTTGCTCATGAATAAGCTACACATTCAACCCTTTAAACCTATTACACCTATAACCATTTATTCTTTACTTTGGATAAAAAATATTAACAAATAAATAAATTACAAGAAACTGAGCAGTCGTGCTGGTGGTTTAAGACGGTAATCTTTGAAGGATCTTCCGCTATGAAATAGATTTATTTACGTCGCTGCAATATTTTTCTTGCGGCGTAACTTTACCATATATCATAACAATTTTATTTCAAGGATATATTGATGTAGACTTAGTTTGTTTAAAACAAATGAATGAGAAAATAAATAAATTTGGTGTAATATAGTCCTAAATTCAACTGTCGAATAAAATGTATATTTTTAATAAGTGTAAAAGAATATATTATTGTTAATTCAAATTTCATTTTTTTAAATTTTTGATTTTAATAAATTAATTCTATAAAATTAACTATTCCAATGTCTTTTGTTTTAATCTTCGTGTACAAGGAATATGTAAAAAATATATAAAACGACTGGTCAACTACAGAAAAAGTACACTGTAAGATATAAATACGCAAACTGTGAACTCTTCTAATGTATTTCAGTTTTTTTTTTTAATCAGAAAAAACACATTCCCTTTGGCCAAATTATGTCGTGAATTTATATGTAGTATTGTGAGTAATTAAAGTTAATTTATTAGTTACGTATATTATTGTTATTTCTATTTTTTGGCCAAATCTGTATAGTTTGATATAAATACAATTTTTACATTCGTTTTAATAATAATCAGATGTGCAGGGCAGGACAAATATCAGCAAAATACAATTAATTTTCAATTTTATAAGACATTGGAAATAATGAACTTCACTAAATACGGCTACTACGTAATTTTTATGGAATTTAAGTTTGGCTGTTTGTTTTCTATAAATTTCAACATGTACTTAGTTAAATGTGAGGGTTTTTAGTAGTATATTTTAAGGAGTAAGGTTTCTAATATTATGATTCAATGTATTAATGTTTAATAAATATTTCATTGATAAAAATTTGTAGCAACCGTAAACAGTACATTGTTTTTTATAAATAACAAAATTTACAAGACGAGCAAAACAAAAACTCTTTTCTGCATTAAGCAATCAAGGGTGTCATATCTTGAGACGGCCTATGACAGGGTTTATCGAAACGTAGTAAGCAGTTTGGCGGGAAAAAAGCGATTGTAATACTCATTGGATGCATTTTTTTCATTGACAATGGTTAATTACGGTAACATAAAAGTGAAAAATGGAGTCAAAGATTTGTAGTCATAATAATTGAAAAAACTTTAGATGGAGCAAAAAACTCGTTTACATCTTGAAGGGCGATAATTAAACAATCGTGACATAGATTTTTTACATTAATTTAAAATTAAAGGTTTGCCAATAATTGTTCTATCACCTGATACGGCTTCACGTTATGGTGCCCCTAAACCATTACATACATTAAACATTATACGCCTTAAATATACTCGTGTAGTCAGTTTCCATCCATTTTTTTGGTTTTTTCTCGAGCCTTACCTCGCCGTGTTTTCCTAATACTCAGTATGATAGTTTCCGTAGCACTTTAGTGAACGTACAAATATTTAGCTGGTTAGTAAAGAAGCTTTTTTGAAATAGAAATGCCGTAAGTAAAGATAACTATTACCGAACAATGATAGGTTGACACGATAATGTTATCACTCCTATCTTGGCATAGGATAGTTGTCGCCTGCCAGTCTTTCATATATTCTCCTAACGTGCACTGCCACTGTGGTTCGACGAGTGGTGAACTTTCAAGCAAGTAGGCAAATCTCCAAGGGCGCCTTTGGATTTGTCAGATACCATGTCAAGATGAAATTTTATGTCTTTGCAGACAGTCTGCAAAAATAAAATAGCGAAACGACTGACAGCACTCTAGGGAACAAAGCAGTAGCGGGTTTGATTGTCGCCAATTAGTTGTAATGGCGGCCTTCGCTCGGGCTCTGCGGTAATTTGTCCGCGAGCAGCGAACAATGTTCGCGTTCGCTCCCCTCTTACGTTTGAACAAGATTTATGTGTGAAACGTTCGAGGTCGACATCTCCGCTCTCCGCTCCGTACCGTCCCCGCTGATCGGTTCGGTTCATTAAGTTTTTGCAGCATCGAGCGATACCACATCGAAGGAAAGAAGTGCGTTTCCGAAATGTATATTTAATGGCTTACAAATTGCGTATTTTTCGCGAGATAGATATGTGTGATGAGTTCTGTTGAGAGCTCATTTGCATATATTTAACCATTTTATACCTTTTGTGTTCATTTATTGCAGAAAATTATCAGCTAATTGCATAAACATCTGCATCTTTAGCGAGGTTTTATTATACAGGAATGTAATAAAAACAGAAGTGCTGTTGAACTGCTCAAATTATTTTCAATTCCGGTCTACGCTTTTTTTTGCTAACCACGATTTTTCCTGTGTCCAACGCTTCTTCTTTCTTTAACCATTCCCATGTCATGATAATTACATTTACTATTTTCATTCTTTTTATTTAAATATAAAAATCTAATCAGTCCACATAAACAAATTTAAAGAACAAGTGTAAGAAGAAGATGCTATTATTGCCCTGAAACTTATATAAAAAAGTGATAGAAGCCTTTTTTTCTTCATAACTTGATTATGACCTGACGAAGAAAAATCAGGTTATAGAAGATATATCTATTTTTTTTAATGGATGATAAGTTACAAAAAAGTTTTATAAAATATTTTAATTTATGAACATTTGACCGTACTTTTTACGTGTTTTCTGTAATAATAAAAACGTAGTGTACTATTATGAAATTGTAAATTAACAAATTGCTTTCGTAAATTTAATTGCTTGTGCTGTGTGTATCCATTGCGAGATATTATTAGTTATATTATCTAGTAAGATTGCGAAGATTTAATATTGGTGCGAAAATACTAAATCAAACTTCGTCTTAAATCTCCACAGGAGTTGCAATATCTTTGTTAATTGGTACCCACACTGGTATAAATATTTCTTATCAATGACAACTTCAGCAACGCTATTAGAATGTCTATTTCTATTTTATATTGGACGCATTTATGTACATTATATCAAGGTCTAGTAGATAACTTAGAGTACCTGGGATAAACAGTCAACGTAGTCCCGCTTAGAGAAAAAGAGCAAGCTTCGAAGCCAACTCGGCTGGGCATATCCCTCTGTGCCCCAAGGTGCCCGAAGTTTAAAAAGGTTTACGACTAATTTTTGTTCTCAGGGATGAATTACAGCAGTGGAACGTGGTTCCTCACTTCGGGCCGCATTCGCAAACTTACAGACTCTCAACGGGGCTTGAAGTGGGTTATGCTCGATATTTATCTTCGAGATCAAATCGTAAATGAGGAGATCAGTAATCCATCAAAGGTAACCGACATAACCCAGTGGATTGGCAAGTTGAAGTAGGAGTGGGCAGGTCACATGGCGTACAGAATAAACGGCCCATGAGGCATCAAGGTTCTGAAGAGGAGCCTATGAACCTCTAAGTGAAGCGTGGATGTTCACCAAAAGGTGGGCAGATGACCTGGTTTGGGTTGTCGGAAGGTATTCAATGGAGACATGCACAATGCACATGACAATAGCAGATGTCAAATGGCTGAAATTATGAATACGTGGGCCGATACTGAAGAGAGTCGATGTCGTTGTATTCCAAAGCAGTCGACGTAACATCTATGTACATCAGTAGAAGTCCTCCAGCTGAGAAGATGAATATGATGATTGCAGGTAAGTAAATTTAAGCTCTAAGAAGAGTTATATTAAGTCTGTATCACCTGGATGGTTGGAATATTGTGACTATCTCATTATAGATAGTATCTTTGTTGAAAACTGTATTTGTATTTGAGATGCCAATAGATCCATTTTAACATTTTTAATACAGTATTTATAAATATCATTCTTTTTTATTTTAATTTTAAATTATATGTTTTGTTTTGAATATTTGTCTTGTGTATTTAAATTTACAGTTTGACAGATCCGTTGGCTTATATTGATATAAGTAAGTTCGTTGTCAGTTGCTCGTGCAAGTATATTTATTATTTAGCTAAATGCTACTAACGGTCTAGTTTCATTGGCAATTATACAGTTTACAGGAAATTCTCTTTCTATATGCAAATTGTTTTTGAGCTTAGTTGCAGACGCAATAAAGCGCGATTAATTGATGAAATAGAGAGCTTTTAACTATCTATTAATTAAAAATTTCACAGGGTATAATTTACATGGTGTTATCGTGTGATGATGATTTATAGGAAATGTTGAAAATTGCTTCATATAACCGTACAAGTAAAATATTGAAAAAGTTAACTTAGACTCCGTTCCATCATCATTATTTTCTTAATTGATCAAAATTTTCATCAAAAAAAATGTTTTTATTATCCGTATTTATTATAAATAATTATAGAGTAGAGTATATATATTTACAGAATTAAAAAAAGAGTGTACGATTGCAAAAAGGCAATTCTTGGTACCGAGTCAATGGTATCCAAAACATCCATCTCCACAACGCAATTCCAAGGCATCCATGCGCTAGTTTTTTCTCTATCACCTTACACATTTCTGAGACTTAAAGCTACATTGGAAACCAAAGGTCTTTATCCAACACGTGTTATGAGTCATTGGCTTGTTAAATGCTCCGATGTTTTGTTCGCGTTGATGTAGTCACTTTTACGAATTTCTCATCGGCAATTTTATTATCACGTAGTACATCATGAGTAATTTGTTTCTTTTGTAATGATATTATTTTTCCACCGAATAAGCTCAATGTGACGTCTGACATATATCCAATTTTATTTGTTGCATTACAAACTTTGCAATTTTTTTTAAGCGCTCACCTATTGCTTCATTGGTTGATTAATGTATACAAGCAAAAATAGTTTCAGTGAAAATTTGGGTTGGTCAAGTAGGCAAGGTAATAATAGACATTATTAGGCAAGATCATTATTAAGTGAAAATCACATTCACATTATTGCAATGCAAGAAGTGAATACTGTAGTTAGCAATTTACGCAAATGATGTACGCGGGTATGTTTTGCAATGTTCTTGGTACGTCATATGATTGGTATGGAACTGTATTACATAAGCATTCAGGTTTACTAGTATTACTTGCCTCGTTAGGTTTATTCAAGATAATTTGATTGATTCGAAGACAAGGAAACTGTTTTAATTTTTAAATAATTAAAAAAATAATGATGATAATCATGTTGGTTTTTTCTTTAGTTTCTTTTGCAAGAGATCATATAGCTTTGTAAAGCTGGGTCTCTGTACTGAACCGTAGCAGTGTACATATTCTTCAGCTTGAGCCAGAAAATGCACAACTTGTCTCATTAGTTTGTAATAACTAGCTAAGAATGCGGTTACACGAATGCAAAATGTCAGTCTATATTTCTCAATTATACGGTGCGGACGTATTCTACTGCTCTTATGTTGATTAAATCCTCCTGCCTTAAACTGCGTGTTTTTGATCTATTTAATATTTTATAAGTTAAATAGAAATTAAATCATATATTTGTGGTATTGATTATTTGTTCTACATTAGTTGTTGGATAAAAATAAATTGATTTGTTCTACTACATTATTAAGGATTTTAGAAAAGAGACCACTAAAAAACGTGCGAGCTCTATCTGATCTAGTTTATATTAAAGAGGTTATGTTATAATAGGTTTCTATTCTGGTATTATTCTTATGAAATACACCAGTGGTATGTATAAATGGACAAATGAAGCTATAATCTGCATTCGATATTTTTGCAAAGACAAATCCGTCCCAATGAGCTCGAGTGGGATGGAAGCTACGTGACTGGGGAGTAATGAGAGCTAATAACACCACAACTGTGATTACTAAACGCCAGTGTCTTTTGGCTGCATTCGCGCCTTCAATCACAACGCCTCTCAATATTCGAAATGCAACACTAACGGATACGAAAACACGAATTATTCTTTTGAAGCCTATGTGGCTCGCTATGCTAAGTACAAGAAAATCTCTATTCCTTTTTGCAGGATAATTGGTTATGGGTGTAAGAACCGTAACGATAATATAGTAAGAAAACCATACAAAGAAAAAAACGTTTTCAAACCTTGGATTGCTCCATATTAAAATGAATCATTATTTACTATATGTCTATGCAGGTATAATGGCAAAAGTTATTAACCTTTCGCATAGAAAACTAAATTATATATAACATATGACAATGTGACTTTTTACAGGGGTAATTGAATATAAATATATGTATATATATTTATATTCAATTACCCCTTTTCATTGATTAATGTTCTACATATTCACCCTGTTAAAGGTTTTAAACCTATAACCAATAAACTTGTATTTTAGAAAACAATATTGGAAGCAATTTTTTTAAAAAGATGTATTGATTATTGTTTTTAACACAAAAGTAAAAACATTATTGTTAAATGTATTTAATTTATTTCAATAAAACATTAGAAACAAAAATATGTAATTAAAATCAAGAGTTTTAGTGGTTAGCTAGCTTTCCCTGTTTTTTGAATAACATAAGTGAAAATTTTAGAACCGTATATAATCGGGTATTTGTTTTTTGTACCGTAATTGTGTAATTGTACCATTTGTTATCCACGACCATTGTATTTTTCATAAATATCGTTGCTAATGAACTGAATTAAAAGATAAAATATTTTAATATTAAGAAAATTTTTCAAGAAGTATAGGGGCATGTATCTTTTGAAAAAAAAAATATAATTTGTGTTTAATAAATTTTAACTCTCAATTATATTCGAAAAACAAATCACAATTTATGTACTAAGTTTCTATTTCAAAAAAGGAAAAAAGTACAAATAATGTGTAAAGAGAACACACTAATGAATATAATATATGCAGATTTGGCACTTAATTTATCATACAATCATTTTTACAAAGCAATTTGCGAAATTCGAAAAAAAAACGCAACAATGAAATAGCTGCGCGAATACTTTCGCAGGGCAATAAGTGAAGATCGGATCGCAGGTGCGTACGAAAATATTTCTCAAGCGTTTATTCATTACGTCGTAAATCCACCTCCATGTGAACTAAGATGGCGTCCGCTGGTTCTTTACGGGCCTCGTCTAACTTTACGACGTGTGTAATACTTAAATTGCATTATTTAAATTCATATCTCAACTTATTTAAGTTCTCGTTAAAACTATTTGTTAACGACTGAAACTTCATTAGTGAAGTAAACGACGTGTGAGAAAACCACCATGCTCGATGCGAACGTATTGATTTTTATAACTTTGTAATCAATGTTTTTACTTCTTTACATTTTTATAGGTCTCGCAAGTTATATTGAATATAGTTTAAAGGTTGTTTAGCATTGTAGTGAATTCTTTTTAGGGATATGAAATAGATGGTTAAATAGCAGAACAGCGAAATAACAGTCATAATAAATTATTTCTTGAAATATTTATTCGAGATCACAAAAACAGAAACTTTAATGTGACATTACAATAAATAATCAACTCTATGGTAGGTTTTTATTTTTTATTCTAGTGATACTTTCTAGTTTTCTGCGGTCAATAACACGGACTGCTTTCTAGATATACAATAAATAAAAAAACTAAAGTAATTTATTTGTACACTTTGTTTTGGGAAATCACGAACTCGTTTTTAAATCGTACGTTTTTAGCTGTGAGTCATCATGTAAATAGATAGTCTGCCATTTCTCATTTTCTTGCTATATTTTTTTAAAGATTTGGTAAGATTGTATTCAATATTAGCCAGATAGTAAATTCTTAACAGATATTCATTATTGTATCCGTTCAATTCGAAATAATAACGCCGCAGTACTAAGTTTTGTCGTGTCAGCTATATTTTGTATATCAAAACGAAACAAATTACATTAAAATAGATAATAAAATATCGACTTAGTACCCACAAAGTCTCTTTTTTTAAGAGTTTTCTACTACTTCTACTGCGAAGTAGACTATTAGTAGTGGTAAACCATCAGTAGAGGACCGAGACTTGCGATCATAGGTCCGGCTCCCGAGACATAATCTCATGTAATTCACACTGTGTATTAATTGCATAGGATTGCCACTGCTCAAAAACAAGTTTCTAAAAGATGGGCAGCAGCGACCTCTGCGTACGTACAATGCGATTTCCAACGCTGGGCAAGCGCAGTTATTATGGTATATGCCCAATAGATATCTTTGGGAAGGCTTATACTTTGGAGTGGCTGTCTATGGACTTAAACGACAGCTGCTAAGTCGTTTATATAGACCTAATTTATTTATAAATTACAAATAGTATCTCAGGTTTTCTCAAAACTTTTACAACGGTCAAAATAAAACTATGCCGCATTATGAAATCACTTAACAGTTGAGTTTATTATTTCAGGGTAAACGCATATTTAGCAAACACCTTACTTTTAAAAAGTAGTAATTGTTGATGGAAAAAAATTCAGGTATAGACTACACCATTAGACGTAGGTATTCCCAATTAATTTCCTGTAGGAAACTGTCTGCTTCTAGAGTCTTCCAACTATTTAATCAAGGTCGTCTGTCTGTCACCCTGTAGGTAGACACACTATGTTGCAATTGCCGTGGTCTGCTACTGCCCACTACCACTTCAAGTTGCCAATATGTAAAAAGCTATAATTATGTGTTATTCAATAAAAATGATCATCCTTAACATTTAAAAAAAAACTTTTGCTCATAGAATTTTTTTAGTAAGAACTGTTTACAATAAAAACTTTATATTCTTATTAAATAAGACATCCATAAAAAGTGACGACGCTTAGACATTTTCGCTTGTGTATATAAAGGCACTTAACAAAATATTTGTTTAATAGAAGGCCTTTATAACTAGTTTGTTATAACTCGTTAAACTTAAGGAACGATCGCCGCGGTACCTTGCAAAGGACGCGATATGGAATTAATTAACCCATTGCTAAGTAGGCCACAGTGTCCAGTGGCCGGTCTATTGAGCATTTGTAATACACGAGCGGCGACGGTTCACTCGCGCGGGTATACCGGCAACGAAACGTTGCCTTTGATCTAAACCCTGATTAATGTTATCGGGGCATGAATAACGTTTTAATTTTTGTCTTTAAACTTTTGATGGAGGAGAGACGACTAAAAAATTTAAAAATGTACTAAATCTACATACAGGGTGAGTGATTATTGGTGTAGCAGCTCTAAAGAGGTGAATGTACTGGTCATTTGCCGTCAATAAGTGTATGGTACGCTCTATAAAAAGATCAATGTAAGAAATAGCGTATACAAAATATTGATTACTACATATTAAAATTAATTATTCTTTACCATAGATATGGCCATGCAGATGTTCTGTCAGATGCTACTGGCCTCTTGCATCCCCACAGAAACAATAAGTTACTGCTACATATTTCAAATCGATAATTTTATATAATGTGATTGGAAATAGGTATTAAGTTTCTTCACAGCTTTTACGCCTATACTAAAATAACCAGTATATCCTACAGATCAAATGATAAATAGTTTTTGTTATAAAAAACATTGACCTGTCCAAAGTCTGGTTTTTAACTAGAATAATTTATTCAAGTTATATAAAAGACCTTGCCCCATTACTTCAAAATGTAAATTTTTACTAAAAAATGCATGTAAATGTTTCGTTATCTTCTTCAAGTTTTTATTAATACATAAATACATGACATACATTTATTTTTTATCTAAATAAGATACTACCGCCTCTTTTATAATAAAAAATCCAACGTTCTATTTACAAAAAAGTAAGTAACCCTTTATCACTTTCTGAAATGGTTGTGATGTAAACCAAGCAATAGCAATCGATCCAGTCGAAGTAAGAGCCTCTCGTGAACGCTTGAGTCGGAATGCGTTATTTCTAAGGGACAATCTAAGTCGAGATTTCCTTCCAGGGTTTCTTGCGTCTGGTCACTAAACGGAACGTCCAAACAGGCGAAGAGTTCATCAGCCTCTCAATCACTCGCTTTATATAGCAACTAGCGGCTCGAGTCGATCCTCCTGAGGGAGTACTCAAGTTTTAGTACCAAAAACTAGGTTTAGGCTATGCTGACTATTACCTGTGTCTTACCCTTTTAGGCCTGCGGAATCAGTAAATGCCAATAGAGCAACAGTGATCATACGTCACAAAATATACCTCGCATACCTTTGTTAGCGTCCAGCGACCCTGTGCACTTGCGTCGCAAACATGTTATTATGAGTTCTAGTATTTTTTCGAAACACGCTTTGCTTACCAACTTGTTTAGATTTCTAACCAAAAATTTGTCACCAATTAATTTATACCATACGTTTATTTTTGATAGAATAGTTTTTCACGAAAATTGAGATATTTTGTGTCATCCGTTATATCTTTTGGAACCGCGTCCGGCCCAATAAAAAGCTCCGGCCATCCATGATCTAAGTAATGGATAAAAGCAATGTGCTTTATTGGTAAGTGATATCTACGTATATTTGCTATAGATATCTAAACAAAAAAATATAGCCCCAGTTGTATATTTTTGAGAAGAGTTTTTGATGTCGGCTTTACCGATATTACCTATGTTTCGATGATTCCAACCGCCGTCCAAGATCAAACAGTTTTGAAACAACATCTTCTAAAATCAAACAACTCTTTCTTCTGTCGGTGCGACGTTATTTCTACCCTTAAACAAGCAGCTTACTTATATTCGTCCACTCTTAACTATTACAGACACAAGTTTCCGAAATGTGTGTCTACCCTACAATTATCAATTTTTGACGACATATATAAAAGTTTAATGTCGTTTGTCGTCGATGGCAAAAGGTTGTTGATAACGAAGACGAATATATTGTTGATTAGAAATAAAATTTTGTTAAAAATGAAGCCGTGTGAATTTAGCTTAAGAAAGCGACATTACTTTCCTGTTCTCTTAATATAACAATATGTTTGCTTAGATAAAAAAAAAACTCAAAGGCGAAAAAGTTATTCAGGCTTAAATTATCCAATTAACGAATATCAGATAATGTTACAAATGGAACGTAGGAACGTAGTTATTTAAAAGTCTCATTACGTAGGTAAGAGTTAATGGATATTCAATTGGACGGATTAATTGCTCAGTCGGTTGGGAGTCACTGGGCAGTTGTCGCAGGCGGCCAGTTTACGGACAATTGCTTGAGTTTCTTTAGCAATTGGAGGCGACCATGCAAGACGACCGTACGGCACGCTAAATGCTCAAGTGCTTCGTGTCTATCCCACGTCCGTATCCCCTCTCGGTTCGGTAACAGCACCGATTGATATGCCACAATGTTTTAAGCAAGTTTACGCTTATTTTATTGAAAATTTTAATGAAATTAATTAGTTACGCTAGGAAATTGTTTTCAAATTATGTTGTTCATTGTGTATATTCATACATAAACTAGCTGTCCCCCGCTCGCTTCGTCTGGCCCGCACAGCTTTTTGTGGGTTCTTATCAAGAATGGACTTGACTCTGCGAGCAATTTGTTTGTCTTTCTGGCTGTATTCGAATGTTGATTGGCGCTGTTAGCCGTTTTGGCTTTTACAGCTTCATCGGACTCAGGGCTCGCGGATCCGAAATCCCCGAGCTAATAAACTAAAAAAAAATCTACGTCAGATGCTTCACCTGACGTATTGTATTAGCTAATTGTTACAATCTGAATGTCTTTCACCTTAAGGGTGCTTATATATACCAACTTCCTCTCTATTGTTCTTTCAACTACCTACAATTTCCGACTTCTTAGGTCAACTTAGGTACTGAAGCTTCTTTAAATGACAGAACGGTAAGAACGCATTTGACAAATATTTCTTCCACAGAGGCTGTCCAATCAATTTTGAAGGTAAATTTGAGTTTTAATAATGTTGCCCAGCCAAGTCTTATTCTTCTGTCGATATTATTATTAAACAAATTTACTTTCCTATATATAGTAACAAACGTTACACAGTGGATAATAATTAATTAATAATGAGAACTGATGAAAACTAATAATTGTAAACCGACAACGCATTCATTTTACTAACGTGTAATATCAGTCTTCTTGAATGATTTATAGTTTTAATCTGTGCTATTGTTATGCGTAACACTAATGACTGTTTTAACGCATTCATCATGAGAACACGTTACTAGCTTTCTGTTGTGTTTCCCTGTCGGTCTTTCGTTTTCGGAATATTAGCTTAACTGCCGGCTGTGATTTATCGAGCAAAACATTTAATCTTTACGCATGAATTTATTAATGAACTCAACATAAGTCTTGTGGTGTGAAGGTCTCTGACTTCTATTCATTACAGACGCACGCTTTATTTAAATCTACGACATCTTTGCTGTTCAAGAACGTTGAATGAAAATGTCGCAAAGAAACCGGTATATTCTTGAATTAATAACGGGTAGACGTGTTACTTTGGGCTTGTAGGTCTGTTGTTTCCAGTCCAGAACCTTAAAACCCATTCGCTGCTATCTATTCCGTGCGCTATTTGGTCTGCTCACTGCCAGCTCCACTTTCTAATCCGTTTTGCTATATCTATTTCTTTCGTCTCCAATGTTTGTCGACTGATCGTAAGCTTGCCCCGCAGACTTGATACTGTAAAACGTATTTTGAAGTGATTATTACAATTATTTGTTAACAGTCTTAATAATAAACAACGTTTACTTACATGTCTTCTATTTCGAACCATAAAAGATTTCAATAATAATGTAATTATATTTTCACTGTTGTGTTTTTTGCATGCAAAATTTATTGTTTGATTTATAAAGATTAAGTAAAAGCTTATCGTAAGAATTAATAACGTTGAGTTTTTTGTTACTATCTGAATTAATGGACAAGAAAGTAGTACTTTAATGTAACGGATTATAGTAATAACATAAATACCGTTGTTTTAACCCTTTCACGACCACGGGGACGCCGGTGTCCCAAGCAAAAATCATGGATTAATTAAATATTTACGTAACCATTGTAAATTATTTTTTTGTTTTAATATTTCGGAAAGTACCTTTTTATTATTTTTTACTGGCAATATAGGATAACTAACACCGTTTATTGTTTATCGTCATCGGAACGTTAGAGTTCTTTTGGCGCGAATGATCTGCTGTTTGGAATCAATAATTGATATTGTAAAAGTGCTTTTCAAGTTTTTACAGTGTCAAATTATCATTACCTGTTAAGTAAATTGTTATTCTAAATATTCTGTAGTAATGTATTTATGTTGTATTCTGTGATAAATCGTTATAAAGATTATGGGACACGGATGTCCCTGTCGGCGTAAAGGGATACTTTTTATACGGACTTTCTTAACTTTTGACTTGGTGATATACCAAAATGCTATCATTTTCTTATTCATATTTTTCTCAGAATATGTTTCGTAAGGGACTTGGAGTTTTTGAACTTCGAAAAAATAAAATTCTTCAAATTTTTGTGGGCGACAATAGCGATGAGGAAGATGACTTAGTGCTTGATGACGAAGACCAAAGACTTCTAGTACAGTATGATGACCAAGGGGTATTTGATGTCGAGGTTGAAGAGACGACGACTCTTCAACGGCAAGAATCACCTGAACCTTCAACGTCTCAAAAAATCAATCCATCTAATCATTAACCAATCCATCAACAACAGGAATTGTTTCGCCGAGTACCACAAATAACTTGCCCTATTATATTTATATTATTCACAAAAAAGGAAAAAAGAGTAAACTGAGTAACAAATGTACATTATTTACAACAAAACAGACTTACCAACAAGTAAACCAAAATTTAGAGTTTAAGTAGAAAGTAACCCTTAGCGACCATAGGGACATATTTGTCCCATAAATTTCCAAGAAAAATGTAAAACTTTTTTGAATTTTTAGTATAAATTATGTTTTTAGGATGCCTATTAATTCATTACATCTAGCTAAATTAATTAAATAAGGTACCGTAACCTTATGGTCCTGAAAGGGTTAATAAGCCGACTTAGATTAAAAAGAAATAGTGGACTCGTTGAATTAGTAATAATAACGACAGATTACTTCCATAATAATAAAATCCGTGGAAGCGATTTCCATCGCGTACGTTCTACCTCGCGTTATGAAGTCTGGTAACGCAAGGGACAATGCCATAGTACAATGTTTCCCAACCTGAATCTTTTCGCTTTTTGGAAGTGATTTATGATTTGGAATTATTTGAACGAATTTCTTTTAAAAGGACCAAAAGTGTGGTGTTCTAAAATGTATACTAAACATTCATTCATTAATTTCTGCCGTTAGAGGCCTACTGCAAGTCATACGCCTTTTCTTAATATCGCCATAAATAGAATCATTTAAAGATTTTAAATTAATTGAAAACGAACTATTGTCGGGTTTTGTAAGTCACAAAGGCTGAGATGGGCAGGTCACCTTAGAATAATCATTGATACAATGGTTTGTTTAGAGCATCTCCGAATGGATCCCGTAATAAAAAAGATTCCGTGGAAGACCCAGGAAAAGGTGGCTGGAAAAGGAATATGCAGAAGCAGATCTCAGGAGCATTAGAAGAAAGACTTCTTGCCAAAGAGCGGCAAAGGAAAGAGCGAGATAGAAAAGGATCACGGAGGAGGCCAAGACTCACAAAGGGTTTTGGCGTTACAGTATCATTTAGCGGTTATGTATGTCTATTATTATTCATATTCATACATAAAATCAAGCTATTCAATATTTACGAAATAGTTGTAGTTCTAAGTTAATTTCTTGATAGCTAACTCTAGATGTTGATGGTTAATATTTGGTACATACCACATGTTGGTAACACATAGATTTACAATTTTAGATGATAAATGGGTTCCGCGAGGCTGTAAAAGCTATAAAGGCTAACATCACCCAACAATAATCGAGTTGCACAAATTGTCACAAGAATTATGGTATATTATATCATTTATGTTTGTAAAGAGAGTGCTAGAAGAGCTAATTATAAAAAACCGGAATCAAATTGTCATCCTTATGGCATCATTCGAATGCGTAGTAATCTTAAATGAGCCCACGACAATCTGTCAATTTTTTTTATATGTTATTTGTTTTAAACTTTCAATTTATTTTATGACAATTCAGAGACATTACCCAAGAGTTTATTATTAAAGCATATTTGCCTACAAAATGTTAAAATTGTAGTACGTTAAAAATGTTCACTTCTATTTTAGAGAAAAGTTTGAGAACCATTGCCATAGTTGCATAACCGTGCCGACAAATTGCGAGGCATAACGCGTGTCGCCGTTGTCGGTGTCAAAGCGATGTTTCATTGAGTCACCGGTCGCGGGCGGGCGTCACGCGGGATGCCCACGGGCCACCAGTGGGAATGTACATTGAATGGATGAATCGTAGCTATAGCAACGCGTTTATATACTTTCGTTCACATGTTAAAGCCACCGTAATGCTACTCAAGAAGTATCTGGAATGATTTATTATACAAAAAATGTCTTTATTCACTTGCTCTGACAGATGATGTACTGTCAAATTGTATTAGCCTGTTGCAGTCTAATAGAAAAACAAATAAAAAGTATATTAGATTGACCAACTTATTAGATACGGATTTTATGTCTTCATAATAAATAAGAAATGCAAACAAAAACGAGGTTTCTGCTTCGAAAGTTTTGCAAATAGACTTTAGTAATAATATGATTAACCAAACATAATGTTATCATGAAATTTCATCAAGTATAGTTTCTTTTCATTCATGTCAAGCAGGTGTTTTATGGGAAAAGTAAAGCGTTGTTTTTAATACTTCCCTCGAAAACTAACCATTTTTTCTCCACATAAAAACTTTTGTTGTGCTACAAAGAAAATAAAAAATTGCCCAATAAATCAAGCTGTTCTCGAGTTTTGTACGTTTTAGCAATATATTTGGCGATTAATTTTTATTTACATAGATCTCGTTTGACGTTTGCAGTAACTAAAACTTTTCTTTCAAATTATATTAGTACATAATGACAAATTTTTCACTAATTTTAAACCTTTGTTTTGTTATTACTTAACTACAATAATATTATAAAAATATCGTCTATAAGTTATGTTGTATACTTTTTTAAAATTTATGGATTCATTCTTATTATTATCAACATAGAATAATTTATAGTCGCTCCAGGGGTATGCAAGCTAAGGCTTCTTTGTCGTTTATCTTCATTCTTGCAGATTGTGCCCTTCCTAAAAACTTTGGTGGGGGATTCGACGAACATAAAAAAATATTTTTATAATTTTCTAAATATGAATATATAAAAATAATTTATTTGCAGGAGTAAATCAATGGCAACACTACAAGTACTTTGCGAGAAATAATTCCTCAGCGCTAGTGTGGCACTGGCTTTAAATAACGCAGTGCTAATGACAGGGTACGTGGAAAACGCACACGATATCCTGTGCGCCGTTCCAACGGTTGGCCAGACCAAATAAAAGCTAACCGTTGCTTCGAGCTTTGGTGCCTATTGATTTGTGTTGAATACAGTATGCTAACTCTGCTTCCACACGTGCCATAGGGTACTTAAGACCAAGTTAGGAGCGTCACATCGGGACTCGTACGAGAAATAATCTTTACGACGTCATCGATATTACCAACAAAAACTATACTTGCTGTCAGAATCGCAACTTCTTCAATATCTTGCATGAATCTCTGCAAGACGCCGTTCTCCCTTGCAAGGGACATCTATCGGCTGACAAGATGATGATAATGATAAGCCGTATAGAAGAAAAAAATATTTTTTTTTTTACCATTTAGTATAAATTATAACAATATTGACTTATTACACAATTTATCTTTGATCTCAAATTATTTTTTTAAGACGAGCTAAACATGACATGTCATAGATTATCCTTAACATATTTATAATGTAAGTCATTGCCACAC
This sequence comes from Battus philenor, assembly GCF_028537555.1. Classification (NCBI taxonomy): domain Eukaryota; kingdom Metazoa; phylum Arthropoda; class Insecta; order Lepidoptera; family Papilionidae; genus Battus; species Battus philenor. Next base: position 10,795,586 of record NW_027181715.1, read on the forward strand.
ACATAGCCGAAGGAACAAGACAAAAAAACATATAAAAACTTTTTTAGTAAAAATAAAAAAAACAGTTTTTAAATTATTAACACTATGTTAATATATAATTTAGTTATTTATTCTCTATTATGTTATCATCATATTATTTCTGTCCCAACAGGTGCATCTATTAACTATGGGTGGAAGTTCGAAGCAGCGCATGCCGTTCCGTAGTCACTACTCCAGAACCTAAAGGCCCCAGTGGCTATCTGTTCTTCAAGCAGTGGTACCACATCATGGCAGATTACATACTGACCACTACCTCTTTTATACTTGTACTAGAATAGTTCGTAAATGATTTAATACATAAAGAATAATTCCATGTAAGAAATAAGTATGGATCTAATAAATATAAAGAGACTCTACCATCTAAAGGTATTTCTTTCCATTTTCCTTGTAATGTTATCTCATTATAAACGTACATTGATATTAGTTTACACAATAGTTGGTGATTCATTATTATTGACAAAAGATTCACTTCTAGTCAGTAACAGATTTAACGAAATGCCTAAATTATGATCGTATTAGAGAGTGTTGGTTGGTGATTAATATTATAAAAAATAATATTAAACTCGTTTTATTGGAAAAATGCTAGTCGGCCGCACACCTGGTAATTCTCGGTAGGGCCTTATACCGTTAATAGTGAATTCTTGATAAGTCAACAAGTATGCGGGAAATAATTAATTACTACTGGTCAATAAGTAAATAACATCTGAGATATTTTTCCTGATTGTAATTCTAGTTTATTGAACGCACACATTATAATTTAAGAATAAGATTTGTACATGAAAAAAAATTCATTCTGTCAAATTCAGCGTTGTTCAGTTCTGTTAACGGCTTTAAACGCTCTCGTTTCGCAACGGCCTGATCATGAAATGAACATGGATTGGTCGAAAACTTTGTTAAACGCACTTGTTGTATTACCTCAATATCAGAGTTGACTCGTATATACCTAGGCCAAACAACCAGACTAGGTTAGTTAAACTTATGTATTTATATGAAACTATGAAACATTATCTCGTTGATTTTAGGGATATTGGAAACAGTGCCTAATGTCGACGGAGTTCGATTAATGTGTGTTACCATGCTCTCACTTTTGGCCTCAGTGGCATACCTAACCTCTCTCAATGAGCCATGGAGACGCCAATGCTTGAAAATCCTTTACGAAATCTAATCCGGAATGACTGAACTAAAGTAACCAGTGACATAGCCCAGTGGCATAAACAATTTATTTTACAATGTGTAATATTAACGATCACTTGCTAAAACAACCAATTTAAAGAAGTAAGTATGGAATAATCATAAATTGAGAGAGTACTCCTAAATTAACAGTTTTATGAATTACGTTTCTTGCATCAAATAAGTATGATGCTATTTATCAAACTAACATATATCAATTGAATACCTAGATAGATCATCTCGATTGAAGGAGTAAAAAGTAGTAATTGATCCAGACTGTATTATTGAGATCGAGGAACGATCACGAATGGACGACAAGCCTGGATACAGGCTCGAAATCACGGATGCGTGAGTTAAAGAAACCCGAGTTGATATCAACGATAACGTTTCATTTCATTCCACGAGAAGGAGGAAACACTTATTATGAACAAATAATAATCAGTAATTTTTTTTAATATTCCGTCAATTTACATTTAAAATATGGAAGTCTTAATTTTAAAGAATTTCAGGTGAAACTAATGATGTAGTTTTTCTTGTATCTATCTAAGCAATTTAATATATAAATATGTAGAGAATAATAGACTGGAACTGAGGGGATGTAAGGTGAGATTAATAATTGATACCTGGAGCGTATAAAGAGTTGATATAGTTTAGAATTCATGATAGATGTAAGAGGCAAGTACATAATTTGTCTTTTTTTCTTTTCAACAAATAGACACCCAATGTAAGGCCTTATTGACAACATATTGATTTATATGTTATCTATCATTTGCGTAGTATACAGCGAAGTTCTTTTTTTAACCAAACATGAGATCTGAGGAAAGCGTTAAAGATGTGAATCTGTGAATATGGAAAAAAGATATTAACTAAAAAATGTTTGTCTCTTGTTGAAAGATTAATTATATTAGTAGTTTTAAAAGAACTTTATTAAATTGTTTATTTATTATTCTAGAACCGTTGACTTTTGGATAGGGTGTACCATACACAAATTGACAATAAATGAACATCTTTTAACCTTTACTAATGACCGACCACAATGTTTATTTTGATTAGTTTTAACAGATGTGTTATGATGTTGTCGTTAATTTTAGATAGTTGCGTTCGAAGACGTTCATAAAGTCGCTTAAACTTGCGTGTAGATAATTATAGCTGCTATCGGTGTCTTGTCCACTTAATTGTGGTAGCGTGTGTCCAACTTGCGCGTTTCCTGTGCTGTTATTCATTGTCCTACATCGTAATTATTTTATTGTGTAACGCACGTAGAATCTTGATATTGCTCGCTGGCAACAAGCTTGTTGTAATTTTTATATTACATTAATTATTTATTTATTTATCCACTTCTCATACAAAATACAACTGCTTACTTAATGCCAATGGTATTCTTTAACCATTAGGGTGGTGTACAGATATGTGTATGAAGGTAGTTGAAGTAAGCAAATTAAATTAGAAGGAAAATAGAAAAAGAATTGAAATACGACGATATAAACCGCACAATATACTAACTAAGTGTGCTAACTTACTTGACTATATAATATAAATATAATAAAAAATACAATGAATAAATATCAATGCATAAATGTAAAAGATTTTTCACAGACTTGTCGCGATATCTCTGAACAGTTAAATCATAGAGATTTAAAATTTGCTTGGAATATTTCGTACGCTCGGTAGAGTACAACAGATCTGGAATTTTCATCCACATGGGGTTTAAGTTCATTAAAAATGCATATTCTCAAACAATAGCTCAAATAAATTTAATGACAACATTTTTTGGTGTATTAAAATTATACAAGAATTAATTTTCTAAAATTACACCTACAAAAGGCAGCCACGCGAAGCGTGCGTGGGGTGGCAATACTTAGTATGCTGACCGTATTTATGTTGAGAGCTCTAAAGAAGCTTCCCGATTAGTCAACAGAGTATAACATGGGCATTATCCGAATTCAATAATGGTTTTGTGAGGCCTTACCTATAAAAGAGTGACTGAGGCATATTTTTGTGAAAAAATGATATAACATCACCACAAGTATATCAAGATACCGTTACTGAGAAGGTAGATAAGCTCCTTTACAACAATAATGTTCGAAAACTAAGAAATATCCGTTCATCAAGACTCTGTGCTAGGTCATAAAGCTAGATCCACCCAATTTTGGTTGGAAACAAATTTATCAGAGCTGAAGACTGCTCTCATCTAGTTTTTCATCTTTATCCAATGGATTATGATTTATGGTGAGTCGTTTTAGGTAAGGCTTGCTCTAAACAGCATGATGATTTTAAGTTTTTAAAACAATCGATACGTTGGGCAGTGAAGAATTATCCAATAGAAAGAGTGTGTGGTGGTGATAATCAGCCTCAACATTTAAACGACTGTATTGCAGTCAATGGAGACCAGTTGGAATAAGTCTTATTAATATTTAATGGTTTTATGTATTGTATTAAAATAACACACTGTAATAGTAATAAATGTTACGTACAATGAAAAAAATTGATGTATAGATCCGAGATGTGGAATGTCACCAAAGATGTCTTATGTCGGCTCGAATTTTTCGTTAACTACTGTCTTCGATGTATTCTCAGTATATACTGGCCTGAGAATGTCTCCAACGTAGATCTCTGGAAACGTTACGGTGAAATGCCGATCGACCAGCAGATCAAACGCCGCAAGTGCAACTGGATAGGCCATACGCTCCGAAGGGACCCTGATCACATACCGAGGCAAGCTCTATAATGGAATCCTCAAGGAAAGCGAAGATGTCGCCGCCTAAAGCAAACCTGGCGGCGGACGATCACTGCAGAAGTGAAGGCATTTGGAATGACGTGAGGCGAAGTAAAGCGCGAAACTCAAGACCGCTGGGGATGGCGACGTACTGTGGACGCGCTCTGGCCCATCTTGGGGACATAGGAATAAATAACGATGAAAAAAATGTTCTTTTCCTTTGTGACAGTATATAACAGACTAAACATTAATACATTACTCTTTGCAGAAAGTGATTTCTAAAAAAATATTTTGACGTTACTGCCGTCAGTAAATAAATACAAATTTAAAACACTTAAATTAAAAAAGTAATATATGACTAATAAAAATAATAAAATTCTATTGATGAACATCTAGCTTGATTGTATAGACTTAAATTATCACTTGAATCGCTATTGTGAATGATGAGTAGAACTTCATTAAGACTTTTTGCTAACAATATCTATGTTAAATCTGACACATTTGTATATTTACATGTAAATAATGTGATATCTCAATTTTAGTAAGATTACTATTATACCGTATGTCATTACTGTCTACATTGAGAAAAATCAATGCTAACGACTATGTAGATTTGTGAGGTCATAGAATATATTTTTTTTCGTTTGGAACTTGGCGACAGCGTAAAAATAAAAAAGTTAGTATCAATGGATCGATAGAAAAAAAAAACTTCAATAGTTTCGATTTAAAACATTGGAATAAATGTACATTGTTTTCATGTCATTAATTGTTATAAAATTTCTTTATTAAATTTACTTTTACTTATCCATAAGACTGAATGGAGTTATAAATTCGGTCATTAACAACTTTTTGTTTTTATTTTAAAATATATATATTATTACAAACAATTTTCTCAATAAATAAAATAAATTATCTAAGATACGTCTTCGCGTCAATCGGAGGATGAATAATAATATTAATATAGAAATATACATAATTATTTAATCCCATCTACAGATAGATGGATACCAGTTTGACGCGCAAGTCGTTTCGTTTGCATACAGCGTGTTTCCGATTGTATTCATTATTTATTTATTTAAAAAAAATATCGAAAATCTTTAAACTAGTGCATATATTAATGACAGACGTGCAAAATATATTTTTTTAATTAGATAAAATAGAACAGTTTATAATATTTGAAACAATGATAATATGTATAGTCATTAAACAATATGAACTATATAATAGCCAAGATTTTTTTCTGAATGATATGGTGTAGTCACCAAAAATATTCAATGTTTTCCAAGGGTTATAGGTAGAAGTAAACCTCGCTATGTGATCGCATTCTTTATTTAAATGTCTTTTTCTTACTTAAAATATTTAATTATCAGCATTTAATAAATTGACACATAAGTTAGGCAATTTTATAGATCAACGCTGGTATTTAACGCTGTCAAAATGGAACGAATAATTTTTTCACTGCACTTAAAATACTATCTTGATATCAAACAAAGGTAGTTGAAAAGAGGCTTAGTTTTTATTTAATGATAGTTTAGGTGGGCACTACCGTGGCGCATACATTTGTGACCAGACTGTAGAGCGTTACAATTACCGAGTTCCTGTTGGCCCTTGTTAGTGAAATTAATAGGTTAATGATATTTGCCATCTTTTATTTATAAACAGCACGAACAATGTATATCCATGGGTTCCAGAGCGGTTCCCCCATTTCACAGCTTCCATTTCCAAGGGCTAGGTTGCCTTTTCTAGTAATAGGCCTTTTCTAGTAATAATTCTAGAAATTTTTCAATTATTCTTAAAATTACAATTTTAAAAAAGCTTAAAAACTAAAAGTGAACATTTAAAATAAAATAGGCTACAACTCTATAAGAATAGACAACATATAAACTGTCAATGGAAAGAATAAAATCATATTACATTTAACGTAATAACTTAAATGAAGATTTGAGAATAAACAACGAGGTTAATATGATGTAGTTAATTGCTGTGTGAATCAAAGGATAATTTACACATCTTGTAATTCACTGCCAAAGTACTAGTGCAGAATAAATAAAGTTCTAAATGACACGAAATAGAATTTAATTTACTTGACTACAGATACAATAGTATAGCATACACGAGGAATATATGGCAGCCGGAGCCTTATGGTTAAAGTTTTGGACCTCCTGGGTGAACTGTGGATGTTAAAAACGTCGGAAGACATTGCGTGTAGGTCGATTCCAATCGGTTTTACTGGAAATATTTGGAGGCGGCCTATATACGGCGGGTGACGTCCTATGGCTTAAATAATGATGATGATAACGTAAAAGTATTGCGTCATGCTTTGGCAGTTACAAATTTACTTTAATGATTTCTGACTTACGTACGTACGTACATTTATAAGACCCTAGGTGAAATCAACTCGGTAAATACGTAGAAGAAAACCTGCTAACATTTCACTTTTTCAATTCTATAGCAACGATCTACGTCTTTTTGGTGAGCTTAAACACGGCTTGTTTTGTCATTGACAAATGCTGTTTCTTGGCATTTCATCTCAGCTGTTCTGGGTTTGAAGTGATAGAGTATTGAAGTTTTTTGGCTTATCATAGCAGACCAATTAAAAACAGTATGCACCCAGCGTCTTACGATGATCTTAACAAGGTTGTCTATTCTTATAGGTGGATGTTCTATGCTGGGCTTGCCGGTCCGTGGTTTCCCTTCTAGAACCTAATGGCCTCAGCAACCAACTGTTCAGTGCCCATTAAGCTGCCTGCGCATTTTTTCTAGCAACATATTATTTGTTTTAGTGGAATACGGGGTCACCAATCTCTTAGTTTATTTAAGCGAATGTTTCATGGTGTAACTGGACGCATCGGCCCCAAAGATGGATCTCGGCTTACGATGTCTTGTCTTGTTTTATCTGAGCAAGGAGGTTTTAGCAACCAGACGGCACAGCGTTCATTTTACGTCACTCATGTTGCGTCCCCACTTCAATCTGGTTTTCATAAAGTGCAGATTTAGTCGTTTGGCCTTCGGTGTACGCATGTTGGTTGCAATGCAGCGGTATATGTAACAGAGTACCATCCCTTACATGCCTCTAACAAAGTCTCTAGCAAGATTGATATTAGTCTGACGGGTGTAGATGATCAGGGATCTGTGCAGTCACTTCGGCTTCGGAAGAAATAAGATCATCACCTCCCTCCTTTTTTTTGAGATAAAGCCGAAGGAGCTTACGCTGTCTCTATAAACGATTCAAAGATTTTTTTTCATCCAGAACAAGAGAGCCGAAGTCGGCAATCTTTGTTGATATTATGGCGTTATAAACAAAGACGATACTTTACGATGTTGTGTATGTAACTCGCCATAAATGATTGTTCTATTCACCTCGTTACTTCATGGCTGGCATGGTTCATAGAAAGAATTGTAAAAAGATACTGATGATATATTTCGTCAAGTAAATGACAAGGAATGTTGGAAGTTTCAATAGGTTATAATATAATGTGGTTGTGCATTTACTTATGTACTATTTACTGTTCATTAAAAAATAAAAACGATTTAGAAGTGATGAGAAAAATTTTTGCCAGACAACCATTAGATGTACTGTATTAATAAGGAAAATATGAAGTGGATTAAAAATATAATGGAGTTATCTTTAGGCACCAACTAAGGGATGAACTCTTTAATTTGCTCTTCATTTCTTTTACGAAAAACTGCTTTTATCTATTTTAAGAATGGAGTAATAAATGAAGTAATAAACAAATAAACAAATGTTCCTGATTTTTATTCGCAATATTCATTAACCGTACATCCACAAACATACAAATATTTAATATTTTCTCTTACACTCACTAACACACAAACAGTAAATTACACATAAAAACATGTGTTTGACAATGCACTCCAAATTATATTTTATAAATGTTATAGTTTCCCAATAAACTGGCTGGCTTAGTTTGGGAACTTAGTTGTGCTCTCTAATTTTAATAAATATGTATTCTAGAATATTTACTTTACTTTTAGGTTTATGGTACTTGTAAAGATATAGCACGTCTGAAAATAATAAAAGAATAAATGTAGTTTTGCTTTTATGAATAATGAAACACCTTGTATATTGTCGGCAGCTAATTTTGTATAGGCCTGTATAGAAGCAAGAAGTGGCCGGTGACTCTAAACATAGGGCTGCGGTTTGCAAGAATGCAACGCCGCCGGGCCGGCGCCGTCGTACCACCCTCCTCTCATTTCACGTTTCTCGGAAGGGAATTTTCAATCATTCCTCTAGCTCGCTGACTGTCATTGGATGCAATATCGAGGGAACATTAGCCGGGGTTACTTGCCTTTCTTACTGTCCGTAATGCCACAGAGTGTACCGGCAACGCGTGCATTAGCAAGATGTATTTTAAATTTTCAAATGAGTATTTCATGCACGATTCGTAATCCACAGCTTTCACTAATTAGCATTTTTCTAAAATATATGATTTCTTATTACAACAAAAAATATTCCTTTGAGGCATAACATAACAGTATCACAGCAAGGCTTATTTTTCTGCTTTTTAAATTGGTAACTGTTTGTTTTTTTAAATAATCGTTTTTTTTTTCTTTTATAATTACTTTTATCTGCATATTCTTTGTAATCTATAAATATTATTTTGATAATTCTTTTGTATCGCAAACTTAAGCTTACAATAAAATTGGGAAGATATTATATGGAGAATACTAGTTCGGAATGCAGGGCGTCATATATTTTTGTACCTATATTTATAACAATAAAGATTATTAATATTATGTTAGAAGTAGTTTGCAACACACTTACTGAACTATTAAGGTCCATTTCTACGTGTGGAACACACAGTGGACTGTGGGATCCATACAAGGGTCTTGTTTTAATATAAATAATATTTGTGTATTGGCATTTATATCATTTATTTGGTTTCAGAGTTTTTCATTCTTTATTTCTCCGGCGAGAAGGTAAGAGGAGACAGATCTTGCTACTTGTGGAGTGTGGTTTTTTGGTAGCTTACATTGTTGCCCAAGTCGGTTCTGGGAGGCAGTACGCAGAGGACGCTTAACTTTTTGTCTGCCGGCTCAGACCGCAACTATCAACAATCTAGTGAAACCGTCGTACGTTTCACTAGATTACTAGGCCCCGAGATGTGGAAAAATTGGTTCTTGTCAAATAATCATATTTCGGGATGTCAAAGACCGCGAATAGGAATCGGGGAAATTATAATATATATAACATAACAATAGCATGTAAAAAAAAGTAAACATACGAATACTGAGAAGAGTTAAGAAAACAGGCCTGAATCTAGCGAACTGTTGGTCGCCTTCAATGAATCTTAAACGCAGTAGAGAATTGTGTAGCAATAGAATAGAATAAATTCGACAGTACGTGATGGTTCATTTAGATAAATTACTATTCTGAAATGATTTATTAACTAAACCAAATATGGGTTTTGCTTTCATATAAATATTCCAGCGATAATATGATAATGTAATATGTTACCGGTGGAACTGATATCGTATACGGAGCCTGTTTGACAAGCCTGTTGCTAACGAAAAGGCTATAAAAGGAAAAAGGAGTGAGTCATTAGCGGAGGAAGTCGGAGAAAATAATTGGAAAACGAATTACTCTTTAAAAGAGTGAATTTCGATACGCAGTTAACGATACTTTAAGATAATATAAAGCTGTCTTTTTGTTGTCAAATGTGCACATGAAATATTAGATATTGCAAAACATTTTTTTACGAACAGAATTTAAAACAATCATTAAATACTAAACTAATAAAAGTGTACATAATAATCTTGTAATTTTAGTTTATTTTACGTTTTAGTACATTTTATTTGCTGTAGATGGATTTTTAGATAAGTGGTTAGTGTAAAAAAACCTGACGGCCATAGCAACAAATATTTAGGAAACAGGAAATTTTTAAAAATATAATGGAAGGGGAACTTTAATAGTTAATAAAGTAATGTATATATCGAAAGATCTTGGTGCAAACCTTTTTCTACAGCCCTATTCGTAATCTACGAGAGAGGCTTGACCTGCTGGTGGTCTACTGCTGATGTGGTGATGCACAAGTGATGATGATATGTATATCGAAATGTACACAATTCGTGCTACCATAAAAGCTAAAAATCTAAACTGTGTAACGACTTACCTTTATTTTGTTAAAGGTTTCACGGCCAAAAGAAAACACAAATGAAATTAAATATCAATAAATATTTTTGTTACTTGATTTTAGATGACACGAAGAATGATAGGTAAGTTAACATACTACAAAAGTTTGAACAGTTTGAACTTGCTATTATAATTATTCTATTTTAACCATGCTATTCCTAGCTGTACAAAAGCTTTTTGTGGGTCACTTTTATTCAGAGATATTACAAACCACTGCATAATAAAAACAAAAAAAAAAGATTTTCTTTCGCTCTCGTTCACTTGGGCCGCTGTTTACTATAGTCGAGTTGTAATGTTGCCAGGTCGTAATAAATCTTCGCCGGCGAGCCTCTGTCCGCGCGTGGACGCATAGAAGTATGAGCAATGACTTGATTCCGCGCGGCCGTGAAGGGCAAGGCCAGGCGGCTTAGGTCAACGAACCCGCTAAACTATTTAGGGACTGCCACGCTTCTCTAAGCTCAGACTTCTTAAAGTGTTAAGTGATAACTATAACAAATGTAAACGCGTTATTGCGTTGTAAAATGAAGTAGTTACGGCCTCTAAGCTTCCGTAGTTAAAATAATTTATTACACTCATTCTAATATAAATCAAAGCTATTCATTCTTTGGAATCATATGTTAATTATAATATAATTTATATTGATCATATTTTTGACGTACATCTCTGTCACAATTGTTTTTTTTTGTTGAATAATTGTAATAACTGAGTTAAAATTAAAAAGGTTTTTTTTTAATTTTAAAGTGTTTTGGTTTTCTATATTTTATGTCAGTTTAGCAATTACTAGTTTTACTGCGACTTCGTCAGTGTAATTTCATTTTTACGTGCTTAAAAGTATTACAGATTTACAAACGTTTGGTTGGATGATTTTCATCTTTAAAGCAGGATATGTCCTTTTTAATACCATATTTTTTATTGAATATAGTGCAAAAATAGAGCAAGTATCTTTTTTCTAGAAATTAGATGTAAAATTAATTTTGTAGAGTAGACAGAATATAACACCTGAATGTTGAGAAGTAATTATTGAGGGTAGACATTGAACGTTCTTTAAAAATAGGTACTACTTCTGCTAATTGATTATTATTTGAATATATAAAAATAAGAATGACGTATATGACGGAGAAATAGTGTCATGGATCTTTTTAAAAAGCTTGAAGACTGTCATTTTCAATACGTTTTATATTGGACTAAAAGTTTAACGTCTTCAAAAATCAAAAACCTTTTTCTTCGTGCCATCGGTACGTCTTTATTTATACCAATCAAAGAGACTTAAAAATATCGTTTGGCTACCCTTGACGATTGATTTTGAACCAAAAGGTAGATGCAAAACACGAGTTTGTTTTGACCTCAGTGATATCAAAGTTGTTAACATCACTCTTTAAAAACCACTACTTAAACTTCGTCTACGACATAAATACGTGAAATCTATATTAATGCTGCAACCATATGCTAACATACATTCCCGTAATCAAAATCGAACTGTAGTTTATTAAGTCTCTGTTACGAACGGCCAAGAAATTCTATATTAACTAGGTACATGCATAACAAAAACACCTTCATTCGTCTTGTTAATGTAACGACTAATGACTGAGCGATAAGATTGTAGGACCGATATACCTGTGAGTAAGAAAGAGACCTCAATATATCATATGTGTAAACTAAAAAGAAGTATACAAGTGAGACAGGCATAGTCGAAAATTGATAGTGTTTCCATGTCTCGTTTTTATTCCAATTTAAAGACTTTTGAGTGTACAGATTTATATAGTACGTTTTGTCTATGTAGTGATTTAAAAAAAGTGGCTATACAATTCTTGCAGAGATGTTGTGTAGTGCTCTCTTTCACTCTTGTAATGAAGTAAAAGGGACAAGTAATAATAGTAAAGACAACAATTTAAAAATGCGCTTGCCTGTGAAAGAATTAAACACAATTGTATTCATTTTTTTGATAATATTCTCGGTAAATCTAAAATGCAGAACCAATAGTTAGTTGTAAAGGTTTCCGATGTACTTGGCGACGATGCCCGCATAAGACATCAAATACCACAATAAACTGATAAGTTACAAACAGGAATCAATCACAGATTAAATAAAAATCGACCTAAGAATACAAATCGTATGGTATACAAGAACAACCAACTTAAGCGCAAGTGGCCGCATTTTCAAACGGTGACTTCCCTCTTCGATCACAGAGCACAATTCGCCTTAGGAAAGGTTATATTATACATTTCAAATTCCCTAACCTTTCACACTAAATGGTGTTATTACACCAATTTGGTAAACGTCATCACTTATCCACCACGTATCTGGTTAATTCTTTGAAATAGCTTACGGCCCAATTCCGCGAACGTAGTTCAGGCGAAGCTTTAAAAGTTATAAAACTAATAACATGGATATCAACCGAAACAATAAACGGAAGAGAATGCGTAAACATTGTGAAAAAGATGCACGTGAACGCATCTCTAGCTAGTTATGTTTAATATATGAGATAAATTGTATATTTTCTCTTTATATTATTCCAGTTAAAATAGTGTAGGCTAGGCTACATACAGTACAGGACAGGCCATGGATTAGTTAACGTTTGAAAATTTCTTATAAAACAAACAGGTATGTTTTAAAATTTGTTCATTTACAAAGGTTCGTTGGAATTTACTTTTTGAATATTATACCACCTAAATGACCATAATGTAGATTTTTGCACTCTTTCAAGCGAGTGCGAAAATTTTCAAATACTCGTCGGCATGGAGACTGCGGGAACGCCGATATCTCTTTGCTGATTTTTAATTTCAGTTGACGTAGCGTACCTTTTCATGACTCCTGATATTGGGGTCTCTCGTACATCCCTATCTTGTTGTAGAACAAGTTTTGACATTCTTTAATTATTATGTTTACATACTTTTTCTTATATGTCTTTACTCTTCTATCACTGATCGTTTGATCTATCTTTCCTCTTCTTTCATTTTACAATTTTCTATCATTCCTTTTCATACTATTTTCCGTTATTTCATCGCCTCAGTTCGGCTACCTTCGCCTCGTTCCTTAAATATCAGAGATCCAGATTATTACCACAGTTGCATTACCTTAATGTGTATTTGTTTTATGCTATTTTATATTCTTTTTTATTATTTACATAACATTATTTTGGGTTTTTATTATTTCTTTCTAATTCATTTTAAATCGAGTTTTACTTATTTTTTTGTTTTCTCTACCGCCTATTTATTTCATTGTTTACCCAACCTGTATCAGTTTATTTCTTTTTATTGCATTTCAGGAACGCATAACTGCCTTTGTCATTGTTCATCAGTGAGGTGATGCTGACCTCACTAATCTATTTTCCTAACCGCAGCTCGGACTCGCATCAGAGTCCTCCGATTGCGGGACAGTTAGTCACCAGGTGCATCACGGTCTGGTTCTCCCCCGGCTCACAGAATGACGAGGGACTCTCTTTGAGATTAAACCTGTGAAGGTACTCCGAGAATCACCCGTGAGAGAGACGATCTGGACGTCGTAGCGTATTTGGCTTATGGATAGACATGACTCTTTAAATTCATTCTGTATTACCAAAACCGATGTACCGCGCCTTAGGCAAGCGCGCGGCGAGGAGATAGGAGTATCAGCCGCACTCTTTTGTTAGTCCACTGTTCACACTAGCGGCGGCTACGATGCTGTTTTTTCCTCATCTACGTTGCATCTGGCATTAGGGCACGATACAGTGGTTTCGGAACTATTTTAGTGCGATTTACCAAAAGATGCTGTTTTCTTATATTACACTTGCAGTTTATGTACGAATAACCTCTATGTGAACATCATCGCAGAGTACGCGAGTATTTCAGTCGCAAAGCACTGGTGCGTGAACTTAGTTACGCTATGACTCCGTAATTAGTAAAATTGTTGGGCTAATGCGACAAGCAAGCCCGTGTACCATACATTTGTTGACAGCAAATGAGCTATACATTCACACCTTTTAAGAGTTTACAACTAAAACAAAACGCTCTGTACACATTAACATAAATCTAACGCTATTTCAGTTAAGATCTTAGATATACAGAATATTTCTACAAATACAGTTATTCACGTTATATATATTCGTGTTATACGAGCGTACTTGTATAACGCGGTGAATGAATTTTGTCATTTATCTGCGAATTTTTGATCACACATTAAAATAAAACAATTATTAATTTTAATAGATAGTAATCCGTATTTCGTAAACGCTTTTTCTAAACATTATTATTGCGTTATTTATAATTTCAGATACCGTTGATTTTTGAACAGGGCCTATCGTACATTGATTGACAGAAATGAGCTTAACATTTACGCCTTTAAAGATTTTACACCTTTTTCTAACTATCCTGTACATTATTCAAAAGTATGTATTAGTGTTAAACACCTATATGGATGCATCTATGATGATGCATCCTATGCAAGTAATTTCTTTAAGATTAAATGTTCTACAGACAGTGTTCGGAGTGGTTGTCATCGTTTCAGCCCATAGATACTCACTGAAGGACATAGGCCTCCCCCAATGATATCTATGGGAGATATAACATAATCGCCACGCTTGGCAGGTGGGTTAGCGATCGCTGTGTGATATTATGGTATGCAGAGGACGGTGTTGCCTAACCTCTGGAAACTTGGTTGTCTGCAGTGGCAATCGCATATAATAAATGTTCAAAGTGTAAAATATATAAGATTGTATCCCGGGAATTGACGTTCGACCTACAATCGCAAGTATCATTCCTCTACCGCAGAGCTGCCATTGTTGGCCAGGTATCCTGATCAATTCAAAGCTACTAACAAAATTTAATCTTGGATTCTTACTGTACGAAATCGTCATAAAAAGTCTGCTCCGTGTAATTTCGTAGTATATTTAAAGATAATGTCACACGGTGCCGTCAAACGTGACCGAATGATACTCTAATGACTGCGCAGTTCCGAATGATGTTAGGCGATGTTCACACCTACGTTTATTAGACATCTACATATTTGCTACATTTTCACTTTACAGCCACTAACGAAAATTGTAAAAGAACTCTAAAGAAAACTTATTTATAAACTAAAAATAGTTTAAATGAGATGGACTAGAAAATAACTTTTAATAATTTTATAATTAAAAAGTTATGAAAATCAAATAGATTACAAAATGGCGAATCTTTTTTGTACATAAGAAAATAGCTTAATAATTACAAAAAGTACGATCAATACATAAATGCTGAACTTGTTGTTTTTATTAATAAGAGCCGAAGTCTGGTGATCTTTAGAAATAAAGATTTTATTACATGATAAACATGTAAAAACGGCGTTAAAAGAGCAGCTATCGAGTTTCTTCCCTTGTTCTTCTCGATAAATCCAATATTCCGAACCTGACTGTGGTATACAAAAAATAAAACCGACAATACAATTACTTTAAATATATGTATATCAATGTTCTGACTTTTCAAAAGTGTTTAGCAAAGCCTATTCAAAAGAATAAATATTTGTTTCTTTTTTTCTCTGTCATTAATTTGGAACAACAGTAAAAAGAAAAGTTACAGTTTTTCTAATTTTATAATTTCCTTGACTCTACTCTCACAGATTATAAAATTTTTATCTAAACTTTTTTAATCAACACAACTAACTCTGAATCAGATTTCAGAGAGCAATGGAGAAAGTTATGGACAAAGTTACGCTGCGAGATCGAATCAGATTTGAGGAGATGCGAGATGAACCAATGTCACCGACGTAGCTCGAAGAATTGCTTGTCTAAAGTGGCAGTCGGCATATCGCTCGTACTACTGATGGCCATTGGGGCCTAAAGGTTCTCGAGTGATGAGCACGAATCTGTGAGCGCGATATACGGTGGCGGAAAGTAGCTGAATGCGAGCAGTGCTTTGGGGAATGTCTATGCCTTGCAGTGGGCGTCTATCAGCGGAAAAGGAGAAGAATAGCGTCCCTAAAATTTAAGTGATATTCTATAATTAATATCATAACATATTACTGAGTAATTGTTATAATACCAGGATACCGTACACCGGTTTAACCTCTTATAAATAAACTATAATTTCTCAGAATCTATGATTGACAATGGAGCAAAAAAGTGACGTTTGGCAAATAACGAGCCTTTATTTCCTCGTCAGTGACGTTTGTTGTCAAAATACGTGATGTTTTTTTTTTCTCGTACAGTGATACAGGATATCCATCACGAGACAAGAGTTTACTAGATGTCAAGTGTTCGGCATATTTGTTATGAAAACATATGTTCACTGTGGATATAAAATGTATTAAAATATTATTACGTATGATATCAAAGAGTTAGTAATCGGTTATTTATACAGGGTAATTGGAAATAGGCGAAAAAGCTTTAACGGGGTAAATGTTTAAGTCATTGGCTGTCAATGAATGTTTATTACAACCTATCTAAAAATCATTACTTTCAGAAATTATAAATAATGATAATAAGTTAAAAAAAATTTTTTCAAAATTAATTACTAGACATTTAAATTACCTATTGTTTAATGTCTGGTGCAGAATTTATACTGCCAAAAGTCCTATGGAAATGGAACCCTATGGAATGGCCTGCACATTCCTATGGAAATAATAAATTATGCAACATATTTCAGAATGATAACTTTATACAGAACGATTGCAAATAGGTGTAAAAATTTCAAAGTTTTTCGCTGGTAAATGAGCTATATATTCACCATTTTAAAGCTCTTACGGTTTATTTCCAAACTCTCTGTGTTTGTAAAAAATCTATTTTACGTTTTACTAAACTTTCATTATATCCACTTCATTAATTTACTGCCAAAATTTTCAGAAATTATGAAACGACTGGTAATAATTTGTTTAAGTGTAAACACGTAATACGACAGTACATATAATAAACCAGTTTCCAGAGGATGTGCAGCAGCATCTTTTACGTACCACAATATAACATCACGGTCGGCAACCCGCCTGCCAAGCGTTTGACGTATATGTGCTATAGCGACGACGACGTAGTACAAGTATTGAACTAATGAGTATTGGCCAAAAAAAAAGGTTATCCCAAAATTTATCATCTACTAATATGCGACGTAAAGACTGTACAACTATCTTTCTAAAGTATTGCAATGAATAGAACAAAAAAAATTATAAATGTTTCAGCCATTACCCAATGTGTCTATATCCTTACAAAACCGTACTCCGAATTTAAAATGTCATTATGAAAATTATATCCAACAGAAATAATAACCGACGTGTATACAGTTGATGTAATGGCGTATACATTAAAATTATAACCCGAGTACATTATATGTACATTGCATGCTACAAAATTTGCTAACGTAAAAGAAAACAGTGGTCATTTCAGTGGCTACTTTTTATATAAACAACTGACGTCAATTATTAGACGGTAAAAGAAAGTCGATAAATCCTTTTCTTTAAAAAAATTTGAAATAACCAATCGTATTCTTCCTGCGTAAAATCTTAGTTGGTATAAAAAATAAATAAATTATAAAGGAGTATACAGAGTGCTTGGCTTTAGCTGTAAAAATTATAAAGAGGTTATATATATAGCTTATTTGCTGTCAATTAATGTATGGTATTCCCTACTGGAGGCCATCAGTTAGTTAAGAGGAATGCTCTATAGAGTTGGTCGCAAGGGTCTTTATGAGAAGATTTCGGTTTGGATTGTCACTCGACACAAGTTTAGCTTATTGATTGCAGTGTACTGAAATCAAATTATTAAAGACCAATGCCAAAGGAGGTTTATAAAAAGTTGCAGTCGTTTTACCAAGAGGGTAGGGCATCTTATATAATCTTGGCTTTTTCCGTTAGGGCAACACGCACATTTGTTTTTAATATTATTACAATACAGGTAGAGCACAACAGACGATTGAACAAAAACAAGTTAAGTAATAATTGTCAATAATGCTTTAGTTCCCATCGTCAACGTTTCCCTGGAACCGCTAATGACTGTACGTGTGGGAACCGACGGCTTCCGCGTTGTCGCCGCACCAGCTACCTAAGCTACTCCTAACCGTAAGCGGTTACAACCACGCGTCCCGCACATTAACTGGAAATGGATCCGTGCGGTGATTTTATACTAAGCCTCGTTTTGTAGTTTTATTTTTAAAAAAAAACTAATAACAAAGAGCACATCAGCCACTAAAATGAGCTCAAAGGGAAATTGACTGCAGTTTTTTATTCCATATCTATATACAATACTTTACATTTCAAATGTTTGTTAGCAATATTAGTACAATTTACTTACGAATCTAATGTAAGTATGGTGAGTTCTTCTTTATATGAGGATCCCATTTGGGTGTACGGCTCTTCTTTTCCCTAGTAAATCTCTCTATTTTTAACGATGGTCATCCAATTTCTTCCGCTTTTTCTTATCCGCTCATTCTCTCGAAAACTTAGCGAAAACTAATCATAAGTACAATAATGATATAGCAAAAAAATGTCGAAGTAAAACATATTGCAGTAACAGCAGGCCTATCGCACTATATGTAGCATAAACTACCGAGCGCAGGCTATGAAATATCATAATCCTAAAAGTAAGATTTTTACTACAAAAAAAAAAAAACATTAACATATTAGTATCAACATATTAAACTTAAACGAAAAAACATATTATGGCTGCTTTTGATTGTTAAGGTGTTAAATAAGGATGCCTGTATTCACACTGAGTTTAGAACGCATATGGTGTTACACTATATTTATAACTTGTACACGTGTACTGATACTATAAGTACATCTGGAGCAATCTAGTAAAATTAGGTAAGACATAAAAAGAAGCTGTGCGACCAACGTTGTTACCAGCGATGGTACCATATGGCAGTAAAACGTGGTCTCTCACATCGAACCTCATTGGCAAGCTCACAGCCACTCAACGAACCATAGAGAGGATTATGCTCGGGATATCTCTACGAAAACAAATCAGGGATGAGAGGATCTGTAGGCGAACGAAAGTAACATAGCCCAGAGGCTTGAGAGGTAGTTAGCAGGAGCCATCGCGTGCAGAAAAAATGACCGCTGAGGGCTTAAGATATTCACGTAGAGACCACGGACCGGTAAGCGCTGGATATCTACCCAACAGGTGGAAATACGAGATGAGTTGGTAATGTCATCAGAAAACATCGGATGCATGCCGATTCCAAATTATCCTATTTCAAATCTGTGGGGGGGGGGGGGGTCGCTACGTCCAGCTGTGGACGTCCGTTGGCTGACATGATGATGATAAATCTCGAATGATGGTATGGTGTGGTATAGATGACTAATGCGGCACGTGGCTTGCCACTTTTATTGCGTAGTTATATACTATTGTAAGCAGTTAAAATACTAAAACTACTTACTAAGCAAATATTGTTTGCATGCGCAGCTTTAAATGATGAAATATTATCAATTATTGCACTATTCCGGGATTATTTCATAAAAATCATATTTTTTTAGGTTACACGTTCCGTTCTACGTTCAGTGTAACAATTATTTTAAAGCAATAAGACACTCAACAAATCAGTTCCTTATTTAAATATTTATGCATTTATTAAAGCATATTGGTGAATGACGTCGATCCACAGTACGATGGTTTGTGTAAAGTACATAATTTCTTTAAAAAAATCTAATTTACTTTTAAAACGTTTTAAAACGACATAAAAGTAAAAATACTTTTAAACAGACATGGTGGTCTGACATTGTATGGACTAATGGAGTTAGTAATCATGTACTTTTAGCTTATTGGAGTATGAAAATTTTATTTGAAAAAAAAAATGATGGTTAATTAAAACCGCTATTGAAAAAAATTCATACAACTTTTGTTCGTAAAGCAATCTTCAGATTTATACTTTACGATAATCTTATAAATAAAATACCCATTACAGAAATATTTAAGGAAGATAAAGAGCTTTTAATATTGCAACTTGCAGAACCGACTCGAACAATTTATGGTGACATTGAGATGATACCGCTGTCTCTATATTCTGTCCTATATAAGTTACAAAGCTTACGTTTATGGTTTATCGAATATAATAAGGTAGAGTAAATTATCTAAACATAAAGTGATACAATACCGTTTCAGTGAAGCCTTGTTTAGGTTAAAATATTACGAGCCACTTAGCGGTTGAGGACTATAAAGGATTCTCGGCCGTCGTTCAAGTCATTTATGCGCTTGCAATATACTTTCCATAATGTTAACTCTACGTGAAGACGCTTTTGACTTTATTTTTGATTACGTATAATAATTAAAAATAAAGTCGATTGATGCAAATCGATAAGTATCTTCCCCGATACTTTTTATTATTAAAACATTACTTTTGGAATATATGTTACACTTTGGCCAATATATATATTTTTTAAGAAACAAAGTAAGAAATGTAGTTTTTCTTTTGAAAATTATATCGTCGCGGTGTCCTCAAGATATCAGGGAACATTCTTCCAAACGACACTGAAGCATTTCAAAAATACGCCTGCAAGTTTAAGCTATTGGAAATGTCGCCATTTCTTCTCAAATATTTATCTTTGATTCAGCAAGTGTTTACGGACTCGGCTCTTGTGATATTCCCATAAAACAAGATCACGAGATTTCAGACAAAAGGACTTTGTGGTGGCTACTAAATCTTTCCCTTCTTCGCTAAGTCTTTTTTTGAGAATATATCACGTATAACCTCCATGTTAGTATTAGATTTGTGACAAGTGGCTGCTTCCTGGAATCAAGTTATGGAGTTGTACTCATTGAACTCTTAAAGTCTTGGAGACAAAAAGATATTTAAAAACAAAAGCGGTAAAATATCAACCTTGTATTTCGTATAAAAATAATGCGGTAGTTTTATTTTTAATACGTTGTTATTACAAGTTAATAATGCATAGATATTAAATATTTAACTATAGCATTTAACAGTTTTGGTTAATCTAAATGTGTCAAACTTGGTCTGTTGACCCATTTTATATTACATGATTAATATTTTTGAATTACATTTAAAAAGAGCTATTGTTGAGTTTTTTGTGGGCTGTTCTCAGCAGTTCAGGATTCCGAGCCGGTGGTAGTTCACTATAAATAACGTTTAAATAATTGACCATTGAAAAGTGTATACCTACTTGGATAAATATATTTTAAATTTCTACTAATAATAATAATAAATGTACACCGACGCACGATGTAAAATAGTAATATAGTGAATTTTGTAGGTTACATAAAAATTTAAAAAGAAACAATGTAAGCAATCCATGAACGGTTTTCCAATAGCGCAGCATATTCTCGTTTGTAATGGCGGACTGACGTCACAGTGAGGCCCGTAACACCGGAATTGTTTCGTTTTACAATGATTGCAGTAGTTTACAATGCTATAAAATGGCACAATTGCAATGGGCAATATACTGGCGAGAAATAAAAGATCGATGTTTAAAAAATTGTTATGGCTCGAGTGTTTACTTCAATTTAAATAAGCTTATACGAAAACCAAATATCTTAATAGTTAAATATTGATATTAGTCTACAAATGCATCAAACATTACATTATAAATTATAACGTACACCGTCCAGAACAAGCGACAATTTTTTATCATTAATCATATTCGAATAATTTGATACTCAAGTTATTCATCATGACCGAAAAGATTAAGTATACCAAATTTGAATCTTTTCTTAATTTACTGTTAAAAATAATCAAATTTCACCAAAGATATCTTTTTAAATTAACCAATCAATTACGAAGTTATAAAAGGTCTCGTATCATACTAATATTTTAAAGATAAATAAATATGTTCCTCGAAAAACTTTTTATTTATTGACTTTTGGTTTGGAGGTGAAACAATGTTTTACGATTTAAAATACTTATTTTAATGACCAATGTTTTTTGTTAGTGATATTATCTTATTTACACTTACATAAAACTTACGAATAAATTCAAATATGTTTTTAAAATGTTAATAACAAGGGGATGAAATGAGAACGCTGGCAACATTCAAGAGGGAGGACAGCGCGGGCGCAATGGCAAGATGGCGGCGTTCCAAGGTTCAACGATCTTCGTGACTCACTGCGTTGTCTTGTTGCGCCGAATTTCTGTTTCTAAGTGCTTCTTGGGTTTTTAAAAGACCGGTCATAAAAAGAGCATTCCATGGCCAGGCAGCGATTAAAATATTTCATAGTAACTAACGACTGATTAATTTTCTACGGGCTATAACTTTTAATAATAATTCACACAGATATATTTCGTTGCGAAAGTATTTTTGTTAATATATGCGATTTAGACATTAAATATTTAAGTTTACAAAAATAATTTGTGCTATTACAAATTTGCTTAAAAATATTTCGTATTAACTATCAATGTAATACAAATAATGATTTTCTCCCAGGTGACACATTTGTTGTTACAATAGTAAAATATAAAGGTGCAGTTTACATACGTAGTTATTTTTACAGTCAGTTTAACGTAATTCGTTGTATATAGACGGCACGTTAACTCAGGTTATGGCCGATTTACTATGACGGTACTCTCGATATTACGTCCAGCGTCACGTAACATCGCTGCGTTCTCTCACCCTCCCTACCCACTTCGCTCCCCCCTCCCTTGTTTTTCTAGTTTTTAGAAGCAAGCTGACAACGGCCTGACGAATCGTCCTCGTGCCGTGACGGACTTTCCTACGCGATCAATTTGAAATGAATGTTGACAAGGTTTTAATAAAATAGTTTTCTATAAATAACGAACCATCTTTAACATATCTTTGACCTTTATAAACGTAGTAACTACGCACAGTAACGAGAATTATTTTTTATTGTGTTGTATTTACAATTTACGAGTAATGGTTTTGTTTATACTTATTTTATATGAACCTCCTTTTTTAAACAAGAAACTACAAAATAAGTGCACGTGCTGTAAATTATTATTACAGAATAATTCTGGGAAGGCGAATCGAGCTTCTGCCATTACGAATTAACGATGTGTGTCATGTCACAGTTGAATTCCATTTGTTTTATAGCGGTCACAAAGTTAAAGCATTTCTTTAAACATCGATTGATTGATACAATTTATTTTAACTGTTCGTAACGTGCGATGCTGATTTTATATAAATTTATGATTATAAAATTATCAAATGCTTTTAATTTATTAGGGTTTGTAGAAACACTGTAATTACGACTTGAAATCGACTTCACACGAATCTCTAGTATCCTGACAATTAGAAATAATTTCTGTACCTTTAAAAAATAAATTTGAAAATGTTAACAACTGATTTTTAATAATGTATCTTTGTATCATCATTATTACAGGCAAACAATAGCTATGTAACTGCTTGTGACATGACCGTTAAATGAAAGTCAATGAATTGTTCGACGATACTAAGAAAATCCTACACAATACCTGAATGAATCAGGCTTTCACAAGACTTGCTTCAACGGAAACGACTCAATTGTAAACTTTGCAAAATATTGTCATTGCCTAATATATTTACGAAACAATGTTAAAGATTGATGTTATTTGTTTCTCAGAAATACTTGCAGTATTGTTGGCGTTCGAATTACCATTAGTTTGTGTTTGTTTGATGGTAGCGGAAATCTCATGTAATGTCGTCTAAAATAGTGCATTTCTATCAGAAGGATCTATGACACCAAATACAAATTTCACAACGTAGTGGTTATTATTGACGGTTAGTTAAATTATCATTTTAATGTAAGATGATTAGAAGGCAATGCGCCCACAGACCGAGTTCTGCTTTTGGTCGTCTACTCAGTCGTCTACAAAGCCAAAAAGCAGAAGAAAGAGACACAAGGACACAAAACTTGGAAGAAACCCAATGTCCAATGACTGTGAATTACAATCATCCTACAAATCTAAAATGCTATTTTTAAAAACTGTTGTCATCTTGACTATGATGATTTTAAATAAATATTTGAATATAAAATTATCAATCGCTATTTATACATGTAGACTGTATGCGAGCAGCACAAGACAGGCAGCACGGCCATTTGGGGGAAACCCGTGTTACCTTGGACCGGCAGGCGCAGCTTTGGACGTTCGCCAACAGACGACCTTATTAACATCGTCGTAAGATACTGAATGTAGGTGGATTCCAACAAGTGCTCTAGGAAATGTGTGGTGGAGGCTTATGTGTATGATGAAATGGTGATGAGGTTGATAATTGATTTCATCCACGATTTCTTTAAAACGAACTAATTATTTTGTCTACATAACTAGGCTATGGCTATATCGTAAACGCCTTTTATGAATGAAAGTATTAATTAATAGTGTGTTATTAATAATTATGCTGTCGGCGTTTCTTTACAATATTAAGAGAATTTTTAGTAACGGCAGCTTAAGATTAAATGTATTACATTACTATAAATATTTGCCATCTCCTTCATGTAAAGATCGGGGAAACATAACTATTAAACACACTTCATTTTTTATATAAATGCCATTAACATTATTGTTTGTTAAAGGTACAAAAATTATTCAAATTAGAGTAGAGAAATAGAACCATAAGATTATAATCATTAAGCCATAAAACCATAATATTCATACAAAATATAAATGATATAATATTTTAAAATTATTGGTCTCCGTCAAGTTTCAAGGTTTTGTCAGTTTCCCAACCGGAATTCACACAATCAGGCAAACAATGTATGAAATATGATTTTATATTATCAATATATCATGAAATAAGCAATATATTTAAATTGATTGCTTATTTCGTGATATACATCATTATGTCTCTGTTTACAAGATTAAAGCAATTTATGGTGTGATAACTTTGACAAAGTGATAAATAAACTTATGTATACAGGTTTATTTGTATTATAATTTTTTGAACTTTATTTTAATAACATTTTTCGTCTTTTGTTTAAAATCCAATTTTTTATTTAAATTAATTACGAACTATCTAGTATTATTGACAAGCTATGAAATACTAAACAACACTTCTATCATGTAATTCATAGTTCGTGTGGAATAAATGAGCGCAATAAGTGAATTTGTTTAACCCTTCTGTTAAAAATGGTTTTTAAATCTAAAAAGTTATAGCCAATGGGTGTAATGAATTAAAATTAGCATTTCATTCATGTACAGAATACTATGTTAAAATTTCAGTAACGTCTTGTTTCATTAAAGCCTCTCGTTATCTTATTATTATTTATAAAGAAAGTATTTACTTTCCTTGAGTACCCAAAACGAAATTTAAACTAATACACTTACTATTTACCTATTGCTGATCAACGTGATGCAATTATACCTTTATAAATTTATTTCAGCGCGAATCAGTGAAAAAGATTATAGCAGTGACTAGACCAGTGCTGTAAAAAAATTAATATTAAAAAAATCTTGATTCAATATAGGATGGACTACATGTCTTTTTGTCGTCAAGATGAGTCCACCACCTGTTAGGATAACAAATGCCTTAGACCTGAAGAAAAGGCTAATGAAACACAGGGACTATATAGTTTTTTTTTTTAAATAATATGTAAGCACATTTTTAATTAACATTAATATCCTGGAGCCGAACGCATCATTCCCAAGGTGTTCTTTCTGCTATGAAGTCATTTACAGTGTAGTAGACCTGAGCACACGAACGTTATTTGTCATTTTTTTGTTTAGCTTTAGATGCCTTCTAAAAATTGTCTTGGATCCTATTGTAAAAGTCCACCTTGTCCAAAGAGATCACATTAAAACAAATAAAAAAATTATCACATTAAACAGAATTTTTCTTTTAAATGAATGTAGTTTAAATTGCCTCTGTAGCGTTTTTTAAAAGAATGATGTCAGCTTTAACGACACCGTTAACATAGTTTTGGTGATTACAATAAACCTTTAATTAAAAAAACTAAGATAATTGCTAAAACCTAAGGAACAAAGTAATAAAATGAGTATATGTAAATGTAAAATCCAGAAGAGAAGACGATGAAAGTGAGGCGATGCTGTATGTATGGAAAAAAGTGGGAAGGAATGAAAGATAAAGCGAAGTGAAGAAACGAGAACGAACGGCGGATATTAAGAATGATAAGAATAAAAGATTACGTGAAAAAATTATTATTGTAAAAAGATCTCTGCTCACACATGATAGGAGAGTATGAGATGCTCCAAAAATGAAACAATAATAAAAAAGTCCAACAACACAAAATATTGTCTTAATCTACATTTCAAGAATGGCAACATGAGCTGTTTGAGCATTATCCTAATCCTTTCGTAAAACAGAGTACATTGTATCATAGAAACTTAAAGAAGTCGAAGAATATCGCAATGCTTTTGCTGACTCCGCAATATAATAGGACCCAGCGTCTAATCAATACCTTAACGATCTTCTTATTCTTTCTTTCAGCCGATAGACACTCACTGCAAGGCACTGACTTCCCTCTAAGCCGCGTCGAATTTCGGCGACTTTTACTATATCGTCCGTGCACGCCGCATCTACCGGCACGTGGTCGCCACTCGAGAACTCTCCCACTGCACTTCAAACGAACAATTCCTACGTCGCTATACTTAACAATCATTTTATCCTATTTAATTTTAGAGATTGGTTATAAAAAATAATCGTAAAATATTTGTTCTCATTGACTTCGTACTATATGTATACGTAGAAAAAAATAAAAGTTATTTCAAAGTGATCACTTTTTTATTTAATTAAAAAGGTTTTTGTGAACACTCCGTCTTCAAATTAGTTGCAATACACTCCAGAAACATTTACTAACTCGGTGATGTCTTAAAAATCATTCAAAATTAAAGAACTTTGACTAAACCTGATAATCTTTTGACGCTTACTCGCCGTCCGCGCATATCATAGATGAACGATAACGTGAAAGTCTGCTGTAATTTCGTCGTAGGAAAATTATCGCACGGACGGACGCAAACCGGATCGTAAGCGGTTACGTGCGCTGTTTTGCATCCGGCGACTTGATAGATTACCGGGCTATCGGCCTTTTGAAATCACGCTGGTAACAGAAAACACTGAATAACTATTTACCTAACCTCAATGCCTAAGGCCTTCTTTCTATGGGGTAACTAATAATTATATACCACGTGTTATACAGCTTTAAATTTTAAATTAAGGAGTGACTATTATAACATCGGCTAGATACATCACTGTGATCATTCTCTGTGATTAAATAATTACTTATTTACTCATTATTGTTCATCAACAGGATGTAAAAAGAAATCGGATGAAATAGGCAAAAAAGTGCTTTAGGACGTCCGCTACTGGATATACGACTTCCCCCACAGATTTCCACACTGGTTTGAAATGCCGACATCCAGCATTTCAAACCAGTCTCAGATCCAGCGTCTACAGACGAACTTAACAAGGTCCTCTGTTCACGTCAGCAGCCATCTGTTGTGCATTATGTAGGATGTGTATGACTTCAACATGCTCATCCACAGAGCTATATTAGTCACCTTTGTTTGTCTACAGATCTCGTTAGTCCTGAAACGATTTCGTAGAGAAATCTCGAGCATAGCCCTTTCTATGGCTCGCTGCGCTGTTGTGAGTTTGCCAATGGAATCTAAAGAGCACGAGTTACGTGAGAGACCACGCTTCAGTGCCGTATGTGGCATCATTGATGGTAGAACATTGTCTTAAAGCACTGGGGATATTGGACAACAATATGTCGCTATTAAGTTAAAGTTATAAGCCATTTTTTTAATTTGCTTTCTAAATGACCAGTAATAATAGTTTATTTATATTACATACAAAATTAGTGATTCAAATCATAAATCTTTAACATATACATAGTTTCCTCGCATTTAATATAGTTAAACACTGTAATCGAAACATAATTATTTCTTACAAAAAATATTGTAATTTACGTTAGTTTTACAGTCTGTACATCAAAGTTGAGGTCACTGACTTATTAAAGTGGATATAAAATTATTTTTGAACTGGTTTTAATGCGAGACATAATTGCAAATAAGGGTCAATAAAAACGTGGGGAGTACGAAGGGTGAGTTCAAACTGCGGGCTCGGTCGATACCTGAGCCCTCAAGGAAATTGTTCACACGGCTCTGTTCATATCGTTAAGGGCTCTAACATGAAGTTATCTTTCTTCTTCTAATATACCAGATTGTTTTTGGTTATTTAATAGGCACAAAATTCGTTACGTGAATTTTATGGCACTTTAATTAAGGTTTTATTATTATTGAAAATATAAAGCATAAAGAATATATTAACTTTATAACAATATAGTTAGGAGGTATGATAAATAACCTATATTGAATGTTTCTTTAATTCTAATTATTTTGTAAATTGAACGAATAAGAATGCACATCTATTATCGTCTCTTGTAACAAGAAATTTGCAACTTAATTATACATGTTTCGGCATGCCATATTAAACTAGTAATTTAAACACGCCGGGGAAAAAAATTGGCGGGAAAGATCCGGGTCGCGCCGACCTGCGTGCAGCTTTACGGGTTTTTATTTAAAATGTTAACGGCTTCTGTTTAGAACGACAACGACACTTGTAACAATAATGTACAATTGTAACGGAGTGCGGTGTTATTTTTCGGTCGTTTTCGATTCGATCGGACTCGTTTCTTTTATTTAATGCGAGGAATTCGATGCTGTTGGAGTTTTTTTAAATTAAAAAATGATTAGTTCCGGGTGTTTTCGATTAGTTTTCGGCTGTTATATAGGCGGCCGAGCGAAGCTACACAGCGTGACTTGACGGATTTGTGCATTGTTGTTTCTCTGTTGGAGGACGAACCCATAGTGATGGGAATTTTTAATCCATGTGGCTTACCGATAAATTTTGAAAATACTTTATTTATTCAGAGAAGCACACCTGAGGCAGGTGCACTGAAATAATGCAATTAAACTTTATAACATTTATTTAAAATTCCGATGCACCTGCTTATTCAAGATTTGTACAACATACACAATATTTATGCCATTTTACAGCAATGAGATAAAAGTGTGTTGAGATCTTATAATAATACATACAGATACTCCAAAAGACACCATAAGTAATACGGCTTTAAATGTATAATTTTATTTTTCCATGTTAGAAAACTTATTTCGTACGAAATATTCATTATTCAAATGTATACCTCTTAGAGTATTAAACGTACCTCATACTTCAAATTTTTTGGATTGATAATTTTGAATAAATTACTTATTGAGTATAATCTATTTAAATGTAACCTTTTAATGACCTAAATTCTTCTTTACTAATTACAACGATTTTACAAATATTTTTTATTAATTTTTTTTTACCTCACAAAATCTAAAACGAATAATATATGTGTGCATGTAGATACGTTTAATTGAAGTGTATAATTTTATTAAAAAGATTTGAAATTCATGATTCTGCAAAGAACAAAATATATGTAAATGAACGAAACTGATAAAAATAGAACAAATGATCGACCTAAATTGTCCATTATTAAAATGGGCACAAGAAAAGAAATGTAACGATTTCAAATTTGTACTTGACTGAATATAATTCCATAATGTCCTAAAATGTTAATATCAGCTAAGAAAATGTGATTCGTATAAGAACTTAACTATCTTTAAAATATATCGATAAAATACCGGCTCAATCTCCGAAGGCTGAATAAAGACAACTAGTGCCCTATGTCGGTTACTACAAACCGGTTTGAGGCGGCCCTCCGCGTACCACGTTCCACGTGCAGACACCATCGTCCATCTTACTCTATTTCGACTTGTACCCGAACTGCAATTCGACCATTCATGGCCGGCCTCACACCGACCATAAATCTAATACTCAATAAGAATGTCCGTGAGCTAGGCGGTTTAACTCTTTTTTAATTTTAAATTATATAAACTGTCGCTCAAAAATTAATTTTATAATATCATTGACAAAATATTTAAGGTTACTAATATTCCCGCCAAAAACTGAAAAGTAAAAAAGTTAATCTGCCATTTTTACCAACCAATAAAAAGTGAGAATGTTGTAATTGTTACGATTATTATAAATCAACTATATTCATATTATTTCGTAGTTCGTTCAATAATTACATAATTTCATATAAATGACAAACCAGCACACATTTCGTTTGTTGGTTGTTAAATAGTTAATGATTATTGAAATTTCTGAATTCAAGGGCAGAGTAAGCATGTTAGTAGTAAAAAAAAATCACGCACTTCTTAAAGAACAAAATGCTGCTATATTAGATATACATGTTATAGCGATATATTCATGTCTTACTCGTACATTTATCGACTATAAATATGGTAGGATCGTGTTGTAGTAAATACTGAAATATAAATATGACTGGAGTAAATATATATAATATTTTTTTTTACTTTTATTTAAAAAAACCTTAGGCCGCAGATATACAACACTATACATTTACTGCTAATGCCCCTTGAGTGGGATGTTGCAGTTTTTCATTATTATGCATTAAGCATTAAGTGTTAAGGTAAATTTTAACAGTGGTGTATTTATTTTGAGAGATGTCATATTGATTTCACTATGAGTTCTTAACTTTAGAAAAATCTATTTTGGTATTAGGAATATAAATAAAAAACTAGTTATGTTACAAAGGTAAGCGATCGCGTTGTCGGTACTTCCCGTCGCCTGGCAACGCAATGGTACACGGTTAACATGAAATATGCTAGTCACAACTCCACAATACAGGTGTGAAATATTTGAATGTATATAGAATTAGAGCCTTGGTGTTAATTTCTTATGTTTGCTACAGCTTATTTTAATTTAAATGTAAATACATAAGTTTTGTCAACATATTGAAATAATGTATTGATGACTTACTATTATTATAGTTAAATACTTATTAAATATTCATCAATTACAATTGACAGTTGACGCTTAAAGCGAAATAGTATTGAATATAAAAAAAGAATTTCTAAAATTCACAAACATCATATTTAGTACACTAAGCCCATGATTTACTTATTTGTAATAATATTGAAATAATGATATTTATCATGGACGTACATGACGTCTTTTTAAATCGACAAATAGAACAGACGTAAAGTCTAGTACACCTTATAAACGTTTTCCGTGTTTCTTAATCTACAGTTAATAAAAAAAAATTATATTGCACGGCACTATAATCATTTTCATTATTTTAGCCAGAGAACTGGTGTCACCGGATACAGGCTTCTCTCATAGATTTATTATAAGGTTGGTAAGGAGCGGCTTGCATCTAGCATCTTCCGACGATCTTAACAACATTATACACAGACTTACGTACTACGTTGTGCTTACCGGTTTGTGGTACCGGTGTCTCGACTTCAGGACCTTAATGCCACGGCAGTCAGCTCTGTGGGCTATGTGGCATGCCTACTGCCACTATAACCTGCCAATCCGCTATGTCGGTTACTTCTCTCTCGGTTCTCGTTCGTCTACGGATCTCCTCATTTCTAATTCGATTTCGTAGCCCCCTCCATGACCAGTTGAGCGATTATAACCTCACTAATGTGGCTGAGAGCGAGAAAATATTAAGCGGGAGTAACACAAAATCTATTAAAATATTAAGTAATTACTTAAAGCTTTATCGACAAGCAATAAAATATGTATTTAAGTGAGAATAATTAGTCAAATGGCCAATTAACCGTAAAAGTTATGTAGAAATCTCGACGGCTACAAATAAAACTGCTTCCTCACTTACGATACTTAAGTTAATATTAGCGTTATTAAGAATCATAAAATAACTTTAAAATAACTATTAAACTAAATGCTATTTATTACCCATGGTTTCTCTTAGGAACTAACGTTACTGTATTGAAAATTAAAATAATCTTCTGATATATCTAATGTTGTAGATAACGTATAACTGTAACAAAGAAATTAAAGTCAATGGTATTTTTATATACCTAATAAAACTAAATTTTAAAAATTATCTTACTATTGCGAAATGTTCAAAGCTATTTCTATATAGGATATTATACAGAATGTTTATTTACAGATGTAAAAGTTTAAAAGTGGTGAATACATAGCCAACTAATGTATGGTACGCGGTTTAAAAATTATAAATTCATTAATTTTTCATCATGTCTATCGGCATAGAAGCCTACCACTGCGAGGCAAAGATTAATTTAACTTAATACTAATTTAGTCAGTAATTGATACATATTTTTTTAATTAAATTTGATTAGTGCTTACAGACTGTACTGCGAGAAGTTATAAGCATTACATGATAACTTGATGTAACATATTTCAGAGTGATCACTCGTCTAAAACGTTTTATCGGCAGGTGATATATTCACTCCACTCATTTATCCCTTAAATGTATGACTTTTATTAATATTTTAAATATACATATATCTTTTAATGATAAGTAAGTACGCTACAGAGCAGGGAAAATTAAAAAAAATATATATACATATAATATTTAAATACTTATTTATTAAAAAACCTTGTGTTGCAGATATACAACACTATGCATTTACTGCTACTTATGGCGTTTAGGTAGTATGTTGCAGTTTTTCATCATTATGTATTTAAACTTTTACACTTATAATCAAAAACCCTGCTTATTACAATAAATGACGGGTAGGCTATTTTTGTGGAAATAAACAGGATTTGATTATTCATCGCTTATCTTATTAGAAAAAAAAACTAAATCTTAACAAAAATAAATCTTTTGAAGTATTGAGTTACCACGCTTTAATCAACTATTAAATACGTTCACTCTTAATTAATGATCTTTTATGTTCCACAATGTTGTTGTATGATCAAGCTTTGATGATAAATTGAAAAATCTACTTTAGTAATAACTATACTTTTATTTGTCAATTAAGCTTAGATTGCGGGAACATTGGACCCGCATCTGTCACGTGCCGCCATGCGGGCGCGTTTCGTTTTACGCAGATTGGCGCGTGTTATCAACCCCACGCCGTTACTAGTGCCCTCATCGCTCTACATTTTATTAAATGCCTGATTGTTTTTCATTTACCGTTAATATTTAAATAACACGATAAACTTTACATTTATTTATATTACCTTATTCACTTTATTATCCACATATCCACATCATTTAAAATTACCGTTTGTGTACGTCATGAGAAATTGCCATTGCATTTGATGTGTTTGAAGTTTTGCTGCTTGCCCATTTAGGCTTTGTTCTGAAATTGTGTCCGCGGACTAAAAATTAAAAATTGTCGTAAGAGTCCAATTTGCTCAAAACTGGAATCAAATTGAACTCTCCTATAAGGCGCCCTGATCTTAAATGAGCCTATTGATTTTTTGTAATTAAGAAACATTACATCGGAATATAGAATAATAACAGGTCCACGGTAGTTGACTACAAAAGAGTTACTAACTTTATGAAGCCTAGGAAAAGGGAAAATAGGTTTCTCTTTATTTCTGATGCTAACCTTACAACTCCATTTTAAATATATTAATGTTTATGTGTCCACATACCAGATTTTCGAAAATCGACGTATGTATATCAAATATGCACCATCATAATATTCATTTTCTTAACGAAAATTATGTCTAAGTGAGGCTTTATATCTTATATTACAGGTTGCTTTTATTCTTTGTTCGAAATAATAACTTTTTATTATACTCGGTAATGTATTCAATCATCTATAGGGATCCAAAAATTAAGAGTTCATTGCTTTGTCATTCTAAGTTCTGTGTATTAATGTACTTATAAATATTATTTTTCATTTATCATGCTTTTAGAGAATCTGTTAAAAAACTATTTTAACAATACATATTTCTAAACAGATTTTATTCCAAAAGAATTGCCAATATCTTTTTTACTATTTATGAAAGTTCACGAAAGTGGTATTAAAAAAACACGTTTATTGATATAAAAAAAATTTTAAATTTTAATTAGATATTGTAAGAATTATACAAAAATATATTCTTTATCAGTTCATTTAGTAATAAATATTGATTTTATTTATAAGATAAAGCAAAATACCTAACATGGTTTTGAGTACTTACGTCGAACATTGGGCTGTTTACTTATCACATCTTCAAGCAAGGTTGTTACTATGTGTAAAAATGTTTAGAGAGCACTTATGATTATACAGGTTGAAAAATTTTAGACGTAAAAACTTTAACTGATGAACGTATAACTCATTTGCTGTATGGTACACCACATAAAAATCAATGGTTTCAGAAATAATTAATAACGTAAATAAGAAACAGCGTTTTCAAATTTCGTATCAGTATATTATTTTTTTAAATCAAATTGTTTACTATCATTCCCTGCAGGCTTTGTACTATCATAAGTTATTAGCCTGTTGCATTCCAAAAAAATAATAAAAAAAATTATCTTGTTTATTTATAGAAACTAATGTAATGAGACAATATTTAATTCTATTTTACTGACTAGACTTATTAGAAACTTAACCTATACTTATCCTAAGTTCAGTCTAATGTTGCTTGAGTAGATGTTTCGAGTATGTATATGTATTTTCGAAATATTATCCTGAGCCAATTTGATTAGCGCGGCAAGATTATACTTACCCCGAGACACCAGGACCCCTATAATAATATTTTGCATCCTTCAGCGCGATTAATTTATACAGGTGATTAAAAATACGCGTACACGCTTTAAAGTTTCTTGCTGAGAAATGAGTTTCTTATTTACACGTTTAAATATTGTTATAATAAACATTCATAATAATCAACCTATAACATGGTGTATAACTTCCGCGTTATTATAAAGCGCATTGTATGAGAATGTTCGTACAATGCATTTCTATGACTCCGTATCAGATTTGTTTTCAACTTTAAAGGGAGTTAGATCGAAAATATTTAATTTTATATGAACACATTTGGCACAGTGTAGAGACGTAAGCGAATTTGATTATAAACAGTACAAACATAGCAAAGCAAATAAATTACCAGTACAAAAATATAAAATCGGGAAATCCCGCTATACTTGAAGTACATACAAAACATAAATTTCAGTGTACAGAAATACAAAGTGGGAAATCCCCGCGTTGTACAGTTAAATGCTTTATTTGAGAAACGAAATCGAATAATATGAAAACGGGTTCGAAAAGTTTATGCAAATTTGTGTATGTATGCATACATGCATGCAAACATAATAATTTATAAAATAAAATCGGAGAATAAATATTTCATTCACGAAATACTTTATTGTGTTACGTTACCGTCTTTAGTTTGACACCTAGTAATCAAGAATTTGGTTTATGGCTAATCGCGGACACTTCTTTCGAATTATGTTAATAATTAAATAATTATACATAGCCACTGTCCGCTAACATCATCGGCCAAATTATTTATAGGCCTATAAATTATAACTTCTTTCTTTTTATTTAAGAGGAATATTATTTTCCAACACTTTTCAAAACTTTTACAAAGCGCCATTTTTACATAGCATTATTAGTAAGTAGATGCTTAAAGCTAAATTTAGCCTAAAGTTAAATAATTTAAAGCTGTATATTTCTGGATCGATTACATTACGTTGTATTGCGGTATAAGTTTAGTGTACCATTGTGTATGTAAACTTGTATGAAACTATCTCTCCCATCAGTGTGGTTAAGTAAACAGAAAGAAAAACAATTTAAGGAAAAGAAACAAAAATATTCTATCAGATATTCAATAATGGTTTTCATATTATTTTCATTCATAGTTTATAACTATAAAAACACTCAAAGAGGAAATTGAAGAGAATAATCAATTTATTAATAAAGTTTCTATCGCGGTCACTGAACTCTCGTTTTCAAGTACGATCAGTTTTGTAACGTCCGATTTGTTCTACTGTCAATGTAAAACTGAGGAATATAAAATAATAGCATAAAAATTTCAAATCATGATAAGTCTGTTTAACATTAACACACCTGTAGTGTGAATGGATCAGCACGACGGAGGGCTTTTTTGTCACTTTTTATCGTTGATTTGTTTCATATGACAAATGAACATTAATCACTCCAACCCCGAGTTTATCTTGTACTTTATAAATAGAGATATGTATTTTAAAAACCAGAAGCTTCTGTTGAAAAAATTATTTTACTAAAACAATCATAACTCTGTTAGTTAAGACAATTTTATAACTATAAAAAATAAGCTCCTTTTTCTTTTGTGATATTTATCGTCCCTAACAGAGGCGATTAGATGTACTGCACATAAATTCAAACATTTATTGATAAGTAACATTTTTTTGGTAAATATAATATTTTAGCCAGTCAAAAAAATTTCCCGCGTTCCGTCGTGATTCTTAGGCGGGAAATGTCAAATTATGGAAGCGTTCAGAAACGAACCGGCCGACCAGAACATGACGAATTATGAGCGCTCTCGAAAGCCGGTCTCGTAATTATTGTGGACAAGGCACTTTTTGCCTCTGACAAATAGTAGGAGCGTAGAATGACTCTGGAGCTTTGTGCCGGTACTAATGACACTCGTGAAGAAGCGGGCTCTAATATTAACTATTTCTTTTGTATGAAGACCAGACGTGGTTTTGCTTCGTTCGTGTCTTGCTTGGGATAGGGCAACGACCTCCCTTTTATTTGTTACATTACTTAAGCGTTAATACGAATCGAATGAACGCCTGTGATGAGCTCAAATTTCCTCGCCTTGTCCGTTGGCTCTTCCGTCACGCGAGGTACGATAAGACGAACGTAAAATTATTTATGGAATATTTTTAAAATGTAAGAGCGAAGTTTAAATACATCTAGTAATAATAACAACATCTACACTTGTCGTTAAAATAAACCAAATAGGTAAAAACATTCATCAAAGTTACGATAATTAAATTAAAAACGTAAAATTAATCTAAGAAAATAGAAAATAGTGAAAGTAAATGTGTCAGGAGTCACTATCGCTCAGCGGTTAAGATCAATGTCTCACGACTAGATGACAGTGTAAAGTATGTACTACGTATTCTAAAATTTAAAGTTAATGTTTAATTTGTATTTCGTTGTACTTTATATCGCTAAAATTCGCTGTTAATATAGAAAAATGTAATCTATGCCGATCAGTTGAAGTGCTTGTATAACATTAGACATTCGACGATATAACGGAATCATCTAACTTTTTTTTTTGGTGTTTAGTTATAGGTGTATAAGCTTTAAAGGGTGTGTAAATGTACTTTTGCTGTCAATTGATGGTAGAAACTATTGCTAAAATTAATGGTTTCAGAAATATTAAATAAAATAATGCTGATATAGTAAGAAAAAAATGTTTTGTAAATTCAGATCACTACATATTAAAATGAATTATTGTTTACTATCTGTCCCTGCAAAGTTTGTACTGCCAGAAGTCATTGGGCTGTCGTATTCGAATAAAAAAAACTAAATTAATGGATCATCAACAAAAGCTTCAAATAATTTTTGCTGTCAAATAAGGTATTCATTTACATAACTTTTAATTATGAAAACTTTTACACCCATTGCCAATCACAATGTAGAAATTTATTTCTCTTTAATATTTGTTAATACACTTGTCATATATATTGATATGATCATAGTCGTCATCGGAATACGAGCGTATATCACCTGTAGGGGTAACATTACCTTAAGCGTCTGTTGCGCAAAAACGGAAGCATTCACTCATTATACAACTCACCGTAGCCGATTGAGTCATGAATCTTTGTAACTGATTCCATTACTTGTAAAGAGGTTTTGGAACATTACACAATACGAAAGATCTTGCGTTTTTGATGTGGAGCTTAGATGCACAAATTTGCGATCAATTTATTATAATGTTACCGCAATTTTTTTTTCATGGAAATTGTGTTAGCAAAGTGACAATAAAGTCTATAATTAACTAAATTCAATTAAATCAAGCTGTATTAACATATTAGCCGCCAAACTCATAGATTGATGCCTCAATTATTAAGCGGCTGTTAAAACGCTGGTCACCAAGGGGAGACCACGACTTGACTTTCATTCTATACTCGTTTAGTATTCATTCGGTATTCTAGATTCAAGAGCAATCAAGAGGATCGAAACATAACTCGATCGGTTACTTACCAGATTAAAACACGACTTGTTAACATAGCGGCTTTTTATAATCTAATAGTCAATACCATTTATGTTGCTACCGAAACCGCTGTGGCTCTTCTGAAAATTCGGCAATATAAGGTCCGAGGAAAATCGAACAAGAGAATCGTCGTCAAGACCGATGAAATGAGGCCAATACCCCCCCCCCCCCGTGCGCGCATTGCTAAGGCGCGGTACAACAGTCTCAGTAGCACTAGAGCAAAGCGAGATTTAAATCTATAATATATAGTTATCTATATTTTCTTACTAGTAGATAATAATAATGCGCTTGAATCAACCTACAGATGTTTGAATGTACATAGAGCCGTTAATAAAATATGTCACTTTACTAAAGCTCCCTCGTTGCCACACGACATTCTGCGATCACATTAGAAATATAACCTCTCAAAAGCTTTTGAGAGGTTATATTTCATGTGTATATGAGGGGAGAGAGGTCTAGCTAGACCTCTTTCCCCTCGTCGAGAATGAAGGATCATCATCACCTTATTAGCAGTAAGACGTCCACAGTTTGATAGAGGTTTCCTCCATAGATTACACCTCCAAAAGGACCGTTTCGATGCGGCCTGCATCCAATGTCTTTTGACGCAAAGTTCATGAAGATTCACTTTGCGGGATTAGATTATTCTCCGTTCAATAATAGATAACAATATGTAAATAAATCAACGGATATCTGCATTAAATACAAATAAATATATGATTTATTTTTATATTGGTCAATGGTTTTTTCAATATTCTGATATATCTATAATCGATATTGAAAGATCTTAACGGTGATTGTCATATTTTATTAGACTTCCCCGTCCCCCCTCTTAACACACTGGTCTCCATTCCCCTACAAGGCAAACGTATTTTACGACTGGACCCTATGTATGTTCAACTTCATATTATTTACAATTCCAAAAATTATATTAAATAGGTTAACCTCGGTTCTTTTAATAAAAGAAAATCATATTCAATAATGAATTACCCTTATAAAGTAATATAGTAAACGTTACAAAAAAGTGAACTTTCATTAAAAATAAAAATTGTTCAAACCATTAATAACTTCGCTGTTACAACTCTAACAGAGACAATATCTATTACGAAATAAAAATAATGAGTGTTTTACACGGGTTATCGCTCAAAGAGAAATTGGATTATGCAAGTGTACAGAATTTCTAAAATAAAAGTTTGTAATTCATTTCGACAGACTTGAAGCGTGAAATTAAGAACGGCCATAAGACTGGATTGGTTGTTGTGGTTTTTTTAAAATTGTAGATTACTTAGAAAGGGCATTTGTATAAGTTCGATGGACTGCATATTAAAATGAGACTGTAATTTTCTTTAAAGCCATTTTATATTTATTAATATGTATTAAGTTTTGTAATACAATAACAGTTAAAAGTAATGTCTAAAATTACCTTTTACACTATTAATTTTTTTAGGGGATCGAGGCCAAATACACAACTTGTCATTATTTTCACAAATTGATCAAAAGCTCTATTGATTGAATTTGCTCGCTCAACCTTGTTTATCTGTGCCAAGAAGGATGACTAAAATCCTCCGGAACCTTCAAAACGGCACCATACAGAACTTGGTCCCCAAATCTTTTAAACGATGCCATTGAAGTCCATAACGACAAAATCACATTGACAACTTGAAGTTGTCAAATGGAAACTTTAAATGATTTAAACGAGGTTTTTCATACATTACAAATTTAACAATAATTTTAAATAGAAGTAGAAATTGTAATTAATTAATTTTTATTTTGGTTATTATATAATTAATACATATGTATATTATTTATTTTTTGGTTATCATTATACTGCTTTATTTGTGTCTTTTACAATTATTGTAATAATAAATTCATAATCCAATACTACTTCTAAGTTTATTCATAGTATTCTCTACCTATTTTATTCATAAAATTAACTTAAGTATTGGACGCACTTCTATCTTTGTAAGAAGTCTGTTCTAACAATAACATAAATCTTGGACATTTACTGCTGGTTCCTAGAACTTCAATAAGATGGGTTGGAAGTAGCATGTA
The DNA here is from genome assembly GCF_028537555.1 of Battus philenor. Taxonomy (NCBI): domain Eukaryota; kingdom Metazoa; phylum Arthropoda; class Insecta; order Lepidoptera; family Papilionidae; genus Battus; species Battus philenor. The sequence goes on from NW_027181715.1 coordinate 10,835,539, forward strand.
TGTAGAGTTTTCCAACAGTCATATCAGAAGGAATGAAAGAACAAAAATTGCAACATATTGTGAAGTATAAAAGGAAAGAATAAAAGAAATTGAGAAGTATGAAAGTGAGTGACGAATAAAGATAAAACTATGTGTAAAAAATTATGTGTAAATAAAGTCCCTGTCCCAAACTAGGTAGGGGGTACGAGAGGCTCCCAATAGCGGTGTCCATATAAAAAAAAACAGTCATGTGGACATCCTACGCTATGCTCGACAGTTTGTGGTCTCCCCTCCACAACCTTAAGGCCTCTGGGACGATCAGTTAAGTGCCTACTGCCAAATGCTTCTTTATTACTAATCTGTTAGCTCTTCCGGTTACTTTTGTTTATCTATGATCTATACATTTCTTTATCGATCTCATAGAAAAAATCCCGAGCATAGCTTGAACTTTCCAATGAGGCCCTGAGTAAGAGATACACCATCTTATGTTTGTTAGCGTATTAGTCAACTATATTTTGTAGTATATGTATTAGCGTCTACAATGTATCTAAATGAATAAATAAACGGCAGAGAATACAAAGTATACCCATGTTGTGAAATATTAATTAAAATTAATTCATACTTAAATACAAGTATAAGGTTACCAATATCTTTAGAATAAGTTTTAGTTGAACGATATTAAAAGACCGAATTAAAAATAATAAAATGTAATCGAACCTTTTGTCCGCGAGCCTGCTTTCACAACAATTTATACCGACAAGTTCATTAAGTTGGACGGACCTAACAACAAGCGCTTCGCCACCTGAGCTAATTTTATAAATATCACGTTAATTTTTCTGCGAAACTTTGCCGCAACATGAGAAGCTGTACCGGTGGTCGCGACCGGGGTCCAATTTTTAACCGTACTGCGCCGTCTGATAACTTGACGCCTTGTTAATTAAAAAAAATGTTTCAATAGACTCTGGTCGTGAATAGCTACATTTGGTTACTCGAAATAACTCTGCAATTCCGAAAATTTGCATTGAACGTACATGTTCGAAGAACCATTTTATGCGTATCTTCACCTTTACCAAGATTGCAGAATCTCAATTAGTTTTAGTAATAACTCGGCTTTTTTTGCAATTAGATTATAGATTTGAATTCTTTTTATTACAAAATATAACGTTATTTAGTTATATTATATGTAAGAGTTTAATATCTTGGTTCAACTAGTTTTAGATGAAATACTTTAAAGGGGTAAATATATAGCTTATTTGATAACAAAAAGCTTTAATGCTTTTACACCAACTTCCAATTATCTCATTTAAAGACTATTGAAACTATTGGAAATGCGACAGGCCAATAACTTGTAGGCAACGAAAATAATCAATTTAAAAATGTACTAATCCGAATTTTAAAAACAGATTTTTTTATCAAAACATTACTTATAGTTTCTTAAACCATTTTAATTTTGAATAAGGTATAATATACTACACATTAATTGACAGTAAACGTTATGTATATTCACTTCTATAAACCTTTTATCTTTTTTTAACAATTGTATATTAAATAACACAACAAAACAGGTTTATGGTAATAGAATAAATAGGGTGTATCACACGAAACAATATTCTCACATCCCCTTTTTCTCATCGCGTATTACGTGACTAAAATTAATATAATGGTCGTTATGCCGGTCCGGAGCTAGTTCCATAGAGCTTAAGATAACGAAACATTGCTCAGGTATACTTGAAACAAAATATTTTTTTATAGGAACAAGTTACTAGCCGACCATTGCGTTGAACTGATTTTGAGTGATATGACCCGTGCGTAACAAAACAGTGTTGCCAAGGATCGTGTTTTTCATAATTGGAATGTCTTATTATGCCCAGTTATTTTATAAGCAACAATAATGTAAGTTTTGCAATCGATCGGCGTCAGTAAACGCAGCGTGGATAGGTCCCAATACTAGGTGGGGCGACGACATATTCATGGTTGCATGAAGTCGCTGAATAGGGGGAGCGCTAGATCAGTCATTGGGACGATCTTTGGGGTAGGCTTATGACTTGTATTCGGCGTCTATAAGGTAATATGATGATGATGAATCGATCAGGCCGTGGTTCAACCTTCTGAAGTTTAAGTTCACAGACCCTACCGCTATAAAAGCTATAGTAATCAACAGCATCAACTTCCACCGAAATCAAGCCAAGGAAGCCTATTAGGTAGCTTCGTATTGGAATGCTCATATGCCCTTGACAACCTTGAACTTGGCGGCTTCTGAATCTGGTGAATAAATAGTGAAACGGCCTGAGCCAAATGAAGTAACCATACAGATATATTTCAGAAACATAAACTAAATTATTTTTTGAAATTATTTTCTTAAATTAAAAAAAACAAATAAATATATAGTAATGTAACATATGTACATTAGTTTTAATATTTCCCTGTCCTTGGCTCGTTGAGCAACTGTGGTCTTACCAATGAAGCACACAGCTAGAGACCTGGGGAAGAAGAGGGAACTCTTTGGAAGACGGTAGATGCAGGACGCGCCCTACTGCTCTTATTGTAAAACTATAAGAGACGCCTACGATCAGCAGTAGACGTACGGTTGAAATGATGATAAATGTAAAGAAATCCAGGCTAAAAGTTTACGGCTCTTTGTATCTTAAGAACGGTGAAGCTGTGAATGCTAACGTAAAAATAGTAATAATCTATGAAAAAAAAATACTGACTGTGGGCAGCTTTATTCACCTCAGAACATAGTAATGTTTCTTTTAGATGCATTTAAAATATAAGCTTGTTATACCGTTCTCTTATGTGGGCAGCTGTGTACGGTATTGTACACTCCCGCGTCTCTTAGATATTTAACAAATTTAAGAAGTTTATAAAACAAAATATTACAGTGTGGAAATTTTTAAATGATTATAAAGCATGAAAATGAATTGCTCTTCTACTTCATTAAGAGTACTGAGAAAGTGACTACAAATAAAACGCTCCTGAGTTTGTCGTGGACTCTTCTCAGACTCGTTCGGAAACTTCGTAGCTTTAAGTTGAAGGTTGCTATAATTTAAGAGCTTAATCTGATTATAGTTTCTATTAAATTGAGCTCTTCTTGTAACATACACAAGTAGTAAATATTATTAATATAAATATGAATAAACGAATGAATAGAAAGACACAAAATGTGTTTATTTTTCAATTCAATTGAAAAGAGCCTATATAATATTTTGTGTGTAATAGTGTCGATTTAATGCCAATTAAAGTTCAACTAACCAAAAATATTACGCCACAAGCAATGCCAAGTTCCGTTCAAGAGACTCGTAAATTTATAACGTTTCTATTGCTAAAGACTAAATCTTCGTTTGATATCGTACATCTTATGCTGTAAATAAAACCGGTTTGTTGCCAGCTCAGATCTTAAATATTTTCACACAAGTTGCTGTACGCAATGTTATATTGAAGCTAACGCTTTGTATTTCATAGTCATCGTTTTCAAATATCTCAATCAAATCTTTCACACATCCTTTCATCCAGTTTTATTATATACAAAATATTAATATATCTTACCCTCTTTGCAATGGGCGTCTATTGGCTGACAATAAAAATAATATAAGCTCAATATTTTAGTGAATACTCTTTGTTTACTTTAACTAGACACTATCCTCTTCAAGGATATAAGTTCTGCTTCTCTTAAAAGATGTTTATTATACGTGCAACAACGGCAAGCCTTACTTAGTACACATAATACACTTTACATAGTAGTACATAATAGTACCAGTGATAACTCAGCTGTAAGGACTGAGATTTCCGATCTTGGTATGATGTAGGTCCAGGGATACACTCTTATTTAATTGACACTTTGTGCATTAAATATGTAGGATTGCCACTACTGACAAATAAGTTTCCAGAGAATGGGCAACAGCGTCCTCTGCGTTCCATAATACCACAGTGCGATTGCTAACCTGCCTGCTAAGCATGGCAATGTACATTCTCCAATATATCTTCAGGGGAGGCCTAGATCTTGCAGTAGGCGTCTATGGGTTGAAACGACGACGACGAGTTAGGAGATCTATATAGACATTATGTAACATTAGTGAACAATTACTATTACTTTCTAGTTGGTACGCTAAAAAGATGTATCGTCCTTTATCAAATATTTCTGGCGAAACACAGCGTTGCTGAATTTAATTATTGAAGTATGACTAGATTAAAATCTCAACTGTTGGTAACTAAGTTCGGTAACGGCGGTTTAGCAGGGCAGGGAATTCACCGGTTGATGTAAGGCAAGGGCGGCGTAGAGAAACGGTTTACAAGTATTATTAGACGTAAACTGACGCTACGCGGGATCATAATGAAGACAATTTTTTCGCCACTTCTTCAGAGCTTACAGAGCTAATTTTTTCGGAAGTGGTTGTAATGTTAACCTCGCATTAGCCGACCAAATCGATAACCGACCTTCGCCTCTTCATGGGTTTAGGCGGCCTCCCATACAGGGTAATATTGCATGCTGTGCAACAGTCGGAGTTCAGGTTCCCGAAGGAGCTTTTAAGCGTAAAAGACTTTTAAGTTTAGTGCCTCCCGTGCTCTGCCTCTATAAGCCCGCGATATCTGTAAATGTTCATAAGGCAACAATGTACATCCAGATGTTTAAAAAAAATAAATGAACTTCGAACAATGGTATAATGTAAATAAGTTTTTAAGTCCTACTTTTTGAATTATGCAGCCATATTATATAATTCATTTTACCTATTACAGATATAAGTGAAAAAAAGTATTAGTGTAGTTCAGAATATTATCGTTGTCATCATAATTTTCATTTTAGGCAAAGGACGCTGTTGGATATGTCTTACAATAGAATCGGAAGGAAGCGGCCTGCATTCAGTGTCTTCTGACGGCGTTAATGAGGTCGCATTATGACCTTATGTGTGGACTTCTACGTTGCGCTTGCCGGTTCATGGTCTGCAGTCTAGAATCTTAAGGCCATAGCGGCCATCTGTGCTTTGGCTGGTGTGGCATCCGCTGCCAGTTAAACTTACCAGTCCTCTTTCTAATAACACGGAGAGACTTAAGTCAACTATTCTAACTTTGTTAAATAGAAGCGTATTTTTTAAAAGATTTTTTTTAAATAGAGTTAGTTACAGTAGTTTAAATTTCGAAAACTCTAACCCACACATCAACATCTGGCCAGCATGATATATTAAAATATTGGGTTAAAAAAGTCCATGTTCTTTTCGTGAACGTGACACAAAGCTATAGCGTAGTCGGGCACCGGGCTATGCCGTATTAAAAACTCACGTTTCCACGACCACAGCGCAGCGTAAACTGCATTAATGAACACAAATTGTAGTTTATAAATTCGAACTAATACAAGAATGTAACCAGCGAGTCGCAATTTAATGCTCCAGTTTTCTAACTGGCCAATTGATAGCTGTACAATTTTTTTTTAAATCGTTACAGTCACGATATTTTAATAACGAGACTTGAAATTAAAAGTGCTCTCTAGTACCACAGATACTGTACTTCAAATTTAGAACATGTAATGTGGATGATCCGTGATAATATGGTCACTTTCACTACCAATATCTTTTTTCAGTTAACAAGAAGTCATTATGTTTCTATCCCTGTTCCAACTCTCTTTTTATCAAATTTTAAAAAATTTTTTTTAGGTTCAAGCATTTTACTTGCCAACCCCAATTCAGAAAAAAAACTTTAAATACATGTAATACTTTTAGGTTCAATTTAAAAAATTATATCTCAGTTTATCATAATTCTGGGACACCGTGTATATCTATGTATTTTATTTAAGAAACAATTTTTTAATTAAGTTACATTTATAAAAATTATAACCGTTCAAAAATACAACAAATGGCGTACATTTGTGGAATAATATAACATTAGTGCGTAGGCGCAACTTGAAGCGCTATTATTAATTGTGAATACGTAATTTAAAAAACTGCAAAACTTTACTTATAAATATTTGGAATATTTTAAAAGTCAAGGTGATCATTTTGTAGAGGTAATATATATGAATAACGATAGTCGTTAAGGAATGCGTTCTAAACAAAAAACTACATCTTTTTAAATTTTAAAATGCGTAAATATAGAGTTTCGTTGAATTTATATATTATGTGCAAAAGTAAAACAATACTAAGTTAAATGCTAGGATCGAATCTATGATTTGTAGCATGACAGTTAAAGAAGGTGCATCGTCTACCTAGTGTATTATGCTGCCTCCTACAAAATACATTTGGCACATTGGGATTTTCACCACACCACCACGCCGTTTTGAGCCCAAGACGTGCTTGAGTCTCCGAACAACGTCCTTAGAACAGGCATCGTACACAACGTTCCCCATGCGTTCAATTCTCTATTATCACAGGGGTTGCCAACCCCCGATCACTCTAGATAGAAAAAACTAGAGGAAAAAACTCTAGCAACAGAAGTGTTGCTAGAGTTTTTTCCTCCATTTCTTCTCCCAGGACTAACGCTTTCCGAAGTGGCATTAATGTTATCCACGTAATAGCAAGTCAGGGTTCGGCCCTCTCGGGAGCCATTGAGCCAATCCCAGCCAAAGTCCCGTTTTGGAGGCCCTTGAGCTTACAGGAGAAATTGTATTGTGTAGCGGCTTGAGCGAAAGCACCCCAGGGAACCATCGAGCTTTGTTACCTTAACTTGTCGCCCCCGTGGAATCTGCAAAAACCACTTCTGCTGAAATGTAAGTAATACCAACGTCAAAGTGAAGAATGAATGCATAACGTATTAAATAATTTACAGTAATACTTTTTACTTGTTTAAAAATGTAATTATTAGTAAGTATATGGGAAAGTTAATCGTAAGTTATATTTCCTTTGCTATTATGAAGCAGTGATATTATTCAAGTCATAGTTAACCTTAATAAATATATTTTAGGTCGCCTTCAAAAACCATAGACTTCGAGTACACACGGAATAAGGAAAATTAAAATTTAAAGGAAAATAAAATAATTCATATTTAAATTTTGTTTTTGTTTCTATTCGCATATTATCCTATCATAAAGTATTCGCTTATTGTCTTGCAATATTATTTATTATTATTCATTTAAATAACAAAACACTAACGTAGTACAAACTACATAAGTTAGTTCTATACCGTGTACCGTGAAGATGGCTAACGTGATATTACACTTTATCTTATTGCATGAATTACAACAGCTTTATTTCATGCCTTGTTGATAGCATCGCTTTATAATCCGCGGCGAAAGTACACGATTTCAAAGGAAACAAGAAATATTGCCACACAATCGTCATAACAAATGTGATTTTAGAAAACCAACACATAAATTAAATAACAAAATCGAAAAACTGCAGTGATCTTTATGATTTTTAAATGATATTTTCATAAAAAAATAAGTTATAACCATTAATGGTGAGACTATGGTATTGATGCCGGTATGATAAACGTATCACGCCTACACAACTCGACGATCTTCCGCAGACCAAATTTGGTACCAAAACCGGTGCACTAACACGACATGTTACTTAACGAATATAGTTACGATTGTAGTCAATCTATAAAAAAAACTTATATATGAATATGTTTCTTGTTGTAAATATTAGTTAACGTTAAAGGTTTAAAAGTTTGAACGTGGTATTTTATGATACCTTGTGAAATGTAAAAAACATACTTTGTGAAAAACTTACTTATATTGATAGATAGTAAAGAAAACTAGATTAACATATTGATGCGGAATTGTCATATTTAAGAAAAATATCAAGTAGCCATGTATAGACGTAATCGTTTGCTGTATATAGGCAAGGTTATCAATGTTATGTAAATCACTGTGAGAGCTTCTTGACATAAACGACAGCGTATTTTCACGGCACCGCCACCGCTTACGTTGCGCCTGCCTCTTGAGGACCCGCGTCGTTTTTTCTTCAATGATAATCTTTCTTTTTGAAGGATTCATGGTAAGCATGTCTAAGCTATAGATCAAGAAAAATCTCAATTCAGGGGCACTTGCCCGCTGTCTCGAACAACAGCTTTGCAGTTCAGTGCACAAGCTTGCACGTTTTCTTAACCGTGCGGTGTGTTTGCCGAAATGGTGACGCGGACAATAAACAACGCGGCAACCTTCAAACAAGAAAATTAACAAGGACTTCGTTATAAATATACGAGAAAAATTGAACACATTTTTGTTAATTTTTTAGTAAAATATGTAACTGCGTATGAAAAGAGTTCTCATATCACATTTTAGAAACTACTCAAATTGCCTATGACATGACTGCTTATAAATATATATAAGATCTAAAATTTTCAAAGAAGGTGAACTGAGACCATTAATTAAATGTAATTTAAGAAATAACGGCCAAACCAAAAGAATAATGTTGACTTTGTTCGAAGAACCCAAAAAAAAAAACGCTAACACTATTACGAATGCACGAAACTGACATATCGAGTTTTTAACTATCTTTCAGATATATCGCGAGTACAAAGGAAACACCTACAAAAGCCGGAAGGCACAAGGCGTGTCTGTGCCGTCGTGATCGAGGGTAACGGACTGTTTTGAACAACCACAAATCACTAACCTAATGCTGCGCTGCAACTATTCTTACACAGTACATTCGATTATGGAATATTTATATTATATCAAGAAAAATATTATACATAAGCATAATAATTAATATATAAGCTTTAGCCCATTTGTCAATAATTTTTTTAAAATCTTTTACAACTATTTCCAATCATTCCGTATAAAGTTACTATGAAATATGAAATATTTTACGTTAATTTATTTTTTCTATTTGTAAGCGAAAGTCAATAACTTATAGCAGAACAAGTCTGCAGGGACAGATAGTAATAAAGCAATAATTAATTTTAATCATAACATATATAGCAATCAGAATTTCGAAAACACTTTTTCCTAAACCAATAATTTTTAGATATAATTTTAGATATTTAGGTAAATTTGTTTCCTAGGGAACAATAGCGTCTATTATAATTTGTAAATAGTTATAAATAGAGTCAAGAGGACGTCTTCGTCATGGTTTCTTGTTAACAACAATGAATTTGTTGAATATTTGTCGCCGAAATATCAACTAATTTTAGATTCAAACACGACTATAAAATAATATAATATAAATTATTATTTTTATATTACACATAAGTAGTATTAGTCATTTAATAGTAATTAAGTATATGTCATATACGATAAAATAAAAGCAATCTCGGCAAAATGGCGGGCTAGCCGGTCGACTGGCCAAGGCGTCAGAATTTGAGAGGCATCGATACAAAAACAAAATATTTTTTTTTAATCAAATTGAATTTGAATATTCTGGTTTGAAATGGCGCCAAATTTTATTTTTTTCCTTTTGCCCCCTATTGGCCCTGAGTATTCTACTAACAGTTAGTTGTCCTGTTGAGTTGTGCTTATATTATTCATATTACAATAGCGAGAATAAACAATAATGTATTCACCTGACAAACGTATTTATGCAAATCGATTTCAGTTGGGCAATACGCCATAATGGGCACGCAGCGAAAGCGTTAGCACCACCGACATTTGCGACCCGCCAGCCAATCGAATCTAATAGCAGAACGTTCAATTGTGAAACTATGGGAGTAACGGTCTGTTTAACGGAGTGGTTCATTCAGCGTTTGCATACAACGCTGTAATTAAGAGGTGAACGAGTGCGGAGTAATACGGTGTATTGCTACACTATACTTGATATGTTTTTTTTTTATTTTATTCCCTTTCTTAATAATGTACTCTCTATTGTACATTAAAAGGACACAAAAAGAAATAACACGTAATACGAAGTACAGTAAGTCTTATCAAAAAACGTTCTTCAAGACAACAATTGGATGAACTTGTTTAATATGGAAAATAACACGGATTGCCATCAATCGATAGGTGTTTGAAATTAACGTATATATAGTATTAACTCTTGTCTTCTCTTATTTTATATTTATTGTCGTTGTTTGAAACTCAACGTAAACTTAACCTAAATTACATATATTTTTATTACATACAGACATTACATATTTGTCTCGAGAATCACGCGAGGACTGTGGTCAATTTTACCCGGGCATTAGGATCCCAACAGACATATAAAAGATTACTTTTAATACAAAGTGTATATATATTATAAAATAACTATATACTATTTTAACATATAAAATACACATTACAAATATAATACGAGTATATTTTTATATTATATTCAGTGAAGTATATGCGTGTTTTCGGCCTTTTAATATGGTCACTGTTTGGATACAGAACTTTTTTAGTTTTTAAATGTACTATAAAAAAGTACTTGGCCCGCGGATTCGTGGATACAGGACACAGATTACTCTCCAGCCTTAACCTCTTTTAAAGGCAGCAAAGTTTGAGGTCTCCCTCGGAAGCCTCCGCCGGAGCTGCTACGTTCTCTCTTAAATCGATCAAGCGGACGCTGCATTCCCCGGCTTAAGCTGTCACTTAATAGCCATTTATCATTACAACTCAGTAGCGCTGTAAACCTGAGAGGGTTGTATCTCGACCTGCTCGGTTGTTATAACCTGATACTACCACTTTGGACAACGTTAGCGCTTGGATAAGAAGTGGCGGAAGAAATTCCAACAAAGCTTCTGTCTGATATGATGGACGGTTATCGTTTCCTGTGAAATACGAGAGGGCACAGTTGGATATCGAAGCCACAGATCTTTTCTTATGGCAACGGTAAAGATACATACTGATTTGATGGTGTACGCCCAAATAAGTTGAAAGTGTACCTTAAACATTTTACGACATTTTTTCCCTGTATATATATGTATGTTATTTGCGCTAGTGTTACGAAATTTTTATTATTATTTTATAAAAATACTGATGTTAAAGGATTTTTTTAATTGCATAAAAACTTCTGCGGTTTTTTTATTTGACAGTTGACAATAAGAGATGTGGCGCATAGTGTTTTGGTGTAAGTTATTATTCCAGTAATTACACCAATTATGATTTCCTCAAAGCAGTAAATAGTAATGTAATATTCATAATTAAATAATTATATCATACGTTCAAAGATAAATTGATAAAATTGTCTTCAACTATTTTATATTATTTACCGCTAATGGCGTAGGATGGTGGTGATTTCGATCGATTTCATTTACACATCAATAGTAGAACGCAGCGTGCGGTGCGGTCACGGAGAAAGCCCACGTACAATGGCCGCGTCGGTTGAAACGTTCTTGATAGTGCAAGCGAACTTTGACCTCAGTTTGCGAACCGCGCGTATTTCTATCTCTATTGTAATAAAGCCGTATTCTCTAATAAATGTTCGATATAGAAATTTAAATTGGCATTTAGTTGGCATCGTTTACTAAACCGTCAACAAATTTAAAATGTATAAGGTTTAAGAAAGCTATTTTAATTTTTACCATTTAGACCATATTTTTTAACCTTATTTGTCGGACTTACAAGCAAAATTGTATTGCTTTATTAGCTTTGAAGATTGCATGTGACAAATATTTTGTCGTTACCAATTTACCAAAGTCATTTTAAATTATCTAGGGAGCATATACATCGCATACAAGCTTATAAATATTTAAGAGAAATATTAATAAATGACAGTTGCTACTCAACGAATGCGTATTTTCATACACTTATCGAGTAGTAACTGTCATTTATTTATTTTTTAATATTTCTCTTAAATATTTATAAGTTTGTATAAGATGTATTGTATGTTCACAAAACATTACCAATTTTTTTCTAAAAATTGTGACACACATAATGTAAATACCAAGCAAAAACAAATTTGTACCTAATGCCTCGATTTCATCGAGTAAGCAAGTACAATAAATGACTTCGTAGAAGAAAATATGCCTTGGAAATTATGTGTTCGCTTACTGACTCTATCAAAGTAAATAAGTTTTTATTAATATTATTAAAAAAGTATATCCCGTGGAGTTTTCTTCTGTTCTTCTCCGGTCTGGCATATTTCACGTCAAAAAGAGGTGTAGTCCATGGTAACTTGTATAACGAATTTTACAATTTTAATTTAAATTTGAAATTTCATGCAAAAGATGTTGATGTATTAGATGTTGCCCGTTGAATTATCAATGAAAACAGGATTTCTTTTTCACACTCCTCTCTCATGTTATTGTAATTCCTTACCGGCATCATTGATTATTCAATATATTCACGTCCTGCCGCTTTAATTGACATTACTCGCATTTAAATTCCTTTAGTACTCTAGCAGTGTAGTAACAAATGTCCACTTTCCTGACCAAACAAGTAGTTAAGCAAGAATTTTTCAATAAGTAGCAAATGTATCGTTGCCCTTATTTAATTCATTGTTATTCCGAATAATTGTATTATGATATTAAAATATTGACAGTTTAGCTGATATCAACAATTCATCGTCATCATCATATCAGCCGATAGACACTCACTGCAAAGAATAGACCTCCCCAACTCGCAACCAGCTACGCACCTAGTGGGGGGCCTACCCACGTCGCGTCTACCGGTTCGTGGTCGCCACCTGAGAACCCTTCTCACTCAACGGCTGTTGGTTGCATGGACGATGTGCCCCACCTTGAAGAGCAATCTTCGAACTTCTTATGTGACCTTGATTCTTCTGTGAATCCTCTCATTCCTCGTCCTGTGCACTACAGACTAAACACTGTTTTATTTGCGAAAATATTCCTCTGTTGCATTCTATTTTTATATAAATTAATATGTAATTATTTATATTATTTTTAACTGTATTTTTATTACTTTATGATACCTTAAAATTAATAAATTCATAAAGTTATCCGTATGTAGAAAACATATAGGTTATACTTAGGTCATGTTTAAGTTCATTGACGGGATCGACAGCGCTTTTATACTACTCTACGCCACAACAGGTACCACGTTGCGATGTCGGCGTGTGAGTCGAACTTCCCCGCGCAGCCTGCAGGGTGAACGACTTTACCGCCATTATTCCGACCGCATCATTACAGTATATACAGAAGATAGCTCGCCTGCGCCCATCCTTCCACAACTTAAATAGTTTTTTCTAGCCAAGAGCCTGATGTTTGTTTTATAAATATAGATATTAAAATGTCATTTCTATAGCACTGCTATTTTTAACGCATCAAACGTCGACAAATTACGTTCGTGTTTCTACGTAAACCTTTTTTAAATTTACATTAGTGCATGTCTAGAGCGGTAATATTTACTTAAATTTATGTTACTTTTAAGAATAATAGTATGCATAAAATAAACGAGCTATTTTCATTGTTTCATATAATGATACTTTATAATGAGGCAAGAAACGGGCGAAATATTTGACTCAAGTTGGACGTAACACTAATTTATAGGTATGGTATTTAACGCTAATAATTATGAACAATGATGAGACAGAAAAAAAATATTATTAATATTCTTGTTCGGATCATAGAGTAAGTTTTTCTAAAAGCTTCCATTTTAAACATTTAATATATTGTTCATTACGTATCTTAATAATACAAGGTAGTCATAAAATATTATTTTATCCCAATGTTAAAGTTAAATATGATATATGCATAAATGCAATGTATTCAGAATGATTAGAAAAAAGTGTAAAAACTTAAAAATATATAAATAGCTAATTTACTGACAATACAACTCATTTTCATTTGTTCACTCCTTATACTACTTACTTCTAAGCAGGCTGTACATCTATGCTTTCGATCACACTGTTCAAACAAATTCAAAACATTATTAATAAATTTTTAAAACCTCTTTTTCCTTAAAACTTGCGATTATGACCAACCCACAATATTATGTGAAAATCATAATAGCACTAAAACAGAACGAACTTTTGTAGGACATTGAACTAGTACGTAAGTTGATATCCTGCAAATGCCGATGTTTATTACATGAAATAAGTTTTTCATGCCGTATAAAGAAGCCCTAATGAATTACAGAACTTAAGTAGTGTAATATAAAGCAAGGTGGTTAAGGAATTTGTCTAAAGTTAAGGTTAAAGCTTTCATTACCGGCGATTGGAGATATCTCATGAACGGTAAACAAAAACATCATGAGAAATTGGTACATTACAGAATAAAAACAATCCAAATAAAACTGGACATCAATCCGCACTGAAGCAGAATTGCCAATTACAGCCCTTACTCTTTATCTGTGAGCTACTAGCTAATATATGATTAAATGAAATACATTTTTATCATCATCATCAATATTTCAGCCGAAGCACCTCTACTGCTGGACATGGATAGACCTTCCTCATAGATTTCCAAAAAGACCGATTGGAAGCGGCCTGCATTCAGCGTCTTCAGATGACCTTGAAGAAAGTCGTCTGTCCACCTTGTTAGTGGACGTCCTGCACCATGCTTGCCGGTCTGTGATCTCCACTCCGGAAACTAGAGGCCCCAACGGCCACCTGTTAACATTCCTGATTTGATGTCGTTGAGGAATCTTAAGCAAAGCTCTTTTTGAATAAATGCAAGTTTACGAATGAGGTCAGAAATAAAAATTTAACTACTTGAATATATTGCGGTCGTGTATTAACATAGTAGTATTTTTAATATTACACAAATAATAATTTAACAAAATTGATCTTATCTCGGCAGAGAAAAACTATAGTGCACTGTCAAAAAATATTATGTGAGCTGTTAACAATTGTTAAATGAACATTAAAAATTACATTTTATAACTATAGACAGTTGCTTAATAAATTAAAAATACGTTTTAGCCGATGACTTTAAAATCCTTTGCCTAGGGAGGCATTGGCATCGAAACTTCTTTCCTGTCTGTGAATCATATTTTTTTACAATATGTCATGTCAAAATCATACACGTATGACGTGTGGCAAAAAAATGGCTAAACACTGAGTATTTTATATTTATTTCCAAAATGGCAGTAATTTATTTTCATTAACAAAAGACATGAAAACATAATTATACGTAAAGTTGATAATATTCCAAGATAACCTAATATACATTATTGCGCCAGTATGTTGTAAAACTTCAGTTTTTATTTAAATTACAGAAGAACGAATACTTTGTACAGATAGTATTGCGAACGTTTACATAAATGTATTGTTAATTTTATTTTAGAAAAATATTGAAATATAGAATTGAGTCTATGGCATAGACTATTTTATATTAATGCGGCAAAATTCACTCAAAAGATTATAAGTTAATCCGTTAAAAAAATTAAAGTCATTAGCAGAATCAAATAATAAAACTACGATTATTCTTCACCTATTTTGCAAGGTTTTTGGCATTTGGCAAGGCATAGACTCTGTTTTCCCTTCATGTAATTAATATGAATTTATTTACATACAGGTGATTGTTTATAGATGTAAAAGCCTTAAAGGGGTGAAGCTATTGCTCGTTTCGTTTGTCAATTAATGTCTGGTACGCCCTATACAAATATCAATTGTTTCAGAAATTCAGAAATAATAAATAAATGAAGATAACATAGCAACAAAATACGAATTCCATCATATTAAAATTACTTATCTTTTAGTATTTGTCCCTGCTTGTACTGTCGAAGAAATTATTAGGTTGCATTTCAATAGAATTTCAAAGTTAGTAACAGGGTGATTGGAATTAGATGTAAAAGCTTTAAAAGTTTTTTGCTAACAAATGATCTATACAATCATCTCTTTTCTAACTAATCAACCTGTGTATCCGTAATTAATATTTGTTCGGTGATTGAAAACCAGTGTATACCTTGACAATTTGACGTTAAAGCATTCTATGCAATCTAATTATACAACAGCGGTAACGGTATTCGTGAACGATAAGACCTCCGGCGTTGTAATAGTACAACAAAGTAAAGCGCCGATTCAAACGAACAAAATACGTACACCACTCAATATACGATGGCGCGTTTATCATAAAATCTTTCCATTGTTATGGCACTTCGTACGCGCACAAGGTAAAAACGTACTATTTGAATATGCGACGTGCTCCAGGCGGCGGTCGTTGAAATGCATAAATTCCACATATAAAAGATGATACGATTAGTCATTTATTTATAGCTTATTATTTGAATCTAACGGCTATGTCCGCCTAGATAATTCCGTTTATGATATATATTTTTAGTGTGGACTATCACTGCCTGCATTTGGAGATTTCGCGCATTCGAGGTGGCTCTTTTAAAATACTGAAGCTCCAGGGCACGTCTCGGGCCGCTACATATTATTATTTCACCAGCTTGGCAGGCCACTAAGCTCTTAGATCGCTTCGGCGAACGTAAGATGGACTAACCAGGCTGAGAGCCCCTCGAAGGGACCTCACCTTGGTCTGTAAATTCCCATGTTGATGATTCTGCCCGATCAGCGAGGCAATCATTGGGAGACCCTTGCAGTAGGCGCCTATCATCTAAAATGATGATGATTCCGTGACAAGAGCGCCTTAAAGAGGCAAATCTCGATTTGGTCGGTTGCTACTGCCTGGCTAACAACACTACTCCTTTGGAAAGCGTTAGAGTTGGAAGCAGAAGTGACCACAAGAACTTCAGCAACGCCTCTATCTAGTGATTCGGGTGTTAGTGAAATCTAATTAAGCTTAAAAGCATTTTGCTGATGCCTATAACTAATCAATATTTATATGGAATGGATATTTGTTCTCATTGATCCTTTATCAGATCAGAAAGCGATCAATTATCAATACTAATGCGTAATAATGCGAAGGTTTTAGATAGCAAAATACGTAAATGCGGACGATGATATTTTTGTGAAAAAAAAAAACAATGATGTCATTGTTCACTCTTGTGTATAAACGAGAATATAAAAAGAATTACGAAATAGAGAAAAACTATAATAGAAAATGTAATCTCAATGAGGTTTTTGCTATAAAAAGGTTACGCTCCGATGGTTATAAAATACGGAAAAAGTGTGTGAAAATACGCATTGGCACTCTTGCGCGCGCGTGTGTGTTTAGTAACGCATTTACGTTAGTGTATCTCGCTCATATTTTTTGTAACTCTGAGTTAGCAGAACTAATGTAATTGGATATACATTGTCTTGCACTAAGATATCGATTACTTGAAGAATCTACGTTTTGTCTAATTATTCCGATTTTATTTTACTTGTGAGAGATATCACTCTATCTCTAATAATTTTTAATTTAACTTAACTTATGATATAGATATCTCTCATGAGTAAAATTAAACATATTTTGTGGATAATCTAATCTTATTTTTCAAATACAAGTGTCTTGTAAACAGATGAAATTTAATAAGTTAAAAATACAATAACGTATAAATTTAAGAACTAAAAAAATCGTTTTAGCATATGTAAAAATAATTAATCCCCGTATTATACTTTGGTTATACAAGATCGCATTCGTGTCCTAAATATCGCCATTCTGCTTAAAACGATATGGTACTTAAAATTTCTTACAGATACTATGTGTGTGACGGATAAAATGGCTGAAGTAGTATTTTTATTTACTATTATCTTAACATAGTTATGTCATGTAATGTTTGCTAGCATCATTATCGTAGCTTTGGTAGGAGCATGAGGTATGCGGCATGACAGCGTTGCAAGATCTTGAGAGATCAGGTCGTTCCGGCTGTCAAGAGACTTTTTGTGTCGTCGTTGCGTCGTATATTATTTATTATTTACAAAATGCGAGTCCCTTATACGATAATATTTTTTAAGAATAACACGATATTTAAGCGCGGTCGCACTAATACGTATATTATCGTTTCAGGCCTGTATACATGTGTTAACATGTCTATGTTGTGAGTAAACCAGAAAATCTCATAGTAAAAGGTAATAAAGACAGAGGTCATTTACAGTTATAACTAAGCACGTTTTTAGTTTGATTATATTTACTCACACAATCTTTCACAACGTGTAGATGCTATAATGAAACCGTAAGATCAACTACTACAAAACGACCAAACAGAGTTGTACTACCGGGCTCAACAATGAAACAAGCGATTTTAATTAAAACTAGAAATTGCCTCGGTAACCTGGATTGATGTATGAACAGTATAAACATAGATTGTAAGGTAAAAATAAATTGAAAAGGTGGTGAGGTGACATATCTTGCAACCGAATCATTTAAATATTGTATAGTCGAATTTATTAATCCAAGGAATTATAAACAAGTCAAAAACGGTTATTTCAAATTAACACAGTAGTTATTGAATAGGTAATACAGGAAAACTTAAATATTTCCTTTTTCGGTGCCTCTACAGTCTGGGAAGCGGAAAGCCCAAGAACTATCATGGTGACAATCTATGCCTTGCAATGGACGTCTGTCAGCTGACATGATGGTGACGATAATGATAATCTAGAAATTTCCTCGACTTATAAAACTCGACTTCATAACAAAATAAAACGTTTCCAAAATTGTTATTGTTCCCATGTGTTACTTTTTTTTCTTATTTGATATAGTTATAATACATAATAAGCCAGCAATAATCCTTAAAAAAGTAATAATAAAACAGTAAATAAAAAAGTAACAAAAAAACAGTTTTTTTTTTGGTTACAATGTTATATGATATCCTGCAGAACAATTATGTTCACTACACAGAAGTAATAAGGTTTTATACCTTTCTTATGACATTTAAAAGATTTTATAATCTGTTACATTTATAAAGATGTATAACCAGGGCAGAACTACCATGGTATCACATGATTTGTAATAAAAAAAATCTTAACATTTCGTTAGCGTCGTGCCTTTGTGTTTCGATGTTTATCAGCGGCCCTAGTCAACGTTATGAACTGACAAGATTTTGATCAGGCATTTTAAATTCCGAGAAATTTACTCCTCTCATATTATCAAAAATGTTTTATATATTTCGGCGTAAATGTAAAATTCTAATCGACTAAATTTTATCAAAATAGTCATTTCATTAAGATTACTGTTCCATTATTTAAGGATTAAAACATTTTTACGATTTTGAAATAATTATACAAATTAACTTTATTATTATGAAACAGAAAACACTTAAATATTTATTTCTCCAATGAAAAAAAAAACTTAAAACCATAACCTTTTGGCGTATAAACATTATATATATATACTTGTTAAGAGCCACTGCTCTTCTTTATCCATGTTAAATTATCTAGGCAGTGGCTGGCACAATTACAATTTTAAATATACAAAAACATCGTACAAGCACACGCAAACTTGTGTGCTTTTTGTTTAACATAATAACATTCAAGATGTTCATCATCATGTAAAGTAATAATATATTGGCATTACATTAATTTATCGATCTAAAGAATATATTTCATAAGCTAAGAAATATGAAATAGGTATTTACAATAATTAGCAGTTTTAATTAAATGGAATACAAAACCTAATTAACATGGAATACGTCTATGCTTGTCCATTTGTAGGTTATAAAATTTTTAACGCCACAGAAATAATCAAATCATGTATTAAAACAAAGGATTTTTATCCCTGCGACAATTTTGTTTTTTAAAACCTATTAGCACGTATCTCCGCCGGTATTCTTCTGATATTTTTATTCATTTATTTAACAATTTTGAATTTAACTTTTTTTTCGGCTACTAGATGTATTCTAGAAGAGGTGCTGAAACTAGAATTCCTTGGCCTAAATTCCGCACCAACGAATTTATTCTACTCGAACTCAGATTAATAACAAAGCGTTCTACAATGTGCCTGCGCCGACTACTGCAGTTTTTCTGTCTGTACTAAGAGAAATTGTCATAACTTCGTACTTGTCGATTGGAAAATTCGAGGGAAAAATCCCGCTAAATACTATGCTCCACAATGTCAAAGACAGGAACAAAGCTAAAACAACTCTTATTTCAAGGTATTTTACTCTCGGTGATGTAGTAAAAGAGAAGGATTTAAAAATAAAACTCAATAAAATCGGTGCATATGTTTTAATTGACAACAAATAAATTCCGTTACGTACACATAATTTTCAAAAAACGTATATATATCAAATTATTAATAAATAGTGTTTCATTCACAATTCCTACAACTCATTATATCATTATATCTCATTACAGGCCACATTGTAAGGCCTCCGAAAAATAAATTAAGTTTTGAAATATTAACAAAGCAAATACGTCTCGTTTGGTATCAATCCAGTACTTTTAAATAAATTACTATTTTTTAAGATATATAAGGTTTACAAGAAGACTAATTAAAGGTTATTGTAAAAATTTCCAAACTTCTTAGATGAATTTATATTGGTATAGTTACATACAACTTGTACCTTACATTTTATATACTCATACAAGAGAGCTTTTGATATTATATATTTGTAACAAGATAATAGACAATGATCATGATGCCCACTCGCATCAGGCAGTAAAAAATGAGTAAATAAACATTTTTTTTTAAATACATCGCCATTGTATTGAATTGAAGTTAAATTTATCCAAGCAGTGGGTTCTTAAAACATCACACTAAAACGTTAATTTTTTAATTCAATTTTTTAATTATTGCGTGAAAATATAAAAAATGGAAAGTGCATGACCGAAAACAAAATTCATATTTAAGCAACCGATTATTTATTCAGGTACTAAATAAAAAAAATTCTATATAACACTTTTAAGTATAAAGTTTGTCTTTCTATTTTGAGTATAAGATGAACTTCTTTATACTTAAATGTATTAGGATCACAAAATTAATAAAAATAATAATTCGGATAGATAGATCTTACAGATATTAAAATAGAGACAATTATAATAACAATAAAAAATTAAATTACATTATGACACATTATAAGACTATGATTATAGCAATTGTAATAAGACCTTTTTAAAATGACTGTTCTACATTTTTTTAATTATTAAAAAAAGCCTAACATAGCATATATCACGTTATAATTAATACGTCTGCTAATTTCAGAGCTAGTTAAGCATATAGGATAAGTTTTAAAACTATTATATTATGCTATTGAATATTAAACTTTAAAAAATAGAATTAACAAAGTAAATGGTATTTTCACTTACTAAATACAATTAAGCTAAAAAACTTAAGAAAGTCTGAACATTTTGGTGATTAAATTATTTCAGTTTATTAATAGCGCATAATATAAAAAACGTTTATTTAAATAAATTTTCATAAGATCATAATTATAAGTCATTAGATAATACAATAGCTTCATCGGTTTTTATTACCTATTAGTGCTGTTTTTGTCATTTATATTAAATTCTAAAAAGGTCGGGACCTAAACTTGCGAACTTTCTGGAAGCATTCGCTGTAGCTGTTACTTATTTCACCGGACTTAATAGTCTTAAAGGCATACTTCATGGTTTAACTGAAGTCCCAACATGAGATCTTAGCTTGAGTTATAACTAAATTATACTTTTAGTATTTTGATTTGAAGAGAGAGCTAAATTATGTCTCAGAAATAAGCACGCGATGTCTAAAAATAAATGAAGTATGTATGTGAATATTGACATGTTTGAATTCATTCAATCTTAAAACATGGCAATAGTTTATAAAAGTAAGTTTTTAATATACTTGTAAATCGTAGGCCATTACTACTTTGTAAAGATATTTCATTTTATTTGTGTTATTATATACACAAGTCGAATAATAAAAGTCTTATTATTAAAACTTAAGTGATAATATTGTGTTACTTCATAAGATGTGTAAAGTTTTATAAACTTATGAAAATTATAAAACGTAGTCATTAATAGGCCGCTGATTAAAATTAATATTTTTTTATGAAATTGTATCAGTTTTTAAATATTGTATTGAGTTGACTAGTCAGATACAATTGCGTTGCCAATATTAGCAATAAATTATGAAGTGCACCTAAAAAAAACTATTGTGACCGAAACCGCTATACCGCGCCAGGGGAAAGCGCAGCGAGAAGGGGGGGGGGTCGAGGAAATATGAGCCGCACCTTTTCTTACATGTATTTTAAACTGTAAATAATTCTATTGTTATTTTTGAAGATTTTATAATGATTGAGAAAACATACATTCACTTACTTTTTAATAAACATACCGACAAAAATGTTATAATTTAATATCGAAAGAGATATATATTATCATAGTATTATTTAGTAATATAAAAGTAATAATACAACTCAAAAATTAATCGCACTACTACAGTATTAAAGATAATTGTGAAAGTCTTTTCTTAGATCAGAGCCGTATAGGGGAGCTCAATCTGCTTTAATTCCTATCAAATTAGGCTTTCCGTCTTTTATCTCATGATGTACACAAATGGTTATTGCAAATAATTCTATATAGATAATGATATGAATAAAAAACATAGGAAACTACATCTGCTAATGGACAGATATACAGAAAATAGATGCTAAGATGTAAATGCAGTGCTTGAGTGATCACATGTATAAGTATATGGTTTTTTGGTACGAAGTAAAGATCTTGGTAATTGTTTTACAAATGGAGTTTATAAACGTCCTTAGTAAATATAGGCAAATATCAAGCAGTAAAACTAGTTTGCTGCTTCATAATTTTTTTTTCTTTTTAGATTTTATTCAATCACTGTTTATGCATTTTAAACCACTGTGAAGTCTCTTTTTATGTGAATTTTTAAGGCAATTTCGAAGCTGTGTGGTTTGTTTTTATTCAAAAATTTCTTGTACAAATATACTAACGGATTTGTTAGGAAACCTTTGTAATGTTTATGGGTATAAAGGATAGCTAGATCTACCTTAACTCTTCACATATATCAGACATTTTTTAGAGTGAGGTTTTGCAATTCGGGGATTCCACTTGTACATGGCACTATCGATAAGTCCTTATTACATCAATTTGACTTTCGCATTGACAGGTATAAATTTTAATTTTATTTTAGAGGTGTTTTTTTCACGTATATCTAGCCAGTTTGAATGTTGCTGATTTTAAGTTACAGTGATAAATAGCACATTTGTTACGACAATGATTAAAAGTGTAACTATATTACTTTCTTAATAAAATATGAGTTAAGTTTTGAAAAATTGAATGAACACTTTATTTCAAGCTTAAATATGAATATCAATTTCTTTCAGGCACTTGAAATAATTTGTAAAATATCATTTTTCTCACGTGTCACGTGCAGGGTTGGTGGACACTATAAAATGCATCTTCATTGTCGAACACATTTTCTAATTTCAATTCTTTGAAGCTTAATCATTAAACAGTGTTGCAAAACTGTCCGCACGCCTACTTTCTCTATAGTATAATACTTTATATGTAATACACAATCGACATTATTAATGCACATTATTTTGCGCAATGCCTATAGTTTACCTTGAACAGCTTTAATTACTTACTGCAACAAAATGCTTTTTCTTGAACTGACATATCAATGTTCACCTACACTGAATTTACGTTTATTACAATAATTGGATATGGCAGTTTTTTCATCTTAACGTATTTTTATTAGGATTTACTTACATGTAATATATATAGAGGTAAATATATTATTTTTTTTAAAAACAAGTTACTGCGGTTAGGTAGTTAAAAGAAATAGTAACTAAACAGTCATGCACAGGCCGTCGTAGAATGCAGCGATTGTGGCGGGCCTCACGTACGAATGAAATAACCGGACATTGCCTTATGAAAACCACTTTGTTGTACAAATTACAAGCAGGCTAAGCTGGAAAAAACGGAACACAGTGCCTTCAGCACTGACTGCCAAGTGGGAAGAAAGTGGGACAGTACAGCAAGGCTGGGCGGCAACAGTGTTCGGAAGATGCGGGCCCGAGCCTTTGATGTCGCACTCGAGGGCTGCATCAATGACTATTATTCAGGCAAACCTGCAGTGGCAAAAGCTGACGATACGCTGATGGTGGAAGCCTTCGGCCAGAAAGCTAACCCAGCACTGCTACAGTCTTCAATGAACCATAGTCAGGTGACCATGGTTCGTTGAAGCAGTACTCCGGAATCTGCATATATCAGATGGACCAAGGTCGATATTGGTCTTATCACGTCGAGGCAGTAATCGTGGTCTTTGACGGCGGTAAGAGTGATTCATGTCTCATAAGAGTGATTCATCTCTACGTTACCTGACTAGAGTCTCGAGACCGAGACTCTAGTCAGATAACGTAGTGGAAATCACCGTTAGCGTTCTCCTGATGAACCCTCGGAACCATTTCGGCTTTGCGGATGCTTCGTCTTTTACTCAGGTGGAATTGCGGGAAGCAGCACGGTTTCTTAATCCTAGAAAGGCTCCAGGGCCCGATGCGTTTACGGTGGACATCTGCGCTGCCTCGATATTAATAGGCCAGCAACACTTTTTAGACACTTTTTGGAACACTTCACGACGCCTGTTCCGATCTATGAAAGAGGTTTTAGGCGTAGCAAATTATATATATATTACTGTGACTATGCTTTTTTGTACATAAAAATAAGTAAATGACCTCAAGTTCGATCATATGATCAGCCTTGATATTCATTTTTAAATTACGTTTGTCATAGAGGTGACTAAGTATATAGGGTGACCCATAATTCAACATTGAACACTAGTGTTTGTAGGTATTGGCTTGAAATAGAAAATTATTTACAAAAAATTATATTAGTGCCTTATTAAAAAGTAAATTAATTTTATGCGCTCCGCGACGTTCTTTCTGTTACTATAACTACAAAACCTCGCTTTTCTATTTTACTTTCATGCTACCATGACTTCCTCCTTCCTTCTTACATCATGTATCATCCTGATATTTAAAAAATTGCACTGTTTTTTTTTTCAAAACATACACAAAAGCTATTACTATCCAAGAGTAAAAAAAATACATAGTAATCTTTTTATTATTTTCCTGGGTTTAGCCAATACCTGCTCCATCACCCGATTTATGCTTGACGTTGATATATGGAACACCTTTTAATAAGATTTTAATAATTTGTGTATGTCTTCATGTGTAAGTGTGGAATAAACCTTGCATGGGCCAGAACCTACTTAACACTCTTTGCATCAGCGTTATAGTACTGTTGAGCCAGATCGAAGAGCTCCCGCCTCATTTGTTGCGCCTGAGAGCGAAGCTGTTGCTCCCTCGTCCTTATCGCCCTGTATTGCTCCTCCCGTTCCTCTGTACTTTGCTCTATCAGCCACCGTAGGTACAGCTCTGTAAAAAAAATAAAGTTCCGGTTATTTTTTGTAAGCAATGCAATCACTATCTCAGTGTTCATATAATATAAATAATAGTTCTGTTACCAGACATTACATATTTTTATCATTTTTTTTCTTCACTCATTGAATTTTTGACAATTATCATCATCTTTTCAACCATATGATATCCACTGCACATAAGTCCTGGTTATATACCTCTCTCATAGATTTCCATTAAGACCATTTTAAAGCAGCTTACATCCAGCGTCTTCTGACGGTCATATCAAGGTCGCCTGTCCACCTTTTAGGTAGACGATCTACCTTAAGGCACCAGCGGCCCGTGTAAATTATAATCTACTTTACGTACGTTCCCATCACGTCGCATCTTTATAACAAAATCGGCGATTGATATCAGGATTAATATTTTATTTCAATTAATAGAAAAATTAAGATTTCTTCTTATTATTTATGTAGTTTATTGGAGATGATTTAACTTTAGCGATTGTTTTTAACACTGATTTTTTTTTAAATTTTTGTGAGTTCACTGATTAAATGTTATAAATTTCTCATAATTTCGAAAATGCAACAATTGTTTTCTTTAAAAATGTAAGCAACTCTAATAATAGCGAGTTTTATGAACAATTGTTTTGTTTTTAAAAGATATACAACTGAATTACTAAATTCAAATACCACAAGCATTAAAAACGTCATAAACATTACACATGTCAGTAAAAACATGAACCTATCCAAATTTTAAAAGCTTATTTAGTGTCTTGTAATACAATTTTATCCGTTGAATTTATAACAAAAAATACAAATAAAAGAAAATTTGCGAAATGTAAATATAACATTAATATTTCGATTCTGGAATTGAATGAATACTTATTTTTTAAAAAAAATCATAACATATTGAAATATTAATATATTATAAAGCAATAAATAATGCTTTTAAAAACAATAATATTTGTACTTAATAAATAAACAAAAAATATTTATATCATCAACCAATAATTTGTATCCGATATTAATTCTACATTTATATGTTTGGGTACAAGAAATCCATTGATTGATCACATTGATCCTTTTGCATGAAATTCGAGGTTTTGTTTAACCCAAATAAAATCTTTCCCTTTATTTGACCCAAATCGGACAACCCGAAACATTTTGCACCATTTTGTTCTATAATTAGTTGAACTTTTGAAGGTAGCTTCATAATGCCTCTCGTAAAACTTTTATTGGCTAAAATTTCTAGCATTCGATTTTCACAATCTGGTTAATTTATTCATAAACTTTTTATACATTTTTGAATAACGGTGACCTTAATTTCCAAGGCATTCTCTGTCAGTTAACCGTTTGGGCGGTTCAGAGGTAAATTGGTAAAGGTAGGTAAAACTAATTAATATCACAAAACACGAGAAATAAAATAAAAAAAACTAAAATCAAATTGAAAAGGAAGAGAATTGCATAAAAAGACCTCATATTAATGTACTAATGGCTACTACATACTACATAACATTGTATATAGTTTTGGTGCCTAAATCTTAAAAGACAGTCCAGTGGTTGTGAGTACAGATCTAAATTTAGTATTTGACTGTAATTATTTCTTTTGAGTACCATCAAATACACAATAGAACCTTCTTGACTATTAGTCCTGGTATATCACGATATAGTACAATATTGTTATTATACCATTTAAGAGTTTTTAGTTGATCAAAATGTGTGGAGGTTTGTTGACTCATTTACTATATTTTATGGTTGATATTATGCATATATATATATATATATATATATATATATATATATATATATATATATGTGGAAAATATATATGATAAAATGCAAAAATTTATATTTGTATGAATTAAAACGTCAATCCTAACACTTTACCTTCCCAGATGACAAAGCTCATTGGTGCTACTGATGGCCAGATGACATTGGGTGTGGGGTCGTACAATGGGTTAATGTAGGTGGTGAGCTCCTCGGGCTGGTTCAGCCAAGACCAGATGCTCGTGGTCTGGTCGTACACGCCTCGAGCCTCGCGCTCTTGGTCACTGTCACACAGGAAAGTACCTAATAAAAGAAATAATTTCATAATTTGTTCAATACCATGTAAAACAATTTTGGCTTTCGCCTATTGTTTCACTATAGATCTCCCACATTGATTTCCAAAAGGACTGTAGAGAACCGGCCCATATCTGGTGTCTTCACTCAATCTTAACAAGGTCGGGTGTTTCACGTACATTGTTCCTAATTCTCTTTTTACTTCAAAGATGATATATGTGATAGTAAGATTGGAGCACTAGAAAATAATTTTATAATTCATAATGAACATGATAAAGATGGAGTCAGTGTTGCAAGGATATTATAAATCAAATAAACATTATAATTAAAAATTAATCTCCATACGCAATGGTCGGCGCAAAATTTGAGAATGGCTTTACTTATTCGCTTCATTTTTTTTCATAATTTCGTTTAAGCACGAGAAACTTCTTATAGTTGTAAAAATGGAATAATTGCGAGAAAAATAGTAAAACTAACATTTTTATTTTCCAATCTATCAAACCACGGAGTTTATAATAATTTCTCACAGACTTGTGATGTGTTTCAGGAATCATACACAACATATCAATATTTTAGATAAAGCCTGAAACAAATATTGCTAAAAATACAAAAAAACAGCCATTTAAGGGATAACAAATGCATAAAACGCGTGCTAACCAACGTAACGCCAACCGCTTATGAACTTGGGATGTAGTGGTTGGGTGGCAGTCTGTTTTCAACGCCGATCACTTTTTTTGTGATACGATTATGTGCAAACATCATTATGTTTGTTTCTATGTTTATTATTAAGATAAAAAATGACTACTATGAAATACGTTTTATTTTTAGACTTGGACTGCGACGGATCCTTAACCTTTAACTATGGACGCGCGGTCTCACAGATCGCTTGCAGTTTGTAATTTTTGTGTTTACGCCTTTCCCTTTGCTCCCCGCGTTTAATTCTCTCAGTAGCTTTAGTTTTAGCGCCGAAACGTATGTTGAGATGAAAAGTTGTGTCGGCGGCCCCAAATTAGCTGAGTTATTTTACTTTATACTTTAACCGCGGTCTGTCGGACCGCACGTCCACGTTTCCTGTGTAAATAATATAAACGGTGACTTTGTTTAATTTGATTGTTTTATGTTATTTTCTTTCAAAATGTCAATGAATATTGAACGAGAAGATGGCCTATGCTCATTTTATATCGCATTCTTGACTTGTGTGGTAAAAATGCTCATGTACTACACAATGAGCACCAGAGCAAAAAAAATAGAAAGTGGAGTATTCCAAAAAAAAAAAAAATAGCACGATCTTTAGTGGTTCCGCATATGCAAAGACGAGCAATAAAACCAAATATTTCAAACGAATTGAAAATGACAATGAGGCGAGTTTTATTAGGGACAGATATGCTCCTAGATGAACCCCCTAGCCTAGAGTGATTCATTAAAGCGAAAAACATGTCGTCTTTGTCCACCAAAACTAAAGAGAAAGTCCAATTACACTTGTATAAGTTGTAGGCAGGTCATATGTTTACAGTGTTCCAAACCCTTGTGCAAGGATTGCCAATAATTTTAAGCAATTGGACCAATGTCAAAAATTTTGTATTTTAATTTGAGTAGACTTTTATTCGTTTTTATATTAGGATAAACCTTAGATTTATAGTTTTGATTGTTATTTTTTCTAAAAAGTTTAATTCATTCGAGTTTTTCGTCCTAAAATTGATCCCTAGTAAATGTACGCCAAAAAGTGCCTTTAACTGTTAGTATGCTTTATTTTATTTACAAATAAAGAAAGATTGATTAAAGGCCTCGAAATTATTTAATTTTAATATACCTAAAAAACTATAAATACAAAAGTGTACAAATAAAATTAATATTTACATAATATTTGGACTTCAGAACATAGCGGTCCGAGAGACCGCGCGTCCATGGTAGTGTGACAAAAAAATGACGTCCATAGTTAAAGGTTAACGTATACACGTAGGTGGACAGTATTAAATTTATTAGGACAGATTGTAACTATAAATTAAAATCCGTAGTTGATAATGACAGATAACATATTTGGCAATAAACAAGGACAAAGTGAGAAAAATCGAGTCTATCGAAAGGTTCTAGTAAAGTTTGAAAGTAAATACATACCGAATTGACTAGCATATGCGTGTTCGAACAGCGTGATGAGGAAGGTCTGCCTGTATTCGAAGCTGCAGGGGAATTGCTCTAGGAATTGGCGCACGCAGTCCAAGAACAATGGAAATGTTGGCGCAGAACGCGGCTGCGGAGCTCCATAAGCGCCAGATCGGAGTCGGGTGCCGAATGGGTGACCGCCTTGAAGCCACTCACGTTCGATTAACGCTTGCAGCCTGTAAGACATTTATTCTTTTATTGAATATTTCTTTTATTGTTTATATATGACTTTTATAAAAAAGTCCAATATTTACATTGTAGTTTTAAAATTTCATCAAAAGGGTTAACCTATTGTTGATTTTTTTTACTTTTAATGAATATTTTCACCTATGTACTCGACTGATCACGATATCTGATTATCGATATCTGCTTGCCAAGAGGCTTAGTGTCTTGAAATTTGATGTGAATATCTATTTTGCCCGGCAAAAATTAAATAAGAATGTTTTTTAGAAAATTCCACCCACAAGGCGTCAATCAAGTTGGCGAAGTGGGCAGTAGTAAGCTAGCCTAAGAACCATTGACATACCCTCGTATAGTCCTGCAGTCGGGGTTGAGTATGATTTGGACTAAAGAACAAACCAAAAGCGTAGCGTCTTCGCCGCGTGTCCCATGGATTAGGACAGGCTCTGCTTTCTAGAAAAATAGAATTTAATAATTTATAAAAACTGATTTACAAGTATTAGAGAAAAGAGCGATAGCTCTCTCTAGCATTCTCGTTATAAAACGAAAAATTATGACGTGACTGTATAAAAGTACTAATTATTAAGTGCCTGTGTGGGTAATAACAGAAAAAAAGAACAAGATTTTTCTTACGATACAATAATCCCATGTTATATACTTTAAGTTATTAAGCGCTATATTTGAAATTTTCAAAGAATCTAAAAGCATGGTGGCCTCCTAATTCATCATTATGATATTGGCTTCTCCCATACATTTCCAATACCTCACCTTTTCACGACCTTAAAAAGTTATTTGTCCACGCTGAGAATGGACTTCCTACGCAGCACTTGCTGGTCCGTGGTCTCTCCTCCCTGATAAAAATTCCTGATTCGATCTCGTAGAGATATCTCGAACGTAGTATTACAGTGGAATATTCAATTTAACCACTATACTAAACACTAAACCTATACTACCAGTTATTATAAATGAATGCTCCTTAATCCTTGGTTGCCTTAAACTCAATGAAGTATTAAATGCTAACAGAAAAAAGCATGTCTTTAAATTCAAGGAGAGTCCTTTATGTACTTGTTACCTAGTGGTGGACCAGACGGTGGTGCATGTAATCGTTTGCTGTCTCGTATTTAGTTGACAAAGAACAGAGTGTGAGATGTAGCTGGGAAAGAAGAAATAAATCGTCGGCATTGCTTCCCTAGTGGAAGATAGCGATAGCCGCTACCTATTCTTACACTACCAAAAAACAGTAATAAATAATACAATAAAAATAAATAAAACGTAATAATGTATGAATTGAGAAGGATAGGTGATTGTGGAAAGGATGAGAGACAGAAATTTGGTAAAAAGCATAAAATCATATATCCATTAAATTATTAAAGAAATCTAAGTCCCTATTTTAACTATAGCAGAAGGAACGAATTAAAAAATATGAGCAGTATATGACAATTATATTAGGAGGACCGGAAAGTAATGTCGCTTTCTTAAGTTAAATTCATACGACTACATTTTTAACAAGTTTTAAACCTTCGTTATCAACAACTTTTTGCCATCGAGTGTATAACGTCTTCCAAGTATGTAATGAGCTACCAAATGACAATCAAATTTAAACATAAAACACAACAAAAACATAAACAAAAAAAATATATCTCAAATAACCAATTAAAATATTACTTGATGTAAATGTTGAGCCACGATGCAGGCCGTGTGAAGTGAATTCCGAACTGATTCAGGCCAACCGCATGACTCTAACTTTGAGATCCATTTGTCACTTGATATCTCTTTATCGACGCAAGCTGAAATGCATATAAAATGAGAATAAAATTTAAAGTTTTCTTTATGTTTTAAATAAATGTTTATTTACAACTATTACATAAATAGTGATCAAATTTATTGGCCTAATGATCTGAAATATGAAACCCCTACTAAACAAAGATCTCCTCCATAAATTTATATGACCAGTATGAAGCCACCTTCAGCAACTCTACCATCATCTTCTAATGACAGATAACCTTAATAAGTTTGTATGTTCACCTTGTGCATGAACATCCTGCACTGTGCAAGTGTTTAAGGTTCTGGAGTAGAAACCGACAGTAACCGCCTGCGATGGCCACTCTATAAGGCCCCAGCCATAGTGTGCTATAAAATCAGCATACAACCACAAAGTTAAAGCTGGATGACCCAGCGGATTGTCACAATCAAATGTTACTATCGTTCATACATGGATCCCTTCATTGCTAAAATATCATATAGAAACAAGTAATGTTTTTTACAGAACCTTCAATTAGTTTCGAAAAACTATCTAACAGCTGTTGTTGGTTGTCTACATCGTCCAGTGATCTGTTGTAAATCTTCCATTGGGAATAATTGGCAGCACTCTCCGATCCACCACCTGGAAAGACAAAGTCTTAGCAATCAGTAAAATGACAAGGGTAATTCATATAAGAAGTGAAAATGATAAAACTATTTCAGATTATGTGTAATCTTAGTTAATAATTTTGTTTTATAACAAATTTAAAACCATTTGATTAGTACCCAATCAAACTGTTTGCAAATATTTGTCTTGGTAAATTAAGGTCTAAATTAATTAAGAGCTTCTATTGTGAATTCTAACTGTTATAAGTGTTATTCTAATATATTTTCGTTTGAATTTACTTGAAATTATGGAAATTTATGAGGAAATAAAGTATAATTAAATTATTCAAAAAAATATAATAGAAATATGAAACTGGGCCAAGTGACTCATATTTTCAAGTTATGACGTTACTGCCCCGAAATAACGAAATCCAGTCATAATCCTCAGCAATAAGGAATACGACACGAGAAGAGTATAAACCTACAAAGCTATCCCAAGCTCATGGAAAAAGATTTGCTAACCAAACCCCCAGTGTTGTTACTTTATCAAAATTTGTATAAATATAGCATTAAATTGAATAATAAAATTCTTTAAGGACACCTTTATTCTGCTGCTGAGAGATAGCATTGGAGCTTCGCAAGTCATAAATGATTCCCTTCATTCCGACATTGACTACTGCATTCAATATAGCTTCATCTGGTCGACATCGCCTATGCTTTTGGCCATACAGTGGTTGACCGGCACGTAAAAGCACCGCCTGTGTACAAATACTATTAATAATAAAAAAGTAAAATTGCCAAGAAGCATTGTAATTAAAAAAGTATTCTTAGTAACCCCACTGAAGTGCGTAATATGCACTACAACAGTGATTTACTGGCAGTGAGGGAATGTTCCATTGGATGCCAAATTTCACTAACACTATACAGTTAACCTCACACAAATAACACATTTATAATAATTAAGTAATCCGACGACGACTTCACAATTCCTTAATAAGGGTCTACGAAAATTTATCTGCTTTTAATAGTACAGAACTAAAATGTTGACTTGACTTCACCTCACAATGTAGGTAGAAATTACTTTTAGAAGCAGCTGTTTTGTTAAAACTTTCATATTCTATATTTAGTAACTACAAAGGGTCAAACAGAAGCAGGTAAATTTGAAAGTGAGACAAAATTTCTGGGAACCTTTGCTTATTTAGTAGATTATCACGTAAATATTACACAATACATTTACTAAAATACTTTGATTTCACATCAAGTTCTGGTTATTAAAAACATTTTAAATTTTACATAAATAAAAATATACTTGAATTATTAATTCAATATATTTCATAATATTCAAATTGAGAATTTGTATATTTAGAAAAACAAATTAAGAAAAGGAAATATTATTTTTTTTATTTAAAGAATTAAATACCAATCAACTCATAAGAACACCAGTATTGCAATTTAATTTTGTTTCAAATGCAATTTGTTTTCTTTCCTTAAAAGGAATCCTTAAAAGAGAATGACAGTATTCTGAATAATAATATCATATTGATATGATTGTATAATGTTCTTAATACTATTAAATAAACATTTTTGAAGAAGTACTAATCCAATAAATCATAAATTTTTTGAAAAGTTTTAACTGGCTCCCATAAATTTTAATGTAACCATAATTAAAAATCAATGTACAAATTTTATTTCACATAATAGTAATGACTTACACCATTGTTATGTCTATATGACAGGACTGGAAATCGACCGCCTTGTCTAAATGAGGCAGCAGCTGCTAGAGTGTCATCATCAATGCACTTTGGTACTACCACAGCCTTTGCATAACCAGGGCATACTGTATAATTCTGATTTACGCGAGATACTCTCCATTCTTCAGAAGCCAAGACTTTTGTAAATTCACCTTCAATACTGTAATCGATTAATAAAATATTTTAATATCATTTTCATAAAAACTTGAAATGATTATTTACTATATCTAACATGTACAATTTATTTTTTATGATTAGCCATATCATTCAACTATGTAGCTAATATAGCAACTGAAATATAAAATATATCTTATAGATATACTTTGTAGTTCAGTTGTCACTTCCCTAGATTTTGTACTTAACTACCCTCTAGGTTTTGTGCTCTTTAGTTACTGGAATGCCACACTCCAGTATTAAAACCTTATTTATTGATATAATGATTTATTAACAAAAAGCAATTGCAAACAAAAACAAGTTTAGGCCTTATAGATTGTTAATAATGTAGTTATATATCCTTTAATGTAAAGCTTTTCAAAACTGCATATTGTTTGTTTGATTACATCTTCATCTTTCAACCTATTTTAAAGTCACAAATGTTGAATTTTTATAAATGTTTTTCTAAGCTCTCAATTATTAGTTTAATGTCCTGTTTTATTTATTAAGTAATTCATATCATTATATACTTTGCATCATCTAAGCTAATCATCTAAGTATATCACAGCAAGAATGCTGGCAGAGCATTGATGGAAAAAAGAATCAAACAGTTTTTTCATAATAGTAATATTTGAATGGTTTAAATGATTTGGCCTATTCAGATTACAAAAATAAATTTTCAGTGATATAATTCTGCTGTAAAATGTAGTGGAGGGGTATCATTTTTAAATAGCATTGTGTTCCTCTTTAAAGGACTACATATTAACAAAAATTACTTTGCCATTGTTATGTTGTCTGTAAAGGGCATAAACGGAAAATTATTTATATATTATTTTACATTTAGTACCATTTTATGACATGTGTTTTGTAATGTTGTATAATCTAATAATCATTACTTATGTAAAAAAAATAATAAACATTGACATACTATATTATTTCCTTCCTTATACTTTCAAAAATATTCTGATAAAAATGTGTAGCCATTTTTAAAAAATAAAAATGATAAACTTTGTTCAATTAATTGATAATTCTTTCAGCATTAAATATTGACCTTTTTTTAACATCTGCTTAGATTAATAATAAATAAATATCCATTATTAGGTATCACATGATAATATCCTAATACCTATCGGGATAGATAATTAACAAGCAGGTTATAAATGGTTAAGAGAAGAACAAAAGAAGTAGTTTCAGGACTAATGATACTTGACAAAATGAGCTGGATAAATGGTTTCAGAAACCACCTCTTTAAAACAAGAAAATGTTGAACTCTCATGATCATCTCGTGATTGTTGAGTTTTCATAAGAGTAACATTATTTTATTAAATACAATTATATTATGATGGCACAAAGTAATCATGTAAGACACTTTTACTAATATTATTAAATGTCACTATCATGGCAGAAGTAATTGACCTATTACATTACAATAGAAAAAAAAAACAATTAAATATATTTCAGAATGATCACTATATAGGGTGATAGGTAATAGATGTAAAATTTTAAATCTTTTTGCTCACAAATGAACTACATATTCACTAAAACCAATCAGCCTGGTATAATTAAGGTATGTGAATATTAAGACTATATGTTTACCTGTATAATGTGTAACCATTTTCAACAATTGGATGCATGTGTCTATAAAAAAATGGATAAAACAGACTAGGATCTTGAAGGCTGGATAAATTCTCTAGAGTTTGTGCAGCTTGGTTCAGTTCCATGGTAGTGCTAATATCTAGTTGGAATATCCTTAAGTCTTTACATTTTAGAAACAAGGAACCACCTTGTGCTACTCCATTTATTGGCTTATTTTCTTTTTTTTCTATGCTGTCTATGTTCTTGTGCAAAAGCTGTGAAATAAAATAATAAAGTTTAAAAATTTTAAAATAATTATATGCAATGAATTTTAAAGAACTTGGAAACTAAGAAAGAATATATTTAATATGTAAATACAATATTTTGTCAGATTTATAAAATATTAACAGCAAATTTTACATTTGACATCACCACCTAAGATATTAATAAATGTCAATATTGATCACCACTGAATAAATTCAAAAATCCTTAGCAGAAGACCAAAATACAGTGGATCCCATACACTTTTTACATAATAAGGCATAAAACATAGAAAGCTGATGTTTTGAAGTAATATTTAAAATTCTATGTAAATGTTGTTTTCTCATCATATCTCTAACTCAACGGTCTGTTGTTATATATATGCAGCCATGAGTTTAGAACTTTGTAAAACATAACACATCATTACGTACCCATAATTCACGAACTCCTTCTTTTCTTGAGCTTAATATTAAATGATGTCCAGTAATGCATACCGTTCCATCTACATTATCGTGATGTGGATACTTTAAAATAACTCCGTCTAGTTTATTAATTAGAATAAGCTCAATAAATTCCATCTGTGAAGAGTTCAAAATATAGGACACTAAAAATACATGAGAGTTTTCAGAAACGCTGTATCAAACTGTTTATATTGTCAATATGATTAAAGACAACAATAAATTTTACAATGTATTAACAAATGAAAATACTACATGTCACTTGCCAAAAAACATAACTTGTCAATGTCAAACATATAGTTATACCACATAAATAAAACAGTGCATATGTAATATACACTTACCATAGCATTCAAAATTAACAGACATACTCGCTTCTCATAACTGAGTAAAACTAATGTAATAACTCATATTCTTTTTATTAAATGTTAATAATAATTTTACTTAGAAAATATTAATGAATCTAGCATGTTATTACATTGTTATCCTTCGTAAATAAAAGTCCCCTTATAACATAAATTCAATTTTTGCTGTGTGTTATATTTTTAACCAATAATTTTCCTGTGTTAATCCTTCATGGATCTAATATTAATTCCTCAAACGAAAAAGGATGGATTTAAAATGATAATTTTTAAATAGAACAGTTTTGAAATAAAATACATCCCTCTTTCATCACTTGAAATTATAATGAACTTCCTGCAAAAACTTCATACTGGATCAAATAAAGAAGGAGATGGCTAACTCTGCAATTGCCAACAGGGATAGTTTTATCTTCATTTCAAGTAATAGAAAAGAGATGCTTATACTTGCGAAAGGGATGTTTTATACAGGCAAGACCATCTATAAATGCCTTTAACCAATCAAATAATAAAGAACGATCTACAAATATAATATACGTATATAAGATAGTTGTGCTTCGGCAATGTGTTAATTTCGTTGAACGTTTTCAGAATTTTCAACCTAACTATAAGTATTTATATGTGTGACATTAACGGTCTCATACGAAAAACTTCCTAACTTAGAAAAATACAACAATTGTTTTCTGTGCATATATCTTTCTAAACATAGCAACAAAACTAGACTTCGGGTAAGTTCCTGTATGTATTTGTATGATTGTATTGAAAGTTAAGAGGTGAGTGGTTAAATGGTAGAATTTAGGTAATATCTGTCCCCCACAATATCCAGATACCTGTTGTCAACAGCGTATGGGTCATGTCGTTTTCATTCTATTACAAAGATCAATTAAAAATACTGAGTAGTTATGTTTTTATCACAGATGATGGAGGATAACTCCGATGCCCAGATGGAGACGGACGTGACATCGACCACCGTAGATATGCCAGAAACGCAGGAAATTAGTGGATCAAATGGTAATGTACAAATGGTAATTTTAGTGGAGGAAATAAAAGATGAAGATATGCAGTGTACAATGCACAAGTCATCAAACCCAGAAAATGAAGGTGTAGATGCTGATGTTCAGTTAAAACAGAACTCTAATGATATACCAAAATTGGAATTATCTTCATCGCAAACTGTAAACACAAAATCACCTGAAAAATCTATGGAAATAGTTGAAGCAATACAGACTGAGAATGTCACACCAACAAAGGTGAATACAATGGAAACACAAGCAAAAACTTTAACACCTGTAACTCGAATATCCCCTAATAAAACAATATCTTCATCAATGGCAATAGAAGTTGTTGGTGTATTAGCTGATTCATCATCAAAAATAACTCATGGTGTTGATGAAGTAATGGGTGATGGTACTGAAAATGGGACATTATTACAACTGTCTGAATATAAGTCTGATCACCCATATGCAGCTAAAGCTTGCTCAGAGCCACAACCTATTGTTGAAGCTAAAAATATTCAGTCTTATACTGCTGTATTATCAAGTACTGACAATAATAAGGAAGAGACCAATAAGGGTAAAGAGGTAAATTCTAAGATGGATGAGAGTATGGTATCTCAAATTTCAGAAAAAGAAGCATCAAATGATTCTCAGACTGAAACTATTTCTGAATCATCAGAGAAAGATCATAACAAGAGTATTAGTAGAGAATTAAAGTCTCTTATTAATTCGGCCAAAGAATCAAAGATTATAAGTGAATGTACTCAACTTACCAGTAAAACAAGGAAGTCTAGAACAAATTTAGACACAAGTTTAACTTCCTTAGTAGAGGCTGATAAGATACAAGGTGTCAGACGAAGCAGTAACAACTCGCAGAGGAGTACTAGTAGTGAAAAATCTGATAAGGCAACAATGAAACGTTCAATGAGGTCACAGAATCCTGAATTTGTTAACAAAGTCAAACAATTCCTGAATTCGGTGACTGGGAAAGTTCATAAAACTGATTCTGAGGGTATCATTTCAGATGAAGAAATGGATGAGTGTAAAGGAAAAGACATTCGATGTGACTCTGCATCAAGTACAATAAAAAAGAGAAAAATAAATGAACAAGTAAGTTAAAACATAACCTATAATGAAATGTTATTTTAAGTAAATAAAGGCAAAAAATATTATGCCAGTTATATTCCTTATGCTATTAATAACTTTTAATATATATTAATTGTATAAACAACAAATTTCGTATACTTTCTTTTCATGCAATGATTTTGCTTTGTATATTCTAAATTCTCATTACAATTTAGGCTTGCAAAAGTTGCTATTTTAAACATGCCTCTACACATTTAATTATAATTTTTTATCATGTTAACTTATGTACAATATAAGTAAAAGAAGTGTCAGTATTACAATCATCTAAGAGTTTTTTTTTTCTAAAATCATAGGTTCTAGATAACAACAAAAAACTCCGATCTGATTTATATTGCTGGCGTTGTCATTGGTCAGTTGAGCAAGCTGCAAATGAGAAAACTCATCATCCTATGCTATGCACAGTGTGTCCTCGATCATTTCACTACAAATGTCTGTCTGGAACAGAGCGCAGCAAGATTATTACAGAAAAAAATTGGGTTTGTCCTGAATGTCTATTGGTGTTGCATGCTGAAAGTTCAGAAACAAGGTAAATATAATTGACTAATAAGACAATAGCATTACATTTTGTACATTTTAACTTATTTATCATTTATGTAACTTTATATTGATGAATTGTTATGTTCTTTTGCTAAGATCAGTAAGTTTTCTATAAAATTAACCTTAGCCATGTAAATTGTAAGTTGAATCATAGATTAAAATAGGTAATCATTAGGTAATTATTATACATATACTTTGTAGAGATTTATTTATAATTGTATTCTAAATTAAGTGCTATAAGTAGTTCATTTAAACATTTCATTTCACTACCTTTTTCCTCTACGTAAATGAAATAAGCCTCAGTTTTTATTATAGCTCATTATTATTAATATTTTACAGTATTATTTTGTCATTAACCCACATTAAATATGTTTTTAAATATTTTTTTCAGGTCTCCAGCAATGAAAAAGATATCACTTGGCTTGCTTTGTGAGTTACTCAAATTTGCATTGGAAAGAATGATGGATCTAAATGGGGTAATGTGCTTATTTTTATTAAATAAAGTTCATTTAATGTTTTATACATGAAAAAAAATGTTAATAAGGATAAAAACCATATTGGACTGGTTAAAATCTTGTATATTAACATTTAGCTTCATATATAATTTGAGGTTATAATATGTTCTCTTATATAATAGAATTTTTATGACTTATTAAATAATGCACACTTTTATAATTTAGGAAACAAGCCATGGTTATGTACATACCTATGGTTATTATTGTGTTTTGTTTATAAATATATTAATATTATAGTTAAACAAGTCAACATATCAATGGAATTTAACAGAGTTATATATTTAACCTTTCTAATTACAAGTTGAGACTTATACAATATCTTTGTTATTGTGTACAGTTTTTAGCTATGTAGAATTTTGAATAATTTACCGAAAACATTAATATTCCTAAAAATTCGACATTCTAGAAATAAATTATAGATCTTTTTCTAGGCTCCATAATAGATTACTTTTTTGTAGGCGACTGTGCAAGCGCTTATATATACAATCCAAGGATTTTTATATTAGCTATATTTTTTCGTGTATATAAATACAATGAATTATAATAAATATAAAATGTAATGTAATGTAAAATAATGTTGATAGAACTTGGGAATGAATTAATCTAATAACTGTTTTAAAGATTTTTGTCAATGAACAAAAAACTGTAGTAATTTGTGTGCCTTTCTCAGATTAGGGCTCCTTTGGAACCCTCATAGTCATATACATTTAAGTTGAAGGATACCATTAGAGCAAAGCCCAATTTGATTCTATTTTCAAATTGGATTTTTCTGACATTCTCTTCATGTGAATACTACATATATAATCCAAAGAGGATAGTTAGATAATTAATAAATTAATAAGCAATAGCAAAAGTAAAAAAATGTATGGATGTAAAATAATAAAAACCTTGGAGCAATTTTAAATTTTTAGGTCAAGATTGTTCAATAAAGCATATAATTGTATTCAAGATCGTATAGGAAATACCTGGCATAAGTATCACGTCTATTTTCACGTGACAAATAGATGTATAACAAGAAAAAATTGGCGTTGAAAGAGTAATCATCAGGTTATTTGCTTTAAATTAAACTTTCTGATCCTGATAGATAGCAGTCTAAATGTTTAAATCTACGGTACATTAATATCTTGACTTTTCGAAAGTGCTCAGCCTATTCGAAAAAATAAATATTGGTTTCATTTAAATTCTTAGAAAATATAGGTGTACGTAATCGTCGTGCATTTCATTTTCTTTTTGTTTTAAATTGTGCTGTAGAGTCGATGCGGCCTCAGGTCCGCGGGTAGCTCGGTGAAATGACCTTGTTACTTTATCTACGTAGCTCAATCCCCGACGCATGACGCCGACATCTCCCTTCTCAGTCTAACAGCGTAAAATCGATACTCGAGCATTAACATTCTATCTCGCTCTTTGCTAATAATAAAACTTGGTACACACACCGCTCCTGTGTTGTTCTGGCGTCGTGTTGAATATTTTGTCACGTCGTCATACATTAATATATTTGATTTTTAAAAATTTTCCCCTGTAACATATATCCTTAATATATACATCTTTTTGTATTTTTTTAGAATGTTATAGACAGTAGAAAAAAAATTGTTAATAATGCTTAGTTAAAGATTTGCGCATCAAAACACATACAATCGTATATTTTATATATACAACTTTTTAAAAACTAATACTACTTTTTAAAGAATTACGAATTTGATATTCTAATAAAATTAATTCTATTTAAAAGCCTATTGGAAAAAAAACTTCATTATTATTATAATTATATCGGTTTATATTAAAATTTCGGTCACACATTCTCGGAACCTCGAAAATAAATGTAACTAAAAAATAGCATAGCTAGACTATCTATAATTAAAAATCAAATAATCATATTGTTTATAAAAAGCATTGTCGTATGTAATAATGGCGCATCGAAAGGCGCTATAAACGTCCGCAATATTTTATGGTCCCATGTCGCCGTAGTTTAGTCCTAATCTGATATAACAATTAAACATTTATAAGAAACCAAGTTCATAAATATTTTCTGGTTCCATATTTGAAAAATTATTTGAAAGAGGTTGCTCTCAAACGCCATTAAATACTATTATAATAAAAAGAACTATTTGAAACAGTCATTTTTTTAAAATGTTTATTGCGTCACGTCGTTTCCGCGCCAATCGGTGTAAAAATATTTTCATGTTTTAAATTTAATTTAGGCTATAATCTTTAATAATAGGATTACACGCAGCAGGTATGAAGCAAATGGCATTTTTGAAATTCACCGTCCGTTCGATTTTAGTCGAATGATTATAAACCAGGCTATTGATAGGTACAATGAAACCTCCTTTGTTTGTCACAGTAAAAGTAGACTGACCATCCACGTAGTATTTTTCCAAAAAAGATGATCAGTAACAGTAAAGTAAAAAATTGAAAAAATCCTGCCCAAAAGCAAAAGATTTGATTAATGAAGGTCGTTATTAATAGTAATTAATGAAATAGAAATGAAGGATTTTTCTTATTAATAATATGGTTAGACTAAATAACTATATACGCTACATAACTGAAAAGTCATTTCGATACCAACCTATTGATTGAAGAATAATGATAATTATTAATAATATATACTATGTTTTAAAATACCCATCTTTTTTAAATAGCCTTGTTAAGAATGTATGTAGGTATTTGTAAATAATGCATTGGTTTGTGATTACAAATGTTATTCAGACCGTAGACCTATATGAAAAATCGATAAATATGAATTCTCTCACTTGTAAATTATAAATAATATAGATACTGTGGCGTCTGGTACAAGCGATATTAATTTCATTAGGTATTGCAAATATAAGAGATTTTTGCGTGTATTATACTTTTATTTGAAATAGGTTGAGGTATTCGTATGACTACATTCGTACATATAGTTTGGGTCTTTAAGGTTTAGACCACGGACCGGTAAGCGCAGCGTAGACCGTTCACTCACAAGGCGTTCATGAGTCCTTGTATAGTCGTGGGAACACGTTGGATATAGGCCGCTTCCAACATGTCCTGTGAACATTAACATAATACTTCATTCTTCAGTCACTTCAGGTTTACCTGATTAAGTTTATACATGAAATTTATTTTTTGTTTAAGGTGGAACCATTCATGCAACCTGTGGATCGCACAGCTTTTCCAGATTATGATAAATACGTGGTTCATCCGATGGATTTGTCTATGATGAAGAATAACATCAATGAGGGTTTATATGGAAGTACAGAAGCTTTTCTTGCTGACGCTCAATGGATACTGCATAATAGCATCATTTTTAATACACGTGAGTAAACAAATTTACATAATGATGGTCATTTACAATACATTACATTATCATGTCTGCTGACGCCCACTGCAAGGCATGGATCTCTTCCAAAAATTACCATAATGTATTATCTGCTGCCTGCAAGAGCGACTTTTCTACCTACGCCGCGTCTACATTTAAACTATATCAATAAGTAACAAAAAAGATAAAACAGAACCCGATAAAACACTGTGCTAAAAATATC
Source organism: Battus philenor (assembly GCF_028537555.1). Classification (NCBI taxonomy): domain Eukaryota; kingdom Metazoa; phylum Arthropoda; class Insecta; order Lepidoptera; family Papilionidae; genus Battus; species Battus philenor. The sequence goes on from NW_027181715.1 coordinate 10,878,466, forward strand.
TAAAAATAAACAAAATCTGTTTTAACAAAAAAAAAATTAGGAACACTGTATCTAAACTTATAATATTGGTATCAACCATCGGTTTTTTTAACCGCTTGCGCCACGAATAAAAGTAAAGTAATGTAAAAGTAAAGACACGAGGGTGGATAGAGACAATGTGTAAATTGTATGATTTACATAACATACGTTTCATATGCGTTATTAATTAATAAACAAGACAACATGATTTCCGTATCATGCACGGTACTATATAGGCCATTTGTTCCCAAAGTGATCCAGGTGGAACGCAAGACTCGACGAGAACAATGTAGACGTTGGTGTAACAAAAATGAGAGTTCACATAGCGTAAGACGGGATCCTCTAAAATGAAGCAGACGAATCTAAAACGAAGAACTAAATTGTAGGCTTGTCTTCATGTATCAATGCAAGCAGAATATTTTAAGAAGCTCCGCGACTTTTACGTCTCAAATTTCTATAGTTAGATGTAGTCATCTATTTTTTTTTTCATTTTTTGGAATTGTAGTAGAAATATAGGTGCAAGAGGTCCACTGAAACCAGTCAAATTTTTAAACTGGTATTTCACCTCCGTCCTTGTTCCACAGAGGCGCTTTTCACATAGACATTTAGTGGACACGTGGGTTTAACTCGGAAAAGAAACACGCAGGATGATAAAGTAACAAAAATACAACAATTAAGTATTCACACTAATTTTTACACAAACTACAACTTATTATTACAAACTATGCTATGTTACGGGGCTCCGTGTGCAAGAGAGTGTCCCCATGGTTACGGTACCCAGGTCCCTAGTTTCATTTACTCGGACTTGCGCGCTGGTGGGAGAGATCTCGAGGTGTTGGATGCGGAGGACGGGGCGTGGGGGAGGAACTTCGCGTATGCCCGCTGTGCGCAGTGCCAGCCGTCCGTAACAAGTGATCTATAAGAAAAAAGTGTGGGAATCACTAATATAGATCAAAGTTTCGTTTTTTTTTGTAACAGAGACGTAAATACAAAAAAAAACTATGTTGTCTGAACCTCAACTGGAAATGCAGTGTAGGGTTTTTACTTCGTCAGTAAGATAAAATACTATATACACTTTAAAAAGTTAGTAAGACAGAGATCAAAAACTTTGCTGTGTAATCAGTACAGTTATCATTCACCTGGCGCCCCCAAAGATTAGATATTGACTTACCTTCAGGAACCATGCGCCTCCGAGAGACACGGCAATAATGCAGAGTAATTATAACTATAGACAATTCGCTCAAATACTTTCGCCGACATTTACACAATATTAGCCGATAGTTGTATTCTTTAAAAAAAAATTACCCTTATTTATAAACTGTCGTGATGAATCCATATTTCCATAATGGGCTATTCTACTGTGAATTGTCAGCTGGAGATACACTCGGCTTCAGTCGGTTCCTAACCAGCAACTACTTGTTCGGTTGTTTAGACTAGTGTACTACGGGACCCAGTAGCTCGCTTAATACATGAACGGGAGGTACTTGTCATTGACGTTGGATTCATAGTGGCTATGCGGTTAACTCCAGACGTCGAACATGTTCGTCTTCACTAGTCTTGCAAACGGGCAGCATCGTGGGTGCTTACGTTGTTAGGAGCGACGGTTAGCGGTAGCTTGCCGGCTGGCAACCAACAGGGTAATGCGGCTTGGGCACTTACCTGCTTAGCAAGAGGTTAAGCTAGATCATGGGACAGCTCGATGCCATATCTGGATAATACTCGTATACGAACCAGCTTATCTAACATCCCATGATTGAATTGTTATTGCGTTCTTGGTAACGTACGAGAAGTGAGTGAGCCTTTGCGACTCCATGCTTGAATAATCTGGGGCACACGCCTTTAAAAATATTACCGCTGTCGGATATGGTGCAGAAAAGACCTACCACCTTAACCTATTACACGCAGCCGAATAGGCCACCATAGCTCCATCTCCTAAATCTACACCGCCCATATTCTTGGGTAATCTAAGACAATATTCAGATAACTCCAAAATCCAAAGATTCAGATAACTCTAATGACTCAGATAACTCAGATGACGAGCTCATAATACATCTCCTTTTTGTGTCTTCGTTTTCACTCATTTTTTTATGGATACTTATAAAAATATATTGTAAAATAAAACGGTTGAATATAAAAAAAAACATAAACAGTAATGCAAAGATAAAAATATATGTAAATAAAGTAGAATATGAAGATAAGTAGGTAAGTGTAAGTACGTATTCGTCGCTGCTCACCAAGAATACGTCCACCACTCTCAATAACGGAATGATACTGACCTTCCCCGTGTCTTAAACTCATGTAGAGACGCGCATCGATGACGCATATCTTTGTTGCAAGCAGTTATGCGCCCTACTTGTCTCAGGGAGCAACATATATTTTAAGGACGTATTCATACGTCCTCCCCGTACGCGCTACTGTTTACGTTGGACGTATATATACGTCTCGCCCGGTTTACTGGTAAATAGGTTCCTATTGTAGGTATACTGTCCCTATTGGCATAACTTAATCGTTCAGAACTTTGGGGTCAGTATATTCAATAAATAAGCTATAGAAAAAGAGGGGCTCTTAATTAATTTATGGTAGTTAGTCTACCATAATTTAAATTTAATTAGATATGTAGAACTCTCAGTACATTTAGTGATAAATATATGTGAAATGTTATCAGGCCCAGCTGATTTAAGATAGACCTTATTTACTATGATGGTACGAAATATACTATCTCCACAACAGTTATAGCTGTGTCACATCGAGAGACTGATACAGTGGGATATGCATGACCTCTGATATATTTATCAAGAGCTACAAATATCTTTTAAAGAGCCGCATGTGGATCGCGAGCCGCAGGTTGGCTACCCCTGTGGATATCCGCAAAAACAAAAGTAGTTAAAAATTTGCAACTTTCTAAGCTTTATGTGGATAAACAGACGTCAAAAATATAATTCATGACAGCGGTAATGACTAAACGAAGCAATATACAAGTGGGTATTATAAGATAAACTTTACATACAACCTAAAATGAACTCTAAGTGGTATGCAATAGCATTCACTAATTGAATGGCTGGTTGCAATAGCGTGAAGCGCGTGAGTAGGTGAACAAAAGAGTGCCTACGCTTAGGTAATTTGGTTTATATGGTTCTCAAAGTTTTAGATAGTTCTCGTATAAAGTAGATTATGAAAATACTTATATAAGTAGGTTATAAAATGATAAGCGTTTCTTCTTTAAAAAAGTTCGGTTTTTATATTGTCGTTTTATTTGGCTACGACAGTGGACTTTTTTATCTTGACAAATTGAATAAGCACATTATACTATCATTGAAAACATATTAAAAATAAACAATAGTTAATATAGCTACTTTACGTCTGGATCCAGTAACGGGATAAAAACTGGACTACCTTCTTGCGATACTGTGATGTTAAAAATATGAATACATTTCACATGTCAAATAAATAAAAAAAGGTTGTACGGCACTTCTTTTTATATATTGCTCAGGCGAACGTTGTTCTTTGTCCAAAATATCACGATCGATTCTTTCATTGGCAGAGCACATAGGGTTCTTCTTATTCCACTTTACAAACTTAAAGACTATCATTGTTTCTTGAATTTTAGCGTCGTCTGCAAATAATGTCTTCAGCTCCGCTGCATCTGCGACAAGAGTATTCTACCGCGTTAGCTTTGCTATCACTGCTTTCTGCTGCTCAACGATGATTTTTTATTTCACCATTAATTAAGCTTTGGATGGATGGATTATTGGAGACGCCTCCACGCCTTTTCGTGCTCCTGATCCAGTTTCCGATATATAATCACAGAAATCCCTCAGCATGGAAAGTCAAAGAACTTATCACACACAGTCAGTGCTTTGTTCATTACATACGAAATAATAATTCATTTTGACGAATTTTCGAAATTTAGAGTACAACTGTGTTTACGAATAAAATTTAATGTATAGTAAAAGTCAAGCATTACGACCTATGTTTTATTATATGTATGTATATGCTATTTGCAGTTCAATCAAAGCTAACGGGCGGTGCTCGAGCGTTGATACGTTCTTGCCGTACAGAGATGGGAGAAATAGAAGCGTGTCCAGAATGTTACTCCGCCGCCCACGCCCGACGTCCCACTTGGTTCACCGACGTCTGCTCTACACCGCATATACTGCTCTGGGCTAAGCTTAAAGGTATCGTCTCATCTCCTGTAAACTTTTGACTAAACACTATATGTGATTCTACTTTCTAATAATAAATTATGTCCTTCTATTGACAATGTTGTTCGGTTTTAAATTAAGAATATTCTATTAATAAATTCCATTTTATTATCACCTTAGCAATACAGTGGAAGATTTTTGCTGGCATTACAATAGGACTTTTCATCTGATAGAATTTCATTTGATAGCTAGGCTATTTCATTTGACATGATTTCATATGAGAACTTTTTTTAAGCTTATAAAAATGCTAAAAAGCTTATAAAAATGTCATAGACATAATGCAGTATAGGCAGGAATTCTTATGGTACCAACCTAAATAGCATCATCAAATGGCCAGAGCCCACCAGAAAATATTTAGCAACAAAAATAAACATATGTAAAATATTTTTCCAGGTTTTCCTCATTGGCCAGCGAAGGGTATGTCGGTGAATAGCACTGGACTAGTGGATGTGCGGTTCTTCGGCGCACACGACCGGGCCTGGGTGCCGGCTAAAGATTGTTATCTTTATTCGGAGAAAGACCCCAATAATTTTAGAAGTAAGCGTCAAGACATATTGGATAGTATGCAAGTAAGTGTAACTTATTACTACAGTAAACTTTTGGAACATCAGACACAACATTTATGGTGAAATTAAAAACGGCACCCATATTTTTTATCTGTGTTGAATAAATATGATTATTATTAATTATATTTATCTCAATTTTTTTTGCAACTTCCAACATAGACAAAATAAAGATACTATTGTGTAACAAAAAGAAATATTACATAATTTATTACATTGATATAAGTGTCATTTGATGTTGATCTATTTTTCACCCTTCAATACAAACATAAACATGAAAAATAAAATAACTTATGCTAATAATAGGTTAATCCCAAAGATGTTTTACTAGAATGTTCTGTAGAAAACTATAAATTATCCATTTAAAAATATAGCGTGTTTAAGTAAATTAATTAAATAAAAAATGTTAAATATGAAGAACATAAATGAATCGAAAAAAAGAAAATGTTTTTTTTGCCCCCCATATAATTTCTCTAAAAACAAGACCGACATTGATATTAGGTTTCGAAAAACATTTATTAAATGAACAAGTGAACAATCAATTTAGTTACAATTTTTAATAATCACTTTTTACACTGTTTAAACCACATGTGGGTGTATGCTTGCCATATTTACTTTGTACATATATATTTTTTAAATTTCATTGCCGTTTTTGTATGCCTATGATCAGCGTGATATGATTTGTTCCACATCAAGTATTTTTTGTCACTCATGTAACCTGCATATATTACATAATAAGTGGGGGACAATTTCATTTGCATTTTATATGAAAATTTAGGACATTTTTTTATTGCTTAACCCATCTGTTCTTTTACTGTCATTGTCATAGTCACAATTTTTAACACGTATTGCATTGCATTTTTTCTTCTTTTTGTATTATGTTATATATGAAGACATTAGATTCACTTATTTTGACAGAAATTAAAACATGAAAATAGCTTGAAATAAAATTTTATTAACTTAATTTTGAACTTGAAAATGTATCTTTTTGTGTGTTATTAAAACGAGCCAGATACAAGTAGTATAGGCAAAGATATTCTATTCCATTTTTATACATACTATTTGCGATGACTTTCCCCGACCTACTATATACATTTTTTAATTGTTCTTGTTTTTTGTTTAATTACAATTGTGGTATACAATAAACATTATTTTTTCATTAAAAGCTGAGTAGTTATTTGTATTAAATTTTCCAGTGCATCAAAAACCTAATAAAATTTCTGTATTACTATCTTTTTAATTATATTTTATTAGCCATTTGTTTGCTTTGTTTTTACATCAATATTGTTTTCAAGAAACCTTTGGATTAATTCCTATATAAAAACATTTATATGTAGTAATTTGCTAATTTTGCATTGCCTTCTCTGTTCAGTGATGCAATTTAGCTAAAAAAAGCTATACAAAATGTCTTGACATGATTTTTCCAATAAACAAACTTTACCTTACTTTTTACATTTTATCATTTTATAAGATTTACTGTTGCTATTTCAGGAGGCAGAACAGCATATACGCAATATTTCAAGAAAATATGGAAAATTTGTGTACCCACCTTTTAAAACACAGTTTGATCCTGCAAAATTGACTGAACAATTGAAATTAATGGTATGTATCCACTTCAATATCTCTAAAATAACACAATTAAAGGTTGGGTTAGTTTTAGTTTTGGTTATTTTTGTTAGGATAGATTTGATGAGTAATGTTTATAGAAGTTATTTACAGAATTAAACTGGAGTGAGAGTAGAGTTACAATATTTCATGACTAATTGAAAAATGTTATGGTTTATTTGTTGTACCCAATTATTTTCTATAATTAATAATTTTTAGCCTGAAATTAGCGCCGGGTTAAATATTGTAGACATAGTTTATGCCACCGCTTATTCTTTTGTTAAACAAATATTTTCTTAATTATAAAAAAAATGTTTAGAATTAAATGTTATTAATTAATAATGAGATAGTTACAAGATTCAAATTCTTATTTTCTTGATAAAATAATATATTTTTAAAGTGGGTATTATTAATAATTCTTCAAAAAAAAGTCAGCAGTGGACACCCTTCTCCAAAGCGCTAAAATGTTTTAATTTGAATTTTGTAACTATCTTATTATTAATTAATAACATTTAATTATGGCTCTGTAAAAATATTTTTACAGAGCCATTTGTTTTTTTATGTTCATTGTTACTTTTTTATAATTGTCCAAATTTAAATTCTTTGGAAACATTTTGTTTCTAGATTTTCAATGTACTTAAGTCACTTAAATCGATTAACTTGATATTATTATTACTTTCTTTAAAATGATTCTCACATGGTTAGGATTTTTTTTAAAAGACTGAATATTTCGACCAATGGTATAGATGATAGATGTTTCAGTGTTATGGCGCCGCTATATAATGCTTAGTATTTTATTTACTTTCGTAGTTAGTGTATTTCACCACTCAGCATTTTTTTTTATTTTACAGATACCGTCATTTGAAGGTGAAGTAAGAATGCCAACGAAAGAAAAATCTGGTACAGCTACTCCACAGGGTACACCAAAAGATAAAAGTAGATCTAATTCTAAAAGTTCAAAAGGTTCTCTTCTTGACGGGTAAGATCCATCACTGATTTCTTTGTCAAATCAATATAATAATTAACTTAATAACAAAAATCTTCAATAATGTAAATACAGTATGTATGTAATTACCAATTAAGTGTGAAATGTGTGTGACTATTGAATTAAATGAAAATTTAACTGAGTAAACCCTTCAGTTGCATTATCAAAAGTGAAAGATGTTATAGGAATAATTATAATTGAATAATAATAAATTAAATTATAAATATAGACAAAAGTAATGACTTGGACTTATAACATTAGACCCCCTGTAACATTTTGTTTCCAGACTATTTAAAGTTAGTAGTAACTATGAACGGTATTAGAGTACTGGCAGTATGTGTAATGTCTGTAATAAATTTAAATTTACTAAAAAACTTGTGATAAAAATTGTTTGTAGTGTGAAGTATTTTTAAAGCAATAAAGCTTTGGAATGAATCATTCTTCTACTGTAACAAAACCGTCGCTATCTCTTGTGAACTCTTTCCACAGAATGTCGCGTTTTTAGCTTTAGCTTTAAGTTGATGGATTTATATTGATTGTCTAAAGGGGGGGCACAATTTCATTTTAGTTTTTATTAAATTAGGCACTTTAGTATCCTTTTCATGATGTAAAAGATCATTTATCACTCAGGTCTCTGGAAATGATTGTATGAGAATAATTTGAATAAATTGCTGTTTGAATAAATTGTAATTGTCTTTATAACATATTTTACATATTTACAGCGACATGAGTGAAGGAGAAGAGGTGATCGTGACAGCTACAAGGAAAATGGCCGACGGAGCTGAAATCGTTAAAGAAGACGAGGACTTTTCAATTATTGACAAGTAAGATTTAAGATGATATATATATTTGGAATTAAATGTATATATATTTACCTTACGGCATAGTGGATACGAACATTCATGTGATTTCTGAATTTCAGTGCTATCTCATATCATTAGAACATGTTTATGAATATAAAATATTTCTTATGAAGATTTTGATACTATATTTTATTTCTTAGCATTCATTAGGCTAGTATAAATTCTTCACAAAATCATGACATCATTTAAGTATTTAAGGAAAGGTTTTGCCAATATAATTTAATTAAATTAATCGATGTAAAGTAGATTTATGAATTATTTTAATTTTTCAGTATATTTATGTTATTACTTCAATTACTTACAAATCAAAAATTATATAAATCACATTAATTTTATTGTTATTGTTGTTATGTTTCAGAACTAAAAGTATAATTGTAGATGTTGAAAAACAAAAAAATGAAACTTTCAGAAAGCGACGACGTTCAGAATTAGAGGAAGCAGTCATTACCATATTAGACAATTGCAGCAGTGCTACAGTTGAGAAGCGTATGCGTTGTGATGATGTTACGGGTGAAAATACTATAAAACTTGATGAACAAACTGAAAAAAATGTTATTCCTGAAGATAAGCCTGGTGAGACAAATAAAGAAGAGACAAACAAAGCAGAAACCCCATGTAGCAAAAACAATGAGTCAACTAACAATAATAAAGAAAAGGTTGGTGAACCAACCACTCCTAAGGTTGGAACAAAACCAAAACCTTCTAAGACAAGTACTCCGAAAGATAATGATACAATAAAAGACAAAATTACCACTGTCGGTTTTTCATCTCCAAAATCAAGGCCATCTAGGATAGATAAATTAATACTCATGGATAAAGAGGACAAACCTAAAGTAGTCAAACGATACCATTCAAAAAATAAATTTATTAAAACCAATGGCGAGAAAGCTGACAAAAGTGAAGAGAACACTGTGGAAAAAGTAATAGAAGTTTCTAGTAGCTGTAAGCAGAAAAAAGAAAATAATTCAAATAATAACATTAAAGATAATGAGTCTGATAAAATTGTTGTTAAAAAAAACATACCTATAAAAATAACTTCTGAAACCCCAAAAACAGGCAAAGGATTCAAAGTCGATGATGATACTAGCCTAGCCGTCATAGCTAGAGTGGCAAAAAACAATATTATCAACAACAATGTCTCATTTCTCCCCACCATCAGCAGTGTAAGAAGTTTGTCAATTACACCTAATACCGAATCCAATTCTACTAAAACATCAAACTCTGAGCCTATAGAAATAACTGTTGAAGAGACATCTAGTATTTTTACACCGACAAGCACAGACAATGTGCGCAATATGAAGGAAGCTGTAACAAAGCTGCAGAAGTTGAGAAATGAAAGTGACTCACTACCTGTTGGCCGAGTAGGTGTTCGTGCGTTCGCGAGGATGACATCACCAGAGACTGTACCGAAGGAAAAAGAGATGATGCAAGTTGAAATAAAGACCGAACCTATAGATTTGGATGACGCCGACCGACACAATGAGAAGATGGATTTGATGAACGCCTTCAAACTTCGCCCGGTAAATCCCATTAAGAATAATTTACGTGAAGTACGTATTAATAAAGTAGTAGTATCACCGATCGCTGCGCGCAAGACTGTACAAAAACCAAATGAAATACGTGTACGAGCTAAGAAAACATTTCCTCAACCTAAAAAGGCTGATGATGGTCGCTCTGAGCTGAACGGGAAAAATTCAATGGTATACATTCCCATTCAACCGCCTATGACGCAGGCGCCTATCAGAGGGGTTAGACCCATTACGATCAGTAGTCCTAGTGCACAAAATCCAAGGTTGCCAACTCCAATTATTACAACAACAGGTGAGTAAAACTGGTTTTCCCTTTTTACAACATTTATTACATTTAGACATCTATGAATAATTTCTCTATAGAAGTATACACTCCAAAATTGTATATGCAGAGAAAAATTTTGGCGTTATATTAGCATTAAGTAGTAAAATTTAGACCTTACGAGATGTGTAATGTTATATTTTTACCAAGGAAAAATTTTATAATATAGTTATGGTTCTCTGAACATTTGTTCATTTGTTGAAATGAACAAAAAAAATCTTGTTATGAGAACACACTAAGACTACAATGGGTAAGCAATATAAAATTCTGTACCATTTTGTAGTTTGTCCTTCTCAATGTCTGGCCTTTTCAGTATTTGCCTCCGCATGTTTGCATTAGGATCACTTAATACCAGATTAATGAGAATAGCAGTCTATCTGGTGGTGAAGCACCCTACATTCTATCATTCCATATACAGATTCTACAAAATGATTTTTTTCCTAATTATTATTCTGTGCAATAAATACTAAAAGTAAAAACATTCCTTATTAACAAAAAAAAAATCTTGTTACAGCATGCAGTATTAATACAGGAACGGCTCCGCTGATTTCACACACTGTATCACCCACAATGCCCAATGTCGGCCTCGCAACCACCAACACATGCAATGTTTTATCCACTGTGCCCTCTGTTGGGCAAACATCATTAGCTGGGCAGGTTCCCACTGTAGGGCAAGCAACTGTCCATACAGTGCCACTTCTCACATCTCTCAATGGACAGTGGACATTCAGTTTGCAGCCTGTAATGTCTGTAGGGGGATTAGATGTAAGTATAATTGTTATTCTTAGTAAAATTTATCATAAAATATGAAATAAAAAGTCATCCACCATGATTTATTTGTGAGTTATCAGCACTTAGCTGGCAAAAAAAATAATGTTATTTTCACTAATTTATTACCCAACATAAGTTGTTTACGGCTTCTTAGTTATATATTTAAATTCTTTTGGAATAATATAATTATAAGCTTCATTGTTGAAGCTTCCAAAGGCTATGGAAAGCTCATGTTAATAGTAGCAACTTTTTAAAAAAAATTATATAATATGTTTTACAACACTGCTGTTTTGAAAATATAACATGTTAAATTTTAAATTTCTTTACTCAGGATTCACCGATGCCTTTAATGAATGGAATATCAGAACGGACTAATGCAACCACAGGTCTACCATTAGCTGGACAACCGGCGCAGCTTAATTCGATAGCATCCACAACACTAAATGTGACCGCTCGCACAAGTCCCACACCGCCGCCACCACCACCACCACCACCACCGTCTCTACCCACTCACGCAATGCCAGGGATTAGGAATGAAACTCCTGTTGAGGTAACTTGTCTTGTATATGTAGACTAGTTTTCGCAACCAAGTGGCATTGCGCTCATTTTACCTCGTTTAGGTAAATTATTCATCATCATCACCATATCAGCTGCAAGGTATAGGCCTCACCCGAAGATTACCTCGATAACCTAGCATTGCTCGCATCCGGCGCCTTCCTGCGACCTTAAGTATGCGGTTGGTCCACTTAGTAGGGGTCTACCCACACTGCGTGTCGCTACCAGCTCTTGATAATTAAATATTATTTTTTATTATCGAATAACAGTCGATGATGAAAGATTATACTGACAAAAGCTATTGGCCAGTTGCAGTCCAATAAAAAAATGTAAATGAATGCAACTACATTGCAATGAAGACAGTAATAATATGATTGGTTTTATTAAAAGGATAATCTGCAATATTTTTTGTTTGATTAGATTGAAACACTTTGATTGACATCAAATGTCTGTGAGATTAATACTGGTATATTAATTTAGTCATTGGATTATTTTGGGAAAAGTAGTGCTGTTTTTACTAGTTTTCTACTTATTTCTCAATTGTTTTCATAAAAACTATCCCCATGCCTTAACGAAAATTGTTGATAATGAGCCATAATTGTTTTCGAATTTTGAGCTTAATAACACTTTTGGCACTTGTTTTGCACTTATTTTGTACAAAGAAATGGTTAATGAACACAAAACATAGTATATTAGAAAAGATTACAAACCATACCCGCTCTGATAGGATGCGTTAGTACCAAAAGCTTAAACACCACAAGGCTTGTTCATCATCATTATCAATTCAGCTGAAGGATGTTTACTGCTAAAAATAGGCCTACTCTATAGGTTTAAAAAAAGATAGGTTGGAAACAGCTTGCATCCAGTATCTTCCGACGTTCTTAACAATATTAATATCTGCCCATTTTGTGGCTGGACCCTGCACTCCAAAACCTTAATACCCCAGTGGCCATCTGTTCTACACTATGTGACTTGCTCCACTGCCACTTTGTCTCTCTCTTCAATTTATAGGTGTCTGTTGGTTACTTTAGTCAGTCAATGGAACTTTTTTTGATTCGATTCCATAGAAATCATACCTGACCATAACTGTTGCTAGTTAAGTGACTGTGAGCTTGCTAATAAGACTCGAGATTGTAATACACGTGTAATTATTTAAAACTTATCCATAAACGTTTTAATTTTAACTCAAATTGTTTTCTTTGCAGCTGCCGCCTTTACAGCAGCGGCCGCCTTTATTAAACCCGTTGGATGCCAGCACTCCTATGGGCTCTGTGCCACCGCCCTCCACCGCTGGCCCTCTTACAGCCAGACTTAATCAAAACGCTGTCAAGGTATATAATCATGGTAGAAAACATAGTAATTCGATCCTGCAGGTTTTTATTTCATCATCGTCAAGTGATTATTATGAAATGTAATTTTTTGGGTAAATTTTTTTTATGTAACGACGTTAGAATGTTCCCGCTATAACTGTGCAATGAATTTATAATAAAAGATTACTCACGGCAGTACTAATCATATTTCCAAATTTATCTCTGATACTTTAATGTTATTTTCTGGTATGCTAATTTTTCTTTGTTATAAATAAAATAATCGTAAAAATAATACTGTTGACATGTATTTAATATTGTAATATTAAAGATCAGAGCCAAAAATTTAACACCATGTTTTAACATATTTTTCTTGATATGAATAGAAACCGTTCCAGATTTACATGGTCATCACTAGAAGGTGCTACAGCAAATGCTCAGACCACTGTTACAGTGTTGGTATTTTATTGCATAAATAATACAGAGTTATCACGGATCTTTTTTATCAGCTTTCTCCAATCCTCTGTCGTCAATTGGCAGAGACCTTTTATATAAGGAGAAATGTTTTTTTTTAGCTGTACCTTAATTTCTAAGGACCCGATTCTTCGTTGTTTATTTATTGTCTGCTCATCTAGAACCATTTGTTATACACATTTTTTGTATACTCGACCTTATATTCTATTTTTTGATAAGCATTGTAATTCTAACATTGATATGTATAAATTCAATCCAAAATTATAAATCTGGATGATATCTGACATCTACTAATTTCCATTAAACTCTCATGGTGTGTGATGGATGGATTTTGCTGTGCCTATTGTACTTAAGAAAATCTATGAATTAACTGGAGAATTTATTTAATTTCAGCTGACAGATTTCTTCCGGACACTCCTAGAGGATTCCTTAGACAAAATAGATGAGCCAATTGCACAATTGACTTCAGCTAAGCTGCAGCTGGAACAGGCCAAGTGGCTCCATCAGCAGGAAATTGATGAAATAAAACACAACCATGGTAATATTAACTAATTCTCTTGTTAGTAGCTACAATTTTCAGGAAAAATGTTTTACCACCTAGTCAAATTCCTTAGATAATAATAACTATGTTAATCCTCTATAAAATATCAATTATCAAAAGCCGGAACACACTAAAAAAGTATTAGGCAGGCACCCACGACACACTTGCATCTGTTCTTGTTTTGTTTCCGTGTACTGGTTTGCGCAACCAAGCGGCACTGTGCTCATATGGCCTTAGCGTTACTCAAGTCAACCTACCATATATATATATGAAGTGATCACTTTGAAATTTGTATTATTATTTTGTTTTATTTGACTATGAATAATGAGGTATATTGAGAAAGCTTTAAACATATTTGTTTTAACAGAATTAGTTCTCGCGGAAGTTCGTGCGTCGTTTGAAAAAGAGAAGATTCGGGCCGTGAACGACGTAAGACGCGCCGCGCAGGTCGAGATGGAAGCCGCTGTCAAATTGGCTAAGTCCAAACAGTGGTAAGGGGCGCCTCTTATTCCTAGATGTCACATATATATAATAATAAATCTAATGTCCAACAGACAGTGGATGTTATATTACAATATCCATGAACAACGTGGGCGAACCAGGGGAGAATCTGGATGATTCCTTGGTTCGCCGAGTGGCCCACGCTACCGTCCCAAGCCGCAAACACTACAACGACACTATTCACCTCTACTGGGGTACCGCGGTTTATTACGGGCGAACATCATCGTGCATCTGGAGTACAACTGCCCAGAAATAATTTTTGATAAGTTCACAGACCCTTCCGTTAACTCAGTACCTATGAAATTGTAAAAGCTCCGAGGCTAACAGCATCAACATCAACTGAAACTATGCAAGTGGACATTCAATGGTTTAAATGATGCTAATGTCTACATGTGGCGTCAAGTAGTAGGTGGTATTGTGTGTAATTATGATGTTACTAAACCATCATATTGTTTCTTAACACAACTTATTTGCAATGCTTGGTAAGATTTTTACTATGAATGTTTTCCATTATATATCAACAGATAAATATGTTATTGCTGCTTCATAATATTAAAAATATAAATCTGCCAAGGAATAACATGTGATGGGCACATTAAATCACTATTGGAGGATCTTAATTATTGAATAAACTTTATATTTAAGCAGAGCTTCTGTTTACAAGTACAATATATCTATTTGACTAGCAATTCACAGGTGTTTTTGTACAATTTCAGACAACATTTCACATAGAATACACAAATCATGATTTATAATATATTGATTGCTTTGCTTTATATTACTGCAAATATTAATGTTACTCTTCATTAAGTTATTAAATATATTGTGACATTACTACCGTCAGTAATAGTTTTTTTTTAAAAACCGGTATCTGTCAATTAAATTTAAAATACTATTAATTAAAAAGATACTGAATGAGCAATTAAAATAATAGAATTGTGTTAGTAAAAAATTATCTCAATTATATAGATATAAATTATCACATCAATCGCTATTGCGAATGGAAGGAACTTTTTTAAAGCTCGGTTTGCTAAAAACACCTAAAGAATAGCTGCCGGATTGATTATATACAAGGTTTTTTTTTAGTTTCAATATTTGACTGCGTATGCATATGTGATGCTGCATATATTTCATAAGTCGCTAGAATTTTTCCCGATTTTTTTTATCTCTTTGTCTGTTGTATCTGTGTTATATATGTATTTAAATACAACTACGCGAGTGTTTTTCAAAAAATTTGTTTAAAAATGATTTTCTTTATGCATAGTTACGGGAATGTTTCAAATTTTCTTTTTTGTTCAGCCTCTACTCAGTTCTCTCTTGTCATATATACTGGGTCCTTCATTATAGCATACCATTCTCTTTAATGTTATATATTTTGGTAATTTTCCTTTTATTCTCGTCTGTGGAGATGATTCTTGATCACGTCAAGAAAAATGACTAGTTCATTTCCCGTTTTTTCAATAAAAGTTTAAATCAATATACATTGATATCTTATTAGATTGATTTTTTTCCTAATGTCTTGTTCTAGGTGTGCTAACTGCAGCCAGGAGGCACAGTTCTACTGCTGCTGGAACACTTCCTACTGTGACTACCCATGCCAACGCGTGCATTGGTCTCAACATTTCTCCGTGTGCACTCAACCAAGGAAGGTATGTGCTGCACAGTTTCAATTGTGGTGACACACATATGAGAACATGTGATAATATTAAACTAGTAACTCCCAATTACGTCTTGAAAATATTTCTTTATTTTCTTACTTTTAAAACAAAAATTGAAAGTATTTATTTAAATAACCCTTGTCATAGAATTCTAGTTATTAGCTGATTTAAGTGTATGGAATTTGGTTCGTTGACTTATTTACATGGTTGATATTATAATGTATACATCAACCATTGTTAAATTTTGTTAAAAAAGGGCAATTCTTGAGTTTCTGGCCACCTCTTCCCAGCGACCAGCGAGACAGCGGTTACTACTTGTAATATTAAAATATATATACGATAATAATTGATGTTTATTCAAATAAAGATATATTGAACTTGAACCCTTGTCATGGTGGGTTATACTCAATGAATTTATATGGCCTACAAGTTTTTAAATATTCACATTTATTTTAGTTCCAACTAGGATTTTATTTAACTTAACCCAGGAGTAATACAATTGACTGGTATTATGTTAAACAATGATACATTAACATATATGATGACTGTATCTCAGTAGATTACCATGCGGTAAATTAAGGTTATTAAAAAATTAATTTGAATGTTTGTTATTTTTCTATTTTTCCATCCACTTAGGATAATTTATAATAATCACTAGTGCATATCGTGAAAATTCAAAAAGAGCTCAATTTGATAGAAACTATAATTAGATTGTGCTTTCCTATAATATCATCCTTCAACTTAAAGCTAGCCCAGGATGCTACAATTTGGACGGTTTATATTTGTGTAGTAATACTAATAAAGATTGTCTGGTGCCAGAATTCTTGTTTCATATTCAAAATTCTCCTTAACCGAATCGTTGTTCGTGCGGCTTCTTTAGACACGATATTGCAATAGAACTTTATTTTGAAGTCGATAATTCTTGTACAATTACGCGTCGACAGTTTTGTTCTTGAGGAATTATTCGACAGATATGTGATCTATACAGATATATATCTTCAAGCGAATCTCTAATTCTACGAATGCCGAGGTTCCCAGCAACCCGTGGCCAGGGGCTTAAGCGAATGTCAAGGATTAATGAAAACATAGAACTTATTGCAAACAGCTTGAACGTAATCCGCGACATCAAGAGGGCATTTTCTTTAGGGTTCCCTAAGATTATTGCGCACGAAATAATGAAGAAGGATCTTAAATTTCTCCCCTTTAAAATTAAGATCGTGCAAGCACTTAAACACGATGAAATAATAAATTGCGTAAAAATTGCTGTGAGATTTGCAGCAATTTCGTGCAACACTATCTTTTGGAGTGACAATGCACATTTTCATTTATTTGGAAGCGACAAAAAACAAATTTGCCATTATTGATTGTCCTAATGACAGAACCCACAATTGAAGCTGGGCTATATTTTTTCAAAAATCGATATGGGCTAACAATAACTGGCTGGCGTTTCTTATCAGCAAATGGGGAATGATTAATTTATGCCATTATTGAGAGAACATCCTACCTGCAGTTTGCATACGTGGTTTTTACAAGATGGTGCCACACTTCACATGGCTTGAGAAACCATGGATCTTCTTGATTTCATTTCGGTGACATCCTCTGGTCACCCACATCAATGGAACCTGAACCCTCTCTCATGGACTTATTTTCGTGGGGTATCTGAAGGTTAAAGTCTACAAAACGAACCCAGCAACAACCTCGGCGCTTAAAGAAAATTTTATTCACGAGGTTGGTTATATCCCACGATCGCTTTTGCAGCGATTGGCTCGAAATATCGAGTTTAGATTCCAATAGTGTCAAACGTCGAAAATGACTGAGCAGTAACTTGTATATTTTTAAACGGTTTTATTTAGTTCGACCCATACGGAATTTGTTTGGGTCAAAATTAGAAATTGAAATTTAAGCACCTTCCCGTTGCCAGATTGATCTGAAATTGGGTACACAGATTTAATTTAGATGACAATACAATATAATAAAATCAATAATATTATAAATGTAAGATGGCCGCCGATACAAAATGGCGGATTACATTTTTCTTAACCCCCTTAATATGGGTATCAAATGAAAGGGCTACACTATTAAAACACGATGATTATGTCAAAATTTAAAATTCAAGATGGACGCCGTTCCAATATGGCGGACTAGGTACATATTTTTCCACAACCACCACAATATGTGTATCAAAAAACCGTTTAACTTAAAAGTTTTTTAAATGTATTTATTTTTAATTATTGTTGATATTAATGTGTAATTATAACACTTTTTTATTTTAAATTCTTATTTGAATTCTGCCACCAGACACCCTCATTTTATTATTGCTGATTATGACCATCTACATACAAAAACGGTTATTGATTAACATTTTACACTAAATAATGTTTGTAACAAGGCGCATGTAACTGTATATCGTTTGGGTTAATGTTTGAAGTTTTCATTAAACCACCAGTCCACTTCAAATCCATATTTTTGAATTATAGGACAGCGATTCCATCGACAGTGGAGCCCCGTCACTTGACAATGTAGGACACACTACGGATAACCTGCCAGTGAGTCAATATGAAAAACGAGAATCATAACTAAGCTATCCCTTTTTTTCTTTGCTATATGTGCTTTTGATGTTTTATTTCACTCTTACAATGAGCTTAGTTTTTTATATTAATTTTCCCTATCGTTTCATCTCAATTGTTGATTAACAAATTCATCAACATACCTTGTGTCAAATTTTTTCCTAATATTTAAATCATATTAATAATCAAATTTTGTTCCTAACGCTATTAGTCTTAACTATGTAATTCATATATAATGTTTTGTTACATTCTCCATATTATATCGTCCTTTTCTAGAATAAATATCACATCATTTTAGAACATTACAATAGACATATACACATGGCACATCCATTATTGAATTTTTTAGTGTACTCCCAAGGGAAAAGTTGTTAGATTGTGAAGTATAATTACTAAGGTTTTAAGATAATAACAATATTCATTTGCAGTATTGGTAAAGATATTATTGATACCAAACTTTTCGATTTCTCTTTGCTAGCTATATATTTATTAAGAAAAAAAGCTGCTTTATGGTCTGTAGCTTTTTAAGGGTTTGTAAGGTAAAAGTTTTGCATGTTTTGCTTTCATTCTTACATTGTTAAAAAAATGACACAGGTTTTTTCGTGAGGTAACGGCTGAATCTATTAGATATACAGATATTCTTTTTTTGGCAAATTTTTGTTAGTCTGTTATATGTATTGTCTCAATTATGTTTTCCATAATTTTTAATAATTTCAATTGGTGTTAAAAGCATGCACCTTGAACAAATATGTGGTTTTATTTAATTTCATCTTATAGTGCTACCAAAACCGCTGTACCGCGACTCAGATATCCAGCGAGACGGAGGGAAGCATCGGTCGCTCTATTCTATCAGTTCGCTCGTTGCGCTCATGCTCTTCATGACTCTACCCTAACGACGCCATGTTTTCCTAAGGCGGTTTCGGTAGTATTATATTAATGTTTTATTATATAAAATTACTAGGAAAATAGTTGAAATGATAATATAATACACTTTACTTCTAATAATGCGATGCTGTTCAGGCTATTGTATTACATAATTCTCCACTAACCGCTAACAAGTCATACCAATCCTTGAAATTTGTGTAAATTTCTCACTTTGGTATGTCATTTTCCTCTGACCTCTAACTCCCAAGAGATCCCAAGTTTGTATTCAATTGGTTACTGTGACCTTGTCTTTGCATATGTCTAGACAGGTGATAATGATTATCTGCATTCTTATCAAAAAATAGCTACTGTATCATTTAAAACAAATGCTTGTGCACATCTAATTGGTGATTGATGACTTCTGTTATATCTTTATCTAGCCCCCCCCCCCCCCACATGGCGTGACCCGCATTTGTGGATGAAATTCCATAAAACCCATTCTTTATAACTTTTAACATAACTAAAAAATTGTTCTCGCCAAGTTTTATTCCCATAAGTATGTCCACGCATTTTTAAATGAACGCTCGCCTCAACGTTACTGGTGAAATTTCACAAAATCCGCTCTTAGCTGACCGCTACTCGGTTAAAGAAATATTCCTTCTAAATTTCAAGGCTTACGGTTCCAGAAGTATTGTGATGTAAACATAAATAACAATCTAACACAGATTTAAAAGCTCTATCTAAGCTCTTTTTCTCTCAACGATTATATGGGACTCGTTATCCAAAAATCAATGGTTTTAGGTATAAATTCGGATTCCTACATATTAAAATAAATTATTGTTACTATCCTTGCATAATTTGTACTAGCAGAAGTTCGGCCTGTCGCATTTCAATAGAAAAAAAAATTATACAACATATTTGTTTACATATACTTTACATAGGGTAATTGGAAATAGGTGTAAGCTCTTTGTTGACCAATGAGCATACCTTTAAAGTTTTTACACCTATAATAATCAGTCTATATATCTGAATAACATAATACACATCATTTGTTTTTATTTACAGTTTCATTGAATAATATAAAATCCGTGTAGTCCACTGATTTGTGTGCTAGGTTTATAAATGTGTTATTGAGTGATTACTTATTGTGAATGCTTTGTTGGTGTTACAGAAGAGCGCGCAAGCGCCGGCCCTGACGGTCGGCAGCCAACTTACCCCTGTACGCGTACTGCCGCAAGATCAGACTGGTGGGCCTAAGCCTTCCATCATAGGTATGACTCTTTAAAATAAAACACCTGTATAAGGCCCTAAAATGGTTTTTTATTTTTTATGACAATCGTTATTGGGATCTCTCGTACACCCTATCTTATTTTTGAGAATAGGTCCTTTTCGTCTTTAATAATATTTTCACATTTCTTTTTATTGTCATTCTCTTTTACTGATCTTCATCTTATCATTCATTCATTTTCTATCATATATCATAAAATCTCATTTATTTTTAATTTCCTTCTTTGGATCGCCTCTCATCCTTTCCTCAATTATCATAGGACAATGTTTTTATGACCCTATATCAATTCTAACTTTTATTCCTTCAAACTACATTTCCAATAACACCCCTGCAGTAGTTTAGGATGGTTACTCTGCATCCTTCATCTTTTGTTATGGAGGAGATGCTCGTCCCTCTCTCTCTAAAACGGTTGTGTACGTCTTAAATTGAACAATTTACATCATGAATTAAAACGCATTGCTTTAGCTATATAAACATGACCATAAAACTTAGATGAAGCATGAAAGAGCAACCTCTTTTATTCATTTTTATCACTTATTTTCATATAGGCACGTTTGGTTTTCTTTGTTATTAAACAATTATCATTCATCATTATTTCAGCAATGATAATATTTTAATATGATAAATAATGATGTCCATTGCTGGACATAGGTTGCCCTCATAAATATTTTTGAAATAAAAGAATACAGCTATGTAACACTTGACAATAGATGTGTACATAATCATCATCATCTTAGCCATAAGACGCCCACTGTTGGACATAGACCTTCTCTTAGGTTTCATTGAAATTAAAGAAAAAAATCTCTTATAACTCTTGAAAATGGTACGTAATGTACGTAATCCTAAAAAGGCTATTTATATTTCGTCTTGCCAGCACATACATAATCATAGTCAGTGGTAACAGTATTAATTGGATTTCATTTTTAATATTCCAGTAAGCATGATGGAGGATTCAAGTGGCAACCAAACTGTAAAATGTCTTGGTACATTCAAACCACAGGGGCCGCCCTCACTGTCACCGCTTAGTATCAATAAACAAGTAAGATAAATATTAAATAAAAACTGTAGACCTTTTGGACAAAGGCGATTAACACAATTATCATTTTGTTATATTACAACAGGTAATACTTACAGAGGAATTTAAATTTCAAAATCCTTAACAACACCACTCGAATTAACCACAGCGGCTTTGTCATTGCAGTTAGGAAGGTGAGCTGGCAGTTTTGCTGACTTTGGAAAACCTTTTTTTTATATACAGCCACCAGTAATCAACTGGCATTACAAAGCAGGGAACAGTTATGTTTAAAATATTTTTCATTGGATCTTTAAAGTTTATATCTAATCACTTTTAAATAACTGTTCTCTCTTGGGTGCCGCATGAATCATATTAAATATTTTACACATTAATTAACTTACAACTTATAACAAAAGTAATGTAACAAGCCGTTAAATAGTTAGATCTAGTTTTTAATAACTATAGTCGATAGTTGTGTGATGTTATCTCAAATTAAGTTATGTAGGTAATAATGCTGATGCAGTAGCTATAAGAGGATTGTAGGGAGCCTCTAGGTCCCTATGCAATATATTCCACTCACCAACTAATCAAGGTTTGGTTTTGGATGAACCGACTATGACACAAGCATGCTAAACTATGTTTTTAGTTCGTTCGATGGTTCGCTGTGATGATTTAATTCTTAGAAATATTACACAAAACAAACATTTGCATTTGTAAAACATCATCATAGGCATATCCCATAGATTTAGAAAGCAGCCTGAATCGAGTGTCTTCCGAAGAACTTAATAAGGTCTAACCCTGTGAAGCCCGTGGACCGGACAGATCCATGGGCTTCAATTCAGAACTTTAAAGGCTCAGCGGGCACCTGTTCCAAGCGTTGTGTGGCTTATTTGCTTCAACTTGCCAACCCTCTGAGCTATACTGGTTACTTTCATATCTAGAGATATCTTCATTTCTGTATCAATCTTATATAGAAATCTCGGACATAGCTTCTACCATGGCTCCACTGAGTGACTGTGAGCTTGCCAATGAGGCCTAATATGAGAGACCATATCTCAGTGCTATTTTACTTATAAAATTTATAACTACTATATATCATGCATGTTACTTATCTAGCTTTTGAATAGATTGATTTTAATAAAACTGGAATAACAAGGTAAATACTTATTTCTTTATTTACACTTTTTTGTACACCATAGAAAAAAATTGAGGAAAAAAAGAAACAATTGTTATTATATAGGGGTGATCTTATCACTCGAGGCGATCTCTACAAGACAACATTCGGATGGCGATGAGAGACCAATTATTCCAATTATACCTATAAATGTAGTCATATAACAAGGTAGATAGATACCTTGTTATTCCAATATAATAAATAATAGTACAACAAACAACAATATAGTAATATCTACAAATCATATAATTACTGTAGTCATATAATAATAATATAACATACAAATTTAACATAGATAATGGCCAACGAAGAGAATGCAAAGAAAGTGGTGACATCCGGAGGATACCTGATCGTTGGTGGCGGCTCCGCTAGTAGCACTAGCGTTGCAGCGCCACGTCGCGCACACAACATACAGTACTACACGTGAAAGAAAACATTAAGTTATTCATACAATGTGTATCATGCATATAACATTAACAACATTTTGATTTGCCAGACACTGGTAATAGATGCGAAACGGAAAGTGCAAGAATCTACGCAAATTATATTTAGTGTGTTTTATATAATTGGTTAATACATGACTCTCTGCATATTGCTCAAAATTGTCATATTGCTTCAGAAAAAAAAAACATTTGTTTTGTTACGATCATAAAAATTTACTTTTATGGCAGATAAATAATTTTTGACATTATGGATGCGATTTAAAATGCTTCAGTTTTTATCTGTGACTACTACAAAATTTGTGAACTTGTGTTTCAAAAAAGTTAGTATTCCCAAAGTTACAGGAAATCTATTGAGTAGAGGAATTGATTATGTTATATTACAAGTCAAAAAATTATTTGCAATAATTACTACATTGGTTTATTACTGCTTCATTGTTAAACATAGGTGAGTTAATGTACAAAGATTGCTACAGTTGGTACACAACTTTTTTTTTTACTTTTTCTTTCTACTAAAAGTCAACTATTTGATGCTAAACTATATGAGTGCTATTTGATTACATAACAATTTTACCTGTGAATGTATGCTGGTAATTTTACAAATTTTAATAAAATCTCACCAACATTTTTACTTATGTGCAGCGTTTATTTAAATTAACACAGCCAATATTTTTTCTGTAAAAACATAGTTTTATAAGTATTACAACATACTTAAATGTTTTATTATTTAAGATTTCCAATTTATTTCATTCATAATTCATGACATATAAATAAATATGTATATATGGACAAAATATTTACAATTTTTGTATTCAATGAATGAAATAGATTTTAAATAATTGTTCAATGCGATTTAGGGGTGCAAGGATTAGGCAAATATGTGAGCTTTGTACACTGTTAAGCATGTGGCCTAAGTTATTGAAGAAGGTGGTAACTAATTATGACGTTTCCTATCTTTTCAAAACACTTGTGTTAATTAAAACAAATCACTAAATACAAGAAGTGATGATGTCACTGTTTTAATAAACATTCATATTGATTAAGTAATGCTTTCAAATTTAATATATTTCAATATTAATTTACTTTCAAGGCCATACAGAGCATATTTGCAAAATCTTTTTAGCTATGATTATGCGTTATTTGCATGGGCAACATTGTGTTCAGGATGAGGATAATTGCGATAAGTTATGTAAATTTGTAATTTATATTCCTTTAAATTTTTAAGACTGGTAATTGTAAGTTTGCTTTGACTTATTAGCGAAGTCAGTATCTTTCTTTAATCATCACATAAATATTCACTTGCGACTGTTATTGTTTAATTTGGTTGTAGGCAATAATAGTACGCCTTATACAATACACATAAATATTTAATGCAATGAACCTAAATCGCCTTATAGTTTAACATTTATAAAACAGGTGACATGAGAATAACAATTTTATTTTATTTAAGCATTAAAAAATGTAAATATCTCAAGATTTATCTTCATTATTATCAAGTAGTCTATGTAAGTTTTATGATTGAAGATTATATGAGGACTTATAATTTTTAAAATTTGTACAAGTGGTTGAAATTAATTCATAGGGGATAACTTGTGCATAATTTTATGTTATTTAGCCACATAGAAAGTTGAATTGCATGGCGGGAATTGTTATTACAGTTCGATAATGTTTAGCGTTCTTGTAAGATATTTCGGTTTGAATAAAAACCTTTAAAAATTTGTTATATTTTTAATTTTCATACCCGAACCATGTCATCTTCAAAAATATTTCAATAATGTTATGACCATGAGTCAAGAGATTAAGGTCATTGTTAAATATCAATCAATGTTTCAGGATTTCAGGAGCTTTTTCAGGTATGTTTTCACCATTATTTCAGCTGTACATCATCATAGGATTTCCCCGTAAATTTTTAATATGATTGGTAGGGAAGACCACTTCCAGTGTTTTGGCGACCTTTCCAGTACACTAAGGCCATAGCAGCCATTGTTTTATGCACTATGTGGTCTGTCCACTGGTACTTTAAATTGCCAATCTGTTGGGCATCTTGGTTACTTTTATAAGACTGATTTAATATATATATTAGTCAGTATGTCTATATATACAGTATGTGTCAGTATAATATAA
Source organism: Battus philenor (assembly GCF_028537555.1). Classification (NCBI taxonomy): domain Eukaryota; kingdom Metazoa; phylum Arthropoda; class Insecta; order Lepidoptera; family Papilionidae; genus Battus; species Battus philenor. Next base: position 10,903,832 of record NW_027181715.1, read on the forward strand.
ACAGTAAAATCAACCATCAAAAACTTATTAAAACCAAGGATTATGGATGAATTAGTTCACAGCCTTTATTAGGTTAAGTCAGTTATATAATTGAAATATTAGAAGAGAAAAATCATCTTAATCATAATCACACAATTATCATCTTAAAATTAAATGAAAAACATGATTGTTGTTTATAAAATTACATTATTACAGACTAAAGCAATAAATAGTAGAGAATGGAAGTATAAATTTAAATCACAACATAATTAAATACAAGATGTAAACTAAATTTGGGAAAATATAAATAGAACAGACATTTATAGGAATTACAGAATGATTAAATAAGAATATATTATTTTTGTCATCCAAAATACTTATTAATACAATGAATTTACCTTTCATAGGCAGTTTAGATTATGAATTTAAATTTATCATTAATAGAATAGAAAGTCAATGTTAACAGACTATAAATTCAAAAGTGCCTATTATTTATTTATGGCCAGCAGAATTTTAATTCTATTATTCTTATAAAAACAACATTAGTTATGTCATATATTCATATATTTTGTGGCACCTGCTTTCGCTAGTTGATCTGCCATTTCATTACCATGTACTCCTCGATGTGCTTCAACATAGTTCCATTTAATCAACAATTTATTCTGTAGCTTATCCAAGGCTTTAAAGTCTGTCTCATTCTTTACAGGTTCACCTGATCGCAACTTCCATCCTTTTGCTTTCCATCCTGTGTAATATTGTAAAAAATTTTATATAATGATATTAATAAAAGCAATGTTCATGAAAATTTAATTACATACTAGACTAGAATAATTATTATCACCATGATCCACATGCTATGTAAAATGTATTTACTTGACAGGTGAATGGCATCTTATAAGAATGCAAGTCAATATGGACTTGAATGTATAATCATTGCATTTTCTTTACCTGTCATTAAACCTTTAGCTACTCAAAATAAGTCTTAGTTATTACATTATGTATATATATACATGTATACTTTACAAACAAAACCAGGTTTGACTTTCCATAAATGAACACCATATGCAATAAAACAAGGTAGGTAACTAAGTATTTTAATTTTCTTAAGAGTGTATGTTGTAATTAACCTTGTTCACAAAGTATGTTATGTATGTTATTATATCCTTATAAATTACAATTGTGTAAGGTAGAACCATAATGACCTAAGTGACATTTTAGTTGAAGTTATACTTTACAGACTTTATAAATACAAAAAATATGGTCCATTTCCTAGAATCCCAATCTGCCACTTTAACGTAAAGCATAATTTTTTAAAGATATGGCAAGTATATCTGATTTTCTTAAAAGGCGCAAATTTCATTTAGGTTGTTATTGGTCTCCCTTTTACATTAATGGAAATAAAATTTACTGTACCTGACATCCACTTTGTGACAGAATTGATAAGAAACTGAGAATCTGTATTTATTGCAAGTTTTTTTATGCCATTCTGCAGTGCCAGCTTCATTGCACAAGTTGCAGCCTGAATCTCTCCACAATTATTTGTCGCTCGACCTGTAACTGGTTCACTCACATTTAGAGGGTGACCATCTGCCCAATATACACCAATACCAGCTCTGGCCCCATTTTTTCCATTTGATGAACAAGCTCCATCAGTATATACCTAAAAAAATTACAGCAAATTTTACCATCAGCTACTAAGAAATTAATCAATTTACTTAATCAACAGTTAATTTCTAAAATAACTCATATTTTCTTGCTTTTTCTGTACCATTAATAATTAATATAAGAAATGCATTCACTTACACTGCCTTGATTATAAGTAAAAATTAATAGGTATTGTGAAGAATAAATTGCAATTAAAATGCATTGATAAATTAAAATTGCATAAAAATTACATAAAGACAAAATATTTTAATCATTTCATATTAAAAAACTTGATTTATCCAATAATTTAAGTTCTGTTAACATATGTTAATAAAAGTATTGTACACACTTGAACATATCCATCTTGATCTTCAACAAACTGGACATTTCCACTTTTGTGTTTCTTTGGTTGTGGTGGATCTATTAGTATACTCTTTTTCTCAGCTTTTGTACCTTTGTTTATTATTTTATCTACATTTTTCTCAAATCCCTTAAGTCTTTTCTCAATATCATCCATCTGTTTCATCAATACGGAATTTAAGTCATCGAAATCTTCGTCACTGTTGATATGATTTTCAGAAACTTTAGAAGTCCTTTTTTTTGCAGTTTTGACGGGAATATTATTTTCAGATGCTTGAAAAGATGGGAGGTGTTCGTCATTTGGCTTCTCCTTTATACTCTTTGTTTTATTGTTTTTTTGTGAAACCTTCTTACCACTTTCTGTAATAATAAACTTTTCAGCGTCAACAGCGGTGTTAAACTTTTTATATCGAGCTCCAGCAAATCCTTTAACTTGTGTCTCACAATCAGCCCAGTTCATAAATATACCGGGAGTTCTCCCTTTAGCTACGGCGTAATAAGGCATTTTTAAATTTAAATATTTAAAAGTAGAAAAAAGTTTGACATTTATTGAGCGTAAACATGACGTTGACATTTGTCTAGACGTCAGAGATGCACTCTGTGGTACGTCAGTATAGTTACTCCATGCTTGTTGTTATTAGTATTTTTGTGTAGTGTTACCAGTTTTATGTGGGTGAAAAACAATCGACTTGTCTATTATTAACAATTAGATCCGTTGTAATATCCATCAGACGGTTTTAGAGCCAGATTTCATTCATGCGAGTGACCGAGTGGTCTCGCGGGAACGAGCTGTTAATATATTTTTTTTTCTGTTTTTATCACAGTTTCAGCTAAACTAATTTTGAACGATTGCTATGGCTAAATATACGTCTCCATGTGACTGTAAAAAATTATCTAATTAAGACGATCTATGTCTCATTGATTTTCGAGCGAATATTTTACATTTTCTTACAATCAAATAACGTTATCTAATATGTCAAATATTAGCGTTGATATTATTCCGATTTTTTTATCATAACTAAGCACATTATAGCATCTCTTACATGTATTTATTTACATAAACAATAACTTTGTTGTGCAAAACGCTCTTACTAATTCAGATTAAATTTAGCTCATATATAATAATGGCAAAAAATCAAAAGCTCATTACTGTTTAGTCAAAAATTTTTTTTTCTAAGATAACATCATTCAAGGATAACTTTATTTTAGAAGTAAGAAATATATATATAATTCATCCTTAATAATTTATGTCCACGCAAATCAGAATTCAAGACTCTGGTATTTTACTAAAATCTAGATTGATAACATAATGATACCATATCGGGAAACACTATAAAAGTAATATAAGTTAATTGGTATTGTGTTATTGAAATAAAACCATTTTCAAATACAGTAATGTTTTATTAGGATACTTAACTAGGTCTGTCACCAATATTATTATATTGTTAACACATTAAATCTATGTCACCACAAACATTTTAAAAAATGTACGTGCATAGTGTAGCACTTTCACTACATTATGACGTCAATAATAATGTTTACGTGCAAATATTATTGTTATTATTAAATTTTAATTTTGAAAAATCTTCCTTGAAAACACAGTCCATCGCCCATAAACGAACATTTATTTTATCAAACAAAGTGCTCGAAGAGTGTGAGTAGGCAGTGGAGATAAAAATAAACAAAATTTAAAAGCAAATATTGTTAAAGTAAATTTACAATTACGTAATGGTTGTACAAGCGGCCACGACAAACGACAAAATGAAAATGAGTTGATAGCTAATCCTTTATATAAACTACGCAGATCGAGTTCATTATCCGTAAATTCATATACTCTTTGAAATTACAAAAAAAAATAAAAAAAAACTACTAATTATGGTTTGGTTGGTAATAAACTTCATCTATAACTAGGTAAGGACGAATATCATATAACTTGTCTTTTATTTAGGTCAATACATGGTCACCAATGACGTTTTTCTTGTTCCACCTCCTTATAAATACAATTTTTATAAACAACTTGTTTATTGCACACATTTTAAAAAAGTGGCGTTGTAAAATCATCTTTACCTTTTTTAGAACTGCTGACGCCTTCTAATCTCAAAACTCGGTCATCAGTCCCTATAACTTGCTTTTAACAGTGTGGTTAAATGAACACTATACATCACTGTCTAGTGAATTTAGTGTAATATTATTAAACTTAGTGTTCATATTGTTTTTATGTTTAATTTTTATCTAACTTATAGAAAAGAAGCACAAAACTTTATGTCCATTGATTCTATATAGTTTGTGGAATTTAGTCCTCATGTTTAGTGCTTGAGGCTATATTTATGAATATTTATTGTTACTCCAGTAATAAATTTATAAAAATTAAGATACATAATGCATATATGTTCTATATTTCCTAACCACGGGAGTTAAAAATAGTTAAGCAATGTAAAATTTAATATTGTCCTTTACGCAGATTTTTTTTTTAGTAGCAACTACCTATGTCTTAATATCCTTTAATATATATATTTTATGTATGCAATTTATGACGATAATGTTATTATAACATAAAGAAAACTTTTCAAGTTATATTTAGTACTTAATTATGCACAGAATACTAATTGTAGATATATAAAACCAGTCTTACATATAGGTAAAAAAATGTTAAACAGATGGCACTATTTATTAACGTGGGGTTATAAAATGGAAGATACACTTTAATTTGAATTTTTTGATGCAGAAGAAATGTAGTGGTAAATATTAATATAACTTTGACATGTACAGAAAATTCATTAATAATTATCATTATCAATTACAGTACATTTAGTTCTAAAGAAGTCGGTAACTTAAGCAGTACAGCTATAAACTAAATAAACTAAGTTTTAGAGCTAATATTCAAAGCGATAGGTTCTTGCAGATACCTAAGTTTTAATTGAAAACAATTTAGTTAACCATGATATAACATACTAATAAAATTTAATAAAATGTGAACAATCGTTTTGGTTTAAAGTTGGTAAAGGTAAAATTTGGTTGTTGATTACAAATCGTTTTAACTTACTATTATCTGTGACTAGTTATATTTTAATATGGATTGCTCTTAATAGATGTCAGTATTTTTTATTCGTTTAACAATAGCTTATAGGCACATATTTTTCTTATATTGAATAATAAACCTTAACAATAATTTGTTTAGTACCAGATAACCGTGTAAAAACACAAGATTTAGTTTTAAAAACGACACACGAATCACAACTTTGTTATAACAGTAAATTTATTACTAAAATTAAAGACAAATATTGCTGATACGCCGAAATTCCTCATTCATCATCGGTTTGAAAGTTGGACATACATTTATTTATTAATAAATGTGAGTCATATAATGAAAAGGTAAACATTTCGCGATCCAGCACCCTGCAGACTAGAGACTTATAATATTTAACTAGTATTTGTCTAAAAGCTTATTTACAGTTTTAATTCATATTCTAACAAATAGTATATATTATTATAAGAAATGATATTTTCAGATATATGACATGCAATTTTGACGACATTTTCTTTGAAGAGAATTTTTCAAGGACTCCTATAATCACAAATAATTGAAAAACCATGATTTATTAAAGTAGGTGTAAAATGCAGGTATGGTTTATTGATATGTTATAAATCTGAAGTGCAGGCGTTCACAAGTTTAGAAAGTATAAAGTCTTTTCCCTTAAAAATGTGTACAAGTAGTAAATGAGATTTTATCGAATTATAATATTTACAGTTTAAAACCATTGTTGAGAAATTGCAATTAATTAAAAAATGTTTTCATTGTTTTAAAATTGGAATAGTGATGTTTCAAAATTGTGTTCATATTTATAACATCTTTATTTATCTCCAGAAATATTTAATGAAAAATAATTATAAACATGATTAATATATTTGCACAGAAAATAAAAACAAAACATCAATACTTATTACATTAACAAACTTTCAATTATTTTTTCACTCAAAAACAGATCACACTAAAAGTCAGGTATTTTTGTAAATATTTTACGTACGTTAAATTTACTTGTAGGTTAACATTATTCATCATGAAAAACATCATCTATTATTAACATGGTAAGTGTAAATTAGGTATCTAAATAAATATGAGTTAAAGCTAATTACTCACACTCTAGCTATTAATTTTACTAATACATTAATATAGCAGATGTTTTTAAATCGACATTTTAGATATCGAAAAATAAGTTATCTATTTTATTCAACCGTTATGGTTAATCCTTATCAAAAATATTTTGTTATTATTCTAAATATGTGCGTGATTCATTTTTTTTCAATGAATGTTTACAACTATCCCTAAACATGACCAATGTAAATTTTGATTATATTTTGGTACAGTTTTTATGATTATATCAAAATAATATTCAGCTGTGGATGGAAGCATGATATGAATGTTGTGACGGAATATTTACCAAGCATATTATTGGCCGAACTTTTTATTTAACTTATTATTTATTTGCCTAACTCAATTGTTAAATTACGTTTTGTTTATTAATTTCATGTTTCGTGTGTGCAAATGATTTACAATTTTTTTTAACATGTTGTGGTGGTATAGATTACGATAAATAACTTTCGATCGTAATGCAATCATAGTTAGAAATCTTTAGTCACTTTATTTAAATTTAGCTAGTCATGCTAAGAACGAGAGAATAGTTCCTAAAATAAGTTTGAGACATAAAAGCAGTAGAAAATAATAACAAACAACGGTAAATAATATAAACACTAAATTGCTGGAAAAAGCAAGCAACGTCTGATGAAACCTGTATTACAAAAGTTTTAACGTTAACCACTTCTACGTTCACACTATCCTACAATAGTTTCACTTATGGAATCTTCTAGACGCTACAATTAACAAGGCACGTATCGCCTGTTAGGATACGTTGAAAAAATATTTTTCTCTGTTCTAATCAACAGCGTAACGAATACTAACAAAACTGTCATTAGTTGCACACGTTCACGGCGCTCTTTGGTAGATTACACTGACAATCAATACAATCCACTGGTAACGAAAACCTACGAGCAGGATGCACAAATCCTGCTATAATCGCAACACGTCTAAATGGAGCACTCGTCACTGTCGCGCGCGTAATCCTCGTCTTCCTCGTCCTGATTCCGAGGATTATTCTTTTTCAACTTCCCGGACACAACTCCAGTGTTTACTTTACTAAATAGGCTGCTGCGGTTCAATCTTGACATTTCTCTTTGCGGACTCAGTCGTTCGGCGATCGCTTTCTCGTAATTATCAGAGATTTTATTGACACCGTTCACTGGACTCGTTACTGGCGATTTACTGACTGTTTTTATAGGTGATGTTGCCTTTCTTAGTTCGACCGTCTTATCGAAAATTGTCCCACTGGTGGCAGCCGTGTAGGACGGAGGATCTTTGGCGCGGGCACCGGTCGGATTGAGGAGCTGTGAGTACAGGAAGCTATTATTACCGAAGCCGGCGTACCTGTTGTCCACTTTACCATTCATCATCATTAGACTAACTGGTTTCTCTGGTGGGATGGGCTTTTCACCTTTTCTATCAGGCAGACCGTTCTTAGACGCGTTTTCTTGATTTGGCCATTTATTTGTGTTTCCGATCGAGTAAATAGAGTTGAGATTGACAAAGCCGGACGTTGGCGCTGTAACCGGCTGAGGTCGTGACGTTGCTCCTAAATGTTCTTTCCCTCGACTAACAACGCTTGCTCCGCTTTCGCTAAGAGTTGAGTCTTCCACACTGGAGTCTTCGACCGCTTCAGTGTTAGTGATCTCATCTATATTTGGTGACAAACAGTCTTCGTCGGTCTCATCGTATGAGCTGAAATCAGGCAAACAAATAATTAGATATTGCGTAAATGTGTTAGATGTAATCGAAAATGGTATATATGTACTGAATGCAACATATATTCCGAATTAATGTTAGTATTATTTCATGCCTGATCAAATGCCGATGAGTTTTAATGAAAAATTAATTATAAAACAATTATTTACAAAACAAAAGCTGTATATTCTCATGAGGATGTGATATGTATATTTACAGAATATATTTTCATCAGTAAGGCAGACAAGGCAGTGGGGTTGACGGCAAACAGTTTCGTAGATATTTGAATGTGATTCAATCTATTACATATTCATCGATTGCTGCAATCATTTTAAATAATAACAAAGGCATTATTTTCATGAAATTAAATGCAAATTTTCACACGTATAAGCGCCAAGTCCGCGACGGACATGATGCAAGCTCTTGCAACAGAAGCAAGGCGCCTTTGAATCAAACAAGCTTTATGAAGCAGTGTCGGACTTTGAAGGTTACGTATTGTTGTCGAGATGATCAGGGCAGCAAAGTACATACACATACACGGCAAGTCACGAACACATTCTTACCCTAGCATAGCCAGTTCTGTCTTCCTCCCTGATGAACAAAATAGTAATAATAATGAACAAAATAAAGATATATATGTTAAAATAGATATAATATAAATTATAGATGATTCATAAATAAGAAAAGTGAATGTTCCAAGGGAAAGAAATACAAAATGAGAGTTTCTTCATAGCAACGATTTATATTATATATTTGGTGCATTCAGAACATATTTTTAACAGCACAATTTTAAGATATTATTTCTTTCGCAGAACATAGCAAAGCCGTGTGCGACTACTAGTTTAATTTGCTTTGGTGACAACTGAGTGCGTCACAATGCTTGATGCTGATCTAGGTCGTTTGGTGCCTTGACTGATGCGATATATAGATGTTTCTACTTTACCGCAGCACATCTCTAATCATTTGAAATATCTATATCCGCTAATTCGGCTAGCTCTGCACAATTCATAGAATTTATTCACGCACTTCTTTTTCTCTGCGTCTTTTATTATCTTATACAGTTGCCTGTTCATAATGAAAATAAAAATTAAAACATATGTTTATCGATTAATTGATGTATTTTATTGTTAGTCTGTGGCTTACATTTGGTCCTGTGCGTCACTGCCGCCTTCTTCAGCTACTAAGAGTTCGTATTCTTCGGCGGCGAATCTGTCCCATTCTGACATCTGAAATTAAAAATAAAATTCACAATCGTCCTAGTTAATTTATTACGTAGGCTTATAATTAAAATCTATTGTAGCCCTGCGGATTAGTAAGTTGAAAGGGCAGTCGGTGGCCATAAAGCGCACAGAGCAGATAGCTGCTGGGACCTTAAGGTTCTAGAGTAAAAACCATGGACTGGCAAGCGCATTAGGACGTCCCTAGACAAGGTCGACCTAGTTAAGGCCGTCTATTGCTTTTTTTCACTTCCAATCAGTCCTCCTTTTCTTAGCGTCGTAATCCTAATTGCTGAGGATCATGACCCCTATTATGAATCACTTTCTCCTTAACTAACCTGGCTCATCGGTTGCGATTACCGGCTATGTGTAAGAAATAGGAAATTTTACTGTCCAGAGTTGTACTTATTTGATCTGTCCACCGTATTGGGCTACTCTCCCGTGGTCTTCCTGTGATATATACCTTTTTCGATAAGCTTCTCATGTTTAGGAACAATGTGATCGAAATACTTATAGACAAATCTGCCCCATTTGAAAACTTTAGAGGAGATTTATGTACCGCAACAGACACCTTACGGCTGAAATGATATATACTTTTAAATTTTTGTAACAAAAATAGATATAAAAATATTACCTCCGAGTCGGAATCGCGTTGTGTCGCGAAGGGATCACGTTGCTCGTGATCGAGGTACTTCTCAAGATTGAAGAATGTATCGAAGAAGATTGGTGTCAGCTTGCACTTTTTGAGATCCGTTAGCGTTATCTTACCCTGTTCCGCAGGGTGTACCATGTCCAACATCTGTACATAGATGAATAATATAGGAACATATTAAATTTTTAATTAATTTCTCTATTACTTATATTAATGTGTTATCTGTAAGGTTCTTTTCTGTTAGCTCGGCGAAAATATCACTAGTTTCGAACAGTTTACAATAAGCATCTTTTTGAGTAATACCGTTTTATTGAGAATTTATTAAAATTTGTGTATAAACACTAATAATTCTGATTGCATATTGCAGTCTTTTCCAAAATACTAAAAATTGAAAAGGTTGTTTGTTTTGGATTAAAGTAGAAAACAGTGGCCCTAAACAAATTTTCACTTCATGATTGTGAGAAATTTGTTAATTACATTCTATTTACTCATTACGGAAAAACACCTTTCTTAATTTATCATAAAATAAAAAAAGACTTGTCTAAAATTTATGTTTGCTAAAAAGTACTTTTTCTCCAACTGCACGAAATTTGATTAAAATATTTTTTATATTATTTACATTCATTAAAAATTCTGAAATATCATGTCATCATATACATTATTTATAACTCTTGCCTTGCTAACTCGAATTATAAAAAGTCAATATGCCTTCTTTCGGCAGTCTCGTGTTAAATGGGAACGGAACAATATGTAAACATCCCAAATACAAGAACAAATAAAAATCAATAAATTTTTTACCAATTAATTGTAATAATTATTAATTAATTGTAGGTTAACAAAAACATAAAGACGACGCGCTTGCACCGTAAAAAAGACTTGCATGTGAACGCATCCTTAGCTTATTATCCACGATATAAGTTTTAGTGTTAGCTCCAGCTAACGTTGTTTTTAAATATTTTTTCGTTCGCCACTACCCACCCTTATATCGTTTTTCAGCTCGGCGTTGATTTATGAGAAACTTGTCTGGATATTATAATCTTTTCAGCTATTGAACATCCACTGCTGGGCAAATGCCACCTCCAAAAATTTGCAATAAAATAGGTTAGAAATGGCCTACACCCAGCGTTTTCTGACGAACTTACCGAGGCCGCCTGTCCATCTTGTGTGAACGATCTACATTGTTCTGCCTATGAACATATATTGGATATATTTACCTGACATAAACAATCGTTAAATGGCAGCGTTTCGATGCCGATAGCTTCCATTCTTTGCATCTGTTCTTCGTAAAAGTACTCCAACTCGTACATCGATATATAGCCGTCACCGTCCAAGTCCATGCATCTGGAAATAATTACATAATGATTATTTTATTTACGTTCATCATCATCGTCATTTCAGCCCTTACAACTGATTTCCACTTTTGAACATAGCCTATCACATTTATTTCCAATAAGACTGGTTTTAAGCGGTCTGCGTCTGGGGACGTCCCACGCTGCGCATGTCGATTCATAGTCTCCAATAACCTAAGACCCTGATTGCCTGTACACTGCCACCCCAACTCGCCAATCTGCTGGACTATATCGGTTCCTCTCGTTTGTCTACGGATTTCTGACATAATTTCATAAAAAAATCCCGAGCAGAGCCATTCTCATAGCTTGTTGAGTGGCTGTGACCTTGCCAAACTATATTTATATTTTATTAAAATAGTTGAAATATGTCCAAAATATGCTATGGGATATTTATAGGTCACTTGTAAAGATAAAAGAGAAAGGAACAGGTCTAAAGCACAGTCCACAGTGTGCGACTTTAGCGCGTGGTGTTAAATCGTAAATACTCCTTAACCTAAAGTTTCTTCTTAAAAGCTCCTTCAATTCAGACTGACACACAGCAGTCGGATTATCAATTTGTCACATAAAAACAAGACTTCGTTCTAAAAACGGATCAATGTTCATAAAGAAATCGCAAAGCTCATTGGCCATTCCTAAACATTCACTAAGATTATTGAAAATAAATGTCACATTTCTAATGCTTGTTGAAGCCTCTTCTTTAATGGGCTGTGAGTTCAACATTTTCATCAAGTCGGTTTCAGTCAAATCTGCATCTTGCGATTCAATCAATTCCTGAATGTCACTTCATTCTATCTGTTCGAATCCATCTCGTGTTATTCCATTCGCGATTTCGGCTAGTCAAAGTTTGAACTTGTACAGATTCTTCGTTATTTTCTGCAGTCACAGCAGGCAACACTGTTTTACTTTTTTAATAGTCTATTTGACGGCATTTCCAAAGGTTATTGATTTGGATACCTATTGGAATCTTTTTATTATTATGTATGTACTTATTACATCCGTAAGTAAAGAAATTTTTGGCCGCGAATATAGGAATTGGGTCACATTTTTTAAATTCACGAATAGTTTCGCGAATATACTTTTAATATTTACTGTAATAATTTAAATCATTTATTAAAAATTTGATCAATGTTGTATCTAAATTTACAGTTGCGTTATTAAAAAAAACAGCTACAATTTTTGATCGGAGTGACATGCAACACCCATGTTTATATTTGTTCTTACAAAGATATCGAATAATAAAACAAAATAAGATAATTAAAGTTAAGTTAAACTATAGCAAGAAGTAAAATAGGACAAGTTTCTGTTTCATGTTTACTAATTTTTTCTATATTAATTGTTAAAAAACCTAATGAGCGATGCTTGCTATAATAAATTATTATGTAAAGAATGAAAGCAAAAATATGATGTCTCGTCGTCATATATGTAATTATGACGTCTGTACATGATGTGTGTTCAAAATTTAAGCATTAATTGTAATAGTTCATTGTGGACTGTAGTACCAGTGCTATTGTAATGACCGTTTACGTGACCCGCTCATTTCAAAACTTTCCCGAATGCTTTCACGCATTTAATGCCACTTGAATTTCACTGTCGATGTAGATTCTCTACGCTTGAAGAATTATAAACATTGGTTCGGTGAATACATTGAGTTTTGATTTATTATTCACTATGTTTTGATCTATTTACGTGTTTAAAATTTTTATTTAAAGTTTTAAATAAATGTACACTTATACTAAATGCTAATAACATTGATCTTATATTGGTATTTATATTTGGTGTTATGTCTGTTCTTTTAGTATCAATCTAGGTAAGTATCCTCGGTATTTTAGAGCTGGATATTCATAGCACGAGTCCTGGACATCGGAGACGGTCACGTCAAGCATTCCTTTAAATTTGTATGATAACCCTATTCTATAATCATCGGTTTCAGAAATAATTATTAACAATACGAAAAAAGCATTTTCAACATTAGGATCACTACATAGCATAATTAATTATGGTTTACTGTCTGCCTTGCAAACTTTGCACTGCTAGAAGTTATTAATAATGTTATTGATGTTTGTGTACAAAAATAAAAGATTTTCGACAATGTACTGACTCATCACAATATCTCCAGAACTGTAAGGATTTAAAATTTGAAATTTGGCACAAAAAATTGTTTTTCCGAGCAGAGGTCAGCTAAGAACGATATTTACGAAACTCTATTTAGAAAGAGAGGTTCAAGAGGGTGTTCCTAACAAAAAATGCATATTTTCAAATTATCGCACTTAAAAGTGTAGATCTTATGCTGAGACGCGGTACAGCAGTTTCTGTACCATAGCATATGGTAGCTATGGTTTAATTGCTATCAAGATTTTACAATCTCATAGATAATGACTGTAAGTATTATCATTTTCCATTACGTAGTACATAACCTTTGTGGCCAGGCCGTATGACTTTGACTGCGATCTGGCCAAATTGAAATATATAAAAAATTATGTATAAAGACTATGCTAAAGTTTGTAGCTCACCTGTACCAATACTCAATTGCCGTGGGATGGGTCTTGTCTTCCTCCGCCAGCAGGAACCACACAAACTCGGTGTAAGACATTCTCGGCTCGCCGTCTGGCGTGAGACGGTTCTGGTTACCACGGGTCACGCAGCCAGACAGCACGCGCTCAATCATGCGGCTCGACAGTGCTACGATCATATTAAACCACTATAATTTTTCGACACACATTTTGATAACAATACGTAGTAATAAAGGCGGTAATATAGAGAAGTAAATATTATTAAAAATATGTAGAACAATCTAAATAAAACATAAGAGTAGTGATAAACGAAAATAGAACTAAATAACTAAGTAAAACCTTTAAAAATAATAGGAAAGAAGGTAAAGACTGGGCATAAAATGTTTACAAAATTGATAATTAAGAAAAAAGGAAATAAAACAGCAATGCGTCTCCACGCCATTGGGAATTGATTAAAAAAAAGGTAAAAAGGATATTTGAGTGACCGTTTAAAACACACGTGTGCTGAACCTTGAATGAACCCGATAATCCTTGATGCTGTATAGCAGTGACGTACTGCAGTGATGTACAAAAAAGACCTGATTCAGAGTGCCTTAAATTCAATAAAATCTGTTGTTGCAGACCCTCCAGGAAAAAGTGCTGAGTAAGCTTGTGGATTTATTAGATAAGTGTCATGACAAAACCAATTCGGTGATTCCAATAGACGCATGGTTCTGCCCTCTCAAGTATTTTTGAAAACCAGATTGTGTACCTCTTGCATCTGAAGAATTAATGAATTTATCTGTCTCTTTAAAGAATCATCGAGCTTAATTACTAAAGTTAGTAACGTAAACGGATGGGTAAGTTAAATTAGAAGTATGCAGGCCATATAGCGCGGAGTACAGATGAATGCAGCGGCTTCAAAGTTTTGGAGTGGAATTTATGGTCTAGTGCGGCGTAGTACTCCAAAAAGCGGACAATTGACTTCGTTAGAAAATAGATGCAGGCCAGTTCCAACCAGTTTTATTGGAAATCTATAGAGAGGTTCGTGTGCAGCAGTGGATGTGTTACATCAAGAATTAATACCATGAATGTGCAAATTAGCGAACGAATGCAATAGTTATACTGATATAATGGCTGATTTTGTACAGCGCTCAAAAGTTTTTTTCAAAGTTTTACCATATTGTTATTTTGTGTTTGTACTGTTTGCTTATAATAATAGGTTGTGTATCTTATTCTAGGTTATTGCGTAAGGGTTATATTCTAGTATTAGAACAATTGTAAGCGGACCTAATGTAAATATATATATATATATATATATATATATATATATAATATGGCTCACCGTGGTCGTTGTGTCTGGCGAGGTCGTGCTTGTCAATGAACAGATCGTGATCCCTGTCGAGCTCCCAAAACTTGCAGTAGATTACGTAGAAATGTTCATAGCTGGAACATCATGAATAAACACTTAAATGAAAATTAACCGTTTATCTATTTATTTAATCACCATTTTATCAAGTTTTCTTTGTACAGGCGGACTTAATGTCTTTAGTCATCATCTAACAAGGTAGTCAACCGTTCAGGTCTTTCACGGGCGTTGAAGGAAGAGAGCTTCATCGTTCACTCAGCTGCGAACCCGAGAAAGACAGCAACGTGAAGTAGTCTTGTGTTGCTGCGGTACAGTGAGAATGCTGGGGGAGGCCCAGCTTCCCTGAGAAAGGGTCTTGGCAAAGTATTGAGGGGCACTTGTGAGTTCCGCAGGAAATCCGGAGGCCCTACACCGGAGGCTCTACAGTACCGAGGAAGACCACCGATTATTAGAGGGTAGGAATCCTATATAACCCTGTCCTTCGCCCAGGGCTGGGTATCTTCATCATATTCCCCCTCGAAACCAAAAAAATTCTGTATTTCTTAGTGTACCTTGGAATTTTTCAGTCACATACCCAAAAAGATTGGATATAACTTTGTACGTCATACGGTGACTGGAAAAAACAAGGCTAACCGTCCGTAAGGTAGTAGCATCAGTTGGTTGGATCAAACCTGGACAGTAAACTTCATGCTGCTCCCCACGATGCCAAAGATAGGAATAGCAGGCGTATCATAATGAAGTAAAAGATAATTCCGTGACCAGGGATGACCCTCATCAGTGAGAATAAAGATACGAGTAAAATATCACTTGTCAAGTGAACACCTTATTGACCTTATCTTTTGGATATTAAAAAAAAAAAAAAAAACTATAATTATGCTCACCTAAAATACTGAGTGACTTGATTGATATCCTCTTCATCCTCCAACAGCTGAATTACTTGGAGGAGGTTCGATCTTCTTAGCTCCGGTATCGATATTCTTCCCGACCATGATCGATTGACGCAATAAAATATTCTCGCGATTACCTGAAAACGATGAAAAATATCTTTTTTAAGTTTTTTTTTTAAATGAGTGTGATATTTTGCAAACAACGTATCATTAATAATAGGTCGACCAAAAGTGTGACAATAAATCGTGTTCTGAAAAAGAAAAATGCATTTTCATTGTTTTAGACACCTGTTGAGAGATATGGGCCTCGCCTAATGATATCTATGGGGGATATATATTTACGCAGAAGACGCTGCTATATTAAATATTTTTAAATATTTTTTTTTTGGAATAAATAGATTATACAATACACATAAACATGTTTTTTTTTTTAAATAATAGAAACAATTGACTTTTGATAATTATTTATAAACGTAATATCGGTATATGAAGATGTTTTTAATTGCATTCCTTTTAATATAATTTTAAAATAACTTGTTAATTATTGATTTTGTTATAAAATTGTATTAGGGAAACACATAATACATCAAATCAAACATCCATAATTTTATAATGTAATGTTATAAATAAATAAAGAGTTTTTTGACTGAAAATAAGCCATACGATCTATTTACGGCTTAGGACCGCGAATCTTCTTAAGAAATTGGTTTAAAGAGGTCAATATTCTTAGATTGACTTCATAGTTGTCTATATCTCGTGTGGCAAAGTTACGCTTGCCAATCCGTGGTCTCTATTTCAGTACTTTAAGGCTGCAGTGGACACCTGTTTTGTGCGCTATGTAATCTGCCTTTCTGATTAAATATCGTAGAAAAATTTTGATCATAGGAGCCTCCTTGACTCATTAAGTGAGAGATCGTGTTTAAATGCCCTATGTATATACATATACATACATATAATATGTATACATATATGTATCCAAATGTGTTTTAGTAAATATTAATAAACTTAATAATACTTTGGGATTCCTTGTGTCCCAATTAATCTTGAAGGATTGGCGCCGTAATGAAAGGAGAACTCTAATAAACTTAAATTAATATATTAATTACTACACGGTAATTAATACAGAGCGTTGCTACAGAAAATTGTCCAATTCAAACGTGAACAAAACAGT
Source organism: Battus philenor (assembly GCF_028537555.1). NCBI lineage: Eukaryota > Metazoa > Arthropoda > Insecta > Lepidoptera > Papilionidae > Battus > Battus philenor. Next base: position 10,920,782 of record NW_027181715.1, read on the forward strand.
AACTAAAATCTGTCAGTCCTGTTAGGGTTGCCTTTATTAATTTATCGACAAAAAAATGTTAGCTTACCGTATGTACATATCGGGAGTGGAATTCCGTGGCTTCTTTTAGGAACGAGAGACCTGGATGCGTATCCACTACGTCTTGCACTAAGGGTACGAAGTCCTCGGGGGCTAACGTGTTACTCTTCCCTCGGGTGAGTATGTACACAAACCTGGACGCCAGGTCGTGGCACTGTGACGTCATTCTGGAACACAGTAAGTTTGTATTATTTACGTGAGTGATTATTTACACTAAGAGAAACCGGAGTGGGTTTCGCTTCACAAAAAAAATATGAAGCGGTGAATAAACGATTTTTATTTCGTGTAGTTAAAGAAAAATAAATTATTTTATTATTTCTTATCCTATGATAACTTCCAGTGTCCACAAAAGGCTGGTATCGATCTAGTCGGTAATTTGATATTTTAATAACTTCTATAAAAGATCTAGTTGCATTATTAAAGTTGAATTTTAATTACTTACTCTCTCCAGAAGTCGATAAACTTGTGTCCATCAACGGGAGCGTGTAGACTCTGCTGTGTGGTCAGGAACAGCGGCATCTTCCAGTACAGCGGACATTCGCAGGCTTTTACTATGTGCTTGAAACTTTCACGAGGCACCTGCGGGCAATTGCACCTAAATTAAATTTTAAAAGACGAATATTCTTGAGTAATATTCATATTGGACGATATAAAATTTCTTTACATTTAAGGACTTAGTCTTTTGATTACAGTGTATTGTATCGTTCCTTGTGTTCGTGGTATTAGCCTCTCAAAGAGAGCTTGGTCCAGTTTCCATTAAGTGATTCTGGTTCTCTATTCTAATCTATTGGAGCTTTTTGATTTGGAGCCTAGAAGAGGGCTCAAGATTTCTGTGATTAAATTGGCAGCTGGGCGTCTTAACGTTGCAGAGTGAAAGCCATGGGCGGGCTAACGCAGCGTAGAATGGCCGTCCATAACATCGTGAAGATGACTTTGTTAAGAAGTTGTTCGACTGAATACATTGAACCCGCTAACTTTAGCACTTGCATTACATTGTTTATAATTATTGTAGGTTTTGTATTATTATTTTATTGTTCCTTGTTTGAACACAGATCTCTTGTCAATGAGTATCGAACATAATCTTTATACGAACTATGTCATAATTTCTAATATTTGGTCAAACATGACGCTCATGGGAATCGAATCCGCAAATTAAGGCGTCGATATTGTCGATGATATCTTTATGGAAACAGAGCTGTACCCGCACTGTGGTCGCGCATTCGTGGGTGGTCTCGACTTCCGCTATTAAGGAATATAGGACACGGCGCCGGGCGTAAACCATCTCTAGAGGCCGTCCTTATCGAATAAACAATGCTTCGAAATATGAACTGTTCCACTTAATCGTTCATTTCCGGTACGACTATAATAACTCTTGTTTTTAAATATTTTGTTTATTGATGATATATTTTATAGTCTGCCAGTGTGCCATTGTGTGTGCTGTTATCTGTGCCATTGAGATGTACGAAAATATTTAGTTTTTGTTACTTTAATAAAATAGCTCTGTATTTTAAATGAGTTAATAGTTTAAGAAAAAAAGGAAAAAATGTTTACATTTTACAAGACAAACAAAAACGTTCACGCATGTTCATTTTATGTGTACGATAGAGTTTATGTAACATTCATGTTTTACAAGCTTTTATGCCAAACGCTTTTATGACAAATTACATCAATAAATATTTACGCGTAAAGGCAAAATAAAGTTTTGATGTTGTCTAATCTAACAATATTATAAAACTAGATAACCTTTTAGTATAGCATATTTACCTTAAGATATAGGAATAATTATTATTTTTTTTAGTGATCATAGCTATATTTATACTAGTTATAATTGCTATTTAATTAAAAAAGGAGGAATACTATTTTCGCGCTTACAGTGTGTAGACGAGACAATATGCTTTTTTTCTTCTTGTTACCTTTTAATGTATAGTTCTTACAGTTATAAAGTGTAATATAATAGAGTATATGTAGCTATTATTAATAGCATAAAGAGATTGAAAGCTGAAACTAGATAGGTTTTTAAAAAGTTAATAATGAAAGATCGTTTTTTCACAAATTCTGAACAAACTGTAGCGTATCTTTTGTAATGAACCTTTTGAAATTTTGTAAGAACATGTACAAAACTAATATTATGAAAATTTTGCAACATTATTAATTACGAGTATATATCTTTTTCACAAAACTTCGCTCCACGCTGAAATATCTCAGTGACGGTTTATTTTAATATAAATGTGATACCAATTATTTCCTTAATCAAAATTTGCTTAATACAAGATTACATTAAATTGAATTCTGTATTTGTATGTTAAACATGTGTATGTATGTATGTTAAACAGGGTAATGGTTATAAAGATGGTCACGGCTTACACTTCGTAGTAAATAATGTATGCAATGTATGTATGCAATATCTGCAATATCCTTACTACATTTTTACGTTAATAACTATGATTATTAAGTTTGTACATTAAATTACTGCTATATCTACTATTCTGTTTTACATAAATTAACTGTTACTTCAAAAATCTTTTGTAAGAATCACATTTTTTTCAAACATTCAAACTTTTAATTTATTGTCACATATTTATATTCCATCACAATATTTTTAAACATATGAGGTACCATCTGAACTGTCAGAACTTACTAAACCTATAGAATTTTTAATTTGACCTAAACCGTTATAGTACATATCCATAATAACTTAGAATAAGTATCAAATTTAACTTAATCATAACTCATGATCCGCAGTTTACTATAAAATGAAATTTGGCATTTAGTATTCATAGTTTGTCAGATTAATATTTTAAAGAAGAATTTATTATGTTATAGTTATTCATTTTAGTGTAAGAAGCTGATAACCAAATAAGTTTTAACATTACATTCAGATATATAGAAGAGACTAAGTTTCGACGCTGGAATGTACTCTCCTTTAGTCACTTGTTTTTCGAACGAGATCTGAACTCTGTACACAAATCATTTTTATTAAATCACGTTGGTATTGTGTTGAACAAAAATCGAACCTTAGCACTTAAATGGAATACGTAAATATTTGCCTCTTCCGTCTCTCCCCTCTGTCTTTCTAAGCACGACGTTTTCCCTAAATCGGTCCCTGTTTGAGGTCGTTGACCCGCGCGAATTGGGTCACGTCTACTTTGTAGGCCTATTTATACCAACAAGCGGACTGCTAGCTTTGACAGTTTAGATACTATGCCGCGGCGTCCGTTATGCAATATGAGTGCTTTAATTCATAAATAATTATCTTAATTAATGTCAAAGATGCGAGAAGACTTTCTTTGTATACCAAGTTACAATTTCCATTTAGGCCATAGGGAATCATGGACATGAAATAAAAATGTATTTTATTATTCATTCATTCATTCATTCATATAAGGCATTATTCAAAGATCACTACAATGATCGGTCTTGCGCTGCTTCTCGCGACCTTGAATATGTCGTCGATCCACTTAGTGCATAGCCTACAGGCCTGTGGTCACCATTTGTGGTGCTTTCGGCTCCAACGGCCGCCCGTATAGCCGTACGAACGGTGTTCCCCACCAACTGCCACTTCAGACAAGCGATAATTTGCGTTACGTCGGTTAATTTGGTTCTTATTTTGTTATGATTATTTAATAGTCGCTACATATGATGTGCGCAAGACCGGTCATCATATCAATCTTTAGAGAAGGCCTATGCCTTGCAGCGAGCGCCTATCGGCTGATATAATGATTTTAGCTGAAAAATGAGCTATCTGGGTGAACCTCTTCAAAGATTTTACACCTATAAACAATCTCCCTTTCAAATGCAACCAGAAAAACAACAATAGTTTTTTAGATTAAACCACTCTACGGATTTTCGGAGAATATATGTAAAAATATAACTACAGAGGCCCAATGCAAGGCATATACCTCCCCTAAAGATTTCTATGGGGGATATACCATAATCCCCACGCTTGGTGATCGCAGTGAGTTATTATGGGACGATGCCCATACCCGTCGTCTGAAAACTTGTAGGATTTTTTTTAAATATTTGACAGTTATTATATGCTGTATATTTTATATGTCGCATCGTAAAATCGATGTAACATACAAATCAATAAATCAAATACGACACCTTCAAATAAAATATGGCTCAAAACGTTACCCGTTGAATAAAACTTGTCCAAGGAAACCAAAACAGCGTCTGACGGCTGCCGCGTTTCACATGACGAATGACCTAAATCAGAAACTGAAACGGACGAAGTCGCTTTCGTCATTTATAACGCGTACAGCAAAGAAATAGAATAAGAATTATTCATGAAAGGCGTAAGTAATATTATTATTTATATGAATATTATAGTGATGTGAATAATAAAAATCATGAACGGTTTGAAAATTGAGATAATGATTTTCGTTTTCATATTTACGTTTAGGCTGGTCCTTATTGAGAGTAAAAAAATCGACATAATGAGAAGAATATGGTCGAAAAAACACTATTCTATTTCCATATAAACCACAGGAGCTGCCAAATATTTGATACCAATCAAAATAACAAAAGACGTCTTAATTTTAAGTGTTGTTGTTATAGTGTTCAAAACAGAAAAATTCTTATTGAATGTAATCATTGTTCATTATTAAAGAATAAAATAAATTAATAAGATAGTCGCGTTAATTTTATTTATATTGGACTGCCAATTAGTACTAGTCGAATAACTTTTTTCGACGAAGTCTGTCGGAGTATCTAGTTGGATAATAGTAATTGATCAGAGGATTTTGACTAATTGCGTCTATTGCAGCTATTTCTGTAGCAAGCAAATAGCGTAATAATTAGGTATGAGTAAGTGACGTCGAGGAATCCTTTTGTAGAATGTCGTGTTCAAAAACCTGTTGAGCAGGGGATAGCTATATTGCTTTAGGTGAGAATATTAACAAAAATATCTTTCACTTTTTCCATTTCCTTAAAGAATTTTGTATACAATAAATGAGAAATTAACCAATCAGCTACGATGGTGTAACTAATTTGGATAGAATTGTGTGTATTAACACATATGTATATACACGTTCGTTGTGGAATTGGCTTCTTGGAACAGAGGCGTGTGCTAAATAACAAACGGTATGACACGCGGACCGCTGCGTCTATAAACAGTTTTACGATGTTGTATATCTCTGTACATCTAATCCTCTCTGTGCATGTAATGTACCTGTTAAATTGTTGTTTATCCTTTGTTAACACACGATAATTAATTTTGGATAGAAAAGAACACCTTTATTCTTTATATTTAAGAACATATTATATACGCTTGTTTATTATTTTTAGACGTATTGAAATGCACGGACGATTAACATTGGTATATTTATGATTAGAGCTTCCCTAATCGAATATTTGTCGTACAAAGGTCGCGCCATATTGGATAACTTTAATCCTTATAGGGGTTCGTTGCGAGGGGTGTCGGAACAGATAATGTAATTTATTTCACCCAATACTAATCAGGTCAACCTTACTTTATTGTAAATAGTGAAGTAGACAAAAACACCTACTTACCTAAACGCAAAATTCAGTTAATTTAATGTCGGTTACTTCAACTTTAATTTCTTTTTGATTATCTAATTGAAACTCATTTCTGTACTATCTGTCCCATGTCCTTTACAAGAACCTAATAACTTTGAACATCTTAATGAACTTTGCTGATCTCTATTTAGTGAAAGGAACATTTCTAGCAAATTTTATGCCTGTACATCTTACATATCGCTATGGGTTACTATATAGATAAAAATCTGATAAACTATGTATATTTGTATAAGTATATATATATATATTTATATACATATATAAATATTATATATAGAAAAAATCGTCGTTTCAGCTCATAGATGCTCACTACTGCCCATACACGGTGAAAGATTTATATTTTAAAACTCAAAAATTGACACGTTTGACACATATTTTTAATAAAATCATTGAACTGTACATAGTTACTTAGAACTAATAGAATAAGAAAAGAAATACGTTTTTTTATTTTTTTTTGAGTATGTCATTCAAATGTCTATCGACCACTCGCAGTGTTTATTAATTTTTGAAATAATCGTATATAAAAATATAAATCTGCCACTAGATACCAAGTACCTATAGTATATCCGCTAACAAAAAAAAAATGAAAAGCAATATCAATGAATTAGACGAAATATAATCTGTACTTTTGAGATTTCATTGTAATCCTTGGCCATCCATGAGGCTAATTAATGAAAACTAAAAAATGTCATTAAGATGATTTGGATTATATTCAAAAAATAGTGATGTGATTTTTTAAAACAGTAAAGTTAAATGTTTGACTAAAATATCATCGATTTATTCGAATTATACTACTATATAACCTGTCTTATAGGTTAATCAATGTTTAAAAGACCTGAGATCGAATATTATTTATATTTATACTAAAGGTATAAAAATTAAGTACATAAAATTTTTAGTCGCGAACAATCATACTTTTATATAAATATACAAACGACTGATAATAAAGAGTACCATTGTTCTACTCACAGTTTCATTAAGCTTTGTTTGTATTTCCTTGAAATGTAAATTTTATGTTTAATTTCTTTTGTTTTATTTTTTTCACTAAATTCCTGCACCGAAATTAAAAAAAATTTAAATATCTTACGATTATAATTATTCTTTGTCGATTTATTAATTTAAAATGACATTCATATTTTTAAATATGTATTCGTTAAGGTTTATTATAAAGCATACACTGGCATTTATATTAATCAAAATAAATTTCTTAATGTGTTCCTAAGTGCCAAACTCAACGTCAAACGGCTGAACCAATTCAGCTAATTTATTTTTTCATGTCGTCATTTAAGCCCGAAAACTGTACTTTATGTGTAAAAAGAATCAAAATTGGATTTAAAATGTTAAAACCAAGAGTTTCATTTTCCATAAAAACTAAAATTTCTGTCGCTGTATCCAATATGTAAAGTCAATCAAAACCTAAAAAACGCACGTTAGAATGTAATTTAACAGAAAATTTCCTGTTCCATAAATTACATATACAATGAAATAATAATCACATTGTTATTAAAGTCTTATAGTGTACGAAATAGAAATATTATAAAAAATACGATTTAAAAAAATAATATGGTATTTTTTAAAATTAACGTTGTATATGATCAAGATATTAAATTAACAAATAAAGATATCACTTTATCTTTTTGATAGTACGTAGCCTGTTGGGGCATCTAGTTATTAAATATAAATTAAAAGACGTTTGAGATGTCATGTCTACATTGCATGTGTATTAAACTGTGGACGTTTCAATGTAAGTGGAATGTAAGCAATCGATTGTCTTAAGACGCATCGCAGATCTGACCGTGCGTTTATGGGTCATATGTTCGTCTCGCGTGGGAGCAATCTCACGGATATTACCAACTGCCCACAATGCAAACGTCTCAGTGTTGTTAGCATACCTTATTTGCATTACGCGCGGTATTAGGAAGTGTTTGCACGTAATTACAATTTTATCATTGAAGATCGTATCGAGGTTGCTATATGCTATGTGAATTTTATTGTTGTCATTATTTTTACGTTACGCCATCAACAATTGTTTCCGCTTAAAAAAAATCTTGTTTCAACTATTTTTTTTATTTTAAGAAAGCTAACGTGTTTAGCTACACTAATTTTGGAAAACATTAAAGTGACTGTACTATTGTTTTCGAATTACTAGCAACGAATTTATACTGAATGATATATGATATAAACTCGATAATTTTTTTTGCACTTTTATATTGTATAATATTATGAAACAAAGTGACATCTCAACTTCATCTTATGAAACAAAACACAACGTTTTTGTTTTTGCTGCGTATATTAACATAACCGAGGAACTCAGACGCAGCATGGGACAGTAACTTCTTTTATTAATTTTAGATACTTATTATTAATAAAAGCGCGTTTGTTTTTCCACCCTATTTTACCACTGCAAGGCATAGGTTTGTCCCACAGATTGTCACGATGACCTTGACTATACCATCGGTCTACCTGGTGGTACTACTTACACTGCGTTTATCCGCTCGTGGTCTCTTTTGGTTCCAACTGTCTTTGGTTGCACGGGTGATGTGTTCCAATTATCAGTTTAGATCCCTACATTTTTCTACATTCTTTACATTCTTCTTCTATATTTTACTATATTCTATAACAGAACCGTTTGGAAACCGTCCTGATTAAGTTTCTACCGACTTAATTACGTCGTCTATCCACTTTGTGCACGTCCTACGCTGCGTTTGCCGGTCCATGATCTCCACTCTAAAACCTAAGACCCCACGGGGTATTTGTCCTGCGCCTTATGTGGACAGTTCACCGCTATTTCGACTTTTCAATTCACTGGGCTATTCCCGATTCGACCTCGTAGAGAAATTCCGAATATAACCCTCTCCACGGCTCGTTAAGAGATTGTGAGCTTGCCAATGAGGCCCGAATAAGAGATCACGTTTCGGTGCCGTAAGTCATCACCGGTAACACATTAATGTATATTAATACAAGTTATACACAGGAAACATGTTTTTGATATTAAAATGTAAATATGTGACAGTTTTGCTTTTCAAGTTGAAATATACAAAATTTTAGTCTATTTAACTACGAAAAGTATATTTGATCTTGAGTAACTTTGAGAAAGTTTATTTAAGAAATAAAATGACTTGTACCGTGAATGTTTAAACAGAATTTGAAGTGCTTAATTTGATTAAGCGATTGAATCGCTTCGCGCGTTAATTTCATTAACAGCTGATGAGGCAACCTGTATATACCAAAGTTTTATTTCGTTTATAAGATACATTTTCGAAATCAATCCACGTTCTATGTTACAAAAATTTATTCCAAAATTTTCATTAAACGAAAACGAAAAAGAAATGTTTATTTACCACATATTTTTTTGATGCGATTACAGCTAATTTGGACAGCGACACAAATATTTCTCCGGTTTGAAAACCGTGGCAAACGTAATTAAGAAGCTGTATACAATTGTCTCAAATGATCATGTATTTCAAAAGTTGGGCCAACTCTGCATTGCAGCGAAATCATTTAGTTATCATTATCATTTAGATGAAGGCGCGTCACGAGATACTAAAACCGACCAGCGACAGTTATAAAATATAATAATTAAACACAAAATATAAGACGCAAAACAAAGGAGTACTGTTATAATAAAAGGATACAGCCATATAAAATTTTGCCCTTAAAGATAATAACAACTAAATGCCGATTATAAAATAGAAAAATTTTAATTAAATTAAAATTTAAATCGTCATACACCATACAAAATAATTTATAATAATAAGTACAAAATGTCAGAAGCTATGAATTAAAGATATATAAATAAAAACATATTTATCAGTTATTCGAACATAATAAATAAACCAAAATACAGCAGAAATCTAATCAATCAATCAAGATTAACATTATAATATGATTGAAATAAAAAATTCAACCTTAATTGCATGACGTTCAAATAACAAAGTAACATTCGGTACAAGTCGATTTTAATATTAGATTCAATACGTACGTACATTAAATTTTAGTATGTAGTTAGTGCTTATAAGAATATGTATTTGAAAACTAAAATGTCATTGATATGGAAGAAACTTTTAAGAAACGAGAAATTTTCAATTTCGAATTATTGAACTCATATCTCAGTAAAAAATATTAATAGCCAAATCGCCCTTTATAAAGTATCAAACCGGGCGGACAGAAAGAGGGTCGTCACGATTGGAAAAAATTGTATTGGACGATCTATAATCTAAATTACTGGCAGGGGATTGAATGAGCTGCCCTGGATAGAAACGTGAGCTATTCATGCTTTGTTGACCACATCCATTTATTTTTAACAACCTATTACTTCGCATTTTGAAATATTTTATTATTGAGAATCTGCTTTAAGTTTACACTCTAAAATTAATTTATTAATTATAACCCTAAAACTTTTTTCATTGGTAATTATTTTTCCACAATGATATTAAAAGTACCGTTCGAATTTTAAATAAAAACTATATTTATTTCCTACTAGGTGATGGCGATTGGCGTAGAGGTCATCGTGGAAATTCTTAAGGGGAGGTGTATGCCTTGCAGTGAGCGTCTATCGGGTGATATGATGATGATAATTATGGTTATTTTGATGCAAATGAGAATACAACTGTCTTATTCGAATTACAAACGGTTGGTCTGGTATTACGAAAGTCAGGTACAGATCACTAACTTTAATGGCCGATGTTTGCATCTTGTTTTTTTTTTTTAAATAATTTTATAACTAGACATATATCAATGTATATTAATTTATACGTTCGGCTGATCAAAGTCAGTGACGTCACTGCTGATGATCTCTTTGACTCGGTTCATTCCTACTCCTTCAACCAGCTGTGTTCATCATTTATGGCGTAGTAATTAGAAAATTATTCACTACTGAAGGAGAAAACAACTTCGCGATGAAAGGCTAATTATTCAACCAAGCTTTCAATTAGAAACAGATGAAATATTAAAACTCTATGCTATCTTAAATAGAATTAAATGTTATCCGAACAAGTACCAAAAAGTTCAACATTTTGAACATTTAAGTGAATTACTATTAAAGATATAGTTTAGATATATATAGAGGAGTAAAGAAGTAGAAAAATTCTCTCAATCATTTAATAATGTATCGAAACGTAGCAGCAGCTTTCAATAAAAGCAATTCAAATAGAGATCTTAGTTCGTTTTATCCATTAGCTATTGCTTTTAAAGTGTCTTAGAGAAAAATTATGTGTAATAAGAATTATGATCAAACATTGAAAATAAATATAAACATATATCAATTAAAACTTTGTCAATGTTCATAATATTAGTGATACATTAAAAATTGCGATACTCTCTTAATGAATGTTAAATATAATACATGGTAATACATATAGATGAGGTATGATTCTAATACTTCAGTTTCATCAAAAGTCAAGATTAAAAAAAAAGTTTTATTCTTAATTTCGCTAATTGTGATTTTTAATCAATTTAAATATGACAAAGTATGCAAACTTTGTTATAGATACTAGGTCCTTGATAAAAAGAAAACGTCTTACGAAAAGTGTTACATCAAATAATATTTTAACTGTTTTTATTCTTACTATTTTACGTTGACTATGCCTATTCATGACAAAGTTAATTAGTTCCATCAATAGATTTATAAAATTTGTATTAATTAATATTCTAATAGTGAGCATTCCTTATATAGAAATGAATATGTGAAAGTCTCAGCAAATATGTACCCTACTCAACTTTGACAACTTTTTATTAATAAGTCTCTAGTTGCCTTCCAAAAACTGTAAATAAAATGTTGATTTATATATTAAAAATTAATTTGGAACTCTAAATATTTTAAGCCTAGTTGCAAATGATTTAAGTAAATAACTTTATAATACTCGCACTGCAGGTGACAAACGAACAACGAGCAGTTAGGCAGGGGTTGATTAATATTACTAATTCAGCTGAACATGCCTCAGCGGCCCACGGCACTCTCTTGCTTAATTAGTTGCACCGTTGAGGTTTAAGTCAAGACTTGGATTAATTTTCGTAAGAAGTTTTTGGTAAAATTTCATTTGTTTCCATTTGTTATTACTTACTACTAACTTAACTAATACTTACTATATTATTCTATCACTTTATATAAGGACGGGATTTCAAACAGAATGGAGGACAAACAAGCGCAGCGTAGAACGTCCTTAAGGAGGACAGACGACCTTTTTATGGACGTCGGAAGGCGTTGGATTATGGCAGTGTTTCCAATTGGCAATTTTTATTTTTATAGGGGGCTATTCGAAAAAGCAATCGGCACAATTTTAACCATTTCACTTCAACCTCTCTAAAGGGGTAAAAGAATTTTACGGTGGGGCATGGTACAAGAAAAGATGGAAATCACTTGATTAATGTATCTTTCATCCGGTTCCATTGGAAAGCAAGAGGGAATACTATGTCTATTTTAGAAGACGTATAGGTACAGTTATTTCATAATAATTAATACACTAGTATTTCTTATAATATTAAATAGTATGACGAGATTGGGACCGAAGTGTCTTTATATACTACGTAGTATAGTAAGTCATACTGACTGCTATATGGGTGCGAGAACGTGGAAGATCACGAAAGAGTTAACCGGTGGCTATACCCTGGTGTATTCTGTCTGATAAAATCTCTAACGTTGAACTACTGGAAAAGTCTTATAAATACTTGACCGAACCACAGAGTCACTTGGACACACCTAGTGTTTGATTAGTTATGCTTTACGTATCGCTGGCGATGTACTTGGGTAAGAACTGTAAACCTGGCGTCACATCAAATTGGTTGAAGTGTATCAGCGATGGAGTTAAATAAAGAGCGAAGCTCAAGACTATTACAACAAGAAATTTCAGTGCCGCTGGTCCATTCCATGATCATAAGTGAGTAAAAGCCATTGCGGGTAATCATTTATAAAATAGCACAAATATAACTAAAAAAAAAGAATCAAGTCTATGCTATATACATTCGAAACATGTTACACTGTCAGTTCTTCAGAGGTTTAGCTCGCATTTCTTTCTTCAGCTTACACAACACTACACATTCTAACCTTTTCATGAAACCGGTATTCCGTTATTCGTCATATCGCAAGTGTTCTTGACATAAAGTTGAACCGGGAAATACTCAAGATTTGGCAACGACTCAGTGTCATAAGATTGAATTTGTTTATATTTTCAATGTTGTTGAAAATATAAATAAATTCAATCGTGTGTTTATAGGTATTTCGCTTTTAAAGAATTTACTCTATAATCATCAACATTTCAGCTATAGAACGTCTACTGCCGAACATACGTTTACGCCATATATTTCTAATAGATTTGCCAATTAAATTGTTATATGAACTAAACTAGTTGAGCTTATTAGTTATAAGGTCTGCCTTGAGTTCACGATTTTATCATAAGCATAATCAAATTTAAAGGGACTTATCATTTTAAGTTATTCAAAGTTTTATGTTTTCTATTTTTATCTTTTAATATTCTGGTATTTTAAGACTAAGACAGCGCTTTTTAATTCTTAACGGACTGACGTCCATCACATGAAATAAAAGTTTTAATGCCTGCTTTAAAAAGACATATATTTAAGACGTATAGGTGAAATGGTATTTTATGAAAACAGAGGTATTTCATAACACTCCCTGTTGGGCCCTCTCCTGCTCCTATTCTTCACGTACACCAGTGGCGGCACTAATTGGTAACATATGCACTAAAATAATTATAGTAAATCTTGTTAAAGTGGATGACATTCAAAAGTGAAAGCATTATCATCTTTAAATCTTAGAAGCTAAGGTTCAATATTTGACACTGGATCAATCTCAAATCTTATTATTTTTAGATTATTGTTATTCCACTTGGTGATATCTTTTGATCCGCCCGAAAACATAATTAGCTTTTAACACGCCAGCCGTCATTCCATTTACGTCACTTTTGCTCCTAATTAAAGGATATCAGTTACTAAGAAAACACAGTTTCAAATATTCTACAGGATGATTGGTAACAGCTAACATATTTGTGTGTATACACAAACACACATATATATATATACACATATGTATGCAAACACACACACACACATACATATATATACACATATAGTACACCCTCTTCTAAATCAATTTCAGAAATAATAAACAACGTAATGAATTCATAGTAAGAAAAAAGTGTTTCAAAGCTTAGGATTACTATATAGAAAAAAAAATGTTACATACGTCAAAGTGATCAAGTACGTAAATACACTATACAGTAATTTGAGATAGGTGTAAAAGCTTGAAAACCACATCGACCCTTTAAGACTTTTACTTATAATCAATCATCCTGTATAATTAGTAAAACAAATTTTAAAGAGTTTATAAAATAACATATTTGCAGTCTGTTGACCTCTTTGTAGAGACAGCCACGATTGTTTTACTTAAAAAAATATATTTTTCATTTTAGAGTATTACTTGACTGTCATCGCACATGAAGCGAAGTGGTGGTCCAGCATTTTGTCAACAAAACATAGCTTTGTACTTATTTACTTTTCTCTTGAAGGCGCCTATGTGGTATTTTAGTTTACATTCCTGGATATAAAATATTTCCTGTTCTTTATATATTTAATCTAGTGTTTTTGTATATTGTTTTTAAGTTGTATTTTTTTTCCCTTATAGTTTTAGTAATAATTATACTATTTTGGCTCAATTTAAGCGAAAATGTTTTACAAATCTGTCGTTAACCTGTGCTCTAGTTTTAAGTTTTGTGGTAATGTCATTTTACATATTTGTGTTGTTAAAATAATTTATACATAATATATAAATAAGATAGTCATAATATATAAAAAATACATAAATATAAAAAAGATAGTCTACATTTTTTCTAGTAAGCGGTAAAAGTCAGGAATCATACTCTTTGATTTTATGATAAGTTTAATTTTAATTAATAAACTAAAGATAGAAGAAGAGCTTACTACATTTTGTTAATGTGAACACGGCTTTATTTTATGTTATATTATTCTATTTGTAGCTGATGTTTGATAGTGCTGGTCTGCTATCTCTGGATTAAAATCTGTAGAAAAAACTTGATTTTTCGGTGGTGGGATTTAATGAAGATTCGACAATAAATTTCGAAGTGAGAAAGTGCGATGTTCTAGCTCAACGGATTTACTGGAAATGATCCTAAACGGATAATAATATCAATGTACTCGTATAAAACGCAGGCTAACCCGTCTCTTTAACTGTAGACCTAATTTTTCATTTTAGACTTATTTCTTCATATCAGGTGTATAATCGATTTCTTATTTTTATAATCTATTAAGCCCTTCCAAATAAATAACCTGCGGAAGTCACTCGAGGATTTTACCAATGAGCATTGCATGTTTCAAACACGTTTACTTTGTGGTTGTAATTTAAACTTCAAGGATCTGTTTTATTGCATTTAATTCACTTCGAAACAACCGTTCAAACGATAAACTTGGGTTAAATTATTCAATAGTTAAATTGGGTTTCGACTCTATATTGGAGTATCCGATAAACCGGTCTATGGTTAAAATTAATTTAGAGATATCGACGATTGATGAGGTTGAGAATTTACTGACAACGTTGACAAATACCTCAATATATTTCGATTGTTGTTTATACATATTATTATACACTATGGATTATTAACAGTGATTATTTATATAGGTCATGACAAATACTAAAAGACGCAATTCGATTGAATCTTGAATTAAATTAAACTTTATTATAATGACGTCCATAATTTAAAGAAATGAGCATCGAGGCGAGATGAGCCCACAAAAAACACAGTCTGTTTTCTTGTGATCACTTCAGCATTTTCTTCTTTCAGCTCATAGATGCTCGTTGAGACATTAAGAGTTTTACTTGCCAGCTTAATGGTCAACATCTGTTGCTTAAGTCTACGGTATCTACTAGGTAATACTTAGATGTTTTTTACCTATGAGTATTTATTAAATTTAAAAATCTTCGTTATCATTTCAGCCATGGGATGTCGACTGCTAGACGTATGTCTCTCCATAGATTTTCATTGGGAACGGAAGCGGCCTGCATCGAGCGTTACCAACCGTTTTAACAAGGCCGTCTATCTTCTTTTTTTAAAAATAATGTTAAAGACGTAACAATCCTCATGACTCAATTCTCATGAAAGAGAGTTCCATAACGTCACTCCTCGCCTTCGACGTCCGAGTAGATTTAAGTTTAGTATTTTAAGACCAGAGAATAGGACTACCATTAAGGCACCTGATGTTGTTTTTTCTATAATTAAACAGCTCAAGTTCAAGTTTGAACGCAGTGTTAACAGCGTCTAACACCGATTTAATATAGCTAGCATATGCCCTATAGTATTTATATACATTTTCTATTGTCATGGATCATGCTATTTCTTTTTTTGGCATTTATAATAGCTATAGGCGTTCAATCCATACTTTTTAACGGTCTCTGTGCTTAAGGAACCATGATGTGAATTGAAGTAGATATATTTTATTAATAACAGTTACATAAAATAGTCAACCAGTAATAGTGGATCAGTTTCAATTTGGAAATTTACTTGAGCGAAATTTCAACGGGAAAATAGATATTAACTTGAAATAATTTTTGTTAGTCGATCAGGAAAATGAAATTGTAGATTATTATTATACAGAGCATGATCATTTAGTCTTGATATTTCTATTAGTGGCTCGTTTCGGTCCACAGTTGCTTGACGTGTCCGTGTGAATAGAACCGGGCAATATCGAGAGCAACAAAGCGTTGGCAAGTTGGCACCGTGCCAAAGCTGACGCCGCTCCTTATACGGATGCTCTAAAAAGAGTTCAAAGTGCTGCCAGTTTGTTCCGGAGATCGGTGACAAGAATGGACATTTTACATTCTTTTTTTTGGAATAATATTTTTAAGTAGTATTTTATAGAAAGAACATCTAACACTTCGCTTATTTTGTGGGCTATTATCAGTGGTAATAAAAACCCTTCATATGTGAAGAAGGTGAAGATAGATGGAGATTATAAAAGTTTCTAATAGGTAAAGGAAATTCCGGTGGAAAAGAATTCTGAAGAGAAAATTTGAAGGTGTAAGGTCAGGGCTACATGGCGGTATTATTATCTCCCACTCAATTTTTAAACTTTTACTGAGTGGATTAAGATGTGTATAATCTAGGGATGTAATTGTGAAAGATAATCCCCCTTTTATTAATTAATTCCGGTCATCTTTTACCAACTTCTTGGGTTAAAACTCATCAGTTATTCGTAGAAGAAATCCGTTCATCCGTTGATGGTTCTGCCGGAGGATAAATGCTCATAATAAACAATGCCCTTCCAATTCCACCACACGCGAGTAATAGTTGTTCTAGAAAAGTTTTCCGCATTATGTAGTTTCCACATTATGATCAGGACATTATTTCCACATGACTCCAAGAAGACGTGTACTGCTGACCATAGGCCTCTCCCACAGATTTATTATAGGGTCGGCAGAAGCAACCTGCATCCAGCGTTTACCGATGATCTTAATAAGTCTATCCTATCTTACAAATAAACCTCCTACGTACCACAAATATGGCTTATAATCTAAAAACGTATTTTGTGGTTTTCTATCTAAAAACGCCTAGAAGAGTGCCGTGAAAGTATATAGACATGTAAAAGTTTAGATAAAGTAATTTATAACAGTAGCGTTTACAAGACGATACTCTTTGAAACTAAAGTAAAAGAAAACATACGAATGAAGCTATGATTTAGTTATAAAGGCTTTATTGAACTTCATAATAATTAACAGGCGCACAAAATTAATTCAGGTACTGGTATCTTAATTTCAAATTTTTCTAAACCACTTATTGATAATTCAAACGGAGGCTATAATCCCCATCAATAGCAATACGAAGTCTTTCGATAATAAAATCTTGTGAAGGAATGTTTGCACTCGTAAATACGATGAAAGTTTCATTACCTTAGTAGCTTAAAATACGACACCCTCCCGTCTACCTTTTAATATCTCCGAGGAAAAACGAGACGGATGTAGATAAATTGGCCTTTTTAATTTATTTTAATATCAATTATTTTTGTTTCGTATGTAAGAAGTTCTTGCAAATTACGTTATTCAACTATATGTATGTACAAATATTTCTTATCAAATACCAAAAAAAATTATAATGTAAGAGTTATTGTAATACCAGATGATTATTAGTATCATCATCATTTTAGTCATAAATAAGAAGTTCACTGTTAGACGTAGGCCTCCCCTATAGATTTGCAACGCGATCGGTTGGAAGCGGTCCGCATCCAACATTTCAGACGACCATAAGATTTTAGTTGCATTATACATATTAATAATATTTTAAAATCTAATATATTTCCAACAAAATATTTAATGTTAAATTTCGAGAATAAACTTTTGGTTGTTAATTTCAAAAGGCTTTTTTGTAAACCTAATAAGAGGTTACAAAAAGTTTGATCAATTTTCTCAAATTCAAATTCCATTTCAAAGACAACATTTCAACCTATTTGCATCCATACAAGTCTTACTGAATGCTTGAATATATTCGAATACGATTTTCTACCCGTATGAACTCGATATTGGTTTCGGAATTAATTTATTGCTAAAATATCGTGGTCTCAAAACGTATGAATAAAAATATTAAAATTTATTCATAATGACATTTCTATGCCAGTATTTTATTCTTTTCTAATAGTTTAAAAAATAAGACCATTGTCTTTTGATTTAATACGAATTTATGGATAACTATGACATATAGTGTTCTATTTCTTTGGATACAATATCCATTTTTTTACACTTTTTGCAACGGCAGATTAAATGCCTCATAGGAATTATCTACCAGTAAATCTAGAGAGAGAAAAAGAAACAAGTAAGCAAGTGCGTAAATGTTGAAAAAATTGTACAAAATACTGTATATACAAGAAGTAGTGGTAAGATAATAGCAGTGGCAGTGCAGCGGTAGAAGATTGGGGTTTTGTGCTTAATTATATAGGATTGCCATTGCTCACACACAAGTTTTTATGGGACATACCGCTGGGTTCTGTGTTTATCATAATACCACACTGCGGTCGCCAATCCATCTGCCAAGCGCGGCGATCATAGTATATCCCCCATATATATTTATGATGGAGGCTTATACTTTGCAGTTGGCGTCCATGTGCCGAAACGACGACGACGAACGACTATATAGTCGTTCGTTGTATATATATATAGCTTAAATGCTATACCTAATATATTATTATTACTATTAAATACATAATTAAATAGGAGGATAAAATATGTACACAAATTCATATGCGCATATACTTTATATAATAAAAGTCGTACCATCAACGTCAATACTTCGGACCAATAGTTTTCGAAAGTTCTTTGTAAACATATAGGATTGCTGATTGTCTAATTACAGGGTGTAGTTTCCTCAAAGTAGAAGGTTTTAGAAAGAGAAAGAAAAATGAGTCGTATTTAATTTAATTGTATGAGATAAGATATTGAAAGTATGTGGTTATGTAGCAAGACGAAGTGTTAGATATAAGTAATGAATAAAGAATAAAGGCATAGAACTTTCTCGGATCGCGAATGGTCAAACATTTAACATCAGATTCTCGGTCGTGTTATATTGAAATTGTGGAATTGTTCGCCGAATTAGCAATTGGATTTGGACAATCATAGAAAACAAAATGTTAATTAAAAATCCATTTTTATTTTATCTATTATCCGTGTGATTGAAGTAAAATCAAATTAGGCTCTCTTCCAAAGTAGAATCGTATTTGGAGGTAAGACACATATTGAATAGATTTTTGGCTGGCCTTTGACAAACAATAATATTGATATTACATAGTTGTAATTTAGAAACTATACAGGATTATTTGTTTTCGGTGTAAACGCATAAAACGGGTGAATGTAAAGCTCATTTACTGTCAATTAATGTATTGTACATCCTATCCAAAAATAAATGTTTTCAGAAATAATAGGTGATTTCATGCGTAAAAGCGTTTCAAAATTCGAATTGTTATACATTAAAATTAATTATTATTTATTATCTGTCCTGGCAGACTGCACTAGTTATTGGCCTGTCGCAAATAGGAAAATACTTAAATGTATTTCAGAATCATTTTATGCAGAGTGCTTGGAAATGGTTGTATAAACTTTAAATATTTTTTTCGGACAATGATAAATTTGATAAGTTTGTACACCTATAACCTGTCCACATGTATCTTTTGACTAATCTTTTATTAAATAAATTGTGGATTCAAGTACAGTGTTCTATTATGATCTGAAAAGAAAAGAAGTGCCCTTTAAAATATGCAGTGTGTTCTTGATTTTTAATTGTTAAAAATGTCATAGCACCGTAAAAGATAATATAAACTGAAGAAGTTCGATCGCTTTGTCACCCTAAACACAATTATATATCATTTAGCAGTTATATATGTATAGTATATATGTGTAAAAACTTTAAACGTGTGAATGTATAGCTCATTTGCTGTCGAATTATATATAGTGTACACTATCCAAAAATCAATAGTTTTTGGAATGAAAAATGATAATATAGTGATAAAACGCATTGTCAAAATTCGGATTACTACATATCAAAATTATATGTAATTTATCATCTGTCCCTGCAGACTTTATAGTATAAGAAGTTATTGGCCTGTCGCATTCCAATAGTTTCAAGGTAATCATTTTATACAGGATGATTGTAAGTAGATGTAAAAGTATTTTGCTGTTATGTAAGCTAGACATTTAATTCTTTAGAACTTATACACTTATAACCAATCTCTGTAGACGTCCCCTTACAGAGTACTGCAAAGGAGACCTACCACCTCAGTACTAGCTAAAGAAAAAAAATGTTGCTGTTTGATCTCCTGAAGTTTTCAGAGGTAGCCCCTATACTGCTTTCTTAAGGATGCTATCTGGAGCAAGAGTTGAACGCCCTTACCTGTAAGGTTTCGCTCTTTTGTACATGTCACACGGTTTATACAAATATGCTCAATTAAAAATATTTTAAAAGTCGTATAGCATGATTATATCTGCTATACGAAATTGACACGTAAGTACAAGATTATTTTAATAATGGATTATGTATGAATTCAATTTGCAAATGAGCGCTAGATAATTGTCAATGTTTGCACCACGATGACTCGACCAGTTTTATACACATGCCAGTTACATAGCACAAATTACTAAAAAAAACTGCTTTCATGTTTTTTTTAAATTAAAAGACAATTTTAAATTAAATTTCGAAAATGATTTTGTCACGCGTCAAAAATATTACATTTTTACTTTTCAAAGCATTATTTTCCATCTTGTTTATTAACGTTTTAATTAAAATCAATTTAGTGAAATGATTTTAAAAGTTACGTTTTCTATTTACCATTAACATTGGTAGTATAAACCTCTAAATATAAATTATTGTATAAAGAAACACATATGCAAAATATCTGAACAAATTGCCTTAAAATCGGTTTACATTGACGCTTGATTCAGTCTGTGAAAAGTTATACAAACAATATTTTCATATCGTGATATCTTAGAGCCGTTCCATTTGTAAATTTATAAACATTCTTTTTTTTAAATATCCAAAATGCAAATAGCTCGATCACCAATAAAACTAAACTAAACCGTATATATCCTTTATTTATTACTAAATTCTTTAACAGTTTTAATGGTTTCATTGAAACATTTAACAAAAATGTGAACGAAACTCCTATAAAGATATAATGCTGTGATTATTATATTATGATGATTAACTTCGGTCTCTTTTCGGATAATTTAAACCAGATTGTGTTAATTCAACTATACATGTGGTAATGACGTGCTATCTTGCTATTCAAAGCAATGACCTCCATGTGTTTAGTTAACAAAACCTATGTAAATGATACGGGTTTTAATTAACGTTGCTTAAAGTATTCACTTTTTCAATTTTAGCAAACTTTTCGCTATGTTTTTCACACGTCCAACATAGGCCTCACCTAAAGAAATCTATAGAGGAATATAATGCAATCGCCACGACTAGCAGGGGGGTTAGCGATCGCTGTATAGTATTATGGTACGCAGAGGCCGCTGCTGTCCACTGTCTATAAACTTGTTTGTGAGTTTGAATGGTTTAAACTTCACAACATTGTATCCTGGGAATCGGACCCGCGACTTACAATTACAAGTCTCAGGCACGAATATACCACACAAGAAATTTAACACTACAAGTGTCATAATACATAGAATATGTAAAATGTAAATTATTCATTATCTTTGTTACAAATTGAATTTTGAAGTGACGAAAACAAATTGCACTTAAACGTTTGGAGTCTAGACATTAATGAATAGCGTCGTAGTCACTTCAAAATATCGCTCGCGAGAAATTTTACTTGAAATAATTTCTTCATAAATTTTTGGGTCACGAACCTGTTTTCCTTTAATCTTGATTAAGTAGAGATCTTGGCGAGAATCGTTCGCTCGAAAAATGACGGTTAACGTTGGCCGTTCGCTGAAATCGCTACGTGCCTAAAAGCCGTCTGAATAAAGTACTTTATACGTATTTTTTTATAAGAATTTTTCAGATGTTGCGAATTCTGAAGCCTATAAGTTTATATTTTATCTACAGTGTGTATCTATTTGTTATTGTTATAGCAATAATAAATAACATAATAACATAGTAAGAAAAGCGTCCCGACTTATACTTATTGTTTTAAATTAATTATTATTCATTATTTTAACCTGAAGACTGTACTGTCAGAAGTTTATAACCTATCGCTTTTCGATAAAGAAATGTTACATATTCTAGAGTGATCACTTTATGGTTGGAAGTAAATACGAAAGATTTAAGAAGCATTTAATGAAAATGTAAGCTTTATATTCCTGTTTTTAATTGTTATACCTTGACAAATATCTTTAATAAACTTTAATAATGAAGAGCTGCTCATAGAAATAACATCAAACATCTGTTAATAACAGCTCGTAAGTCGTAGACGCTCTGATAGAAATGAAGATCATTTACAAATCGTATTTATAGATACTGTGAAATGTTTCGAGAGGGAATACACCGTCCAAAATAATCCGTTTGATCATACCTTTCGAGACTACTCTAATGGAGATGAAAGTAGTCGATAGAAATTATTTATTTCATAATTATTTGATATTAGAGATTTCATGTTTTATTTTTCGTAATTAATTATCAAAAATTTTATTAGATAAAAATATATTTTAGTAACAAAACAAACTTACTAAATTATATATATATATATATATATATATATATATATATATACTGTTCATAAATGACATATTTCTTTAATAAGAGGCTTATTATTGCCGTCAAACAGTAGTTCTAAAGCATTACTATTGCGCCAAAAAACCGCGATCTCCGACCATTAAAATAATCAAAAAAGCTTCCCAAAAATTCTGGGCCGAATGAAAAAAATAAAACGAGACGAAAAATTTTAGAAGGATATCGAAGATAGATAGAAAATGACAAGCGAAATTTAAATGAAATAAATATTCTCGGGCAACTCCCGAGGGGTATATGTAAGCCGAACATCGGACTTGAGCGGGCACTGTCTGCGGACCAACTGTTTTCCGAACTCAGTACCGATGAAGCTGAACGAGGGCCGTATAGGCCATCAGTACTGATATTTTCCAAAACAATGACAATGACTTCTTTATATTTTTAAAAATATTATAGGATTGTAATTAAATTGAAAAACAATTAAGTACTTAATGAATAAATCTTGAATAAGTTGTAAAAATATATTAAATACCTGACTATTTGGAAATGTGGCGAAAGCTGACTGAACTTTGAGCAGCGCGTGGTCCTGCTGATGCGGAGGTGGGGGCCGACCCTTGGGGAAGTGGAACCGGGGTATGACTCTCGCTGGAGCTCCGCTGCTAGCTGCGCCGCGTACTGATCTCTGTAGGGTCGTGTGAGGGGGAGCTGATGATGCTTTTGGAGGTGTGGACGCCGCGTAACTCTGTAAAGATAAGTTATTTTAGGTTAACAAATTAAATTACACCACAATATATAGTTTTCGTCAAACAATTGTCGAAAATTAACTTCTCAGATTGTTGTGCATATAATGGCTTATTAATAAGACGAAAGTCAATGACTAATGTATACCACTAGTAATAAAGTCAACAAACATGATTTTTTAATTAAAATCTTATTAGAAAGATTACCCTTCGCTCAATTAGATATGATAGCTCGATATTTATGATCTGGGTTTCTCCACAAGATAAAATATGGAATAAAAAGATTCGTAGACAAAAGAAAGTAATCAGCGTCATAGCCCTGCGGATTCGTAGGTTATAGTGGCAGTGAGCCACAGAGTGCGCAGAACAAATGGCAGCTGAGACCCTAGGACTCTAGAGTGGTATATTGTATTGTTAATATTAAGGAAAATTTCAAAAGTGTAATTTGAAACATTACTTGTTTTATCAGGCACAACTTTTACACTTCCTTTGAAAATTTGTTTAAATATTTAAATTTAAATGTCTCGTTTAAATTATACGATAAATAAGTATCAATAGTACTTTAACACCGATAAAATGGAATCCAATACTTATAGCAAATAATAATTCAATTTTATTGCCGTTGGAAACAATTCACTACGAAAGCTACATTACAAATTGCTTGTAGACGATGAAAAAGGACTCCTAAATAATATTATAACAATTGGTACATATTGCTTCGAGAACTTTCTGAGATATAATTGGTTTAAATTGTCCAACTTAGCGTGCTTGGTTGTTTTGTTAATGTGTTATATACATTAAGTATACATACACTAACGTATTGATTAAAAGATATATATAGAGAGTGTCTTATACAATATAATACATATTAATATATTTAATTTTTATGTTTATTTTGAGCCATGGTGGCCCAGCGGTAGGGGACTAAGACTTGTGATGGTAGGCCGCGGGTTCGATTTTCAGGATGTGTACCATAATGACGACCCGCTTGCCAAGCGTGGTGATTATGGATAGCGTGGTGAATAGATATCTTTGGTGGAGACCTATGTCTTGCAGTGGGCGTGGAAGGGCTGAAACGGCAACTGTCCGCGTGAAGAAAGGCCGAAACAATTTAAAGACGCTGAAAGGAAGAAATCACTAGAGAATGCGTTACAATACATACGTACAAAATAATTTACATCATACACCTTCATCCAGACTACTTAAATCACCCATCCCTTCTCTCACTCATAAACGTCCAAAGGTTCATAATTTAAAATATGTTATATATGTACACATGTGATGTTTAACGCCGTGTAATACTAATTTATGCGACAAATGTCTGAAAACAAAGATGCATTGTTTTATTGTCTTATTTTCCTGTTATCAAGGGACGACGTTTTGTTACAGAATTCGTCTTTTCATATTCAGAGTGAGAAAGAGACTAAACACTGTATGAATAAAAATGGCCAGAATTAGGTTTTAACAAAATTCTCTAATAATTTTTAAGCATTGAGTGGTTTTTTTCCGTTACCTCCAAAATTTTAACTGCATTTATATGCGTAAAATTGGAGATAAAATAAAAACGATGTTGTTATATGTTATCAGATTTTTGTAAAATCTAAACTTACCTATATTAAGCTAAAAGAATGGTCCTACGAAATTTCAAGTCTTTATGCCATTTGGTTCTAGAGATATCTTGATGAGTTGAAAAACCAATTGTTGGAAATCAACATCAAGTACAAAGATTTGGCAAAATATTTCACGATTTGTGACATTGTCTAAGTAGCTTTATGTCCCTTTGGTAGATTGATCATAATAACATAGATTGATGATATTATCTTATTTCGTTAGTTTACGTAAACATTCGTATAAATAGTTGGCGTGGGCGCTACCCAATTCGAATCGCAATGGGTCAATGGAAATTGCTAACATCTGATTACATCGGTAGCAATTTACACAGAGTAAGCAGTTGACAGAGGGTACTCTTCCTACAAGGTGGAACAATTAAGAATTTCATCGCGCATAAAGATATAGACAATGGCCAATTTGTCTATCGAAAGGGCGTCGTTAATAATAACAGTTTATTTTTCATCATACGCAATACAGGATATAATTTTAGAGAATTTTTTATTGTATTCTGGTTGCAATAATATTTAAAATATAATGAACAATTCTTTCATTTACCCGTTTTAATAAAAATGTAATGTCGTAAAAAGTACAACAAAATATTGCATATTTATCGATTGTTACTTTTATAAGTGTGGCAAAAATCTCGGCACCACATACTGTACTAGACACGCTGCACGAACTGGCAGTAAGACACCGAAGAAAAAGCTAGCATTCCATTTGCGAAACGTTGACATTTCCGTTTCGAATATTAAAAATTCTCAATAGACTACGTTGATTTCCTATAGATATCTTACTAAAATTCTAATTTAAATTGAGCATACATTTTAAATAATTCGATAGATAAATCATTTTAAGTGTCAACCACTTAGCTTTGCGGTATCGAGGTAAAGTTATACGCCGCAAACGTATACACACAGTCTCATATGTTGAAGCTTGTGTGCCTATCATGCTCCGGTTTTGGCACACCCGGTTATATTCGTTTCGGGAATCTCCTTGGCCTACAATTTAGTTGACGTCAAACAGCATGGCGTGTATTTTTGTGTCATCCACGTGTTCCTTAATTTACCCTTAAAGATCATAGAGTTCACTGCGCCATAAGACCACCGTTAACGTAACCTCTAACTAGCGGAGAGGTGTGAAACTTGGCACCGTCTATCGGATACATTGCCAGAAATACGGCGGTTTGTTAACAATTCGCGTTAAAACGATGACCTAAAATGATGAAGCGCATTTTAATCACGAAAACGCTTTGAACAGCGTACTGGAGGCATGAAAGTTGCACAAATTTTATTATGCCCCTCACATGTATATAAGTTAATATATGTATACTTGTATTTAAACATCAACTACCCGGTACTTTTTTTTTCTATTTCCATTCTACGGTTGTCTGTAAGAAATTGCCCTGAGTGATGACTGCCAATTGTAATTTTTATTAATCATTATGCATCTATTATATCTTTGTTAATACCCTTCGTAGTCTCATAAATTAAAATAATTAAAAAATCTACGATAATTTATGAACAGATAGTCATGTTAGATGATTTTTTGTGTATGTCACACATTGGAAAGAATAAATTTAAACATTTTAATAAAATAAACTTAATCTAAAGGTAAAAGATCGTAAAATGTTAACACTCATAAAAAATGGTAGTTAGTGTTGGCAACACAGAGTAACACTATGACGCAAATTCAAAAGAAAAACTCATCTTAAAAACAATACCAACAAAGAGCTTGAAAATTGTAGATTACCCGAGGTCAGACAAAGTTTAAATTTATATTATAGACGTATTTATTATAAGAAATGACTAATGTATTTGTTATCTTGCTTTTGTTTTATTTGTCTGGCCGCATTTTGTATATTATGTTATAAACCTAACCTTGAATATATATAATGTTTCTTCATATACTATCTACGGTCAAATTGCGTAAATATAAACGTTAAAATATTTTATGATCTTCAATTATCTGGCAGAAGGCCGAGGGTCGCGTAAATAAGACTTATCAATATCCTTACTCAGAACGTAATATATTTAAAGCTCTTTAGGTAATCAATATATTTTATTGCGTTATAAATATTAAACTTAAATTAGTTATTTAAAATATATTAATGTGATATTAGAACGTTATTATCTATACTAATAATTGAAACAAATAAAGGTAATTTAAATAAAAATGCTTATTTAAATTTGTATATAGAACATAGCGATTTTCAGATAGTAGCCAACGATGAATGTATATGACGCTATGATATAAAACATGTGAACATTTGGCCGCAGATACAAAACCGGTGTGAAATTATGGTAACAGATAAATATTATTTAATAAAAAATATCGGTATCGAGGGTTTACAATGTAAATATTTGCAGAAGAAAGGCTATTCACTTTATCCGTTTGCAAGTGTTAACTTTGGTAACGTCTATATAAAATATAAATTTCTATATGTACATACATTCGTTTGTATGCAACATGTAAAAATAACAGGAAATCGAGACTATAAATAACTGAAATCAAAAAACGCAGTCGCGGAAATAGCGTGCGTTTTAATACTCGATATAATCCATTAATATATCAACCGTCCATTTTTGTTCATTTCTCTGTAAAGGCTCGCCACGTGCGTATTTTTATGAAACCGCTATTAAAGATAAATCAGTCCATTTTGTATGTCAGTCTTTTCATTACTATTTTTGTTTCTGTTTAATTATTATTTTTCATCTTTACAGCAGATAGACGACCTCTGCGAGCCATAGACCTAATCTAAACATTGCCACGATCTTGCATCTTGCGCTGTATCCAGCAACTTCATTAATGTTTATTCGATAATGAGAGTATATCATAATATCGTACATAGTTGTCCTCAAAACATTTACTGATATTATCTGTATTTAATTCAAAATAATTTATAAAAAGTGACGATATTTTGCAACAACTAATTTTATTAAATTATACTTATCCCGGAGGTAGCGGCCATGAAAACGGCGGAGCAGACGGTACGAAAAAAAGCCCATCCTGTTGAAAGCCTAAGTGGGAGATCACTGTCCAGCAGTGGGCGATCTACAGTTGAAATGATAAGGTGCTGCACCATTACACATAAATACCTAAAAAGGAGCAATGATCTTATGTAGTTAATGCAAGCAAGGTCCAAATGTAAGGTCTAACTCATCTAAAATTAAACTGAATAAAAT
Organism: Battus philenor; assembly: GCF_028537555.1. Taxonomy (NCBI): domain Eukaryota; kingdom Metazoa; phylum Arthropoda; class Insecta; order Lepidoptera; family Papilionidae; genus Battus; species Battus philenor. The sequence goes on from NW_027181715.1 coordinate 10,949,108, forward strand.
TGATGTTAGCCCGCGGTTAATGAAGTCATTATTAAGACGACACTAAATCTTATGAAGTTGGTTAAATTATCTCTGTATAGACTGTGCGGTACAACCGCAATGCGGTAAACATTGTAACTCGAGTCTAAGTGCAATATGCTTGATGGCTGTGTGAATTTTACATTTATAATTCTCAGTCTCTTTATAAATGAACAGGTCTGAGTCAAATGGCAAATAATTGCTTTCAAAGCTTTTCGTTGTATTATTATAAAATAAGTCTTTCGTCTAAATGAAAGAGATTATCCGCTGAGACGAGGTTAACTGTACGAGTTGATGCAAATGCTAAAATGCTTCGATGCTTTGATTGATTTGATGGCTTTATTTCTTTACAAGTTTTATCGGTTGTAAGTATTTTTTTAAATTGATATAGCAGGACACGAAGTAGGTAAGGTAACGAATGCATTTTTTTTAATTTTTCTGTCAGCTTGGTATAAGATTATTACGAGATCTGCTGTCCCGCGCTGTAGTAAAGCGCTTCAAGTTGTGGTACGAAGAAAAAAGAGCATGAGCGCTGCCGCTGCAAGCATTGACGGAACGGAACGACTGACACCCCCCCCCCTTATCTCGCCGCGCTCATACCTAATGCGGGGCACAGCGGTTGCGGTAGCACTGTAACTGGTTCGTCAAACTCCTCACTGATAAAATTATTGGCATAGAGGGTGATGGGAAAGGTTTAAATGTGTGTATATGCATACAGCTCATTTGTCGGCAAATGCTCTTAAGCTTTAACAGCTATTTTCAATGATTCTTTATACGTGATTTGAAACAGATTTAAAAAAATACTAGCTAAGTCTGCAGCAGCAGATTCTAAAACAATGATTAATTTTAATATGTAGTAATCCGAGGTTTGACAGCGACGTCAAATTAAACGATGAAAACTCTTTTTTTTTACTTCATTATGTTTATATTATTTCTAAAACCTTTGAGTTTTAGTTATTAATAGTTGAAAATGTTAATTGATATCATATGAGCTAAATATTCACCTCTTTCAAGTTTTTACTGCTAGTTTCAATTACTCTGTATATTGGTAATTATGTGAAATAAAAACGACAGTAGATTCAAAAATAACATTCTAATTCCTTTTTGCTATCTGTACAGTGTATATTTCACTACAAAACCAAATCCTTTAGCATAATTACGTAAATTAGCAGCGTAACAATTAGTATTATAGCTTTAATGCGAGTTCGATAAACTTCCTCGGTAAATATAGGTACTTATTCGCTGTAACGAAATTAGGCGTTAGTGTATTTGTCGCGGTTATTAACAGGTTGTTGGACTTTTTATGAGATCAGACTTAATCATTCATACGCATTGTATAAAATTAGTATTTATTGAGAAATAATCTTTATACGTGTGAACAACCTTTTGATTTATTAATAATGAATTTTTGTATTTATTTTTATTAACAGAATAATATAACTTTGAGTTGAAAATTTTGCAAAAATTAGATTTTAAAATTATTATTATAATTAAATTTGAAATGTTAAGACGTTTTTGGTATGGTTATTGAATTTATGATTTCAGGTATGTAGTTTTTCTTCTTCGTCGTTGTTTCCCGAGGGTCGTGGATAAGCACGACAGTTTCTGCTATCATCGTTTTTCAAGGTGTTATGTTTTGTAATTATGCGCGCATAAAATATATAAAACTTTTGTTGCATTGTTGGTATAATGGTAAAATCTTTCTGCAGTTTCATATTGATTTATCCAGTCAATACCTCATCTACGATTTCAACTTGTATAACTATATCCAGTATTTTAATAAATGCACGCCTTGCTATAGTAGTAAGTATTTAAGTTTGTAGAAAATTATTGCAATTCTTATGACAAAATTTTTAGTATAATTGCAACTAAAAATATAATATTAGCACTATCCTAAAAGGGTGAAAGAGTATGTACGAGTTATTATTTTTTATAAATCTTGTTAAAAATGTTTTAAATTTTGCATATTGCGTTTTTATATAATATTGAATACATTCGTTAGTGTATACGAAGGACACGGGAATGGAAATGATGAGAATATTCAGACGTTGCGTCTGCATTATTTATTTTCGATTCCAATGAGTCACAGAGCTTCATCAGTGCCTATAGCTGAAGCTAGTACAATTTGCAATGGATTCTGTACGTCTATAATTATAAAGAACGGGATAGGACAGGGAAGAGGGCGCGGTGGAGCGGGAAGGGAGGGTCGGGCGTCGTACCACGTTGTATAAATAGCATAGTACACGCGCGTCGGCCAGCGCGCACTTGCTTCGCGCCAAATTGGGATACGGCAATGGCCGATAGACGCCGAATACAATAAATGTTTCAATGATCAACTTGCATTGTGCAACTGTCGACTCAAGATGATACCATTACGGTAAGAGTTTAGAGATCGCAGTGCTATTAAGGAAAGCTATTCGATTTGTGGAGATCTTACGATTTATTTGGTTATGTTTACGCAATTTAAACGTTAACATTATCCTATTATATGATACTGCTTCATGTAGCAGTCATCTGTTCTTGTTAATTTGTTTTTAAATGGCAATTCCAATAAATTTTTTAACTTAAACTATTGGAAAATATATCATCACAAAAGAATTATTCTGAAAACTTTACGAAGTGTAATTTTTTTTTTGTTATGTCAATTCTGTCTAACGCTACACGCCAGTCCAAAATGTTACTTCAATCTAATTCACTCTACGAGACAGGCTATGCTTCTTTTAAGCCTAAGTTATTTGATTTTGGTATTACAGAAACAAATGTTATTGTTATCACTGTTATAAACTTTTATTCTTTTTCCAGAATGTTCACATAGCAGATCGTTGTTGAAAAGCAAATATTTGCGTTATTTCTTTATTTTTTTGGGATCATCAACAGTGAAAACAATAAAACACACGTTACTGGACATGGTTATAACAGCTTAATTTTAAAAACATCCTAAATACAGATAAACACAACATAACTAATCTTACATTATGTTTTGTTTAAGCTAATTTAAAAATTATTTAGTAAAACAATAATCTTTAAATAGTAAATGTGTAATATGCATAAAGTACACATAAAATATTAAATAAAAATGCATCCTAGTATAAAAAGAAAAAATAAAACGACAAAGACAAAAACGTATTTTTATTACAGTGTTTTTTGATATTATATATTTTGATTAGTGAATTTGTTTTACGTCGAAATATAAAATAGTGCATATTACAGATGTTCTTAGACAAATTGAATAATGATTATCATCATTTCAACCGCAAGATGTCAGGTGCTGAACATAGACTTGTCTCTTGGATTTCTAATAGAACAGGTTAGAAGCGGTTTGCGTCCAGTCTTTGGACTACCTTAAAAAGATCGTTTGTCCACTTAATAGGTGGACGTCCTTCGCTGCGCTACAATATGGTTATGGTACCTTATTTTAAAATTATAAAGTAAATATACATAAATATGTAAAGTACCTGGCATTTGATTTGGCACATCGGACTGAAAAATATAACTTATGACGAAGATAGGCAGGGTTCGGTTTTGTAGAGCGTTATCGCATAGTACTCAACACATCTTGGTATATGTTTCTAATACCGAAATGATTTATAAAATTATTACATTATTGACTACTCAAACCAAATGCCAATACTATATTTTACATATAAAGCTAATGTTTGAAGGCTATTTATGGAAAAATCGAAATATTTAACGTTTTTCGAATCTATCACTGATATAAGGAGTTATTAACCTTTTGTAAACAAAAGTTCACCTCTAGACTTGGGAAAGAATTCTAGGCGTCTATTCACTGAACTGTTTTGACCTTGACCTGAGACTTCTCAGTTTTGTCTATAACCTTTTTTATTCTATGGGTAAAAGAATGCTTTTGTTTTATTGAGTAAGATTCTGAAAACAACGTGCTTATGTTATCAATAATAGTTTAAATAAATTTATTAAATAATAACTTAATAAATATCCAAAGTTTACGTACTTTTCAGAGCCTTTTACCAAGTAGTGTCTCATTATAGTCTCTCTTGATGAATAAGGTCTAAGAATACTGAAAAGTATCCATGTGTAATTAGATACGATTTATTACGCTTTCAGTAACATTGATTTAAAAATATTGAACGTATTTTTTCGTGAAGATTTATTTGTATACTTAAATACAAATAGGAAAATGAGTCAGTGGTCTCTCTCTTCGGGTCTCTTTGGCAACTCACAGTTGTTTAACAACCAACGGGACTGCGGCTTAAGATTCTGGAGCAGAGACCATGGATTAGGAAACGCAGAGTAGGATGTGCACTTATAATGTATACAGATAAACTTATTAAGGTCAACGGAAGACGCTGAATGCAGGCAGCTTTCTACTGATCCTATTGGAAATCTATAGAGGAGATCTATGTCAACAGCTGACGTTCTTTGACTAAAAGAATGATGAAAAAGCGTCTTCACTGCCTGTGAAACTATGAATGACATTAAGCAAATAGCACTTGTCAATTACAAATAAATCATCTTCTTTTTACGAGTTTTTGATATTAAAATTAAAAAATCCAATATTATGTTTCTGTTGCAATGGTTTTAAAACAACATTATTTTATTATCTTAGTATAAGTGCAAGGCACAGACCTCTCCTAAATATGTCTATGGGTTGATATACTGTAATCACCACGCTTAGCAAGCGAGTTGGGAATAGCAGTTTGTTATTATGATACACAGGGGACGTTGCTGCCTATCTCAGGGAACTTGTTTGTGAGCAATGGCAATCCTATGTAATTAAGGCGTAAAGTGTGAATTATATAGAATTGTATCCGGAAAATCGCAAGTGTCGGCTCTTTATGAATAGATAACTTTCCTAAAACAAAAATGGAGCGATATGTAACGTTTTATACATACCTGTTAACTGATGAATTGAGTTTTGTTAAGAACTTATTAGAATGTTTCGATTAGTCTTAGTTTATATTTATTATCCGCTTTTAAGTGTTATTAATATATTGTATTGAAATGGTATTACGGAATTTAGTCTGTAGTCGATAATTAATGTCACGGTCCATTAAAATCTATGTACGGTTAGAATACAGACAGCCTTCGAAATTCAAGATCGTCCAAATCACTGCGTCTTAAGTACGAGTAAAATACATCAAAAATATGAGTAACACTTCATAGACAGTTTATATTTCTTATTTTATAAAATGTCTAATATTGTCCCAGAGGTAAGTATATGAATAATAAATGAAAAAGTTTATTTCCAGCCAGACCTTAATATGGCAGTGACTTGCGTCTCAAAACGACCTTTTTGAAGTTAAACTATTAAGTGATAAAATATTTAAAAACTTTCGGGATTCACAAGATAAATTTCGCAACCTGAATAACTGTGAGCCAAATTATACAAGACTTCGATTTATAGTTAGGCTTTTGTATGAGAATAATTTATTTAAGAACTTTAATCCTAAAATATTAAAATAAGTCTATTGCAAACTATTAGTGGTAGCCCAGCGGTATAACATATGCGATTGTAGGTCACGGGTTCAATTCCCACGGTATAATATAATATTATATATATATAATTCACAATTTATGCATTGATTATATGGGATTGCCAGTGCTCAGAAACAAGTTTTTAGAGGATAGCCAGCAGCGTTGTCTTCGTACCATTATACCACACTGCGATCGCTAACCCCACTGCAAAGCGTGGTGATTATAGTATATGAGCCCATGGATATCTTCGGAGAAGGCTTGCAGTGGGCGTCTATGGGCTAAAACAACAAAGAATCCGTATTTGTATAAAATTGGTCATTAAAGTTGTTCTTATTATGTAAAAATAGCTTTTAGACACTTTATAGGTCGCCTATCCGTCTTGTCATTGGTCATCCTACGCTACGTTTGCGTATCCGTGGTTTCCACTCCAAAACTTTAACGCCCCTCGCGGCCATCTGTTCTACGTGATCGGTCCGCCCAGGTTACTAGCGCCCGTATACGAATCTTCTCATTTCTCATGCGAAGTTGTAGAAAAAAATAGAGCGTAGCATTCGAGCATTTCGTTGAGCGACTGTGCGTTTGCTTAAGAGGCCTGAAGTTATACACTACGACACATCGCCAAAAATAGAACACATGTCGAATACTCGACTTTTGTGAATTTCATATCTTTAAGGCAAAGTAGCAGCTGTGAACGTATACGTGCTATTGAATTGAATATATGAATACCAATAAATGCGGGAACGTTTTTCACACTGGCGTTTTTACTTACGCAGTGATGTTGGGACGTGACTCAAAATCACATACTACGTTATTCTACTAACATTGTTGTTAATTTCGCAAAACCACGCTCGTCTAGACTGCTAACGAGGGAATCAATTCGCGTCAACGTGAACGTATTAGTCAGAGCGTGTGTAGTATTGTACGTTGGCATTTCGAATTGCGTATACTAATAGTACTGTGCGCTTTGCACGAATTGTACGCATTTCATATTCCTCTCTTTCTTAGTCAGTGTGTGTGCCTACAGAACTGTAGCATTGCATATTCCTCTCTATAGCTTAGCCAGTGCGTGTGCCTATAGAACTGTAGCATTGCATATTCCTCTCTCTATCTTAGTCAGTGCGTGTGCCTATAGAACTGTAGCATTGCATATTCCTCTCTATATCTTAGTCAGTGCGTGTGCCTATAGAACTGTAGCATTGCATATACCTTTCTCTATGTTAGTCAGTACGTGTGCCTATAGAACTGTAGCATTGCATATTCCTCTCTATAGCTTAGTCAGTACGTGTGCCTATAGAACTGTAGCATTGCATATTCCTCTCTATAGCTTAGCCAGTGCGTGTGCCTATAGAACTGTAGCATTGCATATTTCTCTCTCTATCTTAGTCAGTGCGTGTCCCTATAGAACTGTAGCATTGCATATACCTTTCTCTATGTTAGTCAGTGCGTGTGCCTATAGAACTGTAGCATTGCATATTTCTCTCTCTATCTTAGTCAGTGCGTGTCCCTATAGAACTGTAGCATTGCATATACCTTTCTCTATGTTAGTCAGTGCGTGTGCCTATAGAACTGAAGCATTGCATATTCCTCTCTCTATCTTAGTCAGTGCGTGTGTCTATATAACTGTAGCATTGCATATTCCTCTCTATATCTTAGTCAGTGCGTGTGCCTATAGAACTGTAGCATTGCATATTCCTCTCTATACCTTAGTCAGTGCGTGTGCCTATAGATCTGTAGCATTGCATATTCCTCTCTATATCTTATTCAGTGCGTGTGCCTATAGAACTGTAGCATTGCATATTCCTCTCTATATCTTAGTCAGTGCGTGTGCCTATAGAACTGTAGCATTGCATATACCTTTCTCTATGTTAGTCAGTACGTGTGCCTATAGAACTGTAGCATTGCATATTCCTCTCTATGTCTTAGTCCGTGCGTGTTCCTATAGTACTGTGCGCGTTGCACGATACTAACTCTGTCTTAGTCAGTGCATATTCCTATAGTACTGTGCTTTTTCATAATGTGTATTCTTGTAGGACTGTGAGCATTGCATATTACTCTATCTCAACGAGTCCATGTGCCTGTACAACTATAGGCATTACTTACACGTTGTTCTTCCATGTTAGTCAGTACAAGTACCTTAGTACTACGCGTATTGCACACTCCCTATATAAATCAGTGAGTTACAGTGCGAATAAAAAAAAGAGACCAGTAAGGAAAAATGAGAAATTATCGTTAATTGATTATCTAGTTCCCTTTAGTAATTATAATCATTGCAAGCTAGATTGATATTCAGTAATTTTTCAGTATAAAATTATCACTCTCAAAATCCATTGGAATGCGACAGACCAATAATTTAGAGTTATAAGTTAGTTATAGGTGGTTCGCAGGCACAGTCGGAAGCTTTAAAAGGTTTTTCTTACAATATTATCACTACGTTATTTATTATTACTGAAATAATTGATTTTTTAATTGAGACCATATATTAATTAACAGCAAATGAGTTGTACAATCCATTTTAAAGTTTTAACATCTGTAAACAATCACCCTATATAACTAAATATTCTCTCAAATAAATCTGTTTATATTTGTCCTGATCATCAATCCATCATCGATCTTAAGTAGTTAAAAATATTTATCTTTTCTGTGCCAATAAATGACAATTGCGTCGTCTGTACACATAAACGAGTATACAATATAAATATATTTAAATAATAAAACTATTATGGGATTTTAATAAAATCGTCCAAAGCGTCGCCTATCTTTTCTACTCATTCCGGAGTCGGACTGTCTCACTCTTTCGCGAAAAACGCCGCGAGTCCCCGCGACGCCGTGTTTTGTTTTCAGCACATTTCAGGCCAGCTGAGCAGGTCTGACGCGTTGTCATGGTAACCATTGATCGAGCACGCCATCTTGGATGCAGCCGTCTGCAAAAGCGTCTACCGGCATTAACGTATTAATATAGTTATGCAGTAGTTGAACTAAAGTTTTATTATCTGTACTGAATGTATAACTTGATGCAAATGCGTACCATAAATTGGAATCTTCTGTAGCATTATATACCTGGTATAGTATATATTAGTTTTATAATATAGATTAATATTATTAAAACTCAATTTATCAAATTGTTCATAGATATTCTGTCTGTGATTTGATTGGAGATGTTTATTGAAAAATTTCTAATATTTAAATCTTTTTGTTATATGTAATATAAAGATATGCTTTGATTTCGACAAATAATTGAATACAATGCAATGTGAGATTCTTATCTGTTCATAACTTAATTTAGGTTTCCTTATCTTGCGACCGGTCTAGACTTCATTTAGTCAAGATGGCGGCTAGCCAATTGAGATTCCTGACTTTTGTTTACCAACTCCTGTTCGAGTCTGGAAAGTTCATTTGTAGTAAACCGTAATTTACATATATATTTTTATTACTCTTTTTATCGGTCCAGTTTTATAGTAAAACAAAATTAATCTTCAGTCATATACCACTTAAGATTTGATCTTGTTGTGTTTAAGTTATGCTTGACCTTAGAATTTCCAATAAATGATCGATACACACAGTTTGATCATTCATTGGAAATTAATCCAATTAATTGTATTGTATGAAAAACTATATAGTCTTTTAAAACATAGGTCAGTATGTCTGTCGTCTCCTGTTTGAGTCTGGTTATCGAAAGTTAATATGTATAATTTAATATCTTCAATAATCGCAATCTAAAACATGCAACTGACTAAATGGAGTGGTGATTGATTTTATCAGTATTTACATGATTTAGTTGAAGATGGAATTTCCGAAAATAATTTTTAGGCAAATATCATGTAATATAAAACCTTAACATCTGAATGGTTTTTTTTAATAATAAAATAATATTTATCTGTAATCTTAAATAAATACAACGTGATTTTTATTTAATCGCAAGTTTTGATAATTTCTCAATTTTACTACGTATCGAAACGGTCGATTTAGACGAGGTGAGATACGAAAATCGTGTGTAATGAAATATGATGCGATACGCCACAATTCAATCTGGGACGCGTTATGTGTGACAGGATTGGCAATCGATACCGCCCGACGGGAGGACGTTGCTGTAGCCATGCGGAATTTGCTCTATCCTGTTACCTACGTCCTTCCGCTTTCCGGAATTTGATGCCACAGAAATATTGTCAAGCTATCATATTTAGAGAGAAAAACTTTTACTATAAAAAGTCCTACGTCCATTTTTGATGACATCGGCATTTTTACTATTATGATAATAATTTTGATGATAATGTGTTAATGATAATGATGATAATTTTCTTATAAAAGGATATCTGTGATCTGACTATAAGCATTATAAAAATAATTTTTGACAGATTTGTCTTCAATAACTCTGCGTGCCATAATGCCACACTGCGTTCGTGCGATTGTGGTATATTTCCCCCAATAGATATCTTTGAAGGAAACTTATGCCTTGTAGTGTGGTGTCTATGGGCTGAAACAACGACGATAGATGACATATTTTCTATTTGAGCATGTTTCTTAAAAAAGATCATAATTCTTCACGGATTTTAGAATACGAACTTTATGTACCTATAAAATATTTACTTTTTGCTTTTAACGATTTACTCGCAATAGCTATTAAAATCGAATAAAAAATTCATTGACCATAGGTTAGCACTGATAAATTTACATATAAATTACTGACATTGATAACAGATTGTTAAACATTAAAAAATAAAAAAAATACTTTTTTTAAATAGATGTCATAATGAAAAGACATCTTTAAAATGCTTCGAAAATTTAAATTTACATATCCCTAGTTATTTCTTTATCGAAATAAAATATTATGAGACCTATTGAAGAATTTGATTCAAATTGTATTAAGTGCGCAACTAAATACACGCTGTTTAGTTATAGAAGGCAAATATTTGTTGATTTTGACATATTCAAAAAGTCATGAACAATGCTCAGATATATGGTAAACAAATCGAAACAAATCAAACCTTAGCGTATTATTGTGACGGACATGACTTTTAGTTATATGATGTTGATATTTATGCAAAATTAAACAACCATATGTAGATTATTGTTTAAATACCAGATTATGCGCGATACTTGTCATTAGCTGTGTATTACATCTCTTGTTTCATCCAAAGAATACGCATATGTCATGAAGATACGGATAAAAAGCTTGATTCGTGGAAAGCCTCAAATAACAAAAACTTTCACACATCGTATAGTAACTCTCAGAAAGATGGTAAAAGGTTAAAGCTGGTGATTGGCAATAAAAATTATGCACATGTATGTTAAGCACACTTAAGTTTTAATAAAAATAAAATAATATTTGTTACAATTAAATTTACAATAACTCGTTTCGATTTTACATTGTTCTTTTATCTAATAAACATAGGCTAGCGGTTTACCACAAATCCACCTTATTTTAAGTGATGACGAAGTCTTATTGTTAATAGTACCTATCGGCTAACACTATGCAAATGAATAATTTATATGTACGAAAATACTAATATAAGTATGCTGAGGTTGTCATCTCTACGTTCGGCGATCATTTACTTTAAAACTTTAATATATTTTGTTAATAAAACAAAGACTATAGAGGCTATGGAAATACCTGAACGACAAGTCTTTAAGGTAGAATGAAAGTTTTAAGATTTACAGGTCGTCTGGATTTGTGATGGAAGAATCAAATGAAATAGGTCACTGAAACACACTTGAATCTGTAAATGGAAGCGCCTTGATAATGGAGAGAGATAACGAAGGACTGTGAGGGCAGTGTGATAACTTTTCTGCCAAAACAACACGAGTAAGAAGAATGAAGTGTAATGTATTTAGAGCGTAATTATCTTCATTATGGTGCGGTAAGGCAAACAATTAGTTAGTTCCTGGATTTCGTTGCTTTAGATGCAACTAGCCAACAGCGACGAAGCTGGTTGACATAATGTACGCGGAAGTGCTAGTCATCGTGAGGTATGTGAGCAGGGAGACGATGGTGGGCGAAATTAACCAGACGCACACGTGATATGTAAAAACAAGACAGTATATAGACAGCAATTCACAAGCCAATAAAAACAAACCCTGTGAGGTCGGTTATGGAAGTATATGGTTAGATAACAGACAATCTTCGATCATCTGAGTTCCCTCCACCACTTCTTCTCTAGGCGCTAACGCTTTCCAAAGTGGTTCTAATTTTACACCCGATAAAGTGGAGGTTCGACTTTCTCTAGCTTCTTCATCGCCTTTGAGTCGAGATGCTAAATGCGTATTGAGTGACAGCGCATGCGGAGGAAGCTTTGTCGTAAGTCAGGTGAAGCGCCTGCTTAAATTATCTAACAATCCGGCGAATTCGCAATTCGGTAATAATTTATTTGTTGTAACGGCTTTACTAAAGGTTCTCTAGGAGGTATATAGCTAAGTTACGTAAGCTAGGTTTAAGATAAGCATCTTCCGCGTTTTGCACCCCATAAAAGTCTTCTCTTTGGAATCTATAAATGTCAATAAGGCAACATATTAAGAAAGAAGATATTCTCTCATCATAAGTCTCTCTATAAGTTTGTCAACTTGCCCCTTACAGTCACTGACATACCTCAGGAGCATAATGCACAAAATAGGTAAGGTTCGTATGAATATCGTATTATTGATATTGATTTTCTTTTAAAAGCGATATAGATGTTGTTTATTAGATCAGATTAGGAGGACTTCGAGCTAGATCGCGTCGGAGGACGCGTTATGGTGTGACCTCAAGGGCCCCCGTGACAAAACTTTGGCCTTGGCTGTCATTTGTAGATAATAAACATTTAACATTCCATTCCCGAGACAACCGTACCTCAAACATGGTCGGTGGTCGTTGCCTGACTAAATGTTAACAGCCCTTCCGCCACTTTCTACCAGCCTTAACGCTTATGCGTTAGCGCCGGTAAAAAGTAGCGGAAGAAACTTCAACAACTCCTCTTTCTATTTGATCGAGGATTTGCGACCCCTGCGATATAAATCCGTCTTATTTCTGTCAAATATAATTTATAATCCTTAATGAGTAATTCCACAAAATGAAATCCAAGTGATGTCGGAACGGCAGCTAAAATGAAATTTTAATGTTAATTTTCAAACTATAAAAGGAATGGTGCGGGATTTTCGATTCGGTCAAGGGCGTAACAGAACGGTGCAGTATAAATTGCACCAGTCCGATTTTAATCTTTATGTCCTCCACTTAAGAACGTCTTTGGTGTGCAGTTGTGCAGGAAATGTGGAAAACGTTTTACCTTTTACGACGAGAGGCTCTAGGTGAAAGCTTGCCTTCAATTTACTTCGTGAAATTGAGTTTAACGTGTTTATCTCGTTATTATGATATACAGATGGATTTTTTTTTTAATTTTTATCGTTTTTAATTGGGGCCGACGAAAAATTTGCTACTAATAGCTCACGATGTAATCAAATGACAGATACGTTTATGTGCTTTCTTATATTAAAATTTTTAAGCCTCTTTCAAACAAATCAAATAAAAAGTGTTTTATTTATAAATTCTCTTTCTTAATGTAAACTTATTTTTTTTACTGCCAGTATGTAATACTGTACTATATATTGTTTATATGAGCAATGGTAGGCTAGAGTTCCTTACAATCTTAGCTTATGGATACAAATTTAGTACGAATGATTACGTACATTACCATCACTTTAAAACAGCAAAGGAAAACAATGCAATTAAACCCGTTAATCCTAGGTCCGAAAACTTAAAGGTATGTTATATTCCCCAATACGCACTCTTTTAAAGTGTTAGTGTTCTACCAATAGGTATATATTATACTTAATTGATATCAAACAAAGAATTACCTTTATTATTTACGTAAACAAAACAATATAAAATAATTGTTTATATTGATTTATTGGATTGGCAAGTTGAAGTGTCAGGTCACATAGCGCGCAGCAGATAGCCACTAGAGCCTTGAGGTTCTTGAGGAGTGAAGACCACAGACAGGCAAGAATAGCTGATGCTATTGGAAATCTATGGGACCTCGATTGAAGTGACGGTGATCATTGTGATGATTTTTTTTATTTCAAAATTGTAACATTTGCTAAGTATAGATCGCCATGACCCGTTGAACATATTTCAAGTCACGACTGTTTTAAACAGTGAACATAAAAGGCGGCAAACACACGCCGGGCGCATTCTAATGAAAATAAATGATTCATCGCTTCAACCCTACGCTCCGAGCAAAGACCTCCGGTCTACCTTTACGACAGTTATTCTTGCTTACTAATCGTTCTAATTTTGGTACAAAATATAACAGATTTTTATTTCGAATGACAAACGGATTATGCTTATATCGATCCACAGGGTCTTGTTTTAACTCCGGTTGTTAGTCGCATGAGCCCGTGAGTGCTGGACCTTCTGACTGAAACTGAAAGGCCTTTAGTGTACGTAGCTTGACAAATCATGGCTTTGACAGATTAATACGAAAGCTAGAGATTAAAAATGCCAAAACTATATGACTACTGAGTAAATATCTTTCAATATTTATTCACCTTTTATAACATAACGTAATTTACATTTCATAAAATTTCACAATCCCTTGTCAAATATTCTAATCGAGGCAACCATGTAAGTGTTTGGCAATGGATGATATAATTTCTCATATTACTCCGAAGAAAATAATGAAAATGAACCAAGTGATTTTAGACTTTATTTTATTACTGGATGTGTCAAAATAACATTTAGTCAATCTTTATAGTTGGTCATCACTTCTACCTTCGTTAACGTTCTGAGAAACTACTTGCTTCAATAAAATAACGAAGGTCTGTCGCCACCTGTTTCTTCAGAATGGTAAGTTTCAACAGAGGCGGCTTTCTGTTTCATCAACTTAGCTCAAACCTGAAGCTCCACACTAGTTGTTTGATTAAAAATAAAATCTTTAATAAATTAAAAGATTACTATAAACAATTTCATTATGACTTCGCAATGAGGTGATGTAAAAATGAAAATTTATAAATGTTTACATTGACTGTGATCTTAATGGATTTCTGTATGGAATTCTTTTTTCTTCTTCATAGTCGTGTCTTTATTTCTAAAGTTCGTCTCCATCATGAAACGCCTTGATGGTATTGGTTACAAGTTCTTTCTATTCTCCTTTGGTACTTCTATTTTACTCATTGTAAGGAATGGAGAGTCTAGTTATTGGACACACGCAATTGATCAATGTTAATCCTTTGTTACTAATAATATATATATATATTTTATGTTCCTCGAATACTTCAAAGGAGAGGAAACTTGATCAATAAAATAATCATTTGAATTTAAACATAATTTATTGCACTGAATATTTATAAATAGAATAATTAAACTTGCTAGCTTAGGTAGATACAAAGTTTAATATAGACAAGGTCGTTAGAATTAAAATTATTCTCCTTTGAATAAAAGAGCGTAGAATATTCTAAAGTATTCCTCTGGGGTAATAAATAAACCGATCTTATTACAGCGCCGACTTATTTAATTAATTATAATTGTTTCCTTTTACGGTCTTACTTATCATAACGTAAGCTATATATCTAACTCGGGATAGTTAATATAACTGGACTTACCGTCACGAGCCATCTTAGTTTATTTTGGTTCATAATACTTAATATAAAGATTATCTTTTTATAACGGCTATGAAAAAAACCTTCTGTGTAAATACTTTTCAAAAGGTTTTATACAATTTTATATATCATCTCTTATAATTCATTCAAAATGATTTTAAAGTTTTTTATCTACTTAATGTAAAAACATAATTTATTTGCTATCTATAAATAATGTATATTAGAGATTTCCACCTGTATATTAACTCGACGTCAACTCATAATGTCTCTGAAACCATAAAGCATAGAGACATGAAGTTTAGTAAGGATATTCATACTAATTAAGTATATTAAAAAAATTGCACCCGCTGTTTAATTAAAAGAAAGTTCATTAAAAAAGTACACTTTAAAAGTCTTATTGATATAAGTGTAAAACTGGACAGAATTTTTTTATAGCATGGTAAAAATTTATCAGAATGGAATTTACGAAATTACACCCACAAACGGTAGCGCGTGCCACGGTAAGCGGGCGGGGGACAACAATAGTTTTAAAATTGAAGATTAATATATATATATTGAAAGAACATCTCGTTAAATATTGTAATCATCGAACGCAATTGATTAATTATTATTATTAAATCAAACATTCAACAAAACCTAAAATATTTTCTTTATAACAAATGGTACACCTCGAAATTTATAGACCTATATATGTTTTTTTTTCATTTGAAGAAGAACAAAGTTA
Organism: Battus philenor; assembly: GCF_028537555.1. NCBI lineage: Eukaryota > Metazoa > Arthropoda > Insecta > Lepidoptera > Papilionidae > Battus > Battus philenor. The sequence continues at coordinate 10,964,868 of NW_027181715.1, forward strand.
CAAAGCTAAGCTTGTTTCAACAGCTTTTGTTGTTTAATACTCAGTCTGTTTTAGTCTGCACCGCAACCTTGTGTGAAATGAATTGAAAAAGGTTTTAGGCACAATTGTTTTGTCTGTATGTTGTTGACGGCAGATGGGAATAAAATAAAACTTCAAAGCGTATTAAAAAATTAAAATAACAAAAGCACAAAAATTAAGTTGTAAACCCGCAACAGGGAAGTAGATCTTGCTCCTAAAATAAATCGTATGAAATATGAAAAGATGCGTGTATTGAATGGTCAAGAGAAGTTACGAATTTATGAAATGTTTATCAATAATTTCGGTCGTTGGACGTTCACTGCGGGATATAGGCCTCCAATAAGACTAAAAGCGCATACAGCGTCTTCCAACGGTCTTAATAAGCATTTGCCCACCTTGTGAGTTGGATAGGATGACTAGGATATAGCAATGGTATTAAAATTAAATTATTACATTAAAATTATATAATTATAAACTAAATGACTTATATTTATTGGGTGTTTACTAGGTTACAAAAAAGGTATAAATTGTGGGATCGTATAAGATTATAGATCCCACAACTGCTTTTAGAAACTTTAGTTTTTTCACGCAAAAGCATTAAATCGTTAAATCCAATTTTTTATTTCAATTTGCATTTCAAATCTTTCATCCGTGACCAAGCAAACCGTTTGATATAGCCGTCAAGTTCGAAAATGTGTCTTCAACTGGTCACTGTTTCACTTAACATTCTAATTTGGAACTATGTGACCATAATATAAGTTCATGGACTTGCTCGGAAGCAAAGAAAAACATTTTAAAATATACATTAATACATTGTTTATGTTTAGTCAAAGAGTCGTCGTTTCAGCCCATAGACGGCCACTGCAATATATAGGCATTCCCCAAAGATATCTGTGGAGGGATATACGATATTCGCCTCGCTTGGCAAGCGGAATAGCTATCGTAAATTGTATTATAGTACACAGAAGTCACTGCTACCTCTCCTCTGAAAACTTGTTTGTGAGCAGTGGCAATCTTACATAATTAATTCACAAAGTTTGAAATATACAAGATTGAAATTCGGGTATCGAACCCACGACCATCAAGAGTTTTATTTCGAAATCTTGAACATGAAAAAACATGAACAGTTTATTTTATATTGGATCATTCGCTTTACTTTTCGAGATTTTTTTTTAAATTTACGTTGCCGCAGTATCTCTTAACAATAGACAGATTCGATATCAAATAGTTGAAATAGTTATTTTAATTGAACACTTTATTTTAATAATTTATGGATAACCTATTGTGCATAAAATGAAAATGTACAAATTTTAATTAAAATAAAATAAGTGAAACAAGACAAAAAGTATAAAGAAAACTGCTTTTAATTACTTCGTCCAAACAATACATTCATTATGTTTTGCCATAGTTTCTTCTTTTATTTTAGGAAAGAAATATATTTTGAAACAATGGAAAGTAGGTTTTACTATAAGTTTTCAAGTTATAATATTGTCGCATTTTGATAAGGTCTTTTTTAATTTAGTGCTTATTTGGGTAATACTAGGTCAATAATCATAGACAAAAATCTATTTACGTAAATAATATGCCAAATGCGTTGCTATGTGCAAAACTCGATTACGGATTGATTAATTTGTCTACATTTTCATATTTTCGTAAACGTATGGGAATGATTTTTGTGTAAAGTAAACACTAAAATTACTACGAAAATATTAAAAGACGTGTACTCTCACACAAACACATTTGACGTCAATCAAAACGCAAAATTTTGTGTTAGAATAAATTTCAATTGTTTATCATAAAAATATAATCACATTATTACTAAAGTCTTGTTGTAGTAGTGTCGTTGTCGACGTAGTTTCAGCTCATAGACGCCCACTGCAAAGGCATACACCTCACCTAAAGATATCTATGAGGGAGTATACCATTATCGCCAAGTGTGATATTATGGTACGCACAGGACGCTGCTGTCCAACTCGAAACTTGTTTGTGCATTGGCAATCCTAAATATTTGGTAATAGTAACTGGTAATCCTAAATATAATTCACAAAGTGTGAATTATATAAGATTGTATGCCGGGAATCGAACTCGACCTGCAATCGTAAGTCACACAATATAATAAATTAATTTATTTGCTAAATGTTCAGTACAATGCATAAAGAAAATATTTTTGATATTAATGGCATAATTAGTTAAAAAATAATTCAACATCCATCGTAAGTGAATTTTAATGTTTAATAGATTTGTAAAAAGTAAATTGATAAGCAAAAATATAGAAAAATATTTGGTTATTATATCACAGAGTTACATTTTAAAAAATGCCGACTCATGTTAATAAAATAAAGGATTTAATAAGAGCGATTAAGCCTACAGCTACGGGTTGAGTTTACAAAGTCTTTAATATTAAACTTTGTAATTTTTTCTCATACGTTTTTGATCCCGATTTAATATTAACCTGAAGGGTCTTTCTAAATATTTGCTTTTATCTTAGCTTTAAATCCTTTCAGATTTTACCATTTTATTTTTAACTAAGACTATTGTATATTTTTGAATATTAGGCAATTTCCTATTCATCTTTAAAATGTTTCTATTTAAATGTTATAAACGATTGTGTGTAAAGACAGACCTGCTCTTCTCTTGGATCGTAATGTACTCATGTACTATAGGTAGTAGTCAAAGGTAGTTTTTTTTTTAAATGCTAATTCACGAGAGTTCGGTATGGAGCAAAGAAACCTTAAGGTTCTGAAAAGTTCTGAAGGACCAGGGATCGATAAACGCAGAGTAGGATATTCACCGACAAGGTGGTGGACAAAACAGCTTGTTTACGTCGCCGGAATACACTGGTCGTTTTTTTTTTTATTAAGTCTATTTTGTATCGTGTATTGTGTATATTTTGTTTTTTTTACATCAATTTTTTTTCGCTTTTACTAAGCGCAGACAGTTTGGAGAGGGTTGCCGGTATTTGATATGGATCAGCGCCATGCAACCAGCTCTATTGGAAATCTACGAGGAAGTCTATGTCTATGCTTTTGATATAAACAACGTAAAATGTTTGTATGTACATATGTGTGTATTTATTTCGAAGGTCCCCAAAATTAAAAAAAAGTATTTTGTAGTTTACGCTATGTTAAACAAACAACGAAACAAAAGATTTTGTCTTTAGAATAATTACGACATTGGTATATTGTTAATTGATATATGTATTTATGCATAGACTACTGCCAAGTACGGAATGTTAATTCTATTCAGAAAAAACTAACGAGAAACACGTTAGTTACTCTTTTAAGGCCAATTTTACAATGTTTTTTTTTATAAATAATAAAAGAACTCTTTTCTATTACGAAACTAGAATAATTTTGTGTAATATTACTTTTTAAGCCAATAAAAATGCTGTGTTGCAAGAATTTAAGTACAAAATACCCTAAAAAAATCAATTCTTGTGTTCGATAACTTAGGACATGACTTATGGCTTAGCAAATCGAAAAGCTTACATTTACTTAAGGTTTATACCTGAATAGACAAAGTTATTGGAAATAAAAAAAAGTTTTTATATTTCTGAATATGCAATCGAAGTTGCAAACGGTCAGCTATAAATAAAATACAGCGGAAAAAACAAAACGTCAGTGCGGCTTCCTCGAGCGGACGCCGTCACGTTTCAGTTACACAACGTCGCGACTAAAACATTTCACAATTCGGCGCGTAGATAGGGCGCGTACGAGCGATAAGACGCGGCGCAGGTAAACGCGGGCCAACGCCCTTTATCACGACGACGTTCATTGTGCAATAACGATTAATATTCAGCTAGTATTGAAACATGATAATCAACAAAAAAAATTACCACTCTTTTAATTTTTATAGAGCAGTGAAGACGCATTTTGTGTGAATTGAATATCGTTTCTGAACGATGAAGATAAACCGGGATAAAGGAATATACAGCCTTAAAATTTGAACCACCTTTCAATTAAAACCATGTATTGCTATTTGATTCCTTGAGTAGTTTGTATCAGTATTAACTATGTCATATAATATAATTGTTTATAAATTTTAATGGCTCCACAATTAGAAACATTTCCGAATTTGGAAGACTCATTATCCCACTTTATTATCATTATTTATTGTTTCTGAAATCATTCACATTTAGAAAGGATGTACGATACATTAACTGCCAGTAAAAAAGCTTTAGCATTCATATCTTTAAAGCTTTTCATCTGTAAATAATGACTATAAATATAAATAATGAATATTGTATTTAGAAGCAATAAATATTTTTTGCTTATGTTTAGTCTGTTATGACGTTTCGGAGAGTAGTTATCTAGGTCGCGATATGAAGGTCGTTTCGATCATTTATAACGCCTAATCTTCTCTGCTATTGTTTGTATCAATATCAATATCTTCGTTTTACAGAAGATATTAAATAATATTAAAACAGAGAAATAACTGTAAAAAGTTACTAGCGATTTTAGATAATCAGGGCTTGTTTATTGTATAATTTATAAAAACTGTCGTCATATTTAAAAAAAAACGTGAATTTAATTGAGAACGTTGGCCAAATTTAAGTAGACATTGTTACTAAAATTTTTTTTGGACATAAAGACATATTTAAGCATTATGATTGTACACAATCGTAACACCTTTGAACTAGCAAATGTACTTAAATATTAACGTATTAAATATAGACTGTGTTATTGAAACATACTCTTTATTAAGCCTTTAAATAATCTGCGCAGTTGTTTAAATTTATGCATTTTTCATTGCGATTAGGACATATACTGCTGGAGATAGGCTTTCCCCATTTATTTCTGATAGGACCAGTTGAAAGCGGCTTAAATCAAGCATCTTCCGACGACATTAACTCGAAGGTCCGCTGTATATCTTGTCGATTACAAGTCCTCCACTGCACTTGGCAGTCCGTGGTATGTACTTCAGATCCTTAATGCCCACTGGGGCACTCGGACGGCTACTGAGCCGTCTGATTTATGCGCTACATGGCTTGCCAATTGCCATTTCAACTGTTGTACTATGTCCTTTCGTTCGTTACGAATAGTGTTATAATACGAATATTATGTTGTAACAATACAAGGGTACATGAATCAGAGCGCGGATATCTTGGGGATGTGCTTATCTCGCAGTTTAAGTAATATCCGTCCGAGCAAATATGCGATAGCCTAACAGACCTCCCCCTGCTTAAGTTGTTTGCTATGCGCTAAAGTAACCAATTGAATGTATTCAGATGACGAATACCAAATAACAAGTAAAACTAGTCCATTTATTTTTTATTTTTGAAATTAAAGTACCAAAAAAGTAAAAGATTCCATCATTCATTCATTCAGTCTTTACATCTATGCATATGCGTTACTTCATTATTAAGATCATATACGTTGACAAAAGATTATTACACTTTTTCACTATCTCATCATAGGTTACTATCATTCTATATAGAAGCGTTGCTGAAATTTCTTTTGACACTCCTCTTTGTGAAGTATCCAACTAAGCGATTTAAGAGCTCGTTGGTAAACCAATCTTGTGAAACTGTATTTTTTTTGCTCTGTAGACCTTTTTTGCCTTTTATGATTTAAATACGTAAAAATAACACCCTTACTTAAGTAATATCACTTTATCAATGCTGGTAAGAGCGGATGGGTTAAACATTCATTCTTTTAAAGATTTTATACCTATTACCGATCATTGTGTATAACTTTTAAGCATATTACTTAAAGAACAGCGTATAGCATTATATTATTATACCACAGGAATCTTTTAAAACAATTGTTTCGAGAATAAAGTACGTCCCCACGGGAGTGTACCCTCTTACATGTCAAAACAACTCTTAAAAGGTCACTTAACGCGAAGAGAGATCCGGGAACACGCGATAAAAGCCTCAAAACAAACCGAGCCTTGTCTGTGTTTTTATCATCTTTGATACACATATAAGTGAAATTACTTATGATGGGTGTATTTAGAATAATCAACGAGTTCTCTCTTGGCTGCATGTTCAACTATATCGGTTTATAATGTCTCTAATGATATTGTAATAATGCAATCGAAGTTTAATGTGTTTTGAATGATATAAAAGCGTGGTATAATGTAGTTTAATAAATTCACAATACATTGACGAAATGCATTGGAATTAAGAAGATTTTATTGCTTACGAGATTATAAAAAAAAGTATTAAAATTAAATTTACAAGTACTGCAATCCAATGTCTACAAACTTTTTGCTTTTTTGATAATGCTTTAAACTTTGACTTTTTTGCCCTGGCTTACAATGATGCCTATGTAGCATTTGAAGGTTCCCCGGTTTCGCAGGGTGATGTCATTTAACCTAAAGCATCTTTGAAGGTAGCGAAACTCGAATGCTCCCTGAGTAGTTTTGGCTTAGGCCGCTACATCACATGTAATATTACCGAATTCGGAGGCCGAAGAACTATGAATCGCTTAGGCAGGCGCACCATTGGGTGCTCCAGAACAAAGGCCTCCGAAACCTCGGGGCTGCTACTCGATATTCGTTTAGCATTTACGCTTAAGGCTGTTCGAAAGGACCGAATCTCGACTTATTTGTTTGCTATTAACTGTCTAATATTACTATCAATTGCATCATTCGAAACAGCGAGGTTTTTTTTTCTTTCGTTTTGCATAAGCGCTATTTGATCAGTGATATTTCTTGCTTCCTATATGAGGCTGCAGAGCGTTGAAGACGGTTGGCCTTAACCTCGTTTTAATGACCAAGCACGAAAATTTCTTCGAAAGCCTTTGCTCGTACCGGTAGGTTATCAATTTCTCGTGATTTTAAGACCGTCAATCTCAAAGGTTTGCCCACTTTATGGAGTAACTAGGCGCTCGATGCTCGAAACACGTTTAGCATTTTGATACGCGGATACCCAAGAGAGCGTGATTAGTAACCTTGGTAAATTATTGAATTTTGGTTTTTAGAGATTGAACGTAAGTTAAAACATTTTTCGTAAAATGTTATGCAGTTTATTTTCAATTCAATCACTGTACGTATAATTATTTGGTTAGTAAACTTTTCATGACTATCGACATATGGTTTTGGTAACTACGACGTACAACATATAATTCGATGCATATATACATGTGTTGAAGAGTAAATTTTCAATTACAACGACTCATATATCTATATCGATAATATTATTTTTAAGCTCACTATAATATTAGGGATATTGCCTTAGAAGAAAGTCTACGACAAATGTGTATTAACAGTGATGACTTACGACGATGACACTGAGATGTAGTCTCTCACTCAGATCATCATTTGGAGGCTCCCAGCCGCTCTTAGCTATGGACATAACTATGCTCAGGATTTCTCCAAAAGATAGAATCAGAAATGACTTTATCGATTGGCCATATAGCGCGAAGAACAGATTCTCACTTCGGTCTAAAAATTTTCTAGTTGAGAGTCAAGATCAGAGACCATCTCTGACCAGTTTTATGTGAATATCTATTAACGTTCTACGGCTGAAACAATAATGATGATGTAGCTATAACTATACTAATGAATTTACTATTGCTATTCGGTTATGAAAACGATTGTGCAGAAGCGTGAAATAGAGCCGAAATGCAAAGCAGAACCATTAAACGGCCATTTCGCAATATATTTTTTATTAATGTCGCAAACATAAAAAACTTTGAGTAAAATTACGCAAAACAGAGTTTGGTTTATATTGATTTAAAATTCAAATTATTTAAAACATTTGTCTTTGGAAAAATCTGTTTATCATAACGAAATATAAACGCTGTGTGGTAAGTACGTGACAATTAATTTAATCTTAATGTAGTACCTTATAGATGATCTACAGCATTGTGTTTTCGAACTGACTTCTTGATGACGTAATATCGGTATTTATTTTCTTACCTGTAAAGAAATAAAATAATTTTATATAAATATTTCTATCTGTTCACAAAATAATTATGCCTTAATCTTTCCTTCTTAAAAATATGCAAATTCTACGACAAAAAAAATTCAAATTATTTCTTACACAGTTTAAAAATTTCGTCAGATGTTTTTCAACTTGCTTAACACGATAACCTTTTAGATAACAGTTGTTGAGTGTTGAAAGGGTTTGCCCAAGTTTGATAAAGTTAACGAGAAATGATAGATATGTATAGAACTTTTATTATAAATATAAATAAAAATGTTTTATACGTTTGTTCGCTATGGATTTTCCGCTAAAGTGGACCAAATTTAAAATAATCTTTTTTTTATCGGTAAGTAAGTTTTAGTAAGTAATTTTTTTTAACATTTCCTGAGTATATTACATAGTCATGTTTAACATAACATCTGTTGCAGGTTGGTTACGTCTGTAGTGAAAATATATTACCTGGATCATCCCCTATAACAAACGCTCAAAAAGGACACAGAGAATTTCCCAAAGAATCTCCAAATACAAACAATGCATCACCCACGCCGCAACTCCTCAATACATTATTAACTATTGCTGCTGCAAACGGAGTTCTTCCTGAGATACTACCAAAAATTCAACCTCTGGGAATTGCAGCACCAGAAGCATTGGCTTCTGCCCAGGAAGCACAAAAATCTACCCAATCGGCATCAGCGCAACAACCTATGCATTTATATCAAAGAGAACCAGTTATCGAAGCTGCGCGACCAATGATTTCAACTTACCCAAATAATATAACTCCATCGCAAATCCCTGCTACGCATGTACAAGCCAGATCTAAAATTCCAGTACAACCTATTGTAATATCACCAGGTCTAAATCAAGTTACTCAAAAAAGCAACCCCTTTGTTTCTCCTATCACGGAGTTGAAACAAACACCACCACCAGACACATTCACACAAAGTAATAAAGAAGTAAAAATCTCATCGATGCTTCCAGAACAACCTAAATCAAATCCTGTTGAAGTGACAGGATTGAAGCCAGAGCCAATATACACCGATTCTATTACAGCTACTGAAAATGGTCAATCTTTTCCAATTAATCTACAAATTTCAATACCGACTCCAAACGTAGAAGCGCCACATATTACGTTTATAAATGCAGCGTATCCAACGCCTCCTATTGAGAGTATATCAACACAAAATAATCCGCAATCCTATCCTAATTGGTTTTCTTACGCGTATGTACCGCCGACACCACCGTTGGAAATTATTGTAAAGAAAAAGAAATCGTGGCTCAAGGATTTATTGCCACTACTTATATTTTCAAAGTTTAAAAATGAGCGTGAAAATTGCAATGATAAGTGTTGTTGCTGTTCTTGTAATTCTAGAAAAAGAAATATACCAGTACCGTTTCCTATACCTATACCAACCAACAACCCGGTGATAAACTTAGGCGGTTCAAATTTATCTGGTTATAAAAACGATGACGATTGATATGATGACTGGCTTGTTTGATTCTTTGTTTTTTTAGTAAAATGTTTGACAAGATGTTTTCTTTATGCCTCGTATTTATTGAGTCATCGTCATTACCTTTTCAGTTGTAGGATGCCCGCGGATAATGATAGGTCTCCTCTATAGATTTCCAAGAGGACCGTTTAGATGCGGTTTGCGTTTAGCGTATTCCGACAACATTAACAAGGCCGTCTGTCCACTTTGTGGATAGAAGTTCTGCACGCCGGTCCGAGGTCTGTACTCCTTAAGTCTTCAGTAGCCATTTGTTCTGTAGGCTATGTACCCTACCCTACTACTCTTCAACTAATTTATTAAGTAATTTATTGTAATAAATATATAAATTTATTAGACATAGATATACTTTTATTCACTAGTCAAATGAACACGATACACGGTACCTAACTATAATTACGAACTGCGCCTATTTCTGTCGCCATACGGAAATTACTGGACTGCTGAGGCATAACTTGTAATATCTTGAGAGGCCGAGTGCTTAGCAGAGTACTGAAGATATTCTTAAAAATAGAGACAAAATAAATTACATTATTTTAAGAATGGAAACATACGCACATAGCCCATAAAATAGAATAAAAATAAGTTGATTTTATTTAAATCGAGAAATGTATTTATGTAAAATTTATTGCAGTTTTGCTATCTCGAACGAACACAACGCTAATTAATGTCTTATGTTGTAATAAGATACTATATTTAGATGTTTTTTGTTTACTCAGTAATAAATAGTCGTCTTTTTCGTTCATATTTTTATTTCAGAATTTACTCCTGTATACCCATAATTTTCCATTAGGCGTACTTTCCGGTGAATTTATCGTGTTCATGTAACTGGCATGTTATTTTAATAACCTTATTTTTTTTAAAGTTTATGACGTTCTCTTAAAACATTGAGTTTTATAGTTTACGTCAATTGTATAATAGTTAATTTTGCCACCAGGCTACTCCATACAAAATTTATTAAAATACCGGAATGTGTAATGCTCTTTTCACGAATATTATCATAACAACTTGTTGAAATGCACAAAAATAACCAAAGATAAAATTCTCCTATCGATGCACACATCGCGAAACACGTGAGATAAAGCAATTTAAACATAACGTAATATTTAAGATTAGATTAAAACTCAGCTACTTATGATGTAACATCTCATTGTATATTATTGAACGGATAAAATTGATAATATTTATATATCTAAGGTTAACCATTGCGTTAGCACATCACACGATGACTCACTATTATTAATATCTATCTTACTTTAGTATTGTGTACTACTGTATAACTATGCGTAATCCATTTATTATAGTTTACACTATTTATTTAACATTATTTATCGGTTTTCATGTAAGTTTTTGATACAATGTGTTGTTAAATCTTTGGAAATAGAATTACTAATTTTTTTTTCACAATTTTAGGATATATCCGCGCAAGCTATAGCGCCTATTGGATATGGTTTATCACCGACGGTATACTCGCAAAATGATGACGATCTAGGTTTACTGCTGACAATTTTACTTCTCACCGGAAGAAATAGGAATAATAATGGTAGATGTGAGCAATCATCCCGTTGCTGTAATTGTTGTAATTGCGGTGATAGTTCTCAAAGTATTCCCATACCTTATCCTATTCCATTCCCTACTAATAATCCAATAATTAATCGACATCATTCTTATGAAGATTATGACGATGATGAAGATGATGATGAACCATCGAAGAATCCTGTAAATGGAGATAATAGCAAGGCTCCTAAAACAGCAGCAGAAAACTCAGCCACCATAGTACAAGAAGTAGAAGTTGAACAAGAAGCCGAAGCGGAAACTAAAGCGTAAACCAAATGAAAAAGAAATTAGTGTATTTTGTTCCTAATATTTAATGGATTATATACATATCTTTAAGTATGATGAAATAAATTATTTAAATTATTACTTTTGATTATATTTTCATTTTTACTTTATATGAGTTATTCTAAGTAATAAACTATAAGAATACAATCCATAAATTTCTTTTAATTTTTTCTTAAGACAGATAATTCTTAAAAAAAGCCTATTAATATTATAGTAATTTAGTTATATTAAAAATAACAAGAAATAATAATACCGTTACCTAACGATGTTTCACCAGACTTTTCCAAACCGAAAACAACATAAATTTTATTAAAAAGTAAAAAGATCGAAAACACGGATCGCTAGCTAATATAGTCCTGCAAATGACATTTCAAACGCCATTTCAAAGAAATAAAATTCAGTTATAAATATATTTATATTCTTTAAATCATTTTAACGCACTGCATTTTTGAGAGTGTGCAGCGGGATTTCACGAAATAATTCCCCCATGTATCCTTTGTTTCTTCATCGTTGGCCGTAAAACGTATGGATTCAATACATTCGTATACGGTTGAAATTTCTTCCACCCGCACTAAGCATTTTGCTAATACTTTTATAGTGCGAACAGCGAAAGAGTGGAACAATCTACCGGCGTCATTGTTTTCAGATAATTATAACTTAAGAGTCTTCAAGGTAGGAGTGAATAAGTTTATTCTAGGCAAGCATGAACCATCATATACCTCGTCATCGCTTAAAGTCAGGCGATACGGAGGTCAAACGCTTCGCCTATAGATGATAAAAAACGCCTACGTGTGCCGAGTGTAAAAAAATATTTTTACTGTCATTAAATATTTCTTCCGAAAAATTATTGAGTTATACAAATAAGTGACAAGAAAGAGTGAAAGGAGGCATATATATTCTTCAAGAGGCTTAAAGCTGCCTTTTTTCCTATTTTAGGAGAGACACATTTCTTAATAAAAATATCTATAACGTAAAAACATATATACGTCTCGACGTGAAAAGGGACGTAATAGACGTGTATTCTCTTGAGGTTGCATATCGTGACAGACATAATCCCTTTGTACAAAGTATACTATTGGAACCAAAAATAGGAAATTAAAATGGAATTGTAAATTAGAGTGAAATTAACTTGACTATTGCCGTATATCGACGACAATCCAGCTAAAATTTCACAAAAAAAAATAAATGGAATACCAATTTTTTTAGAATTGGTCACTTGTTCAAAGAGTTTATAACCTTTAAACTGATAACTAAGTGTTTGACTCTAATTCAAAACTGTGGTAGTTTTTATGTCTACTCACAGGATATTTCACAACCTTTATGTTCTTGTCACAAAATCACAATAGAGTTTTAAGATATTATGAACTATTTCGGAGGTATATCAACCTTAATAGAATCAAGTACGCTCTCGATTTTTTGATTACCATAGAAACCCTATTATAATTAAGACGTTCACTGTTAGACATGGGTCAGTCAGTCCCATATGTTTCCGATTTCTTAATTTTCCACTTTCCCATAGATAGGTCCAACGGGAAGCGGTCTGTATCCTGCGTCTTCTGATACCTATAACACGGTTTGCCCACCTAATGCTTAAAGAAAAAGAAAAATGTTCTATGTTCTTTTATCCAGTATTAAAAATAGTAAGAAAAGTAAAAAAACATATTTTAGATGCAAATGATTTTATAATATTTATTTTTTGATTGAAAATCCTTACGTTATACATATCGTTAAATTTTTTTTAAATATGTTACATTATAACACAACATTTTCTAAGAAAAAAATGTTAGGAACGTGATGAAAGTTTTTGATATTATATTAAGTAAGAGATATCATAATCTTTTAAAACAGATAACGTTAAGATATATAATAGCTGGTAACAATTACAAAATGCTCATTTATTTTAAAAAATGACTCGGGCCAGATTTTTAACGATTATTTATTTTTTTATACATTGTCAGGTACGTAAATTACATATTTTATGAAAATATTTAAAGTTGTTTGTGTGCTTTTCAGAGTATGTATCTATTTTGTATTTACAGGCGAGTAGAGGACAACAACATGTGACCACAAATGGATTGAATCCTATACAAGTGATACAAGATAATAATGGATATAATGTACAGAATACCCAAAATCCCGATTCTACCAGATTAAATACACAAATGCAACTAACTGCAAAACAGTCAACGAATCAGCCACAAAATCTGCAGCAGTTTGCTAATATACCAATGCAAACATTCAATGCTCAGCCTTGCAATTCTGCAAACTTTCAGCCAGCAAGCCATGCCGTTAATTTTCAACCAATTCCACAAAATTTAAATGTGAAGCAAGACGTATCACAGCAATCTGCATCTCACAATATTAATTCACAGCAAGCTGCGATACTCTCTATTAATCCACAACAATCCCCGAATGTTAATATTGTACCACATTCAGCGGGCTTACATCAAACATTACCGGCACAGAGTGTTAATACGCAACCACAAGCATACCCAGTAAGCGTACAACAGCCTCCGGCGCACCTAGCTGTTAATTTTCAACAACAAAGTTCTCCACAGCATGTACCACAACCTATAGTATTACAAACTGGAAATCTGCAGCAACAAATGACGCCACATGTTAATACTATACAACAACTTTCTACCAATAGCCAATATCAACCGGCACCACAACTCATAAATATACAACAAACTCCATCTCAACCTGTTCTTTCACAACAATCGTCAATTATCCAACCATTGGCCTACCAGCCACAAATGGATATGTACGACCTAACTGGTACCCAATTACAGCAGAGCCAAAATACACCACAGTTATCTCTTGTGCAGTCCCATAACTCACAACAATTACTTCGGGATCAAATCGATTTGCAATCACATGCACCTTATAGTAATTCTGGAGGCTATCAAGTCGTTTCTTACCAAAATCCTTGTCATCAGTCTGATATCGTTTCAACTTTGCCTGTGGCTTTGCAATTATCGACCAGTTCTAATCCAACAGTTTTAGCTGCTGTACCAACGGCAATTTCCAATAATCAAGTAACGGATCAAATGTATATTGTAAGTCCTCAAAGTTATTTAAGCCCAACGTCGTATTCGCCGATTGTTGTTACAGATAATCATGCTGTTGTACCTGTCATGGGAGTGTCTAATGCCATACCTACTAATTATGTTAATAATAAATTTCTTCCTCGCGCTGATATAACAGAAAATTGGGCATCGTCTTTAAAAACGCCCGAAATCGGAATGTTGTTGGGTTTACAAGAACAATTTCCACTTGTTTCCTTGTTAAATCAACCAACTTCGTCCCTTCAGTCTGCGCTATTTTCGTCCATTTTATCTTCTATGCAAAGTCCTTCTACATCATCTCCGTACATGATCCCGTCTGGCTATTCTATGCAAACAATATTTAATCCTCCTTGTAATTCGCAAAGTTCAAAATTAAGTCTCAAGAGTTTACTGCCACTATTACTGGACTTGTTACAAGATAAGTATACAAATAATGGATGTCAGTGTAGTTGCTGTAACTGTGCAAATAATCATTGTAATATGCATCAACCGCAGACCAACACAGAAATTGTAAAAGAAGTTGAAGAAAAGGCAGAAGAAAATTGTATACAAAAGGAAAAGCCTATAGAATCGGAAAATGTTATATCAAAACTATATAACAACATAAATAATAGTAAAAATGAAATCTCAGATGACAGCACAGAAATCGAAACTTCTAGCTGTGAAGATGAGGAGGAAGATGACGATGTTACTGAAAACAGTGTTGAAGAAGATAACGCTGATGAATAATAAGACTTTAATTTTATAAGTATTTATTGAAATTTATTTTCCTATAATGTACTTTAAGATTAAATCATAAAATAAATTTCACTGCAATGTGCGATTTGTTAAAAATACTGTTTTTATTATGATACATGATTTTGTATAAAAAATTAAATATGTAAAAACTTGTACAAATAAAAATTAAATCATTATTTATACTTAAGCTACAAAAGGAATAAATTACTAAAAGCAATACACTATAACAGACACACTTGACAATACCCAAATGCTATCAACGGCTGAGACTTTGTTCCCATAGTCAACAAAGACATCTTTACAATGGGAAATGATAATCACGTATATATAACTGGTATCACGAGTTATTACAAAATAGTTATTCAACATGAGTGCTTTAAAATGGATGATTTTCTTCATCTCAGTTGTCGCATTTAATGTAAGTGTTTTTTGTTAAACGGTATTGTAAATATTCACTACATAGTTTTTTGGTTATATATTTTTGCGTAACTAGCAATAACGTAAGCAATTTATTTTGCTCTTTTTAACATTAGTTAACATTCTTATTTTTTATTTCTCATTTTAAAATCTTTTAGTAAAATATTTTGACACTTATTTTTTAATTACTTGATGCTTTAAAGCAATTTGTATAATGCTCGACCTCCTCTAAGTTGTGTAATACGTAATAACAATGTAAGGAAGTAATTTTAATATAAAGTTGTTAAAGTTGTCGGTACATCGTGATTTTCCTATCTTTTCATTAACAAATTAGCACTATTGACATACATTCTACTATGTTGATGGTAAAGTTAATGTGACTGGGAAAATATTATCCTCTGGTAGGCTTTTATGAAAACTCACATCTATCATCTGCTTTAGAAATATCGTTTGTAGGTAATGGCAATATTATAATTTATTGGCTTAAAAAAGTATTAGTTCTTCTGGATATTTTAGACGTAAAGATCTTAAATAATTTAATTAGTAAATATCAATTGTAACATAAATTATATTTTAAAACAGTAAGTTTTAAAATTAAAAACAAAAAATACAATTTTAAAATTATATACATTCATTAATAATTGTACTAATAAAAAAAATCTGAGTCAGAAATTTGGAAAACCGTCTCAAAAATGATAAGGTAAAGATACAGGCATAGTAAAGTAACTTCTAGATTTGATTGAATGATTTCGATCGTAATTTTGGCTAAAAGATTACAGAAGCTCGTGTGTGCAGCTATGGTGGAGATTACATTACTGGATGTGGAATTGCAAACCCACCCGTGGCTGCTCCGTCTCAGACAATCGTGGTGATAAAAGATGATAACACTCTGGACAAGATATTGCCGTTCCTGCTTCTGATGATGAGCCGATGAATACAAAAAAATACTGAACAATGAAAACTGTAATAAACATTCCGAATTATATTTTTGACTGTGACCCGTTATTTAATATTAAAATATTTACTATAAAAAGATAAAATTTGGAGAAAAATGTTTTAGTATATACCTTTTTGTATTTAAAAGTTACAACCATGTTTTAAAAATAATCATAGTTTTAAGAAAACCTTCGAAATATATATTTAAAATTTAACTAAAAAGAAAATAAAATTTGAGACGTTTTAAGATGAACAAAGGCCTCCTTCGTATAATTCCAACAGCACATTTTAAAAGCCCACGAGGTGGTCAGACGACCATAACACATTCGTCTGTCCACCTTGTGGTTGGACGTTCTACGACGTGCTTACCGATCCGTGATCTCTACTCTAAACTCCAGCGGCCATCATGCGCGCTATGAGGTCTGCCCACTACTACTACAACTAGCCAATCCGCTGGTCTATGTCGGGTACTTTCGTTCGTCTATGGATTTCTAATTCCTAATACAATCTCGTAATGAAAACCTGAGCATAACCCTCTTTTTGGCTCCTTAAGCGACTGTCAGCTTGCCAAAAGATTCGAACGTCACATGAAAACTTTAAAGTTTAAAAGTTTTCAGTAACATAATCGTTACTTTTTTTCTAAAAGATGAAGCAATGTACTGTAATATAAGAAATAACTTTTATGCAACAAAATATTATCAAAATTACAACATTGCGATATGTAAATAATATCTATTGATTGATGCTTACGTAAATTTATATTGTCTAATAATTACATCAAAAGCGATACTTCGATTTTGATTATATATAAGTAAAAGTTAGTCATTTACTATAATTTATAATATGTCCTCCTTTTTGTGGTTAACCGCCTTGGTCTTGCTTGGGCTAATTAACGTAAGAAAATTTTTCATCTTTTATTTTTTGTCTTTTCTTATAGCAAATAGTTTCTCTTTTAAGAGTTACTGAGATTGCATATACGTGTCTTTTTGCTTTCTTAATATATAAGATATTTGTGGTCAGATAGTTTTTATCGACTCTGACTGCACACCAATATGAGAATATTAGGAATAGTGACACTAAATATTAAAAGTATGGCCAAGGAAAGGAAATTTTAACTTTTTTCATTAAATATAGTTTTTATAATATGTACGAACGCAATTATGTTTACATTTATGTGGTGAAGTAGTTTTGTTGTTATTGGTTAGCAATATTTCTGGTAATAAATTTTAAAAACATACGTACAAATTATTTTAATTTTTTTTTAAGGCGCAGCAAGTGTTTGGACAGTATGGCGGTTGGTATGGACAACAGCAAATGCCTTGTTATGGAAATCCAGTTGTGATAAGACAAGATTCAGACGATGATAGTTTACGAAGCATATTGCCTCTACTTTTACTACTCTTAACTGACAGCAATGGAGGACGATTTGGGGAAAGAACTTCAGGTGGATGCCATCATTGTTGCGGCGGTTGTAATGGTTGTTATGGATGCGGTGGGGGAGGCGGATACTGTGGCGGATGTAACGGTGGATGTGCCGGCGGATGTGATCATGGAATAAGTAATAACGGAGGCACAATACCAATACCATATCCAATACCGATACCTGTCAACTGTCCAATAATTACTTAGCTTCCATTAAATTTGAAACGTCGTCAATCATCAAACTGAATTGTAAGCAAAATAGAACATAGTGAACCATAACAATTATTTAAAATTTTGTACCTAATTTATTTACAATTTAAAAAAAATAATTAAACTTTTTTTTAATTTATCTATGTATATTCTTTTTCGATTGGTTTGTGTTACATCCTCCATACGTAATATAATATGAGTATGGGACTCAATAAGCAAGGATTGTTGAAAAAATTTGAGGTACTAGAAATGGTGAAAAAACGTAGCGATGAAATATAATTCCCTAACAAAAATTCCTGAAGGCCGCCTCGTGAATCAAGAAAAACCTTGCTGTGAATTCAGATTTGTTAAAACTTTTATAGAGAGATGTTTATTAGAACATTGTAAAAACGCAGTCAAGTTAATGCTGGAAAGTTTTTTATTACATTTTTTAAATGTATGTACATTTGTAAGTCTTATATTTCTTTGCTTCTTATGGAATATTTGTTAAAAGTATATCTTGTCCTAAAGAATACGTGCTTCTTCTTCTTCGTATACAATAAATTTATTACGACAATTAACCTAATTACCAATTTTCTTTTGAAATCGCTAGTATATAAAAGAACTGCAATAATCGTATTGTCAATTGACAAACAAAATGGTTTCTCAGAAATTATTGGCGTTAACAGCGCTCCTGTTTATCATCAAGGTATAAATGGTGTACTAGAATTTTTAAAATAAAATACTTAAATGCAAAGTTTTATTTAAGTGTAAAAATAATTTTTCAGGTATGCAGAAGCCAGGCGCAATGCCTCGTGGAATACATGAATCAACCAAGTGCGCCGCCGACATTGACGACGACTTCTTACGTGCAACCTGTTAGCCAGTTCGTGATTCCCGCTGTCATACAACCACTTCAACCAGACCCTTACATGTCTGTAATGCCGCCGACTGTCCCAGACTATTCTAAATTTTATAACCCTATTTCTCCTGTTGGCGGAATGCCACCTATAATTTTTGACAATAGCAATGACGGTGACGGTCTAGACAATCTGCTATATTTTCTTCTCTTCGCATTAAGGAATAAGAGAAATAACGGATTTGGACGCTCTAACGGTGGTGGATGCGGAAACTCTTACGGTGGAAATAGTTGCAGTTGTGGTAACTGTAACAGTTGCAGTGGTGGTGGCATGTCTTGCGGTAACAGTTGCAATAATTGCAATAGTTATGGTAATTGTGGTGGCTGCGGAAATTGCAGTGGTTGCGGAAATTGCATTAGCTCAGGAAAATGTAGTATTTGCGGAAAAAGTATTGGAAATGGTGGATTCAATAATGGTAATAGTGGATGCAGCAACAGTGGGAATATCATGAATGGTTTTCCATGTGGAAGCAATTGCATATACATACCTGTTCCTATAGCCGTGCCTATTGGCGGTACTTTCCAATGTGGTAACGGAAGTTGTGGATGTACTGTCCATGGCAATGAACTATTTCTAGGTTGTGATGATTGCCAATCATCATCAGTACAACCCTGCAACGGACAGAACCCCAACGAAATTAATCTCATTATTCGTACCGACTCTTAATAAACATTGTTATATATTTTCTACTAGATTTTATGTAGGAGGGACATTATTAAATTTATATAAAATAATTCTCGTTTTATTTATACCCGCTCAATATTTTCTGGAAAATCTTAACAAGTAATCGTTCTGAGAATTTATTACAAAAAGATTTAAAGTATTCACAATAATTACAAAATACAATAAATATATCAGTTAGGTAATTGTTATTTCTAAATATGTTTGCTTAGAAACGTGTTTCTTTTTGAACAATTACAAAATTTTTCTATTGCACACAAACAAATATTATTACTTCAAAAATGTAATATAAATGACAAATACATAATTTTGTTTTAATTTCCTTGAATGAATAACTATTATTAGAAGCTGAATATAATGTTGTTTGAAAATCTATTAACAATTTTCGTATTATTGACAATCTTTCAGGTAAGTTATCATTTATTAAATAATGATTTGTGTTTTCGCTGATAACTTTGTAATAAAAATTATTTTCAGTTACGATTGGTTTATAGTCAATGGGATGGTTACAATGGAGGCACCCAATGTTGCTATAATTCGTACTCACAAACCGGATACCCTTATTCTTATTCGCAGCCAGATGGATATGATTCTACATCATATCAGTCAGCCTACCCATATGGTTCATATGTAATAACGGGATTTTATGATAACTATACACCAGGCGATATTTACGATTCATCTTTACTTGAAGCGAAACAACCAATCATAATTGTAGTTGAGAATAAAGAAAAACATGATGAATTTACTTTCGATGATCTCATATCTCTATCTCTCGATTTGGTGAAAAATCTACCTAAGGATAGCTGTTCCTGTCCCTGCAACTATGATTGCTGTGAAAGCAGAAAAGGCGGACGTTTTGAATTTTATTCCGAATGTAACAGCGGACCGTGCAATAAGAAAAAGTGTAACAAAAAATCTTGTTGTAAATCTGAATGCGGATGTAGCAGTAATAATGATTGTTGTCGTAACTATGGAAACTGTAAACATATTATGATTTGTGAATGTTAATGGCGTGATTTGGAGCACAATAAATATATTACATTTAAAAATGCACTAATTATTTTTATAGTTTTTGTGCTATGATTTAAACAAAAATTTAAAATATTTTTCCAATCCACTGCTTCATTAAAAGACAAGCCGTTACTAAATCCATGTTCATAATTTTTTTTTAATAAATTTAATCAGTCGACTTTTATTTAATTTTTTTACTAATAATGTTAAATAAAAAACCTTTCAAGTTATATAAAGACAAAGAGTTTTTAATTTACTTTAAGTTAGCTTCCGTCACATCTCACTATCTTGAAATTAGGTTAAGCCCGTACGTGTCCTAATTCCTGCAGATAAGAAATTACAAAATATCATTGTTACCCATAACAATTATTCGATACCGAATACAATAAAAGGAACTGTTTCACATACAATACAGATCAAAGTTAAAATGGAGGCGACAAAACTTGCCTTTTTCTTGACTTTGCTATTCATAATTGAGGTGAGCATTTAATAAGTAAATTTTATTTGTGCTTCTTTTCCTTACGAATATTTTATTTCCTATGAAATTATTAGGATAATACAAAATGTGAAGACATAACAATCCAAAAATTTTTGTTTATCAATAATACTTTAAAAAGTTAATTTGAGTAATGAAGTCTAATGCACATATTTCAGATCCAAATTATAAAGGCACAAGCGATAAATGGATGCGGCGGATCAGGATATGGATTTTGTGGAGGCTTCTATCCTACCGTAGTTGAAGCCAACGACAATGACGATCCTTTAGACATTCTACTACCTGTTTTACTTCTTGCTATTTGTAACAGAGTGAGTAGTAATGGACTTGCACCTGTAAATAACTTCAATGGAGGCATGATTGAAACTGTAGTGACTCCTCCAAACGGATGCTGTGGCGGTTGTAGTGGCGGGTGTAACGGTGGTTGCGGTGGAACGTGCAATGGATGCTGTAATGGGAATGGTTGTTCGAATATCGTTGTCACTCCCAGTTCAGCCGGGCAAGCAAATCCATGTTGCAACAGTTGTGGTTGTTGCTAACATTATTTATCTCGATTTCGCAACTAAAAATTTAATATAATATATATAAAAGGTAACAATGTTTAGCATATCTATTTGGTTTAATAATTAATTTCTAAATCAGTATTTAATACATATGTCTAAACCCTAATTAGTTTTATTTATAATTCCAAATAAAATAAAATACAGATTTCTAACACTATGCAGTGGCATTAAAAATATGAGTTTGATTGATAGAAAATCGTAGCTCGAGTAATTACTGGACTATTATGATAAACTATATAACATCCTAAGGCGACGAGCACATGACTACAACAGGACTGTTTCAAAATCCTAAAGTACACAAAATTTTCTTGAACAAGGTATTTACCTTGACATCGTCAAAATATATAACGCTTGTATAAATATTTATTATTTAATATATATTACGCGACAAAATATGTAGATTAGATATAACTTACATTACCGATCTATGGTTACATAAATTACTACTGTTTTGAAATCTTACAATTCAATTTAATATAAATTTCAATTGTTTTTACTATTCTGTCAATATATCATATATTAATGAAATCATTAACGTTCCTAAATGTTATCATATAAGTATATAATTTATGAAAAAACATAATGCAAGCAAAATGGCTAGCAATGTTATTTTTTTACAAAGTAAGTATTTCAACTTTTGTATATTACTTCAAGAATTCAGTTATACGCAAGTTTTTTGCTTCAAAGTGGATTCTACAAGATACTAGTGACTTTACACCTTGGTATTTAGATAACTTAATAACATATTAAAGTGACAAATTACTTCTTTACAGAACGTATTCAGTTTTAATTTTCAAAGTGATTCGTGGGATGGAATATCACCAACAGTAAATACCGCAAACACAAGAACAATGAAACAAAAATCTGGGACAACTTATAACTCCAATCCTTTAATGCCAACAAAAGAAATATCAGCAAGTGTTTTCCCCGATGTCATCTACCCAATCAGCAATTTGGACGTTAGGGAGCCTTTTTATTTTACGTCGAGTGGATTTGATGACTTACTTAGACCATTCTCTGACGACGTCAAAATGTCTTATACAGCTCTAAAGTCAGAGAAAGAAATAAATAACAATGTTGGTGGTCGTTTACCCAAAAGAAAAAAACATAAAATTACTAATAACGTCAATTTAAATGCACCGACAATTAATAATAATATACAGAAAAACATAAAAAAATACGACACTTATCACGAAAATACAACTAGATATGATTGTAATTGTGATGATGAAGGCACATTAAACGACGTTAATTTCTTTAAAGTAGAAGTCGACCCCGAAAATGGTGATATTATTCAGGATTTCATAAACAACATCGACAGTAAGTTGTGTTCAAATACATCAATAGAAAATATACTACTTCCTATATCAACGGAGATTGATATTCTTAATGTACCAGAAAATATTACTAGCGAGGAATATATAACTACGATAGTGTCATCAAATGAAGTTCATGACTGTATAACTACAAAATTGTTAAACAAAACTGAGGTACAAGACGATTTTGAAACGGAGAATATCAGTGAAGATTTAATAAGTAATCTCAATGATTTACTAATAAGTGTTCCATTAGTAATGAAACCAGATACATGTGAAATCGAAGATGTAGAAGGAATCAGGTACTTGCCTGATTGGTATATAAGTAACGGTACAAAAACAGAGTTGATCGAAAAACTGTTTAATACAAAAGGCATTTTTAGTTCAATAATGAATATTTTACAAAATGTTCAAGACGAAGAAATTTATTTTCCGTATAATACTATAGATAATACTAATTTAAAGCCGCAAGATTTTCAGCTTACCTGTGATGATATTTTATGTAACTTTTCACAAATTATTATTAATACAGCTAATAACTCTGACGATTCAGTAAAGGTAGAAAACGAACTCGATGTACCACAAATTGAACAGTTAGTTTCTTATAATAATTTTAGCTTAACCAAAAACTTGACAGAAGAAATATTTAACAACAGACTAGGTAACCTTCGTGAAACATTTACTAATTTTATAGAAAACATTAAAGAAATATCCAGAGTTAAAGAAGAAAATAACAGAGGTATATTAAGATCTAAAGAAATAGTTCCGTCAAAGAAATTATCTGTGTCCTTTTGTGATGAAGATAACGAAGTCAATGAAACTACTTCTAATAATTCCTATGATTTAGAGTTTGTGGATTTAAATGGTGACGAACCTGACGAATCAAATATAAAATCATCCGCAAGTTCTTTATCTATTTTAGAAGGGTTAGGAAGTAGCAAAACTCCACTATTCGTTCTATTTAATTATTTTCCGTCTTCATCAATGCCTTAATTGTTTTCGCCTATTTCCTTTAATTTAGACGTAAGGATGAATTGGATGAAACAAACTCGTAATTCACTTACATTTTTATACATGTAATTTAACAGTAATTTTTTTTTTACAATTATTATTGACAGTAAAGGTTTTTTTACACGATACCCTTTAGGTAGTTAGCTAACTTATACCACCAAGCAACAGTGTGACAACACTCTATATGTAGTCTAAAAGATTTCAAAGCAATTAAAATTACGGAGATAGTGAAACATCCCTACTGTTTCTGGAAAAAGTACAACTGAAAGATTTGGCTTATAAATTTTTTACGCCTAACTACATACATTGACTGTTTTTCTCGTATTGTAAATAAGTAAAAATGTAAGTTATTGAATTATTTGAATTATATTATTAGAATTAATATTAGAATATTGAACTTTTCTTAAGATCACGTCGAGGACAGTGACAAAATACATCTATAAAGTTACTTAGATTAACAGACCATTAAACATTAAACAGCATTAGCCTACTGTTTACATAGATGGTATTACCTGATTAGCTTAATCATTTTATTTCAAATATTAGTTAATTATTTATAACTAGTAAAATTCCTCCTAAAATATCTGTATTTTATACTTCCTTCTTTTCTGAATCAAATATACGTTACGAAATCGAGAGCGAATTTAAATTGAATAACTTACGCGATATTTAAGTAATTATTTCATAGTAAATTGTAATAGATGTGTATTGATAACAAATTTTATAATTCGAAATTATCACGTCTATATCATTGATTATATTGATGAAATTCGACTTAATAGAATATATATATTGTACACGCCTTAAGAAATTTGTTAATTATTATGGGGCTTCGTGAAAAAGTGGCGTTGGTAATAATAGTCGTCTTATTTGTACAGGTATGTTATAACAAAATGAAATATGCATTGAACGTCGTTTTAATTGATATTTATTTAAATGAAATACATGTTAAACATTTACAGATACTATACGGAGAATGTGTTTTAAATACTAAAAAGGTAAAAACTTCGTTTCAAGCTGCACATAAACCAAGACGAAGTAAATTAAGAAAACATGCGAAGTCAATTCAGAAGCCTGCCATCGTTCGGGATGAAACTATTGCAAGGCGTTTTAATTTTCCTGAGATAGAGAATACTTTACCGCTGTCACAGACATCTACGTTATTTTCCAAACCAATTCGTGAACAACAATGTAACCAAGCAAGTATACAGCAGAGTTTACCAAAATCAGACATTTATCCGTCTAAATACAAAAGACGTAAGCATAAAATGAATCGTAAAACGTCATATGCCAACGGAATTAGTACAAAAATATCTCCATTAATGCCATTTAGTGAAATTGAAACCTCATCAAAGCCACTATGTTTAAATAACAAAGACTTTTTTCCATCCGTCGATTATCCTCTCGATGTGACTGATTTATGGACCCAACATTATTGGAATCATATACCGCAAATTCAACCGGAAATGAAATTTAATATTCCGGACATGAAAATTAATAACAAAGCAACCAATGAAATTTCTTTAGGACCCAAAAAGAACACCGCGGTTAATGATATAGTGAAAGGTCTTATAAACATAGAAGAGATAAACAATACGCCAGCTACAACTAAACCAAACACTGTTAAACAAAACTCAGTAAGTAATATTAAAAATAATACTTTTACAATAGTAACTCCTTCATCAATAGGAAAAGACAGTTCAACAGTTTTAACAAATTCATATTATAATGAACCTACTACGACTACCGCATCAAATTTAATTGAACCTCTAACAACAGCATTACCATATTGTAAAGATGATGAAATGCCTTTGAATGGTCCTGACGATGACAAAAATGAAAATACTGACGTAGCAGATGAAATGGGATATACACTTATGTATCCGGAAGTATTTAACTATCTTAGTACATCTACAGTTTCACCTTTAGTAGATAACAATGTCGATACATGGATGTACCCAGAACTAGATAACCATACACTTAACACGTATTCTGATGAAATTGATCAATGTTATATACTGGTGAATTAGAGGTGTGAAGTGTGAATTATAGCTGTAAATATTTAACTATATATTTATTTATTGTTACCAAAATACATTTCCATAAATAGTGTGTATATTTTTTTAACTTTTCACTTTATCGCGCTTTGATAAGCAAGGCGAGTTGGGAACCAAGGAATAAAGAGCATGTGCATTACGCCTTGTACGTACTTCAGATGTGGTACAGCAGTTGCGGTAGCTCTATAGCGGTGTATATAAGCAAATTTTAAACATTATTTACGTTTTAAATGTTTTATGAATGATTATGTAACAAAAAATAAAAGTGAAAAGTAAAAGATCTTTTGTGACTTTCCTTTATATTTTTTCATTCATTTACATATCTTAAAAGATTCGCCGGAACTTCCGACCGCCGGATTGCAGCGTATTTAGCTTACCCATAAATTTATGTAATGGCTTAATTATTAGAGTCGTTGCAAAGTTAAATTAAATATAGGTTCTAGTTACAAAGTACATAAGAACCTATTTCGCACAACGGTCGTGTTGTGGACAACGGCTTTTATCTTCACACTGAGAGAAAGCTTGTGTTTAAAAAATTCTGAGCTCATCATATTTCGTAGAAGTGATAAGTACAATATATAAATAATAAACACAAGGATTCATAGAAAAGAACATATATGTCGGAGAAGTAGCTTCAGTTATATTTCTTTAAGTGTTGTAACAGCTTTGCAGAAACACAATATTCTGTATTAAAACATAACAAAGTTTCGGAGAGCGTAACAATGTCTTCGGAGATAAACGAGATAAATCTTCTCTTGTACAATTCTGGCTATAATCGATTGACATTGGGCGCTGTTAGTCTTTCTGGCTTTTACAGCTACGAACTAAGTGAAATCTGAACTTTAATAAAAATCTACTTCAGACTGTATTTACTAATAATATCGATTTAGTTGTCGGAGATAGGCGTGAACATCTTCTCCGAAGACTTTTCACTGGTGTCTTAGCTGGGAGAGGACTCTCCTGAGTCACCGGTAAGTGCGGCATTACGGCGCACAAGGAAGCGGGAGTGTGCAATCATTGTCTTTATTTATACCAACCCAACAAGCATTTAATATCCATCATCAACATCATGTCAGCCGATTGGTGCCCACTGCAAGGTATAGGTCTCCAAAGATCGCTACAATGACCGGTCTAGCGTTTTCCGCTGCTTTTTCACTATCAGATGTTGAGAAGAGCTTAAATTATAAAATATGTGTCTTATAATTAAAACTATTGCCCGATTTTATAACTCGCTTTCGAATTCGTATACATAAATATCATTGTACGAATCTGTACTTTTCATTTACCTATGGTAGTAGTATTTATTAATATTTCCTTTGTAAAATGTTTTATTAAAAAAACATGTTGAAAAATAAAACAAAATTAGGTGTCCTTAATACCAAAGAAGTTCTAAATACGTTTAAGTAACACACGTACTCGTATGTGGGCAGCAATAAGGCTTCACAGCGTTACACAGTTATGGTTCTTAGGAAATTTAATAGAATAATAAAGAAAATACTTGCCGCGATCGCATTACTTGGTAATGTATATTTTACCTTTTTTATTATATTGGTCTGATTGCTAGTAAGCATCCAATCGAAGTAGTTCTTTTATAAGAGTTGAGAAAATTTTCTAAAGATTATTTTACATATGTTTTGCAATCGTAAAACACTCGATGCACGAAAACGATATAAAGAACGTATTTACGTAAGTGCCAAGATAACGTTGTGAAGAATGATTATTAACACGGTTTTGTTACAACCGGAAAAGGAAGACTGACCGCGCGTAATTTTGTCATCATCATTCTCAATTTAAAGTAATTTTGACTTATAATGATATAAAATAATAAATCACTTCTTTATTTCAATCTTAAATGAATTTAAGACGTCAATTATATGAATGTTGAATATTTTATCGCAATAAAACTAGAATGATATATTTTCAATAATTTATTGATTCGCAATTTTTACACATTGTGTAATTGCAGAGTTAATGCCGCATGAGGTAACTCAGCAGTAGAGGACTGAGACTTCGAGTTCGATTCCCGGGATACAATCGGATATAATTCACACTTTCTGCATTAATTATACAGCATGGTTACAAACAAGTTTCCAGAAGATGGGCAGCAGCGTCTTCTGCGTACCATAAAACCACATTGCGATCACCAACCCACTTGCCGAGCGTGGCGATTATGGTGTATCCCACCATAGATATCTTTAGGTAAGACCTATGCCTTGCAGTGGGCGTCCATGGGCTGAGACGGTATAATAAATATCACAGTTTTGATGCTAAAAATTAATTTTAATGTTCGCTGGTATTTATTTATTTTGGCATAAGGTTACAGGTTTGAACTGCGGTATGCTGAAAATCAATCACAGAATAAAAGTCTAAGGGACGCAAAGATCTTCATCATGGTAATTTTTTTGGTCACGCTTCGCTTGCCGATGCGTGGTCTACTCTCCTGAAACTTAATGATATTTCACAGACCTTAATGTATATAAATGTACCTTTTCTCGCAATACATTTAATTACAGTTAATAGATATTCATTAAAATAATTATTAGGTTATTTTTATAACTCCTCATAATTCTTATCTATGATTAGATACGAAAACAATTAACCTGTATGAAATATGGAAATAATAACAAATGACTGAACAGTTGCCATGTAATAGTATGTTATGAGGATGTATGTGTAACTCTCGCAGAGTTTCCAGTCTTAAGTAGTGTCTATAATTGCGTTTTTTATGATAGCTGATTTCCTTTTGAAACAACTTGTGCACTCTATAACAGTAAACGGAATTTTAAAGGTATTTCAATAATTAAAATGTCGTATATACGAGAGTAAAAATGTAAACTTGCTTCGTTAATTTAAATATAAAATTTACTTGACTTGTTATGTTTTATACACAAAAATTATCAGAAATTTTTTTTATCAAATTTAACATTACTACCTCTATCTCATAATAATTGCCAAGCATATCTCCTGTGTCATATAAATCACAGGTTTTGTTCAAAGTTTTAACTACTACTAAAAAAAATTAGATTTAACCTAACTTTTCCTCATCAATTATCAAAGAAAATCTGACTTTGTTAATCTTGCTCTGGTCTTTTTTCTGCATATAATTAAAACACTAAATATTCTCGTAATCATCACACTAATAAATATATCACACAAACAAGTTTTCACATTGAAAGAAAATTGCATGCATGTTTTCAAAACTGTTACAAGATTTAGTTTCAACCGATCGTGGTCGGTGTTAGCCAAATTCTATTCTATAATACAATTACGGCTTGTCGTTTATTTATGGAATAATCTGTATATTATTTATGTAGAGAATTAAATCAAAAGAAAGCGTATAAAAGTTGAAGTCAGTAAAGGTGACGAATCGTCCGACAAGGATAAGCCCGCACATTGCGTTCGCATAAGCGGCGTATATATATATCTCTGGCTTACGTTCTCTATTTTAAAATTAAATTTAGCGAAACTACGCAGAAAAAAAGTCGACGTCGCAACGGAGACCGGTTGCTCTGATACTGCAATAAAGAGGCGACCTTGCGGTTGTGAGGACGATTACATCATGTCACAGAACGGCGGTACAGTGCGATAAGAAAAATTAGAGGCGTTTGCTTACGACGTGAATAAAAAAAGTAATAAATAATATTTACGTTGGAATAGTAGAAACTGTTTTGCTCTTTAAACGATTTATTACTATAGCAAACCATTTAAACCGTCGAAAGCTATAATCTTAATGAGTATTACAATAGCTTCATCAAGGTCAAGTTTGTATTTTTGTCAATAGTTTTAGTTGAAATCTCAAACAATCTTTTTCGCAATTGTCTATCTATATCGGTATCACCGCTGCGCTTATTTTTGCCATCAAACAATCACTATTGATCATACGATCCTCATGTAGATTTCCAATAGGAGCGGTAGGTAGCGGCCTACAAAACAGCGCCTTCTGGCGAATTTAACCGGATCTGTCCACTGTGTGTGTGGATGTCTTATGTTGCGCTTTCAATTCCGTTTCCGTACGCGCTATGTAGACAGTCTACTTCCACTGCTACCGCTTCACTGTTGATCATTTTCGTACGTTTTCGGATCTCTTTATTCACGATTCGATCTCGTAGAGCAATCCTGTGTATATGGCTCGTTAAACGTCTGTGAGCTCGTCAGTAAGTCCCGAAGTGAAAAATCAGATTTCAGGTGACAGTCATCTTTATTTGCTAATCCTATGTAGAATACGTTGAATCACATTATTCAACCTTTGCATATACGTTTATTTTTCGCTAGACTAAAGCAAACCTTGACGAAAAATGAGCGTAATGGGTCCTGTTTGCGAATACCAGCTTGTTCAGACAAAATAAGGTTGTATACATTTCTATCAACATGTTATTTAATCAAAAATGAGATATACAAAGTTATGATTGTTCGCGTGTGTCGATGCGCAGGCGCGGCGTCGTTCCGGCTGCGTGGCCACGTGACGTGCGCACACGACCGCCACATCCGCGAGCTCCGGCTTTGACTTTGAATTGTCTGATCCATCGGCGCGTAACAGTAACTCTAGTTGCGACATGAAGTTTTTAATTCACTTAAAATTATAATTGGTTTATGGTTGTTTCCATATGGTAATAATTGGTTAAGATTTAAATTGGTGAATCTGTCTCCACTGGCCGAGACGGGTCTGGATAAAAATACGATAATATTAATAAATATTGAAATGATAATGTAGAAAAAACCATTACTACATTATCCAAATTAAGTATTGTTTACTATCTGTCTCAACAGTCTGTATTGTCAGAAATTGTCACCATTCCAAATTTTAAAGCCTTTGGTCGACTATACATGTATCCTATGAAAGTTGTTGCACCTATAACCAATCATCACGTATAGATAAACTATCTGGTCAGATTTTGTATTGTTAAAAGTTAGTTACTCCGTCCTAAATAAGGACTTAATGTCTTAATAATAAATAATAATTACTGAAAATAATCAATTTCCTGTTTCGCACGCTGGAAGACTACTAATATTCATTATATTTTCATTGTAATGCTTTACGGTACGCGATGTTTTTATTTCAATAAGTGGTTACATATCTCATTTTAATTTGGAATGAAATCAAATGGTTTACACATCGAAATCGGTGTTTTAATTTACTCTTTTTTTTTGCAAAAGAAATGTTCTTTTACGATTACCTATGATTTTTTTACATTTGTGTCTTGTCTTTTTAGAATCCTTCCTTGTGCGTCAAGGAATACACAAATTATGTTCTTAGCGATATTTATTGTCGATAATTTTTATATATTAGATAAACACAGTTCGTACTAGCCAGTGTTTGGTTTAGCCGATTGCCGTATTGCGAATTGAATACGTTTTATTTTCATCGCTCTTATTATCCCGTTATCTTAATGCACACTTAGTAGTCTACTACCGCCCGTATCAACAGTCTTAGAGGACGCTTGTGTTTCAATAATAATAATATTACCAATAGACATATTACCGAAGTAGCATGACTGCAAATCTAAATCGAAATATGCATCAAACATGGATTATCTTAGAATAATATCCAAACTATTAATGTGTTTGCTATTTATATATAAATACTATTGTTATTCTAAACCATGCTGTTCATAAATCTTAAGCGGAGTATAAAAATATATCTGACTGGGTGTTGCCGCAACGGAAGTGATAGACTGACAAAAGATTTTCATGTCCGCTTCAATAGCGGCGGCATCCTTTGTTCTGAAACGAGTTACTATTCTCTTGTTCCAGGGAACTAAATGTGGTTTTTATTTGATATGAAACGACGACCTCTAAAATGACTGGCTTTTGATACAGGAGAATTATAGTTACGGAGTTTTATAACTAAGATTTAATCAGACGACTGGAAAAGTAAAATTAACAAAATAATTATAATAAAAGCAGAAACTACGGATACCACGATTATAGTTATGGATGAATAGTTTTTCCCTTGATGATGTTGTACTAATGGTGAAGGCTATGCTCGGAATTACTCTACGAGAGACATCCAAGGGTAAAGAGGTCTGTAGATGGACAAAACTATTCGACA
Organism: Battus philenor; assembly: GCF_028537555.1. NCBI lineage: Eukaryota > Metazoa > Arthropoda > Insecta > Lepidoptera > Papilionidae > Battus > Battus philenor. The sequence goes on from NW_027181715.1 coordinate 10,996,983, forward strand.
TTGTCCGGCAAATTGGTGAATAGAAGTGTGACCAACAGTGTGACAGGTATCGCTTTCATAACGCAGAACAGATGTCCGCTGGGGCTCTAAAGTTCTGGAGTAGAGAACGTAAACCGGCATGCTGGACATGACCTAGTTAATGTCGTTGGACAGATACAGTAGGCCACTATCAACCGGTACTATTAGAAATCTACAGATGAGACCAATTTCCAACAGTGGTCGGAATACATATTTCATGTATGTCGTATAAAACCTTATTAAAGTTACATTTACATAAACAAAGTTTATGATAAACAGCTTTTGTTTTTCTACATTCATTACAAATATATTCTATTGTATAGACCAAGCGGTCAGTCTTTATTGTCCGGATGCAGTTTGATTCAGAGCCCGCATCGAGATGTGATCAATACCAACCACTTTTATTGCTTTCCGTTTTTATTATCATGAGAACCAACATCGAATGATACACTCAAGCCGATAGAAAAAAATCTTTTTTACGTAAAAAAAGTAAATCTTGAATTTTGCACACAATGTCCCTAATAGCTTTGGTCTCATGGCAACTGGATTGTGTAATAAGCATAGTGAACTTTGATCCGATAGATAACATTAAAAAATAAACTCTCAATTTTTTTATCGAATACAGAGACTATATTGAGATAAAATATTATTCTTCTGAGCTTATTATATGGTTTAGGTATTCAATAAATTCAATACCATCACTAGAACTCAAATTACCTTGGATCTTATTACCTGTTTATGTTGAACAGAGAAACAAACGTGGCAAAATTACATACAATATTTTTTTCATAAATAATAAGTGAAAAATCCCTATGGAAATGACTTTGACGTCTTCTAGTATGGACTAATTCCAATTATCAGATACATTTAAGCGTGTACTAATATAACCTACTGTTCCCTGAGACACAAATATACCTAAAGACAATACTATGGTAAACAAGTGACTAGTCGACGAAATAACTAAGTAGTAAGCACACAGCGAGTGTATGCATACTCGCTGTGTGCTTACTTAGTGGAGGTTCGAGCTAGAGGTATAAAAGCAAAATCTCTCTATAACCTGTTAGAATTTAAGTTTGTCTAGAGCGAACATCAACTTCTTTTTAGAGCGGGCTGCCAAAGTATCATTGGTAGGATCATCTAAAATTTGGATAGGAAGGGAGCATTCTGGTCGAAAGCCAGTACCTTGTAAGGAGGCCTCAAGCCTGCTACACAAGTCACTCTCTCTACAACGCGACTCCACCGCGTTATAGAGAGATTAACTTGCGTATGTTTGGAAGTAATCTCCCAATAATGCGATGGACACGGCATCCACACCATGTAAACATGGTATGATGATAAATTATGTCTCACTCGGAACCATAACATATAAGGTAATTTAAACATTACATTACAATTGAGATGCAGGTCGCTTTCAACTTTTTCTCTCCAATCTAGAAGAAAGGTCTATGTCCAGCAGTACTATGTCAGAATTGTTGAGGGTGATGATAATCACTACCAGTTGTAGTAGCAATTAGAGTTTCATTATCTGACTTAATTTCATATATCTATCTATATATTCATCAATTATAGTAATAGCAATATGTATAAGGTATGTACAACGCATTTAATTATTATTTTAGAAAATATTTTATACTCTATGCATAACATGTGTTTTACATGAAAATAAATTAGTGCTCTGAACAACTTCTACACTCTCATAGAGGTGGTGGGCGTTAATCCACACGCGAACATACTATGCGGCTTTTTAAATTTATACGATACGTGCACGTTCAATATTTTTTTTTAATTAAGAGTTATTTTAAGGCTTTGACTACGTTTACTTAATGAACTTACAATGAATTAAATTAAAAAACACTACAAAAACTCTTATATGGCATCGTTTGACACAACAAAGTAAATGAACTTTAGCTTCTTGGTAACACGAATAGGTCGGTTCAATTAGAAAATATAGAACTCGGCATTTGATTTAGGACACCGAGTAAAAGAGTACTTTAAGTACTTGTTTTATAAAAAAAAAGTATTTACTACTAACGATACTACGTGCCAAATCAATTGCCGTTACTTTATCATGTACTACACTAGAGACTAGCTAAAGAAGTCTAATCTTAATGTAAAGTTTTATGTAATGGAAAAATATACCAATGCTGTGAATTGACGACTTATCACGCATTTTACATATCTGTATTTTGAATTTTAAAACCTTGATTTTAAAATTCAAAATATATTCTGTGGAAAAGAAAACATACGCATCTGCGAGTATGTCTCTCTATATCTCACTTTTTCGAAAAATCAAAGTTACCTTACCGTAAACTATTAATTCTTACAATAACACGCAAGAATTGATAATTATGCCATTAAATTATAACTTACTTCATTAAAAAAAGTTTACATTTTACCGATTGCATTTCACTCTAACATTTAATCGATTACCAGAATGAGATAAACTGCCATTTATGCCCCTGTATTGTTGTTATAATGTTTCTATGTAACGTCCAAAAGATATACGATAGAGTAATTCAAAAATAGTCTAGATGCAACAAAGACGAAGTGAGGTAAATCCTTCTCGCTCTTCATTATTTTAATAAAAATCAAAATTTCGCATTGCGATCTTTTTAATAAACATTTTATAGTTATTAAATAAGAAATAACATTTTCAATTGAAATGTTAATAACTACAGCATGTTAATGTCAAGGCGTTTCATCATTTTTATTGGATAACAGCTTCTGCGCCAGAATATACGTAACTTTGCATTCTAAATTTGATATCGCCATTATTCGAATTGGCGTATTGCCCGAAACTATGTACTGGACCAACGACAACGTAAACATTGCCATATACATAAAACTAATTCAATTTTAATTAGTTTTAGTTTGTATTTTAAATGATAGAGGAGGAATAGCCTTATTAATGTACGACATCGGCTGTACTGACAACTCTCACATAATTTCGGTGATAATAACATATGTACGTGTTTAATAATAATTCGCAATTTTACAATGCAGTAACGCCGAAATTTTTACATACTTATAATTTTAGTTATGTTTAGTTATAGAAAATGAAAACTTCCTCCAAATATCTCTACGAAACGATCACCACGCTTGGTGGACGAGCTGGCGATCTCGATATTATGGTAGACAGAGGTTGCTGCTGCCTATCGTCTGGAAACTTGTTTGTGAGAATTGGCAATCCTATATATATAAAGGTAAGTTCTAGTAGTAGTAATATATTTTATGAACATTTAAAAAGGTGTGAAGTACATAAAACTGATCTCTTTCATAATGTTTCGTTGTAAGTTAATGTTTACTGTAACAGCCATTACGTTCAGCTTCAATACCCCGATGCCCCGTATAAGCTACGCCCTGTACCGACCTCAGTTTATGCACGGAAATAAATCTTCATTAAGGCCAGTATACAACCGTGGATGATCGGACCTTTTAGTTTTAAAGAATTTATAGCTACATGGACACTTAGTTATTTATAATGTTCTCTAGGAATATAATGTGTCACTGTTCCCATTTCATTTATAAAACAAAAAAACATGACATGGTGACATCGAAAAATAGAGTGAATCGTCGATAACTTCTAAAGACGAACACTTTTATCGTAACATTGTTCGAGTTCTACCAAAATGATGATAACAACCCAACTATATCTAGCTGCAACTAGCAATGAAGGCGATGGACTTCAAATAGTAAACATACACGTCATCGTTTAAGGCCACAGACGCTGACTGTAAGTATGGGGGATATATCATAATCGACACGCTTAGCAGGTCATTTAACAATCGCAGTGAGGTATCATGGTACACAGTGGTTACTGTTACCTATACTCTGGAAACTTGTTTGTGAGCAGTGGCAATCCTATATTATTAATGTAAAAGTGTGAATACAATTGAATATAACATTGTATTTCGGAAACCAAATCGACGACCTACGATTTCAAGTCCCATTCCTCTAATACTGAACTGCCACTGCTCAATATATTTATTTCTGCACAATTAGATTACATTAAAAATATGGATAAAAAGTGAGAACTTAGTGGCGCACCTAATAATAATAAAGATACAATAATAAAAATAGAAAACGGAAATAAATTATTAGTATATAATTGATATGGTAATAATAATTAATATGGTACGCGTACTTACCCGTTATGTATACTTCCACTGTTTCCATACTATGGTTATCTTCAAGAAATTGTTACGTATGATGCGACCGCCCATTGTATTATACTATTTTCTTTACTATTATGCAACAATGTATATATTTTCTAACGTGTACAATAAAGAATATTAACATAACATAAAACTACTTCTTTTTTTCTTTTACTCGTTGTAATAAAGCTTGTGTTTTAGCAATGTAACCATTACAATTTCTTTCATTATACTTTACGCTTATAAATAAACATCAGCTTATGATCGTTGAGGTAACTTATGTGAAATGCATATGATATGAAACCTCATAACTTCCTGTTCAAAGTATTCGCATATTAGTATACAAATGATATTTAATATAAATATTGAAAATTGTCTTCGCGTACATAAAATGTAAAAGTTATTTTAAAAAATGATGACTTGAAACAAAACGGAGAGTGTTCCAAAATCCCGGCCGCGTTTAAGAAACTCCAATCAATCAATTAACTGTCATAACCTATAACTTGACATTGCTGACGTTCGCTTGAAGTTAAAACTTTATAAAAGTTAAAAGGCAAATTATTTTTTATTATTAATTTATGTCTGTACCATTTTCCATTTTATCCTTCTTTCGTGATATTGAAACAAATACTCTTATAATAATGGATTATTTACAGAATTTAAAGCTTCTTTCTAATAACACTTCAGAATAAAGACGGAGTGAGTCAGAATGACAGCACTCATGACTTTAATCAATTCTTAAAACCATTAGTCAATGTCATTTATGCTGTACAGCCCGCCTTCGCATTTCGTTTAGACAATTTTCATATTTGCTTAATTAAAAGTATAATAGTTGTTGTCTAGGATTTACTAAATAGAAATATATATCTTATAGATTAAAAACAGACTAATTAAAAGATTTTTTCTAAAGTTTTTTATGACAATTTTGATGACGAGCCATGCAAGGCATGCGTCTTATAAATACGGGTTCATTGCTAAATCTAGATAACTAGAATATACACTGCTACGAACACAATTCAAACAGATTTAAAAAAAAATTAGTGACACATGCTATTTCCTTCGCAAGACGTCCACTAATTGACATTCTTTTACAAAGATTTATAACATTTTAATACCTTCTGTTGCCATGGCTGCTTTCTCCGCCATGAATAATCTGCCTTGGACTGGAGTCCTGGTCTTTTCATTTTTACTCATACGGAGTATGTCCTAATTCTCGCTCCGCTAGGCATTCTAATTGTTAAAGGGGTCCCTGATAGGATAGCGCAAGTTGTGCCTTCACTTGGTACGTCTTTATCTATTAACTCTCATTATTTTGTACTAACAGTGACCACATGTTTACGTCATAAGAAGAGCTTAATTGCATATACTTTAATATGTTTATATATACATATAACTCAAATTGTGCTACACTATCAAGAATTCATAACGAGGTCTAACCCTTGTGTAATTGTCTGCTTTTATCCGATTACTTAGTTGACATTAATAGCACTAAAAAGTATTAGTGCTGTGAGAAGTAACTGAAAAAAGTGTTAGAAACGCTCTTATGTTTCTTTTAGCTCTCTGTTCAAACCCGTAGTTAGTAAATAAAGTGAGGTAGTCGCCGCTAAAAGCAAAAAAACGGCATCCAATAAAAAAATTACCAAACATTGCAATCTTTGTTATGACGTCTTCAATTTAAATCGTATTCCCATATTTTTTTACGTAACGTAAATAGACCACGTTGATTGTTCAACATAGACACGACAGTTACACTGCGCGTTCGTCTGTACCCTACTATTAATATAAAAACCAACATTTATATACATAATATACTTTAAAATATTAAAAAAAAAACTTTATCAATATGCTTGTCACACAATATATTTACATATAGTCATTCGGATAGCGATTTACTTATTTGTAAACAAAATAAGAAAACCCCGAGATTGCCATTTCGAGATATGTTTATGTAAATATTAGACTGCGTTAGTATGTGCATGTTTGCAAGGTACATGATGTATAAGGAGTTTATGTAATTAACAAATAAGCGATGTAGGTTGATGGATACGTCAAAGAGATAATATGTTTGAATCATTAAATTCATTAATTTAAAATGAAATACAAAGACATGTTCTTAAATATTTCTAACATGTTTCGAACCGAGATTGGTTATGAATGCCCTTTTTTTTAAAAAAAAAAAAAAACTAATAAAAAAATTAGAAGATGACAGATGTCAATGAGGAAACACTAGATGTGCAACAGTTTAAAAAATAGAACAACTACGATTTACGAAAATTGTACTCGTATACTACAATGGTCATACTTTGTAGGTGGGTTGGCGATCTCAGTGTGGTATTTTGGTATGCAAAGGACGCTGCTGCCCATCCTCTGGAAACTTGTGTGTGAGCAGAGGCAATCCCATGAACTATACAAGATCCCAGGAATCGAACCCGCGACCTGCTACCGCACCGTCTGAGTCCTCTACCGCTGGGCCACCACTGCTCAAATAATGTTAGTCGACATGAATTCATTGGTCAGCAAAATAGGTTATTGAATACTGAACAGAAATTAATAAATACGTGAAGCATCGATTAAATATATGCGGACACGTCACTGAAGAGGGAACGAACAGTATAATTTGATATAAATAAAGATGATTTGACGCCACCGATTGAACTGAGTAGTATAGTTAAGAACCAGACAACATTCAATATAGTTTTTATGTGTTCTAAAAATTTTCGACAAATCGAACCTGATTTTTTTAAAATCTGCTTGTGTATTTTTTATATAATCAACACACATTGTCAAACCAAATATCGAGACATAATTCAGTTTTTAAAATAAAAAAAGAACATTAAAAAAGCTATTAAAAAGTAGCTACTCTTACGACTAGCTTCTGTAAAATAAATTTTGACCAGAAGCACAATGAAAAAAAAATTCGGATATGACATTATACATTGGTTCTCTTTTGATTTTAATTATTAGCGGAGGTTACTTTTGAAAACGTGTTGTCTCTATTGTACACTGTTAGAATTAATAAGCAATGGACGTCTTAGAGATGAAATTATGATGATGTTTATAATATTGTCTCGAACAGTTTAGACACTACCGCAAATAGAAGGGCGGTAACAGAAAGCTTTTTCATCAAATGTGATAATTTAAATAAGCTAATGTTACATTGATGACACTTAGTGTATAATAGTTTAAATTTTCAGATAAGAAAATACTTCGTTTCTCGTAACAGTACTACCAATCACGTAAAGAAAAACAAATGAACTACGCAATAAAAATTTATTTATGTGGAGAGGCAGTGTCAGACGCACGCTTGGCAATGGGTCTTATACAATTGAAGCGATGCGAGTTCAAGCACTCACAAATGGTACTTCCACGCTATACGAACCAGACCTTTTTGAAGTTGGCACTCGAAACAGAAGGCAATTCCGTATTGCTTTTTATACATTAAACATCAAATTTAAAAACGTTAGGAGAACATTAGCAAACGTACAATTTTATCCAAAAACTTGAGACGCAGTTATATATAAATAAACCAATTTGTTTAACAATTTGATAGGAAAACTATATTAAATTAGAATCTACTAGGCATCTCAATCGGTTTATTCCGCACGTTCCAAAAATCTGGTGTTTTAGTATAATATATTATTTATTATCAATAGCCGCGTCTGCTTGGTTCCTCTATATATGACTTTTAATTTACTATAAATAATTCAGAATAAGTAAAAATTAAACTATATACAATTACTAACAAATATATTAATTTAGAAGCTTTAATATTAATTTCAAACATGAACCATAAAGAACAATTTTGTATTGAAGGAAAATTTTTTCCCTTAAGTTGCAGTGCCTTGCAGGATCTTAAATTATTTACTTTACTTAACACTTGGCATGCGGGCAATGTCATTTTACGTGCTTTGCAGTCTGTTACAGGAGCGCGTTTTTTTATAATCATACAGAATATATTTAAGTATAACATAAATAAAGTTTCTTTCGTAACAATGAAGTAGTTTTCGATTTACTGCGAATAACCAACATTCGCATGATTCACGAAAAACCGATTTTATTACTTATTTTACCGGATCTGAAAGACATGTATATATGACGATAAGACATGTACATAAGATCGTTTGAACAGAGGCTCCGTAGAGTGACTTGGTCCCCAATAAGAACGCTCGACTTGGGATATCACTCAATACGCGTTTAGATTTACAGTTCGAAAATGCTCAGTGGCCGAACCATAGCTATCGGTTGCTATTTTCGGATTACTAACAGCTGATATTACTATCACTTCGGAAAGCGTCAACGACGTGAGAAGAAGTGATTGATGAAATTGCTACAACGTTTCTACCATTTAAAAAGCAAACCTTTTTACTATAACTATTATACGACTATGTTTATTTGTGAAAACTTATATCTAGCCTTGTTATTTTTATATTTTTGACTGTTTATTTTTGTTGTAAGTTTTCCAAATATTATAAAATAAATAGAAAAATAAGATAAATACTGGTTTTACTCTTCAAAAACAAAAGTGACCTTATTGAATAGTCAGTGTTGAAAAGTGCCGTAGTTATAAAAATTACAGATCTAATGAGACAAAATATTAGCAAATCCAGATAGAAGCAACAATGCGATGTATTTTGTAATTTAAAATCATGGGTAAACTCTGTGATATCACAGACGATAAGGTATACAACTCGTTTTAGTCCCATTATTTAATTCTTGCTGGATAAAAATGGCATCATTTTCATAATTTCAACTGTAGTATGTTCATCGCTGGACAAAGCCCATTCATTTATAATAACTATAGAACCGAAAGGAAGCGGTCTGCATTTCATCTAACGACCTTAAGACGACCTTGCGTCTGTTCAACCTTGTAAGTGGACGAATGGAAGGAACGGTAATTAGAAAAGAAATAATTTTTCTCGGCTCATAAACGATCGCAAAGATGTACGATATGGCGAGCATACGGCAGCACGAACGCTCATTACTTTTATTTTATATAATGATTAGTTCAACTTTTTAACTAAATTGTTCAGTTGTTATAAACATTTACAGAAGTCTTGCTCACCTACGTTATTAATATATATTAATTGTAATGAAAGCCTAATATACCCGTATAATGAACACGAAGAAAAAATAATTATTGTTACACTTGTAGATTATTTAAAACGTCTTTTTTCTTTGCGACATTATGTATAACAAGTTGAGACTAAATATTTTACTGTATTAAAAAAAAGTTGTAAACAGCAAGAGATCTGTATTAAATACATGCAGATTATAGTAAAAAAAACCTCAGAAATGTACTGCATTAGATTTTTTTCTAAAAAACCTATATACGTGTTTTAACATTTTGTGTAACGAATGTTTGGAAACCAGCACTATAATTAAAAGGATTAATTAAAGGAATAATTATTTATAAACAATAACAAGTCTATATTTGAAATATAGAGAACATAAGTAAAAACATAACTGAATGTCTCTGGACAATATTTCGTAATCATGGTACCCTAAAGTCAAGCACTTGGAAACTTTCTTAATAATTCTACAAAAGTTTTTCAACTTTTTGTGTAAAGAATTCTTAGCAGTTTACGACCAAATTACTTTTTGCTACACAAACACCATGGCCGAATCTTTGTACGCTATTTCAAGATTTTTATGGATCAAATCATATCATCAAGAGGTTGTTTAGTAAATTTTATTAAGAAATAAATAGAAAATTTTGCCAAATGTGTTGCTAAGCGTCGTATGAATTTGATAACGGCTCAATCAATTCAGCATTCCTTGTGTTTCATAAAAGCTTGAAGAGAGTTTTTACAAAAAAAAACGAAGATAATAATTAAAACAACACTTCTATTACTTTACAAACCGCAGAGCAATTTGAAATACCTGTCCAAAGCTGTGAAACATTTAATGTCAATCCAAACGAAAAAAAGAGTGCGAAGAGTCATAAAACGTTACAATGAAAATATAGTCACGGTTTTGCTAGTTTTGCAGTGTGCATAATTAAAAACATCTTTTAATAATAATTAACTTAAATCATTTGACAAAATTATCACATAATATAAAACCACGACTGAACTAGTTGTGTCGCAGATCGGTTCGCGTTTGGAACACTCTTAGTTTTATTTTATGTTATAGAATTCCATAACAGGAGCGCACAATTTGCTTCTAGTGACAGAAATCTTCTGGCATTTTTCGTATGATAAGTGTTACTATAAATGTTTCAAAGTGAACCATAAGATAAAAATACTAAGGCCATTAACCATTGGCCATTAAAAAAAACACAATGCTGTTCTTATCGATTAATATAAAACATCAACATCATTTCAGCCGCTCCTTCGTCATTCTAGCCTATAGAGGCCCACTGCAAGGTCTTCTCCAAAATTATCTATGTTATATCGAAATATAACATAATCGCCACGCTTAGCAGGCTGTTAGCGAACGCATTATAGTATGTATGAGAAAGACCAATATTTAGCCACTTCCGCACATGCAGTGGTAGTCGTGCAACAAAGTGCACCGCCCGCCAGCCCGCTGATAAATGCGTATGCGGGAAACAATGCGAATTACACAACTGCCACCGTCAAATCACTCAACACGTGTTTCACCCTTCCACGGGGCATCTTCAGGAGTTATGTTACACCGATGCCAAACACAGAGTGAGCTCAGTCCGTCGCCGCGAAAAAAAAAGCATTATAGTATTACGGTAGGCAGAGATCCTCAGGAAACATGTTTCAGTGTCCTATCCTATATAATTATTGGACAAAAAGTGAATTATAAGAGGTTACGAATCGAACCAGAGACTGACGATCGCAAATCTCAGTCCTCTATTGATCGGCTACCTATGAGGGATCATAGGTTTCCAAAAGGGTAATGAATAAGAAAAATAAAAATAATATAACATAGAATATAGATTACATAATATTACGAAAAAAGAATTGGTTGTACATTAATAATTAATAATCGAGACTAAAGAACGCTATTTGAGTGCGTGGGGAACGGCGTGTAGGAGGCGTGGGCGCAAGGTTGCTTGCACAATTGCATCGACATAATCCTTCCTAAAAATTCACACGAAACTACTTCGAGTACTTACAATGTATAAGTATGCGCGAGCACTCTTGTCAGGTTGATGTTTACTTTTGGGCACAGCGACTTATTATTACACGTGATCTGAACCTCATGTTCCTATTAGCATTTCGACTTTACTTGAGGTATATAATATAATTAAGTAAGTTAAGTAAATATATCTTTATATTTCATTCAACATTCACCGTGCGGGTGCTGGATCCACCGCGTTGTAGGGACAGGAACCTGGTACGGTGCTCGGAGATGGCGACCAGCGTAGCAGGTTTGACCTTCACCGACAAGACTCTTATCTCTACCTAACCAAATTAAAAATGAACCAAATGTTGCTTTGGAAGCTCATTTCAAAAGTAGGACAGGCCTAAATTCTTCAACAGATTATAAATTCGCTGTTATTCCTCTTATTCCTACATAACACACAAATGTATTTATTCTTAGTAATTTCGTTGACTAGGTCGTAGTACTTGGTTAGCTTAGCTGTGTGGTCTTTAGGGTATATGTTTGCATTGCAGAGATTAAAATTACTGTTTAGTTATTGTCACCTTTTAATGTCTTTGAAACTAGACCTAGAAGACGTCATCGTTGTACCATTGTGTATCTTAAATTGATTTTATTTTTATTGTGGTCCCGAAATACAATTTTTTTGCAGCAAGAACAGTTTGGTTCCTTAATACGCCTAACTTTTATAGCATTTTATAACAACAGGACTATAACAACGTCAATAATTTTATACAAATAATATTCCCCATTAAATAATATTTTGGAAATATATGGGAGAGGCCTGTTAACGCCAGCAGTAAACGTCCTACGACTAAGATGGTGATGAAATATGTCTAACTTTTAAATACCAACGAGAAAAACAATATTTGACAACAGTAAAAACTACTAAAGAGTTCTAATTTTTTTTTATTATTAAATAAGCAAACATAGTAATACTTTGTGGTTTTATTTAATCAAGTTACTGATCACAAAGTTTGTGTTCCAAGAAAATGTTTAAAAATCGTATTCGTTTGTTTTTATAAATAACACCGACTTGAATGTTATTCGAACTGAACGTTCTGTTTTTGGTTCAGAATTGCAACCCGACGACGAGCATTTACAAAGGCAAACAAAAAAATTGTGAAGCGCTTAAGGAAGCAATCCTTTACAAGTGTTTTCGGTTATGTTAACGTCTTCAAAGGATGTACGATTTTAAACCAAGGTGTATTCAGTAGCTTTTTATTTTTATTACAGGATTCGTCTCTTGTTTTTTAATCGTTTATCATATAAAATTCTTCAAACATTAATTGAGTCTATTCAAGTGGAAAAATACATCATCGTGCAAAATAAAGTTTACATCACGGGCACATTCAGAACACTCGTAGCGATGTATTTTAATTTGGAGGACAAGGACTCATTTAAAATCTATATCCAATCAGTTTAGGCTGTTGATTGACAATATTTAATAATATTCGCAAGTAATTACAAGTGCGTTGCGATCATCAATCCGCCTGCCAAAAAATTATGGTAAATCCCCTCGTAGATATCTTTGAAGGAGGGTCTACCTTGCAGCGGAAGTCTATAGGCTAAACCGATGACGACAACGAATCTGATTTATTAAATAATTAATATTAAAGTACATAATTGATACTTTATAATATATTAAAGAAGAAATTGCTAGTAATCACTGGTCATCTTTTTGATGACATTTGACATTTGGCATTATGTAGAATATTACATAACATTTTTTTAAATACATACATACATATACAAGTAACTTCTTCACATCCATCAAAGTCTTGATCACTATAATTATGTTAATTATTGCCAAATCCTTTTGTGTGCTTTCTACAAGAGAACCAAATGGATATCATATATGAACAAAGTTAATATAGTATCGTATAGGAGGCAATTCTGATTTCGAACAACACCTGTGCATGTTCGGCATCACGTAGGCGGGTAAACGAATACGGCGTTGTCACATATATGTAACAAATCAAGATACTCCCTACTCTTTTTATAAGACGTCCAAATACGTCCCTAACAAAAGATAGTGTAAAAATAGACATATTGTAAATTTACGCAGGTGTTCTACAAAATAAAAATCGTTTAAAGAAAAAAGAATCGATTTTTCCCCAAAGAACCGTACAAAAGAAATAATAATCGATATTACATAGGTATCTTTAAAATAAAACGATAATTATAATGTATATTATAATAAAAATTAAAATTAGTGCACAATGAGTATTCAGTTCATAACTATAAAATATATGAAAATACAAATAAAAATCATTGTTATTACGGACTGAGCCAAAATCATGGGTTATGGTATTCCCCAAATTTAATTTTTTGCTGTATGTTATATAATAGTGTTTGTAAGGACTGTCAAAGTAATTTTTTTTTAAAAAAAGGGAGACAAAAAAATTTATATGATTTTTAGCTGTTAGTTTTTACTGGTAAACCGCGCTATTTCAATGTCGTGTATAATTAGACTGCATATAAAAGAGCTGGGTGTATATATTAAAAGTAATATCATAAAATGATTGTAATTCTTTTAATTTGCGTAAGTTTGAAAAATAAAATTAATTTATGTAATTCTATTTGTACAAATATTTGGCACGATCAGACCTAAAATATTTGCAAAGTCAGACAGTATAAGCAGAAAAACAAAAACCTGTCAAACGTTTTACGGTACATTCTAAAGTAGGAAGAATTTACGGCACGCGTTAAACCCGAATTGTTTTCTCTTGAAAGACAATAGTAGCTGTGTGAGATGCCCGCAGTTGCCTAAAACAAATATCAAGTACCCTTAACGGGGAATGAGAAACTTCTTTACGACGCCATTGCGAAGTTTGGCTTGTCTCTTTTTAACTTCATTCAATCCGTTATCGCGCTTTGAACCAAAGTTTAGTTACTATATATGGTGATTGGTAAAAGGTGTATAAGTTTTAAAGGGCTGAATTTATATCTCATTTAAATATAACAGCAATAACACCCGATTCAAAAATCAATGGTTTCAGAAATAATAGATAACGTAATGATAACATAGAAAGAAAAGTGTTTTTAATTCGGACTAGTACATGTTAAAATTAAGGATTTTATTTCCAAAAGCCATTGGCATGCAGTATTCCAATATAAAAAAAAATATTTAATGTAACATATTTCGGAGTGATAACTCTATACTGGGTAACTGGAAACAGGTATAAAAGTTTAAAGCCTTTAGCTGAAAAATGATCAATACATTCACACATTTAAAGCTTTTACATCTACAGCCTCCTGTATATTTATTAATTATATATTAACTAAGTTAATTTTTATTAATAACCGTGCGATCGTGTCCTTTTGTACACCTTCTTTATTTGAATACTAGTGAGAGGTGTTTGTTTTTAATTTATTTCCATAACGTTGCATTATTCATGGAACCAACGAATGCGTAACATCGTACAGGGAAAACGAACTCGTACTCATGAATGAACGGGGTCTGGCGTGGGCTCCATGGTCAACAGGCAGCCGTTGTCGAGACTTAAATTTGCTTTTAACACAAGACTGTCTCTCGAAAACGACACACTTTTAATTCAAAGTGCAGGAACACGTTCACTTAAAATAATGCTAAATTAATAACATTAAATATTTGGTACATTTACGTTAGCCGGGAGTAAAAGTCACTGGTTGTCAACCAAATGTGAGCGAATTTGCCGAGCCATTACGATTGCAAATAATAAACATTATTTTTGTAAATACGTAAACCTGTTTTGTTAAGAATTCATTGATCAATTTTTTAACCTTTTTTGTTATGGGAGATTTCTGGATGTTAGGAGTCCTTTGGAAGAAGGACAGGGTGATACAGTACTCATTAAAATCACTATCACTGATCCTAACCTACACAATGACAATGTTATCCCATGATGCACTCTTTGCCAATATATGTTTCTCTTTAAAAATGCATATTATTCACCTGTAGCTAAATAAATTTTTTTATATTTTATTGTACAAAAAATAAGGTGTATGAAAAAAATTAAAAGCTGCTTTGTTATAATTGAAATTTGAAAATAGAACACAAAGCCCCTACTGAACATTTCCTATATGATTTTAAAAAATTTAAGGGAAATGCATATTAGTTAACATTTTTTTGGTTGCGAATGGCTAGTGGATAAGTATCAAATCATCATCATCATATCAGTTGATAGCCTCCCACAGCAAGGTATAGGCATATCGCAGAAATCGCTACAATGATAAGTCTTACGGTGCCCGCATCCAGCGACTCGCCACGACCATAACTATGACACGTCGGTCCACCATATGACGGTCTGCACACGCTTAGTCCCAAATGTTTCACAAAAATCTAAAGGTTTTTATTTTAATATGTAGTGACCTATTTAAATAAAACGTAGCGTATTCTGTAATGGCGTAAGAAACGTGTATATAAACTATTGCATAAATATGAGCTAACATTCTCATAAAAGGCGCCTTTTGTTAAATATTGACTTTTAAAGGTTATCGAATTAAACGTCGAAGGCCCGAAACACTGGCGCAATGCAGAGGCGGGCCGCCGGAGCCTGTTCACTTAATTTCACGAGATTCAAACTCGCGGACTGCAATCACGGATGTTTTATCTTTGTCCTTTACCTGACTCAATATTAATAACGCGAAAACATGTCAGGAACATAAACAAAGCTTTCTTTATTAAGAAACATGATAACAGTATTTAAAAAACCTTTTAATAAGTTGAAAGATAATATGTTAAAGCAGATTAAATATAAAATTAAAAGTATAAAAAACATACGGTTGTTTTTTTATAGGTGTTAAGGTTTTAAAGGAATAAATGTGTAAGTCTGTTTTAAAACTTCCTATACATAGTGATCATTCTGAAATAAGTTTAATTAACATTTTCTCTAATGGAATACGACAGGTCAAAAACCTCTGGCAGTTCAAAATTTGCAGGGGAATATAGTAACCAATAATTAATTTTAACATGTAGTAATCTGATTTTTAAAAACACTTTTTCTTACGATAATATCATAACTTACTATATCATTTATTATTTTTGATAACATTGATTTTGGTGAGGTTGTACCATATATACAGCAAATGATTTATATGTTTTTTAACACATTTTCACCTATATGCAATAGCCGTGTATAATCATAATATACAATAAATTTAAAAATCAGGCATAACGCCTGCACAATATTAATAGCTATAGTAAAAAGTTTTTAATATGTTAGTAATTTGGGACAGTCGATTTATTTAAATTATCATTTAGTCTATACTTGTAGATAACGTATTTTTATATCTGTAGTTAAAGGGCGTTACGCAAAATTAATGTTCATATGTAACAAATACGCGCACACATAAATTATGACATCAAAGAGACACACCCGTATGGTATATCTCAAGGTAACGAGTATTATACTCGTAGTTTATTGCGATTGAAAATCATCGCATTGTTACTGCGTTTTGAGTTATTGTGTAGTCACTTAAAGAAATTAATTTATAAAGGGTTCTCTAAGAGGATATTTAGATCTCATTTTCATATAGATTGTAAAAAGTAAAGACTGTTAGTAAAGGAAAAAATATGACAATGCATGGTATATATATATATATATATATGATTACAATAGCAGATAGGTGCAGAAGAATATTAATAAATATAGTAAATAAAGAATATTAAAAAGTTTAAGTGTATTAAATAAAACACCAATACAGTGTAAAATATTATTAAGTAATAATAAAGCATAAGAAATAATTTTCCTTGTACTGCACTAAGAATATCGTCAAAGTAATTACAAAAAACTCCTAGATTCTTACAGGGGAGCACAATCTGATTTTAATATCATATATACATACATATATATATATATATATATATATATATAATTTATATATATATATATATATATATATATAATTTGAGCTCTTCTGTCATTTCCTCATCGTGAACACAAATGGTCAATGTAAATGATTTAGGCCTCCCACTAGATGTACCGACGTAATAGTTAAGGACGCCGAATGTAACTGAACTCTGTGCCTTGTAGGGTGACAGAAAATTTTTTAAACGGATAAATAAAATGAATAAATTAATGAGTAATGTATAAGTGATATAATTAAAAAATCGTAATAGGATATAGCACCACAAATTTTACATGACGGTTATCCTTAGTTTGTCAAAGACGACCTCGCAATAATACAGTCGGACTAAAAATCGTGAACACGATTTGTATGTTGTTTTCGCTTTTACCTCGAGATCTGGATTCACCTTGACTTAGTTAATAGTTGCACGGCCGGATAGCGATTACGGCGTGGGCACCCTCCATGCCAAATCTGACTTCGTTTTATGTACATTAATGCCCGCAAGTGTTAGTTCAATGAACTTATGTTTAAGGAGTTGGAAAACGGAATATCCATTGGAGAGTTAGGTTACGTTAACTATAAAAGATTTAAAACATGTATCACATTATTTATATTTAATTTACCATCATAGACGTAAAAAATATTTGTATCTATTTTCTATTTAAACTATGGCTTACATAGATTCAAAGGATGGTCATTAGCTAAGTTACAAAATAAATTAGAGAACCATACCGTATATATTACCTTTATAAATTAATTCACAAATAATAATGAAGTACGTAATAAGCTTTTTTCCTTTAGTATTTTCTTCAAGCAAACCCCTTTAAACTATAAAAAATGAACATAAATAAATAAAATATTTACCTAAACTTATCACAGAATTACAAAAATCAAGTATATATACTAATTCTCCGACAGGTGTATAACGGAATGAAATAGCCACAGTAACTAACATAATTCTGGTCATTACAACAAATTTTAGATACAAAGAATTTTTAAAATCTTTTATGAATATAAAAGATTTTTAAAATTCTTTGTACAAGTTGAATAACTTACAGCATAGCGTTTTCTGAGATAAGAACGGTCTGACAAATCGTGCGACAACTTTCCTTCCCGTAATGTCCCGTCGTAATTTAAGGCCCATTTACACGCAGCGAATAAACTTACGAGTAACAACATATTACAGAAATCACGATTGGTGCAAATCTTATCTAGAACGGTTCCTTGATGAATTAGCCAGAGTGATGTGAAAGAAGTGACAAAAATCCAAAATTTTCACGCACTACCAGTAGATACTATGCTAGTTGGCCTATAAGAGTATTAAAAGTGCAATAAAAATATTTACTGTGTTGGGAATTTGAGTTTTCCTGATACTCGCATGTTTGCAATCAGGCAAAACGAGTTAAGTCACTGGCATGCGAGTAACAAGGCGAGCTATTGTGTCAATAGTAGGTTAATTACTCGCTCTGTGTAAATGAGTCTACAACAAGACTTACAAATATTCTTGGACAACAGTTTTAACCCAGCGGTAAGAACTGAGATTGGCGATCATAGGTGGCGGGTTCGATTACCCGGATACAAATTTACATAATTCACACTTTATTCCTTAGTTATCCAGGTTGGCCACAGTTCATAAACACGTTACCAGAGAATGGGCAGCAGTGTTCTCTGCGTACTATAATACCACACTGCGATCGCCAACCCGTGTGTTAAATGTGAAGATTATACTATATCCCCCCATAGATATCTTTGGGGAGGCCTATGCCTGGCAATGGGCGTCTATGGGTTAAAATGACGACGACGAGTAATAAAATTTACATACACCCGAATAATCTCGGCAAATGATCTATAAAAATGTTTATTTAATGAAGGATAAAGTGTAAACATTATTGTAGTTCATGTTATTATAATAGTTTTGTAACGTGCCAACTGTTCTGACGGTGTCTGGAGAGGTTTGATGAATTATGTGGCATCCAAAAATAAGTGATCATATGGATTATTACAAATATGTGACGTTTGATAAATCGGTTTCCTATGGTGTGCTTCTCAGTCTTTTTAAATCGTGCAATGTTATATAACCCTTAAATTATGTGTCTGCGATAACGGACCCTTGACCTTTAAACCGATAGGCCATCACTGTTCGATTTCTAATTTTGATGTGATTTTAATTAATATATTTCTATAGTGATATTTATTAAGCATATTTGTAAACACAAAAATTCAACTAGACTTAATTAATCCCGGGTTTTTCTCAGATCAACGCGTGCTTGGTACACCAATATATAATTTAATTTACTATTTATTGTAACTATTATAGTGGATATGTTTTCTGTCAATCTTTTCAAGACATACATAAGTGATAGATTAGACTAGATTGCTATTTGGATTTTGTTCGTCGTATAAAACAAATGCCTTGGGGTCTTTCAGACCTCGTAACGCAATGTACGTGTTAAGGCAGTGCTCTGCAACCGGTGTGCTCGTACCTGCACTCGATTGTCAATCCGACTTGACCCCGCGAATATTACCTTAAGTTTAACTAAATTATATTATCGTTTGCATATTGTTAACATTGGTCACAATATTCACAAAATACTTTGAATTATTGTCTGTGTAGATTTATTCGTAAAGGTACAGGTAAAGAATAAAAATGTGGCTTATGATATAAAGTCGTTAATATATAATATTATTAATAACAAAAGGCATAATAATATACATAATTACCAGCTAAAAGAATATCACCTAAGGAATTTAAGATGATGATCCTTTCAGCGAATGTTAAAAGGCTTGTGGCTTGACGCATGTACAGCAATTGAATATAAGTTATTCCTCGGAGCTCTATAGTTATAATCTTCTATGTAACCTATTATTAAAACGATTTTAAAAACTCTATTGCTGTTACTCGGCTAATTTATCGAGGCACTCGGTCTAAAGAAAAGCAGTGTAATCGCATATTAGCATACTTGAATGAATGGCCGTACGAGAGTGGAATGCTATTCTTAACGGTTGTTTGTGTAAGCCTCTAAATCCGTGTAAAGACCGGTGCACAACATAAACATAGGTTTGATTGAAGCGATTGTACTGAGCAGAGTTTCTCATTGTTCTTTATGCGCTATGATTACAAATGACGTGTGCTGCGATATTCCTTTATATAATTTTAACAGGAGCGTAGTTATTATGCGATATTACTAATCGAAACTATTTTTTTAGTTCTTAAGATATACATATGATTAAATATTTATACAGAATATAGTATTCAAAGACTTTTACTTTCATTATTTTTGATGATGTCAGTCGATAAACCCCCACTGAAAGGCATAAACCTACCCCAGAAATCACCACCATGGCCAGTCTTGCCTAATATTAGGAGAGTCATATAACATTGTTTTATGTTTTATTTAGTTATGCAGGTTTAGATATAAGCTAGTATACTTATGACCAGGCTTGAGTAAGCCTGCAATCGGCACACGTATTTAATATAATACTTTGTTGTATATAACTTATGTAAACTTATTTATTACTATTTGCGTGCCTGTTTGAAATAAATAAATATTTTGTTGGATTGGGTACTTGACTACATGCAAATATAATTCAAAAGTCAAACTTCATGTATAGATAGTTTTCAAGGAAAACATTTTACTACATTAAATAAATTAAAAGTAATTAAGGATATGTATTAAAAAACTTGTGTCAATTTTTTTTTCTTCTTTTCTCTCTAAGGCCATTGCGAATTTAATCTGCGAATCTAATTACTTCGAATAAAGTTTGACATTTTTAATTTATTGTTGTATTTAATATTAGTATGTATAAATAAACTTATGTATGTATTTGTCCCGTACAATATGTCTTCTGTTTTCATAGTATGGTTGTCTGTAAGAAATTGTCGCAAATGGTAGGATAGTCCATTATACGTTTTTTAGGTTTAATATAACTTTTTTTTCTCTCTACTATTAAGTGTGCAACAAATTGTAATAAATGATTAAGATTAGTCATTAGCCTTGAAATGTTCACTTATCATGGAGTCGACTTCGCGTTCGGTTCTAACAAATCATGTGAAAACTAAAGTTACAAGTTTATATCGGCATGCTATTCTCGAATTACGTATTATTCAACAATACAGTATGATTGGTTATAGGCGTGAATTCTTTAAACGGGTGAATGTATAGCTAATTTTCAGCTTTAAATGTTTTACACCTATTTCCAATCATTCTGATTCTCGGTGATATCTCCGAAATATGTGACATTGAATTATTTTTGTTATAGGAATGCAACAGGTCAATAACTTCTAGCGATACAAAGTCTGCAAGGGTAAATAGTACACAGTAATTAATTTTGATTCCTTGGAATCCGTATTTTGAAAACGCTTTTCCTCCCTATATTATCTTTGTGATATTTATTATATTACAAACCCGTTGTTTGGATAGTGTGAAACATACATTAATTAACAGCAAATGAGGTTTTACACCTATAACCAAACATCCTGTATATCTACGTAAACAATCAAATTATCATTAGCAACATTGGAGGAAACTAAAAACACATCTGCAAATCAAAAATAAAAAATAACAGTTTTGTTGAATAATTTTCCCCCGCTTTTGGATATTTTTATAATTTAATTGCGCCTTGAACATTTATTTTTTAATACTTATAAAGATCTCAATATCTTAGGACAAGGCAAACACGTACCAACCTTCTTCTTACATCGTTTTAAATTTTCGTCAACATAGTTCCATAATTAAGCTATTGATTGTGACAAGTGCCAACTTCTAAATTATTGGTAATAAAATATTTAAAAGTTAGTAGCTAATTGTAAAAACTTGGAAGACTGGACAGCGTTCGGTGATCTACTAAACATCTTCTCGACATAAATCACTCACTGTAGGAGATCTGGTCTATGACCAATGTCTGTGATGACTTACGGCAGTAAAACGTGGTCTTTCCCACTCAAGTCTCATTAGCAAGTTTACAGTCGCTCAACGAAACACGGAGAGGGTTATATTCGGAATTTCCAAAGTATTCGAGATAGCCCAGCAGACTGGAACCTTGAAATAGCAGTGAGCAGAGCAGGTCACAAAGCGTTCTGAACAAATATTACCTAAGCCCTAGGTGGACAGGTGAACTAGTAAAGGTCTTCGGAAGATGCTGGATGCAAGCCGTTATCATGTGGTCCTCTTGGAAATTTTCCTGAAAGAACTTTGTTTAGCAAAATGTCGTGCGATTAAAATGTTGATGAAATAATATCTCCTTTAATTTTGCTTGAACACCCTAACAACTTGACCGAGCGAGGTTCCCGTAAAACCCCGCGAGCGTAAAATAATTCTATGCGATTTGATGTACAACCAAAACACCACCAACGCGTAACAGCATTTGTTAATGATTAAAAATAGCAAATAAATATCAATATAGAAATAGTAATATTACAATACGTAGCAAAATAAAATTTGGATATATTCAACAAGCAAATGATTTCAAAATTTTTTTATACAATAAAAAAAGACAATAAAGGGTTTCGAGTAAAATTGTGATAAAACTTCTACAATGAAAGCATAAAAACTAAAATACGCATCACAAATGATACTCGTGCACTCTAGTAGTAAGCTAAGGTAAATCTCTCCACACAATGGCCAACATGTCCCAATTCCCACATTGTGACTAAGAAATATTCCGGACCGCTGTAAAATTCTTTACAAATCGCGAGACGGGAATTTACACGCTTCTAGAACATCATCGAAATGATTACGTAACAGAATAAACATTACAATAATCTTATAAACGCGACAAATTGCAATATAATGAATCAAGAAAATACATGTTTTTGTGTCTCTGTATAACAATGGCTATAAAATAAATACACGTCATTGTCGAAGTCATAATTTATAGCATTTAAGCCGATATTCTAGTATTGTAGAGATGAAGTAATAAAACTAAGAATGAGAAATATTCTCAGAATCCCATTGGGTTACCGGCAGCAAAATAATACTAATATTACACGAAAATGCATATAGATAACAAAGATTATAAACCAATGAACTTTGACTTCTCAGATTTTCTAATTTGTATCGCTAGTGTTTTTTTTACAATATTTTTTTTCGCTTTTACTAAACGCAGACAGTTGGGAGAGGTTTGACGCTATTTGATACGGATCTTTCTTCTCCCAGTTGCGAGGCACGACATCGTTTAATAATTTTTTACAATTTTTCTTACACAATTTTCTCCTATAGGTAAATACAGCTGAAATTTATACATATTAATAATACAATTTGTAAATTTCACTCAATTATATATTAGTTGGTACATTATTTTATTTCAAGTCGCTGCCCAAGCGCTAGAGACCGTTAAATGCCTTGAGATGACACACACACGCACACGCACGCACGCACGCACGCGCGCACGTACGCACACACACATAAATATTTGTTCAGAAAACTTTTTAATTTAATTACATGATATTTCAGAGATATGGCGGTGTGTTGTAAAAGCACACACAATTACCCATAAAAGAATTATATATCTTATAAAGAAGAATTGCATTAGTCTCACAGATTAAACAAGAGACAATTGTATAAAACCAGTTCTGTATATTGCTATATTAATGCGGAAAAACATAACGATAACTTTACTAGGTTCTCAATTGAAGGATATATTTAAAACAAAACAAATCATAATTTTCAAATTACGATTTAATTAATATATATTCTGCGTTCTTGCTACTATAGTAGCCGAAGATAAAACATATTTATTCGTTTCTTCATTTTATTATCCCCATAGGATCCCAATCGGATAGAAAGTACGATCAGATTAAACTCCGCTAGAACGATATCCTTCAACTTAAAGGTGAAGAGTTTATTGTATAAATAGTAAGCAATAGTATAAAAAATTAATGTTATTAAAAAGGAAAGCAAACTTGTAAATGGAAATGAAAACGATTACACTTATTAACATCACCATAGTGTCACGGAGCGTAATGCTGAAACAAAACATTTGATATGCAAATGAGATTGTTAAACTGAATGTCTGCTTTCAATTTATTTCGTTTCCGAGAATTAAACGCACACGCGATTCGGCCAAGTGTGAAAGTTTTAACAGTGATTGCTGTATCTGAACAGCCTTTATTGTGGCAGCTAACTACGATATTACTTAATATATAAAAGAATCAATATATAGCTCATAAAGCTTTAACTCCAATGACAATCACTATATATAAAATGATCACTGTCAATGTTACCTAATTTATTTTATTGGAATACGACAGGCCAATAGCTTGGGGCAGTACAAAGTCGGCGGGGACAAACAGTAAATTACAATTAATTTAAATATATAGTAACCCGAATTTTGAAAACGCTTTTTCTCACTATACTATCATTATATTTATATTATTTCTGAAAACAATGATTTTTGGACAGGGTATACATTAATTGACAAATGAGCTCCACATTTCTTTTAAACCCTTTACATTTTGACCAATCAGCCTGTATTACAAAGAATCTAAAACGAATTTATAATACAACCTTTTCGTCGACTTTTCTGTATAACTTATTAACTGAACGCATACACATAACATCATTACATAAGTAATTTCACTTTGTTTGTGAATGCCGGGAAAATTAAATTAATTGAATTTTTTAATGCTGCTTTGAGAAATTTTACTAAAGTGTTTCTAGTTTTGACTCTACAAAAGATAAAACTAACTGTAGTTTTTTGGCGTGTGCAAAACTAAGATATGTATCAATAAATTGCAATTTTGTCTACAAAAAAGTTATTTCTAGATATAAAGAAGGATTTAAGTTTCTTTAAAAGGACTTTGAATCACTTCGCTCCGAAAAAGTCGTAGACATTGACAACAGCAAGGATTACAGATTCCCATTTCGATTCATCAATACCGTATACGATCGAAAAAGACCTGATGACTCAGTGTTCCGACGCTTGCTCTTAGTATTACCTATATAATAAAGTGACCAAGTAAATCAATTTCGGTATCGCCATGGAATGAAAATATCTAAATAAAATTTAATTTTACATGAAGACATTTGCATCATAATCGTATATATACATTCAATTTTTCTGGTCTCTATCACCTGTATATAAACGCAGTTGCGTTCATTTTGTTTCATGTTGAAATCGAACATTTAGGTAATAATAACCCACTCTCTAACATTATAAAATCAAACACTGAGTCTAATTACTGTTACATGACTTAGGCGCAAAAATGATTTTTTTTGTGACTGTATTCGTAACTCAAACGAAAAAACAAGCAGACAAACTATTTAGCATAAACACATAAAATTGCAAATAAATAATGCTATAATATGATTATTTTTATACAATTTTAGACTAAATATATAATTAATTATCTAAAAATATATTTATTTATTTTATTTCACTTCATTTTATTTAATATTCTTTATTGTACACGCTAGGACACATTTAAATAGTTTCATAATAATAAACAAAAAAGAGAATGGGCGGTCTTATCACACGAGGCTATCTCTTACAGACAACCATAGTATGGAAACAGTAGCAGCATAAATAATGGGTAGTTAATATGTACAAAACATACATACATATGTGTATAGCATATATGCTTATAATGAATAGGGTATAATACATATTATAAATATAATACAATAATAAATAAATTGTAAATAATAGTTAACCATTTTCCTAAAAATACGTAGTGACTTACGTCTTATACTTAGTGTCAAATTTTTATTACATTTATACGTTTAAAAAATTTGGTAATATGGATGGCCCATATCTATCATGTTTCTATATTATGCAAATAGCATAACTGTTTTATAAAGATAAGTTAAAAATTATTGTCAAACATATTTAGTGTGCTACTTATATTTTTTTATTTTTCAAATAAACACGTAATAAAACTACGTTTAATAAAACATGTTATCAAGAATGTTCACGAGTAGTCTTCAGACTTTCGACAGTCTTCATCATTTGATACGTAAGTTATTTACTGTTGGACATAGGCTTCCTCCGTAGCTTTCCAATAGGACCGGTGTCCAATCATATCTCATTCACATCACGTCTTTAAGCGCATAATAACATGTACAAATCATTTATGCTCTCATTGTCAGTGTATTAATTTCCCTTCGTTCTTTGTTTTTATTTTGTTCATACCTTTTTTTGTTCTTTCGTCTGCGCATACAAACTTACTACTTTGATATAAATTAAAATCTTTTATAAGTTATACTACATGTTTAAACATTTGTAGAATAAGCTATCAATTGTAAACATTTCTTAATAAAATCATAAACGCAGGACTCATTTATTCTTAGAACACTGCTCGAATTATACTGTTTAAACAATTGTAAGATCTGAGTCATTTTTGTACACATGCGCGAAGGATTTACATTGAGTACACACAACCATTATAATATTATTGTACGTATGCTATAGAACAAACAACTCGTAAGCTATGTAAGTAACAATGGGAAAACGATAGCATTGAATAAGCCTGCATTCAGAGAAATAAAATTAAAAGGTTATTTTTAAATATCAAAAAACAGTTGACGATTGTTTTGACATGTGTCTATGGATGAATATACTTTTGATAGTTTTCTCAATTAAATTATACAGAATGTAATAGTTTTAAAGCGTAAACGTTTAATTAATTTGTCAGCTAAAAGCTTTAAAGCTTTGAAAATTGTTTGCGATCATCCTGTACAAAGTGACCATTCTGAAATATGTTACATTGATTTTTTTCTATTGGAATGCAACATGCCAATACCTTCTCAAAGACGAAAGTCTATAGAGACATATAGTAAAATATAATTAATTTTAAAATGATGAGGTAATTCGAATTTTGAAACAGCTTTTTCTCACTATTTTAACATTACGATATTAATTATTTCCGAAACATTAATTGACAGTAAATGAGTTTAAAGCTTATATATCCATAACCAATCGTATAACTGGTTTAAGTTCTAAATTTAAATAATATTTTAATCGCTCTAGGGACGTGAATCTCACTGAGCCATGACAAAACAAAGCTCTAATGTAGGGTTTAGTTTAGTTGCAAGTGACACAGTTAATAGAGTTAGTTATCACGCAAGCGAAGCCTTATGCAATAAATAGGACATACCTGTATTTACACACTTATTTTTTATGGCATAAACACATTTAAATAGATCAATGAACTTTAAATGAACTAGTAGCTAGCTATAAAAGACTTGGTAATGTCAAATGTTATTGGCCAGTCGTATTCCAATGCAAAAATAGATAAATAAATTCTTCTTAACTGAATGAAATATTTTTTATTAAATTATTAAATGAAAAAATGAATTTATTTTAACACACCTTTTTGGCGTCAAATATTCGTCAGATAAGAGTGAGTACTTCAATTATCTCTATAGATTGTATGGGAAAAGAAAAGAATTGTTTTTACTGTCTTCTAATCTAATTTTTGGTAATTCTTTTTTACTTATACATAATGATTTATTACAGGTGTAAAAACTTTAAAGATTTTTAGTGACAAATAAGCTATACGTGCACTCTTTAAAGGCTTTTACACCTATAAACAATCACCCTATATATAGATTTACAAAAACTAGAACAAAGGCATTCATGCAATTTCATGCAAAATAAGGTTAATATAAAAACTATTACATGCTTCGGTTTAACCATAATTGTTAGTAAAATGTAAGAATCAAGTTATGTGCTATTTTAGATATAATAGCGAATGATGCTTGCTAATGTAAAAAATATTGTTTCCGAATTTTGTTTTTCAAAATCCAGAGTATTAACTAATTATTTTAAATACGATACATCGTTTTTGTTCCGTTTATTTTGTTTAATACATACACTAGAGAAAATCTAAATATTCCACTCAATTATTATGATTTTTATTTAAATTATTTTATTACAACATAATTATGACTGTATCTATTGTTTATGAACTATAGATTATCAAGTGCACTGTCATTTCATTCTGCATTTATTTTGATAATTGACATCATAATAACGGAAAATCGATAATATAACCTTGTGAGTTTCTATCATTATTCAGACTTGTTTATTAGCATTGGCATTCGCCATCTTGATTCACTATTACCGCCGGCTAATGACCACGTATCCGTGCATTCGAATCCCGTAAGATTGATTATCGCGCTCTTAAGCTCAATATCGCAGCCTCGTGTTAAATCCTAATTAAATGGCATTCAGAGGCACGTATTTTGCTTCTACGCTTGTATATTTGAATACCGGATTAACGTCTAGTTAATTTCGTGATTATTTTCTGTGCAAAGACTTATAAAATGTTAACAAAAGTAACTTCGATTACAAGTGCAGCTATCGTCTTTATTTTATGTATACTTCAGGCTTCAACTGCAGAAAATAGGCCTCTTTTATAGATATACAATAGGACCAGTTATAATCGTCGCGTATTCAGCGCTTTCCTTAACAAAGATTTCTGTCCACCATGTGTGTTTACGCGCTGCGCTTGCCGATTCGTACTCTCCACTCTAGAATATTACGGCACCAGCGGCCATATGTTCCGTACTCTATGTGGCCTGCCCAATGCCATTTTAACATATTAATTCAAGGGGCTATGTTGGTTATCTCTGTTCGTTCACGATTTTCTACATTAGGAACGGAATCTAGTAAATTCTTAACATAGCTCCGCCCAAGTCTCGTTGAACAACTGCGAGCTTGCCAGTAAGGCCCTTAGTTAGAGGCCACGTTTCAGTGGCATAAATCGTCATTGGCAACCCAATTTCGCCTGCAACACTGCACTTTACCTTTTTGAAAGCGTAGTAAATTCTTAGTAAAATTTATGAATTGTCACTTTTCCTATTCATTTTATGATAAACATCACAAACTATTGATTTCTTTTTGGATTTATTTTTAAATAACTTGCGTACTAATTTTTGCAATTGTATCATATGTCGTGATACGCTGTTATCTATTAAACACGTAACTGCCATTTAACATATTATATTATGAAACAATAGAATGTTCTGGAGTGTACTTTTTAGATTTTTATTAAAGAATTAATTTTATTTACATAGTAGTATTATCAAATTTTTTTTTAAATTGTCGCTTAGTTTGAACCACATTTCACGGATTCCGGAACGAGCGTTATATCTGAGTTAGTTAAGCTGTAAAAGCCGAAAACGCCAGCAGCGGTCAACTTCAATCGAATAAGTTCAGACAGTCGGAACGAGAAATGTTAGACGCCTTTGCTATAATTTGTTTGTTTTATTTCATTGTGAATAATAACCCTTGGTATTTATTTCGTTTTTGAGTTATTATGTTTAACCTATTTCCTTGAAATGTGATAGCGCAACGAACTAATGTATTTACTCAAGCAAATAACCCAAAACTCTTCTGGCCTTCACCTAGTATTTTGCTAGAGATACCATCAACCAAAAATCAGTGCTAGAAACATATTGTTAGTTGGAGGAGCGACAGCTTGGAGAATCTGGTGGTCACCAACTAATTAGAGGGCTAAATAACATGTCAACACAACCCAATGTTTCGATCAGATACACATTATACTTGTTACCACTGTAATTCACGTAATAACGATATACCGGTGATAAAGGATCGGGTTCGACGAAATACATCATATACCATCATCACTTCAACATTAGGACATCCTCAGCTGAACACAAATATTCCCTATACACTTGCGATAGGACTGGTTGGAAGCGCCTTGTAACTTGCGTCTTTCGACGACTTTAACTTCTTTTGCTTTGTGGGTGGACGTTCTACGCTACACTTGCCGGAAATTATATAATGGAAGCTAGGGGGTCCACAATTTTAAAATTGACGAAATCGATCCAAGTAGAAGTACAACGATACTCTCTTACGATAGTACCATACTCTCAAGCCTGAACCAAGTAACGTTTACATACTACTATTGGCCAGAAATGTGTACGCCCAGAAATTTTAAAACCATCCCCTTCATAAAATATCCAGCTAATGGACCTTGAACCTCAATCATCGTCAGTATAATTACAGTCATAGGACGACCACTGCTGAACGTAGACCACCCTAATAGATCTCCAATAGGGCCTGTTGCATCTAGTGTTTCGGCAATAAATTGCATTTTTTTCAATTAAACTAATAATTTTGTAAATAAAGATTTTAATTTCGTTTAAACTATTCGAGTCCGGCATGACGCGAGTAAACTTACGCAAGGCCTAATGACGCCGTGCGAGAGTGAAAGTCATACAACTTACGGCCATTTGCGAGAATGACTTGAGCCAGATAAACGAATTGAAGCGTTATCTCTTCATTATTCGTATGAAAGAGATGTTGCTCGAGAGGCACGGTATTCAAGCTGTACACCTCAGGCATTTCTAAAACGATAATAATGTACTTTTAGAAATGTTATTAGCTTTTCTCATTTTTTTGTGTAAGTAATTTTTAATGAACTTTTTCAAACTTAACGATATTCGTTAGTGAAGAATAGTTAAATGTTAGGTTTCTCTTTTATATAAAGATATATATCACGGAGCAATAAAATAACTGAAATTGAAAAACTTATTTTGAAAAATTTATTATTAATCTTTATTGTATATTTATCGCAAATAATGATTTCGTTCAACAACCTTTGTAAGGATTTTGTTCAGCATTATTGGCTGGACATAGGTCCACTCCATACATTAAGTCACCAAGAAAAAGTGAGCATACGGTCGTCGAGTAATATAACAGGTTAAAAATGAAAAATTTCTTTTAAAAATACAATTAAGTTTCTTCTTGATTCCCAGAATTCTTCATAAAGTGTCACAATTTTCCTTCAAAAATATTAATCTGCCAGCTTAACAATTTGAATACAGTACCAAACATCTGTATTCGTATATTAAACTTTGCTCCTTGGTTATCAATTTATTGACATTAATATAAAGAATCGAATCTCTAAATTCTTGTCTAATTACGTATATACTTGTACCTTTTGATTTATAAACCTTTGCAAACTAAAGGCAACTATGAATTACTAGATAAAAGTTTAAATATCAATTACCTACTGGTACATGTTGTGAACTTTGGTGAACATCGTATGTGAATTACTTTAATAGTAAAATCCTATTTAAATTCGACAGACATACGTTTATTTTACAATTCGAGAAGTACTCGTACATTCGAATAATTAAGCTAACGTAACGAAGAGTTGATTAGAAGTCGTAAACATACGATATCGTTCGTTAACCCCGCTGTCAGTCGTGTCGCTTCCCGATAAGAGAAGAATAAGGTGGTGCGAATAACAACCAATTACAATACTATATAACAGAGTCCATTTAACAATTACACCATTTGTACATGCAAAACATTCTTTATTAATATCACCACTCTTTCATTAATATTTTGCTTCGATTTACGTCAGTTTTCAATGCAATAAACAATTGTGACTGCCAAGTAATTATATCACCGTATCAGCAAACAATGGAAATGAGGTTATCACTACAGTAATCATAGGTAATCAGTGAGCCTAATAAACAAAAGGCAAATCTAGGGAGAATTCTTTTTCCTGACAGACTGCATATTTTTATTACAATTACGAAATGGCAATATTTTTGCTGTTATGATCTTGTCTGTACTCAGTCTGGCCATAAACACTGTTACATTTAAAAAAAAACACGTCACTCTATTTGGAATTTCTCTTAAATATTTTGGGGTGATAAGCAAAATAGCAAAAGCTCAGAGAATTCACAACATTGGCAATGAAGAATTTTTACAAGAATAGTAAGTGGCTCTACTGATGATTGGCTTGAACGTTTAAAGGACTATTAAAACCTATGGAGATTAGTTTTGAATGAGATACTTATTTATTTTTAATATCATTATATTAATGTAGAAAAATATAATAATGCATGCAATATATTAATGCATGTTAGATTATAGTAATAAATTTGCACGCGATTACCGGGCGGCGAGTTACCGCCCGACCACGCATCTGCTCCATCTTCAGTAGAATATGCGTTCTATAATTCCGAGATGAACGTGGTCTCAGAAGTGACCGAAGGTAGTATATTCACATATATACATAGAGTATTTATAATTTCGGTCCGAACGTAATGGCAGCGACCACAACACTGACGGTATTCAAAACGGCGTTCGAATTTGAATTTGAACACGCAAGTACTGTGGCCTTAGTGGCCAGCAATACAGAGCATGGACACAAATGTTTTATTAAATATAAAAATAAATTAATTTTCCTTCTATCAATATTTATGGCTGGACTTAGTATCGCATATCTGTCATCAAAATAAAGAGTGTATTCTGTTCCGGCCAGACAGCTCCGTAGACATATTTATTTGGGTAAAGAGTCTTTACATGTTTTTCAGCACCTATGTGCCTTCATATTTACGGAAGACCTCTGTTTGCATTAGTGGTATTTAGGTGTCGTAGATTAAAGATGTATTCTAGATCTTGTTTCTAATAACTACGCTCAATAGCTCTTAGGTTATTTTAGTAGAAGCCACAATAAAGTACCCATCAGGCGCAAGAGGCTCTGAGAATGTACCATGTCTTAGGCTATCACTCAATACGTATTTAGTATTCCAATACCAAAGTGAAACAAACCCATGAGAACCGAGCCAAAGATTTGATTCGTTGCTGCCGTTGGGCTAACATGACTATCACTTCATAAAGTGAGAGCGCTAGAAAGAGAAGTAATGACAGAAAATCTCACAACGCATTTTCTGCCTGGTATGTATCTCGTATATACTGTCCGTTCTCGTCGGCGAGGATTGCATCATTTTAAATCATATGAAGGGATTTAATTTTGTTCTTGGTCATGGCTGTTAATAAGTAATGACGATCCATATAAATATCACACCAGGGATAACTTTATTGGTAGCGGCATCTACAATTATAAGGGATATGTACACAAAATGTTGTTTTAGATTTGAGGTTTTGCTTGTTTTGTTAATTTCTAGTCATTTTTAATAATAAGTCACGATCTTTGCCATCGTCTACTTTTATATTACATTGCTTGCTGGTAATGAGTCTACAACTTATTGTATGAAAGTGAAAGAATTACAATTTAATTATTTAACACTAAGGAGTTTTACTATGGATCAGGTTATAAAGGAAACTACGTTTGAACACACAAAATTACAAATCAAAACGACAAGAACTGAACTCACGATAAAGATTATAAATAGATTTTTTAACGCAGGAGATAATATATGACAGTTTACAGAGATTAACAAAAAAAAAACACTTTATATTTTTCGGGAAATGACTTTGGAATTGATGATAACAACTTTGAAATAATCACGAAACCTAATGAAGTAACTATCACTATCGCATTACATCCCGTTGTGAAATGATAGCTATTAACTTCGCTCGTTTTATAGACACCAATAAAACATTTCATCCACTTATCTTTCGAACTTTCACTGCGTCTATTTCGCGCTCTTATCGCTAAGATTACAACACATCACGGAACATTAGTTTGATTCTGTATATGTTTTGGCTTCCGGAAGGTTTAGGTTCGCGTGTGGCACGCCATCCATCGTCCTTGAGCCCTTACCTAGGTGAGCAACAGAGCTTTGTTTAACTACAAACTACATAAACCTGCTTGCCGCATTATTAGGTCCGCAAAATGTTACTCTGCCGAAAAATTATAGAAACTCGGTGTTAAAGGGTAAAAACAATTATCAAGCACGAATTATTAACGACGACATAAAATAACTTTAAATTATTTTTCTCCGATAACAGTTACAAAAAAAATAGTTTGTTTTCTTATTAATAAGGCTATCGGCAGATAGGTACGTGCATTTTTTTGTGCATTAATTATATAGGACTGCCATTACTCACAAACAAGATTCCAGAAGATGGATATGATGGATAGATTAGCGTACCACACTAACACACTGCGATCGCCAACCCGCTTGCCAAGCGTGGCGATTATGGTATATCCTCCTATAGATCTTTTGGGGTGGCCTAAGCTTTGCAGTAGGCTGCAACGACGAAGGCTGTCGGGCCTGCCACTGAATAAGAATTTCATTCTTCAAATCCCATTTTAAAAAATGTTCCAAATCGTCTCCATCGATTCTAACCATCTAAATTGATCATTATAAAATTTTTATATCTACACAGGGGCGTACTTTTACCAAAAAGCAGCTGTAGGAATCTTAATTTTCAGAAGTATAAAACATTTTACTTTTAACACATGTCTTATAATCCGAGTTAGGATTAGTATCCTACTCTCTGCCCTCTAATACCAAACACTCACATGCAATACACTACACATAAACTCTTGTAGGACTGTAACCTTCGTGCGATCGACGTTGTGCAAACTGAAATACGATGGCCTATTTAAAATTTTGAACAGTTCACTGACTCTTCGTTCCGTAAACTCGGTTCGGATGAAGCTGTAAAAACCCCAAAATGCTAACAGTATTAACTTCATCCGGGACAATACACATGTGTTATATAAAATTCATTTACTTTTCTTGTAGATGTGTTTCATGTATAACTTTTTAAAAATTTCGTCTAATATATTCATAGACACGAATGATAAGACGTTCCTAAGAGTTACTGCGGTGTGTATACGGGGTTACGTCACAAATGAGCAGCGTTATAAATACTTGAAATATACAAGAGGCATCTTACATTTGCAGAGGACATAAAATAAGAGTGTTTCGGTTGGAAGAGCGCTGTTGGCTAATGAGATGTACCAGCTTATCGAGCGCAAGCAGTAAAATAATATTTTGTATTGCACAATTAAGGGCTCCACTATAGTGTCGTGAGTGTTAAGTTAATAAAGTATGAAAAGTATCTTACAAAAGTATGTTTCCGTCTATTTTTGATAGACTACTTATATTGCAATAATTTTTACCTGTTACAAGTATTCTATCACAAAACTTTGCTGTGTCCAGGTGTAAAAGAGACGGTTGAAACCAGTCATTAATGTAAAATTCAATCAAATATTTCTATAAAAAGACAGTAGCTCCATATTATTATGGGACGGAAGGTGTCATTTATATTAATGAATATACATTGTGTTCCAATAAATTGACATTAAGCCGAAATCGGGTGATTGGACTGGTAATTACTAACACCCACACCAGAAAATTAATGAAAAACTTAAAAATATTATTTAAATTATTTCCATTCAGTGAAGTAAATGGATTTTAAATACCCTGTGACGTTCTTTCGTTATTTTTTTGTTAATGTTTAATAAGATGACACCCACTAGGTGAACCAAAAACATAGTAAAGATCGCGGGAGTCGCTGGGTGCCGGCAGCGCGAGACCGGTCATCGTGGCGATCTTTTGGGGGAGACAACACATACTTGCAGAGGACGTCTATCTGGTGATATAACGATGATGATGATGATGTCTGGCAAAAGTTCGTACTGCAATGGTTTTGAAAGTAATATCTAACCATGCACTGTAAATTTGTATTATTTCAAACTTTTATGAATTTGAGTACGTAACATTGTTTTAATTTCCTGGCGTTAACCCACTAGCTGTTCTTCCACCCGATTTTGGCGTGACATTGTTTTTTAAGACACACTGTACTTATGATTTTTTTAGCTATAAACACACGCTACGACATTTTATGGCGACAAAAATATATCTAGTAGTTGCGAAAAATGAGATATTAGTGTTAAAAAAGCAACAGAAGTTGTTAAGTGTCATTTTGGGGTTATGAATCTGTGCCTAAATACAGGCTCATAATATATTTAGTAACAAAGCCTGAGTTGAGTCAACGGCTAAAGTTCTGAAGTATGTAATTATCTTGGTACTAAACTTGATGTAAAGTGCTCTCGAAACCCAGCGGAGTGACATTTTCATTGAATTTTCGTAGAAATGTCAGTACATCAAATACAAAGTAGGCCGAAGCGTAAACCCTTGTGTGTCCGCATACCAATATGTTCTCTAGTGTTAACGTATATAAGGTCGCTAATTCAATCCACAACAATCGTTGAAATCTCTTCCACAACATGCGTGAAATATTGCAATACGTTCCGGAGATATGAACACTTTTTTATGTGTTGCGTAACAGTCAAAGGCCCAATTATTCGAGATAACTGTATTTAAAGCGTGAAGCCATTGTCAATCAGCACGTAAGTCACAATCACTTCCGTCCCATTTTGGTAATGTAGGTGAATGCATTAATGCAAGTACACTTCCTATGTACTCACATTGTCATTATAATTTCTAAATAAAAACCGCTTTTTTACTTTATATCACGAAGCGAATTATTATTTTCGAGTCGATATGAAAGCTTAGTGTACCATATACTTACACAATATTGATATTTAAAACGTAAACTTGTATTATATTATCGTTACAGTTTAAACAAAGGTTAAACTTTTAACTTTAAAAGCCTATAGTTTATGAATGTATAGGCCATTTGCTGCAAATTAATATTTGGTACACCTTATCTAAAATTCAATGGTTTCGCAATTAATAAATAATGTAACGATAATAAAGTAAGAATAAGCGTTTTCCGAATTCGCACTGTCACGTATTTCAAATATTAGATATTAAAAATTAATTATTGATTACTATCTGTCCCTGCACACTTTATACTGGCAGAAGTTATTGGCCTATCGTATGCCAACAGAAAATCAATTTGTAACTTTAAAGCACACCTGTTTGAAATCATCACGTATTATTAAAGTTATGGTTATAGATCAAATGTTTTCATAATCATTTTTAAGGTATATGGTAATTATGTATTAGAAAAAAATAGGCCGAATGCGAATTGGATAAACAGATCCAGTTAACCGGAATGTTAGAAATGCTGGCAGCGTTTAAAAAATAATTTCGTTACCGCACAGGTTAGTTTAAAAATATTTTTATTGTGTTTCTTAAACTTGGCCCTTGTTTTAGCTTTCATAGCAACTGAGCGCAAGACGAATATCAGTGGGGGCGGATCGAGCGCCGCTGGGCGACAGCCAAGCCGTTCCGTCCAGTTTAAATTTGGAACAGCTTTTTTTCGGCGCCCATAGCAGATATGTCCGGCGAGGTGAACAATCTCTTTCCGTTAACAGATGCATTTGGACGTTTGACTGGTGACACGGAAGTCGGGCAACGTCAAACTTTTAAAATTAAACCCTCGTCGTTATCCCATAGTCTGTAACAGTCGCCTTCTGTCTAAAATTTTAAATTATTTATAAAATCCACACTTGAATTGTTTCAGATGTTTCAGAATCTAAACACACGATAGAAATAATTTTTCATGTTTATTAGTTCAGCAGTTATCGTAGTAAAGCAATCAACGACAAACTTAGTAGTTTTTGATTTTATACTTTAAAAATTGGATAAAATATATTTGTAGCAGGGATGGCTCCTTCTATTAGGGTTATGCCTCTATAATGAAATTTTAATGCAAAAAAAAAACTTCCATCTTAAAAGTACTTTATGGCTATCGTAACTAGGAGTAGAAAATTATATTTCATGGGCTTAAACATAAAAGAGAAAGATAAAAATTATAGACATCGTTATTTTTACACAATCATAACTTTTATGTATTACTCGTGAATATTCCGAAAAATTAGATATATGTGTCCTAGTGTTACAAATGTTCTTCTTTTCTGGTAGGTGATAACGACTTCAGGTAATGTTATAACAAATATATTTTTTAATTTTAAGGTCTCCAAAAAACATTATACAAATATAATTACAAATAACGATGAAAACACGATACAAAATATCGTTTTTTTGGGTATGAACCTCACTACATGGCTTTAGTAGATTGTCAAGTTTGAGGTGGCAGGGAGAAGAAGCCTCCAAGGCTCCCAGATTTTGATTATATATTATAGAGTATACGACTATGTCACCGAATTGGGAGGCCGCATAATTCTTAGACCAATTTATGTGTATTAAATCTAAGGAGACAGCATTTCTTACGTTAAAAATGAAGGCAGCAAAAGCTCCGTATTACAAACTACTTTATATCTCAAAATCTTAACTAATTATATTTGACAAGGCATATAATTATCTAAATAAACTCCTTAAAAGTAAGTAGTGTAAGATCGATACATTTTAGGTCAAAAGTTTTCACTTAAGATCTAAGTATGGCAACATTGTTCTTTTAGAAACAACAGTACGCCGTGACACGAATAGAAGATTCACATCCTGCTCAATGCCACTTGCGATGCCGAATGCGTAAATATACAGTTATATTCGAAAATGTGTGTCATAGTAAAGCATGGATTATCGATACATTAAAACTCATGTAGGATTTTTAAAAACACAATACCACAGATTATAAATAATTCAAGCTTTTATAATTATGGACATTCCATATAAAAAGTACAAATTAAGCCATAAATATGCTAGCTTATATCTTAACGTTAATAATTGAAACAGAAACCAATACCAAACGGCGTTCTAAATAATAATAAAACAAGATACGAACAATCTATTGTACGTTAAATTAATTACAGTAAAGATATTATATTTTCGATACAGAGATATGACGAGAAAAATATAACAAGATATAATAAATGAATTATGTAGTGTTTAAGTGTTCTATCCCTAAAATCAATCCCGCAGTTTCTTTAACATTTTAATATTATTCCTATCATACATAATGAATTAGTCTGGTTTGCGTTGGTCGAGGATAGAACTGTAATGCTAGGCATTATTAGCAAAATGTTAAATACATAACATAGTTAGCACACTTAAATAAAACCTATAAACATATGAAATAATCAAAGGAACAACAAATTTTCAATCACTTTTTAAGTAATACTAAAATTCATACAGAATTTTTTGTATGGAAACTTATAGATAATTAACGGTATGAGAGAATATTGTAATCAACCTTTAAATCAACGTTTGTTATTATAAATTACTTTATGATGAAATACGACGTCTACTTCAAATTTCTTTCAAAAATAACACTATATATATCGCAATGCTGTCGATCGTATATTTCTTATATAATGACCAATTAGTAAGCAAATTGACGGCCTACAGACCTTCAAATTTGATATTATAATTTTGGTTATTAGCAACGGAATAAATTTAACGTAATAAAATCAATTAATTGTTATATTTTATCTTTACCAGATATAGCAGATTTATTATAGAATTAATAACATCACTATCATTAATTATTATCATTTTAGCTGTCCACTTCTGGACATCCGCCTTCTCGTGTCGTCTCCACTATGCTGGGGGTTAGGACTACGTCATACATACAGTAATATTATCTTTAACAATATTCCATTTATTGGGTTCTCCGCGACGTTTACGGCCTCAGAAACATTCATGTTGGTAGAAATGCGATTTGGTCAAATCAATGCATAGAACTACGCCCCTTTGGTCTCTTACCATCGACTTTTTTTAGTGACAATGATTTTTTGTAAATCGTCGCCAGGTTTTCGAGCAACATGTCGGAAGAACTCTGGGATCCTCTGTAGGCAAATGTTTGAGGCCTTGGTTTCTTATCCATCTTTAGTTCCTTGAGTAAGGATTAGTTAGTTCGGTGTAGTGTTTACGAAATGTGTCTCGCAACATCTTAAATGCGTCGATGCGTTTGCAATCCGCGGCCTTGAACGGTCATGACTCGACTCGGTATAAAAATATGCAAAACACCAGACTTGACATAGGCTACCCCATAGTTTTCCAATAGGACCGGTTGGAAGTCATTTGCATCTATCTCAATTTTAATTTAAAAATAACATCATACCAATGTAACTATTTCCTCATAAAAAATTCTATTGCAATAACTGCTTTGAAATTTTTAAAGGCATAAAGAAACAAGTTCGAAGACCTCTGTACCATTTCTGTGTTAAAAAATGAAATATTTATTTTGATTAAATGTATAATCAGACAAAATTTGAATTGATTTACAAGAATGAAGGCTAAATGAATATGCACATTTATTAAAGAAACTATAGATATCTATAAACATACATCGTTGGATGATATTTTAAAAAGTTTTTTAACAGATGCTTTTATTTATAGTCGTCGCCTCTCACGATTTACAAGAAAAAGTATCGATGCATATATAATGTGCGCAGTATCGACCGTGCATCCGCCTCCGTATCGTCTTGAATTACATTAACCACTTTTACTACTTACTTTTTTTTAAATAGAATAAGTGACGAGTCCATTCGTTCGCTAATGAACAGCACAATACCTGTACATTCCGATATATACTTCAACAAGCTTTAATATCATAATCAGAAATCAAACAATAGGATTCATATTTCGAATTGCAAGAAACCTGGTGTCGAAAATGTAAAGTATTTTATAATCTTTATATTAGTAACTTAAAGTTTTCAACGGGTATGGATTTTTTAAACAAATTTGAAACTTATTTTCCTACGGTAAGACCGCCAAATGTATTTTTTATTATATCATGTTTATAAAAATTTACAATATAATATAAACAAACAAAACATAAATAAATAAGAAAAGTTAAAGTATTGAGATATAAAAAGAGATGAAGAATTTTACCGTTATCATTTCAGCCACTATTACACAGACCTCTCCCACTGATTTGCAATAGGAACGGGAGGAAGAGACTTGCAATCTTATGAAACTTTAAGACCACGGGCCTTGCGTCGCCTACATTCAGTGACTTCCAGCGACCTTGACTATGTCGTCGATTCACCCAGTGGGGGGGAGGGGACCTACCCTGCGTCTACCGGCTAATGGTCTCAACTCGAGAACCTTCAGAACCCAACTGCCAAGGGTTCCACATGCAATTACTTACAACCATTTCACCTGGTGGTGACCTCGGTTCATCTGTGGATCTAACAATAGTGATCAACTAAATAAAGAAAGATGCCCCGTAGAATTAACGTCATAAAATATAAATATATATCTCTATCATTGACGTTTTCAGCGATACATAAACGATCATTTAAAGTGGCCATAAAGATAAATGCGCTATTAAGACGAAAAATCATTTTGTAATATTAGAAATAACTGTATACCAGATTAAACTATACAGGCACTGTAGTTACAAATATTGAATATATTTCTGCACTTCCTCTTGATAATTTTGCAAATTAACCTAGTTTAGGAAACGAACACTTAAGAACCTAGACAACAACGTCATTTAAATACAATTAACTTTTAATGTATCCACATAAATCGAATAACTGAGTATGTACGTCAACCTATGATCATAGAGGTTAATAAAAAAATGCATTAACTATTTAGTACAATCTTATATCAACAAGTGATATTAAAGACGATAGTATCGGAATCAATATTTTAACCCAATTACTGGTGTCTTTTAAAACATGTAAATTTAAGTCGTTTCAGCCCATGGACGCCCACTGCAAGGCATAGGTCACCCTCAAAGATATCTTTGGGGGACATATCATAATCTCCACGCTTGGTAGGCGAGTTGGTGATCGTTTTGCGATATTATGGTACCCAGTAGACGCTGCTGTCCATTCTCTGGAATTTTGTTAATATAATTAATGCAATTCTACATAATTAATGCAGAGTTTCAGCCCAGTATGTATTGTACAAGAATGTAACCCGGGCATCTAGTTCGCGACCAACGATCGCAATTCTTAGTCCTTACCGCCAGGCTACCACTTTAACTTTATAAGATAGTTATTACGGATTAACCATTTTTATATATATAGTAAAGGATGTACCACAGATTGATCACTTATTTTTAATGAGGAAAAAATTTACGTTATATTTCAGGTGTATTATTTTTTATGAAAATATGTATCAAGATGAAAAATGTAAACAGTGAAAAACGTTGTACTATGTAAAAATCATTTTTTTTTAAACCCGGATGTTTTGTGATAGTCACGTCAAACATCTTTTCTATTGTTTTACATCACTATACAAATATTTAAATAAATATTAACGCTGAATACGTGCTTAAAAGTTAGTGAGGGTCTCATGAACTTTTAATTAAGTAAACCCTCTAATTACTGACAGGCATAATTCAGCATGTTTGTGCGAGGGTAAACATTTTACGCAGTTAAAGCCTAGTAGGTTTATCAATTATCTAAGTTATAAATTTAAAAATAAATTTTGGTACAATTCAATGGCCATAGTACGTAAAAGGAATCTAGTGTGTAGGATATGTGTAAATTTATATTCATTACAGCGCGGACTGAAGTTGTGTGTAGCAAATG
The DNA here is from genome assembly GCF_028537555.1 of Battus philenor. NCBI lineage: Eukaryota > Metazoa > Arthropoda > Insecta > Lepidoptera > Papilionidae > Battus > Battus philenor. The sequence continues at coordinate 11,039,106 of NW_027181715.1, forward strand.
ATCCGACAAATTAAAATATATTTAACAGAGAATGTCGACATTACTTAGCAGTATGTATGTAATGATCTACAGAAGAACCAAGGTCACCTCGTCTGAAGTGGCCGTGGGCGTTGCACTAAGCTAGTGCAACTGATGGCCATTGGGGCCGAAAGGTCTCGAGTGGTGACCACAAGCCGGTAGACGCAGCTTGGGTAAGTCAATACTAAGTTGATCGACGTCATAGTTAAAGTAGTCGCTGGATGCGGGCAGCGAAAAACTGGTCATCGTAGCGATATTTGGAGCAGGCCTTGCAGTGGGCGTCTATCGGATGGAAAGAAGAACAGAAGAAGAAAGGTCTGTCTTTTCGTGTGCGTGCTAGTTCATGTGAAGTATTTGGCCGGTCTTGCCTTGCTAGTAACCAGCGACTGTCCGCGATGTTAACAATTTGAACGGTCCACCTAGAGAGAGGCGTACCCACGCCGTATCTACCGCATCGTGGTCGCCACACTTACGGCACCAACGGCCGTCAGCTGTACGATTGATATGCCACGCCCACTGCCAACTAGCGCTTAGTAAATTCAATTTATTTTAGGGAATTACACAACTACATTTCTTCGGAAAATTTACAACTCGCTCCCAAACTTATTTCATAAACAAGATGAAATTTCAGCATTATTATTTTTATCTACACATATATTAGACTAGATTAAATCCATATTTCATTGGTAAAGCAATTGTTACACGGCGTAATTCCGTGAAAACATTTTAATACTAATTTTGCATTCGAGTAGAAAAAGATTTTATGTTACACATATATTTTGTAAATATTCTGCATCACACTCTCTTAATAATAAAAAAGGAACTTTATGAACCCAAGGTTTTCCGAATAAAAGACGAAGAAATGAAAAAGTCAATTCATACATTGAGATGTCAAACAAGTATCCGTTGTAGGAAGTAGAAAGATCTTATTTTCCTGTAAACTTAAATGGTCAAACGTAATTCCATACGTACGTACATACGTATAAGGATTGATAAAAACGTTGTTAATGTTAATTACACATCGGATGAGAATATCCACGTTGCATTTCTGATATTTTTTGGAAATTTTGAATAATACATTTGTTATTAATAAATTGCTTCAGTTTATTAATAACAAATGTATTATTTAATTATCTATAGAGGAATATTCACTGCTAGATATATCTCCTCCTGTCTTTTACTAACAGGACCGATTAGAAGCGGCCTGTATCCAGTGTCTTTGGATTTTAACAAGGTTTGTCCTTGTGGGTGGACGAAATTCGTAGTCTCGACTCCAAAATGTTTAAGCCCCATCTAATCTCCGTGCTGAGCAGTAACCCTACTGCAACTTATCAATCCGCTGGACAAGGTTGGTTACATTCGTCTACTGATTACCTCATCCCTGATTCGATATCGTCGCGAATTCCGGAACATAGCCCTCTCGATAGATCGTTAAGCGACTCTGGGCTTGTCAATGAGGGTCGAAGTGACAGACCACATTTCTCTATCATAAGTTACCACCAGAAATTTTCGTAGTCGTAGTATTTCAATGAATCTAAAACCTTATTCCATAAATATTATTCTGTATGCATTAATTATTTTGCTTTAATTTATATTGAAATATGTTTATCGAATATCGCACTTATTTTATGATATTAGTGTGACAACATCGGTATGTCATCGTACGCCACTTAAATCAAGGTAATACATCCTCAGGCATCTCTAGCGTTAGTTTAAATAAAAAAAACAACAGTCAAGGAGAATAAATACAAAACGTTACGCAAATGTAGTGGTTATTTGTGTAATTCCTCGCAAATATGTTGTGGTGGCGCACATATCATTTGGCATGTTTGTGTCAAGAGTTGTGTAACGAGATTCGTCACTAAACAATTCGGTACGCGACAGACAATTATCGGCGTACCAATTGACGGGGCGCCTAGCATGCGACGCGTTGAGGAAATTACGTTAGCCCACTAACAACGATAACTATTTGACGATTCAATTAAAATATTACATGTTAGATGTGCTCTGAATCTATCTGAGTATCAGTATATCGCGACGTTTAATGCCACCACCACGGTAGCATTGATTCCAATGAGATATTTTTGTTTGTATTTTTTTTATGGAATAACGCTATTCACAAGTTGGTATTTATAGCTTGACAGCCTTAGATAACAAAGTGCTAAAATCGCTAGGTCCAAATCTGTTTAGAAAAACATAAATACGTAAACACCTTCGGCAGCCTCGGCCTAGGTCGCTACATATTCCACCTAATTGGCATAGGTTTGTAAAAGCTATTAGATTATCTAAATTGTTGAGAGGAGACCTCGGCTTGGGCTGCCAAGTAGCCTGAGATCATCATCATCATATTAGCTGATAGACGCCTACTGGAATTCATAGGTCTCCCCGCAAAGACCGGTCTTGCATTAGCTGCATCTAACGAAGTATCGCGACTATGTGGTCCTTCTAGTGGAGGGGCCTACCCAGACAGTGTACCGGCTAATGATCGCTACCCAAGAACCTTTCGGCTCCAACGGCCGTCGATTGCGCGAGCGGTGTACCCCGCCCACTGCTCAGTTTCAGTCACTTCAGTTTGGGTAATATTATCACATCATTATTTTTGTCACAAAGTTACAAATGCAAACGCATTGCCGTACATATTTTTTATTATAAAATTCTGTTTGAATGTAAACAGTGATTATTCCTCGTATTCAAATTTATAGAAAAAATGAAAAATCGAATAAATTCTCGGAAGTTTAACAAACCCATTGGTAATTGTGTATCGCATTGTTTGTCGCACACGCATTTTTCAGTGGGCTGGCGGGCGGTGCACTTCATTGCACGACTACTGCTGCATAGTGGAAGTAGCTATACATTAGTCCTTTTCTTAGTTATCACTAAATATTTACGTCCAGAAATAAAATTAAAACTACACGTACACACAGCAAGAGGTCAATTAGGACAGATTAACGAACGTATTTTTGTTTCTTAAATTTAACAAAGTATTCATTAGGGAACATTAGTCATGCGAACTTTTATTTTTTACTCACTTTACGTATGCAGACGCAGTGATAGTTCCATGTTTACTATTTCATCTGATAATGATTAAAAGTCTATTGCTGGCCAGAATGGTTAAGTCCGTAACTATGGAATTTCCTGCTTATTAAAAACTTTTAACGTTCACCTACAAAGTCAAAAGACCTTTTTAAGGTTGCTGAATAAGCCTGAACGCAAGCCGCTTCTAGCCGGTCCTAATGGAAATCTAGGAGGGAGGGCCCATAGATTTCCAAAAGGTCATTTCCAATAGATGGTTAAATAGATGCAAGTCATACACTGCGGTTGTTGTCCCGTGGTCTCCATTCCAGAAACTATTAGAATTGAAATGTACATAAATGTAAAACTTGTTTTATTTATTTACAATAATAGAGTAATTGCACTATTCGTTTGATCAAAATTATTTTTCACTACTTATTCTCGATTGTTTTTTCATTACTGAATGTCGTATCCGACTTTTAATGCCTTGATGAAATCAATGGTAAACAGTTTCCATTCCATCCTATCTGCTTTCCTCAGGACGATAGTTACAGATGATTGTCCACTTGGTCTTTTACCATCTATTTTCTCTACAATCAGTGGTTTGTCAAAGTTAGCTGGTTGTAGAAAGTCTTAATCTTAGGTTGTTCGAGAATAAAATTGTTGGCGAGTCTTTCTATCCATGGCATGTGCAACATTTTCCTTCGGACACCGGAAATGAATGAACTAACCAAGATTCAAAGTCAATTCGGTATATCAAGAACACCAGTGTCCTAAGTCTCGCTTTGGTTGATATGTTGTCTTGCCAATTTCTTACATAACACATATTATTAGCTGTCAGAAAGTTTTTAATTATTTGACTACCTAAATCATATTTCTTTAGTCGCCGAACTAAGCAAATCTTAAGTCATTTATTATGTATGCGACGTTGTTTGAGTCTATTCAAAACATAATATATGTCTTTGCTGCTTGCCACACTGATTATGAAAATAATATTTTTTTCCTTCAAGTGTAAGACGCATAAATAGGGAGCAAAAAAGCTGTTTTTCAACATTGTCACTTCTTCCCACGAATATAATATATTATGCTGATGCCAATTACATATTATGTAGATCAGCATGTCTTAACTAGACAATGTATTATATTTAAACACGTTTGCAATCATTGAATGTTATGCAAAGTATACTTTGTATATGTAACAAATAAATCAGTTATATAATTGAAAAACATATAAGATAATTAAAAAAACCACAATAAAATATATAAAAATGAATTCAAAAAAATAAACATTTTATATTTTTTTTACAACATAAATTCATAAATCTTAGGTTACTGAATATCTTGTAATAAAAGACAAAATCAAATTAACGGTTACTTTTTATCAAAGCGCAATGAAATAATAAGAATAATGCTCGAATAAGTCGAAACGAAAGAAGAGGTCTTTATTTAAAAATGACTACGCATCAGCAGTTTTTTTTTTCATTTAAATCTCAATTTTTGTAAAAAATATCAACTATACATGTTCACCCCATAAATAATAGATACCCTTGAACTAATAAGATGCAATACAGGATTACTAAATACAATAACATGGCTAAAATAATTAAAAGGACTTTAAAATTGGAACACAATAATACTATTAACGAACGACATGACCTAGTGAATTATCAAATTGAAGTGGTAATGGGCAAGCCACATAGCGCGCAGAAGGTATGGCAGTCGGGACCTGTAGTTTCTGGATTTGAGACAACGAATCGGGAAGAATGGTGTAGAATATCCAGCTGCAAGGTGGACAGACGACCTTGTTAAGATGGGTTGAAGACGGCGAATGCAGGTTGCTTTCAACCGATCTCGTTAGAAATCTAGAGATGTTTATGTCCAGCTGTGTATGTCCTGCGGTTAAAATGATAATAATGTAGATGCTTTTGTAGTTAAGAGAATTAAACTTGCGTCGTTATCAACGGCTTCTTAGAAAAATACATATAAATGTTATACAAGAGCAGATCAGAGAAAATCCATAACGTTATTATCATCCGGAGTAGATTTAGACATGATATGTTACTTAAAGCTGTACATCAGTAGTACATTATGTTCATTACCATTCTGGACAGTAGAGCATTAAAAATGATTGCTAACTAATTGGAAGATATTATGGTAATTTCTGTTTAAATCGAATCGGTTTATACCCTTTATTCCAGGTGGACCAACGGGGTAGACGACAGATTTGTCGGAGGTCTACATTAAAAAATGGCGTTCATAATTCGTTAAGTTTGTTGGACCCTCGTCCTCTATTTAAATTTATCTGCTTACGATCGTGAAGAACTGAAAGGTTGGCTTGACTTCCACGGTCAATATACACAGATAATATTTTAAGAAGCTCAGCGACAGCTACTAGTAAAAACTTGCGTTTTCAATATTCAGTAAAATGTATCGAGATTTGCAGTGCAGTTTTTGTCATGTTTTAGGAATATGGTAGAAATGTAGCTGCAGAGGGTCCACCGGAAAACGCTAAATTTTAAAAGTGATGGGATTTGAAAGGGAATAAGACAAAAGTCCGGGAACTTCTAGACAGCAATAGCATGATGACGGTTACTTTTAAATGCTCTAATAGCTAATGTGGTTTCATCTCGTTATAATAACAAGTTAACGCGGTGTCGAAATCGCCTTTGTTTCCATGACGTAATTTTTTATTATTAAATAATAAATCCAATCACAATTGCCACTGATGCTATGCGGTGATGTAATTGTTGATCTGAACTAAAGAACTCTTTACCGCTGGATCACTGAGGCTTACGTCATCATCACAACGAAAAGCTTTTTGTAAAACTCGCGCCTTGTTAATTATGTGAGCGTCATCACCGCACACGTTTTCGTACGCTTATCTCATTAAATCGAGTCGCTGTATGCAATCCGATATGTCAAAGAGATGATGTAATTTTTTAATGCATTTTTGATGTATGATATGTAACTGGGGTAATTGTGGGATGACTTTTAAATGTAACGTGGTGGCTGTTAAATTGGTAACGTGAACTACGTTGCCCCTTAATAATAGTATGAACATGTAAAAAAAATAAGGTTGTATGTATATAAACGTACATACACACTGTGTACATATGTGTACGTGTAAGCTTTATAGTCAAAATGCGTTTTTATTCTACAAACAAATAAAGATTATCTCAACTCAGCCAACCTCATGCCTGCCTACACATTGAAAGACGAAATTGAATAGATTATATGTAATATAATCATTATCAAATATCATATGTAATATATTCATAAACATTTTTAAGGAGAGCGACTCCAGTAGGCGCATTCGTAATTTTTTTATTATCTTTCTAATTAAGAAATCTAAGACAAGCTGTACAATTACTACCACTAAAGAATCTCCTAATAATTTATTTCAAACGGAAAATTGTATTTGAAAAACGAGTTATCCGACTAAAAATTACTTGGGTTCAGTATAATAACTTGTATCGAATATATGTGTATATTTATATGTATATATATATATATATATTTGTATGATTTGAAATTTTAAATCTGAAGAGTTGAAGACTCCCAAGCTATAATTGGAAACATCGACGCCGGTAGATTGTTTTACTTGGCTATTTGCGCTATAGAAATAATAGCATAACTTAGTGCGGGGTGAAGGGATTTCAACCGTCTATGGATTTCATGAATCCGTTCGCCCTAATGTCCGAAAAATTAAATAAAAAATAGTAGTGAAAGATTTGACTAACCCATCTGTAACATATTTCACGTATAATAATACCATTTAATTTTTACCTATTTCAATTTTATATTTAGTATTAGGTCTATTTATAGGCTGATACTATATTTCATGTGTGTATACGGTGTCTCCTAGAGAAGCCCGGGGAATCTGTATATTTAAAAATCAAGCGCGTTTTCTCTTAGTTACGTCGTAACTTGAAATCGACTTCAGTGATTTCATTTATCTTTTCATAAGTTTCCTAATACTTTCCATGAAGTTTTTATAAGAAAAATCAAAATTTAAAAAGTTTAGGAAAAAACCATTAAAATTTATTGAATCTTACCTAATGAGATTGCGCATTTCACAGTTTGTTACGAATTTCGGTTACAGTAATAGTAAAGTTCGTTTTCTGTATTTATAGATCACATAACGAATATATGTATTTTATATTAAATCAATAAATTAAATAATAGTGATCACGTTAAAATAGGTTCCATTACTTTAATTTCTTTTATAAAATAGTCAGTTGGAACAGCTAGTAAACGATAAAACTATTTTGTCCAATGACATTCTTTTCTGATGTTATAATGACCAGCAGAAAATTTTTTTTTCTCACAAAAACACAATTAGCCTTGTTTTCAAGAATTTTTCAAGCGTATATTTCCTCATTCTCTAATTCTTATTAACCTTGTGATATTCTCATAGTTGAAATAAAAGCCTTTTTTTAGAAACGATATGCTTTTCGCATCTAAATCCTACACGTTTGTTCACAGTGCGGAATAGTTGTTAGTGATCATCAAGATGTTTGGTCGTAGTATATGCCGTATGATATTTTATTTCGTATGACGTGTAATGTTCACACTAAGGCATGCGTTGATAATCAAACCTGCTAAGTTCTTAAGGCTACATTTTAAGACACTATCACCGGTCTATTGCAGACAAATTAATTTAATGGTAATTAAACGATAAGAGCAGAAACAAATTTCTAAGTATCGTGTGCACGTACAGTCTAGAGTCCGAACAGTGAATTGGCAATTTGACAAAAATGCAACGAACGTAGCGTTCCGCAAACGTGTTGCGGCAGAACAAAATCGCAACTTGCACAGCTTTCGGGATGATTGAATGCATCCCGCTAGTTCAACGGACCCATTTCAATCAAAAAACTGGCACGAGATATCTTCATCGCATTCACCTCTTCATAAATTTTTATAAACTTCTTTATATACTCGTGAAGGATACAACAATAAAGGAAAATGGCGTAGCGGCTTGAAACGCAAAATAAAACGAGACAAAGCATTTTGTTCTCGCCGGTGACCTTTCTCAAGATACTAGTCGCATTAATTATGAAAACACTTGTACAATTTTGATATTGAACCTTGCAAACAGAGTGGCTCTTCAACCTACAGAAGGATTTGGTTTTTGAATGAAATAATAGGTATACGACTTAAGTCTATTTTAATTTATAAGCATTTCATTCTTTATCGTAATAATAACAGAAAAAAAATACTGAAAGACAAATATTAAGTTTTTCTTACCTGTGCTCTGTTAATGACATCGTGAGGTCCTCGCCATGTGGTCGCAACAGGTGATTTCCTTTTAGCAAGCTCTAGAGTTGCTTCGCTAGGACATCGTTCGAACATGAGCACCCGCTCGGCGACGGAGCCTCGTGTAAGGAAGGGGCGTACGGGAGCGGCGCCTGAGGCGGAGGCAGGTTCGCCGGCGCCAGCGCTGGACGCCCGACGAGCGCGCGCCTCAAACTTAGACCTAGCTTCCGTAACGTGGGAGCCAAGCGACGTCCGCCTCTCACCGCTCGCTCCGGCTGCAGGCTTCCTAGCTCCCGTGTCAAGTCGGTCCTGATACCTGCTTTTGGCGTAATCGACGAGTGATATCGGTGGCACTACGTCCGGACGTTCGACCGATCGCTCAGCGACAACACCGCCGGTCCGCAGAGCTCGAAGGAGCCTTTCTTCTTCACGAGCCACCTCCAGTCTCATAGCTGCGGAGTCGGCTCGTCTAGAATTCACTCCGCTACTGGCGCCGTTGCGTTCCGGCACCAAATCTGGCGGCATCGTCACTTCCATAGTCTCACTCTCGGATTCGCGTCTCGATTCAACCCGCTGTTGCTCTCTTGCCCGCACCACCTCTGGTCGTTGATCGCGTCGAAACTCTGGTCTCTGTTTTATTTCAGGTTTCGGTTCAGGACGTGGTTTGGTTCTTAAGCTCTCTGTAAGTTTGATCCCCGGCGTAGGCCTGCATGATAATATCTCCGTGGGCGCAAGGCCGCGCGCTTTCCACGTCTGGTAAATGGCTTCCGCATGATCCGATATTTGTTTAGCGATGGCGGCGATATCCTCCTCGCCGGTGTCTATCTCGCGGCGGGCCGTGGCCGCCATGGCCGATACAGGAGGCTCGTGCCACTACCGTCGCTTCAGGGACGCCCCATCAGCACACACAAACGACACAACCTACACTGAGAAAGACGCACTGACCGTGATCACTGGGAACGGCACAGAAAAAATACCGGCGACTATCAAAACAGCTGTTGGTTGAACGCGCGTGGAACGATAAACAAAAGGCTACGATCGCGAATTACGATGCGGTAAGCGGGCTGCGGCAGACTACAAACCAACGTCGGCACCGAACGCGAACTGCGGCACGACGCCCGAGACGCGAGCCCCGCCGCCCCACTCTCCCGGCCCACATGTCCCTCCGCACTCATTCACTTAGCACCTGATAAATTACAACTATTACACTAAACCAATGCATTACCGATACCGATCTTTGCCATATCATTTCTACTATTTTAGCAGGCGAACAACATTTGACAAGGAAGTGCCCACTGTTTACATAGTCTAAAATTAGCGATGCCGGTACCACATGTTATATTAATAGCAGAACACATGCTTTATTGTATTTGAATACGAGAGATAAGCTTTCGAACAGAGAAAATATACTTCGCTGACAGATCGAATCAGAAATGAGGAGATCCGCAGAAGAACCAAGGTCACCGACGTAACTAAAAATTTCTAGTCTGAAGTGGCAGTGTGCGGGACGCGGCACATCGCTCATGAAACCCGCCGTTGATGCTGAAAGGATCTCGAGTGGCATCATGCATCTGTAGACGCGGCGTGAGTAGGCCCGCACTCGATGGAAGATGTCATACGGGCAGAGCTAGACCGGTGATTTGGGCAATCTATGGCGGCAGCCTTTGTCTTGAAGTGGGCGTCTATCGGCTGACATGATGATTATGAAGGCATTACCGATATCGGTCTTTGCCATATCACGTCTATTATTTTAGCAAGCAAATTTGATTTGATAATTGAGTGTTCAATGTTTACATTTTCTAAAAATAGCGATGCCAGTACCGCATGTTATAATATTAGTAGAACACATGCTTTATTTGAATAAGATAGATAAGCTCTCGACCATTTGTTAGATAGCACTGGTTACATATCGAGTGTTAGATTTAACTTTTACACTTTAATTTAATATATGTGCTGTTTTATGCTCCATGATAGTCATGAGTATTTTCTCTCTCGTACATATTTAATAAATCTTTTCGAACGCAAGATGTCAAGTCTTTATGTACAAAACAATTTAATAAACAATCACATATAGGCTCGGTCATTGTCTCTTTTTTAAATTAATCAGTTCAATTTTAGTATAAATTAGTTCATAGATATCATTATTTAAATTTAATTCTTTTGAAAAAAAATGTGATTTTTCTCTGATTTATTTCTGTATTTGCAATGGTATATATAATTACTAAGTTAATAAGTAAATGACTACGATGTTTTATTACATTCAAAGCGACAACAATAGTGTTAAATAGGATTTTGTCCTGAAACCTCGATTGTATCCGTTGTAAAAAAATCTACAATATGTGTTGTAAAAAAAAATTAGCTTAGCTTTACCAAACACCCCTATTCTTAATTCCATTACCGCGTTGATCCCAGTAAGAATATCTAAAAGTAAATCAAGTAAATCTTAAAAAAGTTCTATTTAAAAGATTTTGTGTAATCATACGTCGTTAACATACGTACGAAAAACAAAATTACATCGTGAATTATTTAAAGCAATGAAAGTTATACAATAATGTTGTTTATTTGAATAACTAAATGTATCGGCGTATAAAATTCAACGTATTTGTAATGAATCGCATCTGCAGGCGCACTATGGGCACGCCATAGAGCGTAGCGGAGGACGTTCCGCGCATGCGCGCCGACGCGACGCCGCGAATAGCGCGTGCCGCTGTGTTTATTTACGTTCCCCTAGTTTTTTTATCTGTGAAACGGTACGCTCGGAGCGACATGTTAAACCACGGAAAAGGAATGCCTAAAAAATATCGGATTTTTATAATGACACTATATTTATTCTCTAAAACGAAAAATAAATATTCGTCACGGAAATACAGGATAATTAGGAATAGGTCGTAAAAGCTTTCAACGATAATTATTATTATACTACTACACATTCACCGCTTTAAAGTTTTTACAACTATTATCAATCATCCTGTGTAAAATGATCACTCTGAAATATGTTACATTGTTTTTTTTTTAATGGAATGCGGCCAGCTTATAACTTCTGGCAGTGCAAAGTCTGCAGAGACATCAGTGATATAGTATAATCAAAATATTGAAAATGCTTTTTCTATCTTGACTAATTTATTATTTCTTAAACCATTAATTTTTTGATAGGGTTTACGATATATTTATTGTCAGCAAATGAACTAATATATTCACCCCTTGACACCTATTTCAAATCACTCTGTGTTGTGATATCTAATATTTAATAAGTAATAAACGCTAATTATTCACGTATTTAACATTGAATCAATGCGTGCCGTACCGTCTACATGGTTAGGAATAAGTTTTTAACGTCTGAAAATTAATGCAATTAAAATGTATGTATATTATTAATAATTTGCCGTATAAACAACATTTTTTGCGTGAAATTACGTGTACTTTATGCTCACACTTTGTATTAACAAATTAAAATATTTAGAGCATTGACGATTCAAAACAGTTAAACCTTCACACCTTATTAACGTATCTAAATAATTGCAAAAAAATCCAAGGTAGTCGACGGCAGCAAAGACTGGCATTGATAAAATCCGATTAACAGAAGAGCATTTCATAAAAAGTATTAAATATTTGGTCAAAAAAAAAACAGTGATCAGAGAGTTCCGGACCAATTTACATGAAATATTCTGTTGTTTTAAAATAACCTCTCATAGTGATGGTACTAAAGGATTATTCACTATTTAATTATTGTTTTTTAATCATTAAAATATATTTTTATGTTCCGGACAAACTTTGTAGCAGCATATTGTCTTCATTTTTACATAACTGAAATTTATTTGAAATTAATTCAAATTCATTATTGTTAAAAAAACATTTCTCGTAATATTTCGTTTTAAATAGTATAACAATGTATATATAGAGCTATATATTTTTTATAGTTGTTCTTATATACTCAACTTCTAAGACCAGCCACAACAAAGTCGCTCAAATTTCGCGTCAAACTGCATGTTACCAATGTTAGAAATAATCGTTATAATATACCTTTATTTTATTCAGCCAAAATGACGTTAAAATAGATATGAATTCATATACACTTACATTAAATAATCATGTTTACTTGTCAGTATGAATTAATATCTTAATATTTTTAGAAATTTATTAATCAACTATGGAGGCGGCTTTAATGAGTTCTTCATACACTGATAGATAAATTAATCAAAGAACTACTTTGGATATCTCTATAGAGTAGTTACCCACCTTACTTCTCTATTCACATAATTTCGCTATAATGAGTTAACACTTCAACAGGCACACGATACTTTGATATCTGTTTTTTATTGTGAAATTGGGAGCTTAAATCGCATCATAAAGTTTTTTTTTACTAGCGAAAATCCTAGTGTACACCTAAGTTATATGGCTGCCCCATATCTTTGATCTCGAAGTCTGTGCTGTGCAAATATGTGAATATATTAATAATTACGCACTACCGTTAGGCAATCGATACACGGGTGGATTAGTTAAAGACGTAAAAGCTTTAAAGGGGTAAATGTGGCTCGTTTGCTGTCAAATAATGTATGGTGCATCCTTCCTAAGAAGCAATGGTTCCTGAAATAATTAATAGCATAATGATTATATAGTAAAAGAGCGTTTTCATAATTCTTAGAATTTTTCTTTTTCTTTTTCTTTTGACTTTATACTACCAGAAGTTATTGGTCTATCGCTTTTTAACAGTATAAGTAAATTAATGTGGATATCTCATACATATCACTTTATACAGGTTGATTGAAAATAGGTGTAAAAGCTTTGAAGCTTTTTCTTTGGCAAATAAGTCTATACAAATTCCTCCAAAGCTTTTACACTATAACCTGTTTCCCTGAAGAGGTCGTACATGATAAATCATTAAAAAGTCTAATTATCCCAATTTCTGTTTTAATTAAAATTAGTACTAATATACACTTTTGTTATCTAAGCCAACATAATAACTTTTTTTTTCGTAGTTAGTTTAAAGTTTATTATTTAAGTTTATAGTTTACTATTATTTTACATTAATTAATAAAACGTATATTATTATATATCTTAATAATCGAACGATTACTGGCAAAAATAAGCATTTTATTGTCTTTAAGACTTTTGTAATATTATGACACTTATTTTTTGTTGGTTTTTGACGGTAGTCAAATGACTTATATGGGAAAAGAAAAATGTTGTTTTTAGTATAATATTATCTTCGAATTAAACTTATTTCGTGTCTTAAAAAAATTAGCTAGTTTCGGTGAAGCTATCCTCGATTTTTGCGATTCGCAACAAATTTCTGTTCATAAAAAAACATAACAATAGGCAAGAAAGTACTAAAATAATTTTTTTATGCAAAGCATAAAAATCAAAACCAACGAAACAAAGTACGGAAGGCGGCATACACGTCACTTTAAAATGCCGAGAAAAGTGAAAACATGAATGTAAATGTACACGACTGTTGCAAGCGTTGCACGGTATTAAAAATTGGGTACCGTGTCTAATATTTCTTAGTGTTCCGTAACTAAAATAAAAAATATAACGTTTGTAATACTTGTCGCTTAAATCTGTTAATTTCAAAACTTTTAGGCTTCCAGAATGTTAGCACTGTTAATGTTTTTTAATCATACTCAAAACAAAGTTGTGTGTAATTTTGTAGCTAAGTATTCAAATAAACGGCTGTATTAAACTTTATGCGGTTGTTTTGCGTTATTCAGATTTACATAGAGTTTATATTATTTATAGAAAACCTGACTGCAATTAAAAATTAATTCGGTATTTTTTTTTGGATTTTGAGAAGAAATATTTGTTTACCTTTTTTCTTAAATAGAGTTAACCATCATGTTTCTTTTAACCTTTGATAATTATATCATATGGAAACAGATTCTATTTACGTCAGTAATTTTTAACAAGCCTAGTCAACTCTTTTATTTAATAGAACTTATTACATTGACTTCAAGTTAATGTCTTCAAACCTCAAACGAGTTATACTATTTAATTTGTAATAGGACATCTCAACCATGATATAGTCTGTGAGCCAATTGTCGAAAACATAACTTTCTCCCGCTTTACAAGAGAAGAAAAATGGCGGAAGTAGCATTGTTAGTCAAAATTACTCAAAATTTGTTAGATTCTCCACAACTTCTGCGAAAAAATTCTTGAGAAAGACCATTAAAAGACCTACAAGTCTAGCTATTTATTAAAAAATTCTTGAGAAAGACCATTAAAAGACCTACAAGTCTAGCTATTTATTAAAGCACAAGAAATTTAGGACAAAGTGCAATGCAAATTTTTTTATGAAATCTGAGGGAATTGGATGCCACGGTTGAGGCCTTAGACATTGATCTATTCAACACACAAAAACCGCTTCTATTTTATAAGATATTGTCCAGGTATTGTCTCTCTAATTGTTTTATAATAATATAATACACTCTAATCATTGTATTGTATGTGGTTTTATAAAGAAGACGTATGTTTTTTTAATTTTTGTCATAGTCAGGCTATTCTGTTATGTTGTGTTCGTTTCTATAAACGGTTTTTTTCTTTGTAATTAGTGTACAATTATTTATTTTTACTTTTAAATTTATTATCACTGCGTGTTTCCCTTAATTAAATAAAAAACATAAATAAAGTTGAAAAATGCCTTAAAAAGATTTATTTATAAAACAGCACAACATATAACATATTAAGTAAAACGTTGTAATCCTATAAGATAAAAGTGCTGGAACATTTTCGCACACCACGTTAATAAGCCTCTAGGGGCCAGTTCGGCTTTATTAGGCGAACCGGTCCTAAGTACGGCTTAGACTATTACAACATACAAGTAATTCTTAACATACTAAAATATTTTTTTACAAAGGTTTCAGTTCACTTACAAAGTTACAAAAGTTCTCAGAAGTAATTTGCACATTATATTGTAAATCACTTCATTCATTCTCGTGGAAATGAGTTATAATAGTGCAATCTATCGAGTATGGGGCTGTAACCACACCCATGGTTTGGTATATTACTACCCTATACCACGAGGTCATTGGACGCCGCGCCTTTGAAGGGTCGCCTTTGGTTAAAACTCTGTTAATACATTTAAAAAATTATACATGAACGATGAACAAAATTATAATATTTAATACAATTAAACATGAATTAGATTATAAACAAACGTAACCATAAGCTCTACGATAAATCTACGTCACACACAAGCCTGCGATCCTAGTCTAAAGATCAACAGTATTGAACATTTTCTATACAATATAAATTGTTTAACATTGAAAAAGGCAAGTCGACAACTAAATAATGATAATAAACATAGGTTTGTAATTACATATTGCTGCCTATAACGATATTAAATACATAAATACTCTAAAAAAAATTACCTTTGTATAGAATTTTTAGATGTCTCTTCACTACACCGTAACAATAACACCTAAGAGAGGTTTTTTGTATATAATTGACCCTAAAATGGTATATCTTTATATTCTATTAGTAGCCAGCAATATTTATATTTTTAATGCATTTTTAATGATCCTTCTGGATTAAAGTAATCTAGAAAAACTGGGTATAAAAGGTACCAAAAACAATTCCTACTTCTTAAGAGACAATTAGCAGTTCTGAAAATTACTGGCTGTGAGATATTACTGAACAGATGTTGTTACTCGGTTAGTCTGACAAAAGAAAGTCGAAACAAACCAAAGAAGCCATTTTTTTTAAAAAGTAGGACTTAATATATATAAGGACTTTAAAAAACGTCTTAACTTGTTGTGGTAGTAGCTCCAGATTAGACACTTATGATGAACAAGCGTAAAAACTATTAAAATCCTTAAGCACATGTCGATCTATTGTTATTCCTATTTTCAAGAGCATTGAAACGTGTAATATTAACAGAACTTACCTTCTCTTGGATAAGAAATATACCTAAAGACCACACAATAAAAGTGACCAAGTACCATGATCTAATTAACGAAATTACTATTTATGATTTCAAAGTTCACAGTGAAATTTCTTTATAACCTCCTGAAAGATTTAGGTCTGTTAAATGCAAAGCATTGGTAGAGTTATTCACCATTTGCCTTTTACACAGCATTAGTAAAGGAAAGGAGTTTGTTGGATCCTTAAACAGGGTCTCTACAACGCGATGGACCCGGAAGCCGCTCACTTAATCTATACAATGCTGAGAAGGTAGATATCTGATGTATCTCTTTTAACATTAGAAAGCGCAAATAGACAAAGATTCCGTGCCGTACGGAAATTAACATATCAAATAACATAGGTGCGAAAGCTTAGACTTGCAATAAACAATATTGTACTTTTTGCTACGCATATTTTTCTTTGCTCGATGACAGTGACATAGTGACAAATAAGGTTAGCCGATGTTTCTTTGGGTGTGATATTTCCGAATATAAATTAAAAATTTTAATGTGAATTCTAAATCAGGTTCATTTTTAAAACAACACTCAACCAAAACATCATATTGTTATTAAAATAATTTGAAAGGATTTCATGTTGTGGCGTAGCACAAATTAGCTTTAAAAATGACTGAGCCATCGTTAGTCGATGGCAAGTACTGGAAATCCATTGACATATTTCTATTTACTAATGGAGAGAAATGCTCTCCACCGAGAAAATACCATCTAAATTCTGATTCCTTTATGATGTGGAATGGTACATTAAGCAGCATTGGGCATTCACACTTTGGATCAGAGTAAGTAATATTTGTGGGTTCATCCTTGTTTGTGCTTACGTTAAAATTGCGTTTAATTTTAAAAAAAATATTTTAGAAATATAAACCTCGGTGACTTTGGAAAATAATGTGCGTTTACTGATTGATGATCTTTACTTACTTAAACATTCTTAAATAATCTTTATCCATGAACTTCAAGTTAGAAATTTTTTTTTAATTTATTTATAATGGTAAGTTAATAATATTAGTCTTGTTTAATCTACAACTACATGCTGTGGTATGAAATTGACAATGTAATCTGTTTGCAAGTATAATTCTTTATTTAATATAGTTTTAACCTGTATTTCATTGACGTCATGACGAGTCTACCATATGTTCGGATGATAAAGGCCGCAAAACTGAGAAGAACGGGATAAACTCAACGGGGCTAGATATTCCTTTCTTTTTTTTATCATTTACTTCAAAGTATGGTGTTTTTAATCTTTACAACTTTTATAGCTTCATCGACCAACGCCCAGAAACGTGAACCCGTCTTTAGAAAAGATCCCATCCATACTCCTCCATTCTATTTAGTGCTATCATCATGATCATCATTTTAACCCAGGGCACACTGAAAGACTTAGGCTTCCTCCCAAGATCGCCACGATGAACGATCACCTGCTGCCTGAATCTAAACGCCACCCGCTATCTTGACCATGTCCTCAGAACTGTGCTATACGGGTTTATATTTATCCCCCTGTTTGAATATCATCATTCTATTTCAATGATCCTTTATTTCCATTTATTCATATAAATTTCTTGTTTTATAGTGAAACTATTGACATATATACTATAGACGGACACAAAATTAACGATCCATCTCAACTTACTCATCAAGGTGCGTACGTGGCTGTCCAACCGTCTGATACATTTGTTGAAGCTGGCTATGACAAATATCTTATTAAAGCTACAAGGTGAACCTAAAACTTCATATACAATAAACTAAATCTTAGTAAGAAATATTAAATCCGTTTATACAAATACTCTCCACTGTTCTGCCAGCGCAAGATAACTCATTAATTTTTTTGAAATAAACTCAAGTCTCTCATGAAATTATACAATTTTCTCAGTAATAGCTTCTTTTATATGATTAAAAAATAATATTTGTCTCACAAAACCAGACATGTACTCAATCACCCCTTCCATTTAAAATTTAAATAGTCTGCGACGTCAAGAACCTTAGAAACCACTAGTGTACTATCATTGTCTCAGATAGAATAACATAATGATAATAAAGTGATAAAAAGTATTTTCATAATTTGTATTACAACATATTAAAATTAACTATTGTTTTCCATTTTACCTTTGTACTGTTGATTAATTTACCTTTGTATTACCTGAAGCTATTAGCCTATCGTACTCCGATAAGAAAAAAATAAGTCAATGTAACATATTTTAAAGTGATCAGAGTGATGGGATTTTGCTTTTTGATAATAAATGATCTATTCATTCACTCCCTTAAAACTTTTAAACCTATAACTAATCTACATCTACGAACAAAATGAATTTCAAACTAACAAATACTTGTATAAATGTTTTTTTTTAAAAGTTTGTGGTGTAAAATACACGGTTTTATTAAAATATAATGATATTTTCTTTGTAACAAATTAATTTAATATTTTATAGGTCTTGGGAGAAAAGATTATTAAACCTGTCAAATAGTGTGGATTCTTCAAACAAAGGTCATTAAAATAAGTTTCTTTATATTCTCCTCTTACGATATAATTTTTATTATAAAGTTTTTGAGTTTTTTTTATTCATTTATATATTACTTTCATTCGTTTCATACGATTCATATTGAAATCTATAGTATTTTAGGTAATATGGACGACGTAAAATTTGGTAGTCAGCTAACAAATGACGGTTTCAATGAAAACCAAACTAATGACCAAAATAAGACAGAAAAAATAGTATGTATTTTAACAATTATTTAATTTATTACTAATCATTTGAAACAAAATTTACTAACATACTTCCAGACAGAAACAAAAAGCACAATTAAAAACAAGCGAAGTATTATAAGACCGTGTGTTGTTAAAATCAAACCACCCGAAGAACGAATTGGTAAATCTCCGGAAGCGAATATAGATATACAGAAGAAGAAAATTAGTTTTGGTCCAAAAGTTGCACGACAAAAAAAAGCGAGTGCACCAATCAAAATACCATTCGCTTCGAAAAAGATGCTTGTAAAAACTAAAGAAAGTTTTCATAAGAAACCATTAAATGCTAAACATTTTATTTCATCAAATATTGCAGAAAATGATGTGACAGGGAGTTTTAAAGCTAGTCATTGTAAAAGTGAAAAACCGTCCACAATGATTACCAGCTTTAATGTTACTGAAAGTAAATTCGAAGACGCAGCTCAATCTAATGAACTAAATTCTGCGAACTTAAATCAAAAGATCATGCTTACTAGTAATCTTGTCTTAAAAGACGAAAATATAGATATGTCTGCCATCTATAGGTGTCTAGAAAATGAAATTAAATCAAACACCGAGACATGTGCCAATAAATTAAACCAGGACATTGCTAATAACCCCGAAAACAATTTTGATACAATATCCTTCGAAAAGTTAGATATAGTTGATGACTATATATCAAACAACATATTAACTATTTCTTCGGATAATGAAGAAAACAAAAATCAAAAGACACCATTGGCTATAGGTCCAAATAGTTATCAAACTCGTAGACAACTAGGTCATTTTGTTTCTGTTTTAAGTAATGACAAAATATTTAAGCTGCAGCTTAATTTAGAAATTAAAGACTGCAATGTCACTTTAACAAGTGAACAAATTGACTCGGAGGAGACACAATCTTTTAGATCTATAATCAGAAAAGAGAAAGAGACTCAAGTAAATATATATGAACTGTCGAATGTATATTGCGTAAAAAATACACAATACGAGGTTGAAGAGGATGTTCAACAAAGAGATGAATTAGTGAAAGTTATCAGTAGAGATGAAAACAAAGTTATTATTATTAACTGTTCATGTTGTGACTGTGTGGGCTTACGAGGACTTTTCCATTCAAGTACAGAGGATATTAAAGTTTATAAAGAAGAAAATGTTACTGAATTAACTTCAAGCCTCAAAGAAGAAACTAAAATGTAATATTAAATAAATCTTACTTTATTTCCACAATATTTATAAAATTAATATAAATTTATTGATTTTAGATGTAAATGTATAAGACGAGATCCAGAGATCAAAAACGAAGACATTGTGAAAACGTCTGTAATAACAGATTTTGAAAAGGAAAAATTAATAACAGTTACATCTGGCCATATATTATCACCGTGTACTTGTGATTCTATAACATTTGATGTATTTAATAAAGAAGAGGTAAAATTATGCAATATTTATATTTTGTCGCAGACCGAAAAAAATAATACTGTTTGTTTCTATATGCTTTTCTTTTATTACAGAACTATCTTAATGAAAATCCTGTACGAACACAATATTCAGAAATAGCAGACAAAAATTTCCAAAATTTTATTAATACATACACACAAACTAGTTGGTGCAATGTAACGGTATAAAGCCATTTGAACAATATTTATCTTATGTAACAGCATTTTTACTTTTAAACATATTTCTATACATTACAGTTGGAGGTAAGACACAATGCTGACGGTCGGTACACCTTCCATTTGCCAGCGCTACAGAAAATTAAAAACTATATCGATTGACAATGTCGTTGTAACAAACGCTTCAATTACTAAATATTCACATATTTCATATAGAATGTTATTTACACACCAAGAATAATAATACGAACGGCAACGTGAGTGCGGATTTCGTTCTTAATTTGGAGTTGTAAATTTTCATTTGGTCCTCGTAGTGTTTGAGTTTCCTTGTTAGAATGTTTAAAGGTTTTTGTCCCATAAATTTTAGTTGCATGTCGGTGAAATATCGTAAATTTTGCGGCGCTATAATCTGCATTACCTGTAACCAGTTATATTGATAGTGAATTTTGCTGTTGTGGGTCTATAGTGCCTATTAAAGCAATTGTTTGCAAAATTTATTGTGTTCTCATTTGAAGCGATAGAACATACCATCACATTGTTATATGTCGCAACACAGGATATGACGGTTGCGACGCTGTAACTTTGAATAGCTTCCGAAAGATGGCGTTGTCGGATAATTGCCTCATATTACCATTTGACACAAGAGGTCTTAAATCAATGGATGCACAACTTAGTTTGAGTCGTCCCAATCCACTTCAAACAGTGGAAAGCAGCGGGCGAGCCGTGGCTCCCGAAGAAGCTTTCAAGAATTGAGATCTGATAGAGGTACAGGTTAGGCGCCATCAGCGCTTGCTCCTTGAATACTCGGAAATTGCAAATTGGACTAGGACAGCAGTAATAAAAATTAAGACGAAACCCATTAAGAAAAAAAAGATGCTTCATGTGTGTAAAACATACGACTCTAAATTTTCACTTCATTAGATTAAAAAGTAAGATTCGCACACTTAGATTTTTTTACCATACAAAGTTTGTATGAGGCAGCTAAAAATGGACAGTAATAAATTGCGTCGCTCCGTCAAAGTAGAAAACCGTTGCCCAAAATAATTTACTAAAAAGAAAATTACGTACAGATCTGAAACAGGGGCTAGCTGTAGATCAAGTACAAAATATATAATAAACACTGAATACTTCTACTATAAACCAACTGCCTTTTCCTTTAAACTCTACAAACAGTGTGGACATTTTGACCCTTAGCCGTCTTAATTTATTTTTAGGCTAGGATAAAATCGGCAATATTAACTCATTAATTAAAATGAGAATGATAGCTTAAGAAATAAATTGATTGTTTATAATATTTCTGGCTTTTTATATGTTAATGTACGTATGTGGTACTTTCTACGGTACCAACTTAAGTCAATTTGCAGGTTTTCTTAATTTAAAAACATACAGAATCGAATATAGACAGGCGAAACTATTTTCTTATTACGGATGCTAATCATTCGGGAGTAATCATTGAATCGATCCTTTTTTGCAAATTTTATTGAGAGTATCTGTATTTAACGCTAGAATTATCTATTATTTCATATTTTCTCATTGGATTCTCGTCATCAAAGGGCTTAGCCAAACGATGTAAAAAAAACGTTGCAAACGTTGCTACGTTTACAATAAAATATTCGATGTTTTAGACGGATATTTTACTATAAAACTTTACAGCTACAGCCTTTCTTCTTTTATCCTTTGGAAAAAAGACAAAACTGACGTAATCAACATTTGAATTTATGAAACAAATACGTTACATGCGCTGTTATCCCAGCCATTGCTTCCGGAACTATTGCACCCAAATCCGGTCCGTCTACTTCCGCCAATAGTAGACCCAGTCTCGAGACATCTCGTGAGTTCCAGCTATAAGACTTGCCGAGCGCCTGTCAATTTATATTAGCAATTTTTTTCTGCTTTCGCAAACAATAGTCGATTGTATAATTATACATATGAAAGAAAGTATGATTTTTTTATTAATGGAATCTATCGAATAACTAAGAGTATTTTTCGTATATTTCAGGTCCTAAAATATTCAGAATTTTGTTATAAACCTTGTATCTAATATTTATTTTCAATTACCGCGATAAATTGTACACATATTTTACAGAGAAAAACTACAAAAAAAAGAGAAAAATATAAGAAAATAGTATCATTAAATATTTTTTCTTTGAGTATAATTCACGATTCGGTACAATTTTATTAATTCACATCAATTTATGTCTATGAACCTTTTCCATAAATTTATTTTCTCGAAGCAAATTTCGGCGTCTTGTAACAACTTTATTAAAAATCAAAATATGTTACTAGATTTCTCTAACGATAATTTTGAATTTGAAAGGTTTTACGGCAATGATTTACTGATATAATACGAAAAGATTTTTCCCCGGCCCATGTAAATTATTGATATTTTTTATTGTATACAAAATAATTAACTAAATATTTATAATACATTATTCTACCTGACTTTTTGTCATCATAGCTAAATAAAACCTCCTCTGTAACGGATCGCATGCACGAATGTGATAGAACACCTGTGAACAAAAATATTTATAGTTTTTGTTAATAACTTTGCTAACACGTTTTATTAGGCGTTTACATTCCATTTATTCTAGACAAAATAAAATGATAATTATATTGTAAACAATAATTGATCATAATATGCAACAATTCGAATTCTCAAGATGTTTTTTTTCATTACATTATCATTTTGTTTTTTTAATATTTCTGAGACCACTGAGTTTTGGTTAGGTTGTACCATACATTAATTGACATTAAATATGCTATACATTTACCTCTTTAAAGCTTATACATGTATAACCATTTACCTGTTTAAGACAACAGTAAAGCGATTGATAATTCATAGCGCGGATTAATCATTTTTGAAATTCATGAAACAGCAGCTTCTAATTTAAGATTTACGCACAACATGAAAAGCCTTTTGTAGACGTTGCTAAAGATTAGGCAATATACCTGATGAGCTAATTGTAGGTAGGTATTCTCGGGTATTCTACGCATGAACGTCATTGGCACGCCGCATAGTAAGTTGTTCATTAGGTTCAAATACTTCGGTTCGGACCAATGTTTGTTAATTTTGATGTATTTACTTGCTATCACACCAACCTTTTGAGAAAAAAGTCTTAATTAGTTAATATTTCTTACAATCATTTATTTATAATCTAAGTCATTTTTGTGCACTAGATCAAGAATTAATTGATGACCAGGAAAAACCATAACTTCCTCAAGCGAAAACTTTTTCAATTAATAATTTTAATTGAAATTGTCGTTGGTTGTAAACAAGGTAGTATTAATAACATGTCACAAAAATGTCACTTTTCAGCATAAAGTGGCGTGCAAAACAAAAAACACGATTTTTTAACATATTTTTATAAAATATATCTTAACTAATAATAAATATATATAATCATTATTTTACATAAAATCCTGAAAAATCATACACTAAACCCTTTGATGCTCTCAGGACGTCTCTGGGGACGCATCCACAGTTAGCAAGGCCTGTCAGCCGAGAAATCCGTTCCCCTTCGACCACCGAGCAGATCTGAACTTATACTCTACATTAAACAGTAACTCAACATCTGTTTAGATCATTAGTTCCCAAAGTGGTGATGAACTTCCAGGGATCCAGGGGTCTACGCTGTCTGGACAAAAATTGGAGTTCACAATTCCTAAACGGAGTCCACGAAATTTATCTGCTTTCGATTATGATAACTAAAAAATTGGCTTGACTTTACCTATCAATAAAGGCAGAGATTTTAAGACGCTCAGTGATAGTTACATTTAAAAACTTGCATATTCCATATTCAGTACAATATTCTTTCAAAGACTATCAAAGCGCCGCGACCGTGACACCTAGTCAGACGTGCTAGGTACGAAATAAGACTGACGTATGTGCTTGTAAACTATTTATTCACGGTTGGAACACAGTTGCAATGCAAATTTCTTAAGTCTGATCAGGTAGCAACATATCTACAGAAGGTCGACCGGGAGCAGCTAAATTTTGAAAGTCGTCAGTGAGTAAAAAAGTCAGAAAACTTCCGGTTTAGATTATCTTAAACACGATCTCCAGCCATTGGATCTTCGCAAAAATTCGGGTAGAAATTTTTATTTAATTTTTGGTTCCATAAGCTTGTTTCCGATGAAATTATAAAAACAGCATTCACATTATCAGAAGAGAATGCACTCCAGGATTTGGCCAGAATTAGTGTGCTGTTTTTTACTTATACAGTGGATGCATTACATGGCTCTACTCGTGTTTGTCTTAAACGGCGTTGATTATTCTTTACCGGTTACAACTTTACCTCTACCTGTAGGACCAACCGATCCTATAACATTTAAAGCCATCAGTTTACCTCGACCGTGGTAAGTAAAGCTATAAATTATTATTTGTCTAGAGGAAATAAAGTGGCGACCGGACATACTTGGTGTCTATTCAACTCAGCGTGTGTTCCAATATACGTCAAGATTCGGTCATCACTTAAATTTAGCTTGGATATCTCCTTCCCGTTTAGATACTTGAATAACGGCCGGTAAAGTTCCAGTGTCTGGATTGTAATTTCTTCGGTTGGCTTGTTATGCTTTACCACGGTCCAAGTCGCAGCGAGTTTCTCCCGAGCTATGTTCATCATTGAAATGGTTCGAGCCTTCGAAAATAGAAAACTATTCAATGTATTCTATCTTATATTGGTTTGGTTATGAAATGAGAGAAGTCTGGTTAGTAAAGGTGAACGCTAAGGCATTGTAAGAAGGCCTTCTTAAACCTACGCGGGTCGTTAAACCCGAATACCGTACTCGACCCCTTTCCATACAGCAAGATAATCCCAACACCCGAATTAATGCTGAGAAGTTACGTTTCGAATTATTAACATTAATTTTGTGGAATTTCGTAAAACTCGTATATACAATGTACCAAGCCTATTACCCGTACACAAATGAAGTATGAACAGTAAATAGATGGAAAACTCATACATATTTATAAAATTTTTTATTTGTAAAACTTCATAAATTGTTAAACAATTAAACACTCGTTTTATAGAATGTGTGACTTGAAATCAGATTCAATTGTAAGTAAACGTGTAGCATCATTGATAATGGTTTTCGATTTTAAAATACGTTTTAAACTACTACTGTTTTTTTCGGGAAGAAATAGAGTTTTTACTCCTAATTAAATTTTATTTTAAGTTTGTTTAATATTGATCTTACCGATTGTAGCACGTAAAAAGCAGGTAATTGTAAAATATCGGACAAGTCTCCATCAAGAAAAATCGCGAAGGCATTGACAGCCGTTTGCATAAAGTCCTTGGTGACGTTTAGACGACAATGACCACGGTGAAGGAACTCTGGCATCGGAAGGTGCACGCCGCTCTTGTTTTGATAAAGCTCTGCTCTAAAAAATATAAATTCTATAACAAACTATGCTCGCAGTGACCCAGAAACCATTGTAACATAACTCTATTATTTAGAAATCAAAATTAACCTTTCCTGTTTCCAGCAGAGTAAGACTGAATATTTCTTGTATACAGACGTAACCAAATTATGATATACAATATATTACCGAATTCACAAAATATTTTAACATTTTAAATTGTCTATTAATATTTATTAATGTAATATCTTTAGTCAGTTTTTAATCTGTAATATTTACGGTGTCGCAGTCACCTGATAGACAATTGCTATACATATGTATAGCAATAATCATCACCAAGATCATGACAACCGATTGACGTTCACTACAAGGAACAGGTCTCACCAAAAAAGTGACCACTACCGCCGGTCTGGCAACATTGCTACACTAAAACTGAAAAAAGTGACGACTTACAAAATATAAAAATATTGCTTCAATTACCTGCACAAATAAAATACAAACAAATAAAAGGAGGCCGAAACTTCGAATCATTCAAATAAAATCTTAATGAAAAATTGAATATAGTTAGCAACTAACCTTAAGAAATGTCCACTTGGGTAGTGAGAAGGTATTGATTTATCTTTCCCGATTTTGTTTTCTTCTTTGATTTGTGGGTCTGTTTCTTAAAAAGAATATTACAAAAGTTTTATTAAAAATTTAAAAAACTTTGTTCAGAATGAAGATAACTCATGTAATATAACAAAACGGTGTGTATTAGCGTCCCGGTTGTCATTTGCGTATTAGATACATGATGTACGTTGTACATGTTTCGTTATTTATTAGGAAATATAAAATTATATTCATACATCATCATCATTATCATACCAGCTGATAGATGCTCACTGCAAGGTATAGGTCTAAACCTGAAATCACCACGATGACCAGTATTGCGCTGCCCTTATCCAGCGACTTGTTGTGACCTCCACGTGCCGGATATGTTATAACATACATGCCGCTCGGATACACTTACATAGATTTTATTGTTCATGATTATTATACTAAAATATTCTGCTTGAAAAATGTAATTCATTTTAATAAATCCGAATTAATAGATTTAAGAGAGTTTCTCAGATATTTTAACATAATAATGATACGAAACTAATATGAAGTCGTAATGAAAATAAATCGCATTTTAAAGAATTTGGTGTGGATTTAATTCTAAATAAAAAACCTATGAACTGGATTTCCATAACAAGAAAACTTGATGATCCATTTCTACATCAAAAAAG
Organism: Battus philenor; assembly: GCF_028537555.1. Classification (NCBI taxonomy): domain Eukaryota; kingdom Metazoa; phylum Arthropoda; class Insecta; order Lepidoptera; family Papilionidae; genus Battus; species Battus philenor. The sequence continues at coordinate 11,066,255 of NW_027181715.1, forward strand.
AGATTTCATTGAACCCTAATGAAACAATGAAAGGTTACGAATACACTTTCTATCTTAGATGACAATATTTTGTAATCATATATATTTATCGAAATTTAAAACATACTACTACTACTAACCTTTGTTTTGTGAACCGAATAATAAGTTCAACATGATATTGTCGAATCTGTCTAAAGGATCTGGAATAAATCATTAGTAATATTTATGCAAAATTTGAATTTTAACGTATTTACCAAGCAAATAATGTGCTAATTTATAATTAGTGGTACTTTGGTTTTTTTATTTTGAAATATAACTTTTATTCCTATTTGATTAAGAATTTTTATTGGTTGGGACTTGTGTTGTTTATCTGTAGGGTCTCAGGAGTTTTTAACAAATTGTGTCAACTTTTTGTCTATATTCGCTTCATATATGATGGTTTTATAGCTGCCGCACTTGAACCTGTATATATTATCGCTAAATTGCTAACCTGCGAGTACAGACCGAAGATATACGTTAAGAGAATAGACAATAATCTCCCTGTTATAAAACGAAAGAATAAGAATAGCGACTAATGCGCAACAGGACATGGGTTGATAAATTTCGCTAAAATACGCCGTGTTACTGTAGGAACCTTCTCTATTCAACCTACCGGATCTCCTCAGGAAAAAAAAACCTACTGCAGAATCTTTTGATAAGTTGGCCCGGCATATTGTAAAACCTAAACCTCAAGGCATTTAATGGTCTGTAGCACTTGGGCAGCGACTTCAAGTAAAATAATAAAGAAATAGAGACATAACTGAGTAAAATTCTTAAATTATATTGTTCATATGAATACATTTTATCTATATTTAACAATAAGAAAAATTGTACATAATAATAAAACGCTGTCGTAATTTGCAGCCGGCAGAAAAAAGATCCGTTTAAAATTGTGACAATGCCTCTTCGAACTTACTACGCTCAGAAAACACGCCAGCGATACAAACTAGAATAAATAAAAAAACTATAGGAACCTTTCATGACATTATTCTCGCAAGTGTATATCCATATAACAACAGCGCCAACAGCTTCCGGCAAGGAACAGTAGCGGTTAACTTCATGCAACAGTGTTTCATTTTAGTTAGAATAGAGAACTATAGTACTCCTGAAGCTCTATACGGCACAATTTTCACAATAGAAGTACAAATACTTATACAAAAAAGATCTCAAAAATAATAACTGAAAGTCAAACACAATACACACACTACAATACGAATAATATATATAATAAAGTATTTTACCATTTTCGGCAATGGGATCTTTTAAATCTGACACGTCCGCGACAATCGTTAAATGCTTTGAGTTATTTTTTGACGACTTATCATCATTAAAACCTGGTTCTTCATATTTAACACATTTTATTTCTGCAACATTACTTTTAATAATTAATAAAATAAATTATTTAACCACATTGCTTAATAATTATTATTTCAAATCATGAAACGAGTTTGTTAATTCAATTGTAAATATTAGCCTAAATTGGAAAACATTTGCATCAAATGAAAATTATTAATGAAGCTATCTAAACGGTTAACATGTCAACTAATTTTCCTACTCGTAATATGTTATCAAAATCTGAAAATAAATCCGATTAACATTAAGAATATAACCAAATTTTTAGATCACGTAATTATTTAAATTATGAAACGTATTATGTTTATTCAAGTTAAAGTCAGTAAATTTACGTTGTATATGTCAATAAACAAAATACTAAATAATTATAATGAAAGAGATTAGAAAAACTTTTAGATTGCAAAGCTATTTTACATAAAGGAGAAATAATACTGGTCAGTTTAGATTATTCATGTGCACATAAATAGAAGACAAAAAAATTAGAATTTTAATTTAGAACCGCTAGATTAATAAACTAGCAGTTATAAGACATTACTCCATTAAACAAGCGCATCACAAGAAAGGAGAAACGACTAGCTTGTTAAGGTCGCCGGAAGACTGGCAGGCCGTGTCCTTTCGGTGCTATAGGAAATTTATGGGATAGGCCTATGTCCTTCATTAGACTCTCTACAGCTGAAAATACAATAGAACTTATTTATAAATACTTTTACAAAAACAATCAAAATATTATAAGGAAAAACATTATATCAGAACATCACACACACGGACGAAAAATATATACTATATTAGAATATGTCGATAATTATTTACAATTACACAATGATATACTAAACCGTTAGAATTAGGATCTTGCTTCTCTGATATTGTGAATAGTACATTAGTATATCCATTTGCACATATAATGAAGCTTATCAACAACGAAACGTGAAAAAACATTTTCTCTGGTGCTTTAATTAAAAATGACATTTTTGAAATATCTGAATTACGAATTCACTAAGGCTATGAAACAAGCAAATACAATACCCTCTCCTGTCTTTATTCGATATGAAATAGGACCTATTGTTATTCACGGATTAAAGCTTTGTACTCATCTGACATGCGGCTTCATAGGGTTTGTATGCGAAATCGGGCGACGCTGAATGTAAATGTATTTAGAGTGACTAAGCCAGAGGGTTCCTTCAAGATCTTTGACACATGCCGTTACATTACATATTTTTGTTAAGGTCTTAGGTTGCTTAAACCGATGTTCTATGGAATTACAGACCACATCAGTTCCACCTGGTAACTTATATGCGGTAATGCTGCTGATAACAGTAAAATTTTCGTTTCACTAATAAAGCTGTTCAATTCAATTCAAGGCATACTTTCTAACAACGATTATATTTTAGGTCTAGCCGGTTAACGATGATGATTCACTGCGTTCTAAAATCAAAAGAACTATGTACTGTCTCTACATGTAACTAAATAAACATCTTGTTCGCTGGATCAATTTATATAATTATTTTGAAAATATATGTTCATGCGTATAATTATTGGAGTACTCTATGTTGCTTGTTCTTTGTTATCATTACTTTTGCATTATTTTCGTAATCCTATAAGTAGTTTAGTAAAATAAATAATTTAATTTATAAACAAGACTAAAAAGAAACGACAGCAGGAATGGTTATTACTACTTAAACAAAATTTCGCATTCAACATACTTATAACGTATCGAGAACTTTCTCCGCGTTAGTTTTCGAAACCAGTTTTTTTTTTTAATAAATATTCGATGAATACACAAATTGAATTATTTTCATTAACTAAAATATCTGTACAGGCGATCTTAAACTAGTGGCAATGATAATTAAATTTAATCGACGTTTTAAATCGGAAATTCAATACAAATGCAAAACATTTATACGCGATATTGTATGATGTTGTATTGTGATATTAACAAAACAGATAATATATAACATAGTAAGGCTCAGTACATCGAATCAGGAATAAAGAGATACGTAGTTTGACGTGACAAGAAGTAGGCCACATAGCTCCTAGTACAGATGTCCGTTGGGGCCTTAACGTTCTAAAGTGGAGACTACTACTGAATGGCACGCATTGCTAAGTATATCCATTCATAAGGTACACTCGCCGTGTTATGATGACTGAAAGCTATGATATGATGTCACTATCTATGAGCCTATGTCCAGCACAGGACATCCTACGGCTAAAATGATAATGATTATTACAACTATGAAAACAAAAGACGAATCGTCATGGTACGTTCCGACTACGATTGCTCTGCTATGCAAAGAATCGTTGTTAGATGAGGGCATCCAGCTAGTAGTCGCCATTATCTACCACACTATGCCGATGTACATAAACGACGATGACGATGCGATAGGCAGAATTATCAAGAACGCAATGTACGCTTCACCAGAACGTACAATTGTATAAAACGAAGAGTTAAAAACTGGCGTAATCACATATCATTATTATAATGATGGTCAGAAGTCCTTCCATAAAAAGTCCACATTACACTCGTTGAGCAACGTTTGATGACACTTTATTGTTTTAAAACCTATATTTAATTATATTATAAACAAACGTGTTAATATAAATTCAGCAGAACAAATTTATTAAAAAAAGACTGCTCTTCCAACTAAGGAATTATAATAATTTTCTGACAGCTTAAAATAAATATTAAACTTTTTTAACATTTGACAGATAAATCAATGTAATGACATATTTTTGCTTCATGTATATATTTAAATTTCCTACAGTTATTTAATATTTGAAAATGTCTTCAACATCGTCAAGTGATAATATTTGCTATCCGGAATTGCGTTACGATTCCGGCATTAAAGGTGCATGCAAGGTTCCGGTATATCCAAACTTGGGGGGCCACCCACTCATATACTATGCCCATATCGTAAGTAATATATTATTCTATCAAACGACAATTTAAGGTAACGACGTCGATAGATCTAGTGACAGATAAACAAATAAGTAAATAAATTCTGAACATAACTAAATACGACATAACAAAAGTTGTTGAATTTTTTTATGAAATTTTCCTTTAGTTGAATAAATTAAAGTACTCACTCGTGTACGTCAAAAGGAGAATGATAGGAGAGCTCAATGTAATAGAAAGTAGTATCGAATTGACCTACCTTTTAACGATAACCTACCTAATAATGACATCCCACAACTTGAAAACCAAAAACTTTAATTCACAAAATAAATCCCACAAAATAGAGCTAGGGGTGTTCCAAATGCGTCCCAATCTAAGAACAGCTGATGAAAAATTGGTCTGCCTCAGTTTTGTGATTTCCAGGAACCATTTTTTATACTGTAAGAGTAATTCATTTCCAAAATTTACTATCAAATTCTTTTAGACTATTGTAGGATGTTTTAGTAGTTTTATTTGATGCTTTTTTAAATTAATGAAACGATAATTCTGGGGTTTTACATATTTACGAAAAAACAAACTCACTTCGGATTTCCTAATGACATTGAATAGATTGCAAATATCATGCAAATATATGCACTGTCTTAATTAATGTGAATGCATTATTTTCATGTTAATTAATTACAGCCACAGGATTGTCGACAGCAACGGAATAAATTCAGTAAGAAAAATAGCCCCAATTGTTTCGTAAAAGCGTTTCGTTGGTATACTCAGGTAATTTTTCAATTTTTTTTTAACAGAAAAACAATGAGGTATCAAACATATATACATTTCGTTAACCAGTCTTACGTCGTTATTAGAAATTAAATAAGACATGACTTCTCTAAAAAGTGGTAATTTTGGCCGCTATTAATATCCCCATAGATTTCCAACAAAACCGGACAGAAGCAATGTTAGCGTCTGGTTTCTGAAACCACTTACCATTTAATAATTACTTACTAATAATAACTCTAAAGATTATGTTTCTATACCCATTAATAACAATTCTTAAAAAGTATGAAATTCGATTAATTACGTTTTTATTTTCTCAAAGACTTCTGGTATCTAAAGATATTAAGAAAAGATGAATGAAATTATTAAAGAAAATGTATGTTTTTTGTAGGAATTGCCATCTCCACAAGCCGTGACTCCTTGTAATAATATAAACATAGGTGGTTTTGCGGCGTGGCTAGATAAAAAATATGAAGAATTTCTTAACGACAGCAATTGCGAGCAGACCTTGCAAACGCAATTTAGATCAAGACAGTGTTCTCTTGACGATAAGCAAAGGATAATTGACAAGTAAGACACTTATGATACGCTATAGTGTTATTCAGTAAATATAATTTGAATTCTATTTTTTTTTTACAAATTTCATTTTAATACAAGATGATTTGTTATAGATGTAAAAACTTTGGCTTTAAAAAGGTGAATGTATAGTTCATTTCCTATCAATTAATGTACGTCACACCGGATCCAAAATTTAATGGTTACAAAAATAATAAATACCTTAATAGCAAAATAGTAAGAAAAAGCGTTTTCAAAATTCTGATTATGAAGTATTAAAATTAAATATTGTTTACTATCTGTTTCTGCAGACTGGAACACCTGAAGGAATTAGCCTGTTGCGTTCCAAAAAAAATAATTTGACATATTTCAGAGAGATAACTTTACATACAGGTGATTGGGAATAGGTTTAAAACTTTTTGCGAACATAAGAGCTATACAGTCCCCTGTTTAAAACCTTACACCATTAACCAATTAACCTGTACAATTTGAGCAGACATGCAAAGTGTTCTCGAACTAAATGTGGCACTAAAGCTATTTTAAACAGTACTTCCCAGACAGATATAGAATAGTCATCAGCAGTAACAATCTTGTCTAGGCTCTTCCAAAGAGTACCTGCAAACATTACGTTAACGTTAGGTTTAAGTTTTTACATACAGACGTGTAATTTTATCTTAAACCCATTTTATTTTTAGGATGGAACATATTCCGCGAACAGCAAAAAAGTTTGCAAGATTGAAAAGGTTTTTCATTGCTCTTCTCTATTGTTATATTCATAATATCGTGGTAATTTACAAATTTAGATATTAAAAACATTTCTTTTTAGCCCGTGGAAAAAGAAGAGACGTTTTATATATGAAACGGAAAGAGGTGGCATGTATGAAAAGTTAGTATTATTTTTAATTTTCTATTGTGTTTTTTATGTATTTCATTCAATTTATATGTCTCATATTTCAGAAAAAGTTTCGAATACCTACTGCGGCCGCAGGACATATCACGGGCAGCTTCTGAGTGCTGTCAGAGGTATACATATAGAAAGTTGAATTCATAATCTTTTTATTCAAGTAGACACAAGCATTTTCGAACCACCGATAATGTTAGCGTCTTCTCTAATAAGCTACCACCAGCTTGAAATGATAATCTGCTGCGAAAAGCCGGCCAGAAACTACATAGTTGCTCTTTCTAAATGAAATATAACAATTTTTTATAGTATACATATCTAGTATATAAATGAGTCAACATACCAAGTTCCACATTTTTCGACCAACTAAAAACTCTGAAATGTTTATATTTATTCAATAATATGGTTTTTACTTTAGATTTCAACCCTGAAAAGAAAGATCTAAAACCCATGAAGTGTTTTTTGTAAATTATAAATTAAAAAATAAATACACTATTTATGTAATTTACGAAAATAGTTTTAGAATTTATTAATGTTACTTATACGTCATTTAGGACATCAAGCTATAATCGTTCTGATGCCACATTTGTCACTTCAAAAAGCCCAATTTTAACAAAAATCAAAGTGAAATCCCACAGCACGATGTGTCTAACGAAAACGAAAGATGTACTGGAGAGGCAAATAAATATTACCAATTACGATGACGAAACATTAAATACTTACAAACAAACGAGCACAGAGAAACCCGGAACCCTTTTAGAACATGCTAAACTGACTAAACAAATATTCGATTATAAATCCCCTAAAAAAACTCCCGGTAAAGGTGTTATATGTGAATGTAAAAGGAATGATTTGTCTTACAAAAGTGTGATGACTCAATACAGTAAAGTCACTCCGGCAAATCGTAATGTTACTGTCTGTTGTCAATGTTCACTGTACAAAATTGAAAAGGCTGATGCTAGCAGTCAACATTTTGAAATCGAACAATTTGGAAAGGTACGATGTTTTATAGTCTCGTGTTTATTATCAGGTGTTATATTTTCTGGTTGTATATCCTTTTTTATTTTTCTTAGAATATGTTCTTGCTATGTAGTATTTTTGTTTACTTTTGTTGTTTTTCATGGTCCTAGTTTTTTGAGATCTCACGTGCTTTTCTGATATGTGTAAGCAGGAACATTATTTACAATAAGTTTTGGGTTTTTTTAAATTGAGGAAAAGTAATCTGCTGCTGCGTATAAATCGAACGACAATAAATTGTGAGAGTCCTTCCCACTAATATACTACAACTTTCACGATACGTTGTTACGCGATCTCTTATAATGCCTACCGAACATGTTAATATATGTTTATCAAACTCTCAATTTAATATCGGCCGTTGTATTACTTAATTTATAATAGAGGCAGAATTAATAAACTGGTTGATGTGTTTGATGTTTCGTATACGATTTTTAATGTATATGAGTTTCGTAAAGATTAGTCATAAAAAGAGATTTGTCACAATCGAAATTCATCAATAGCTCATCAGGTCAAGAACGATTTTGATTAACTTGAGAAAAATAGTATTGCACATTAGTCGCTCTCTCTATCATGTCTATGCTTATTAAAAGTCTTATTTTAGGATTCATATGCACAGAAAAAGGGTAGCTGCTCATGTTGTAAATGCTGTCAAATAGAAGAGTCACACCAGCCACGTAATAATCACTTACCTAATATTAAATTCAGTGAAGTAAGGAACTTAAAACAAGAATTGCGACTCACTAAAGGTTCACTAACATACGGTGTTCAAACATCGGATCATTCTATAATATTTGTAAGCACCATTTCTATTTTTTCGCATTTGTAGACGAAGTTGAGGAACTACTTTCATTTATATTAATCGTGTGATGTTTTCCCTTTAGAAAGAAGATCCATTAGTCGTGAAAATACTGTGTGAAAACGAATAATGCAAAGAGTCAAAAAGAGCAACTTTTTATAATAATAATCTTTGATAAAGAAAAATTGGTTGAAGAAAAATTAAATGTAAATCTGTTTTTATTTTTTTTATTACATTTATGCTTAAAATTAATATTTACACTTATACAACAAATAATCAAGGTAACTATATTAATTCGGAGGTCCGTAAGATGATGCAGGCTGCGTTTGAGGTAAGAAATTTAAACTTCCTGAACTTGAGTTAGATTGATCAGCTGTTTTTATAGCTGGTGAGCTATAACTTCCTGTGAGACTAGATGTACTGGCTGATGAAGACGATGAACTTGAAAACGGCGTTAACCCGACGGAACTGGTTGGCAAAAGAGAATTTTGTACGAATGACGTTACTTCTATACTAGGTTTAACATTTTCCAACGTTACACCAGACACTAGGGACAAAAATCCAGCTTCCTTTGCAGAAGTGTGCTCGTTTTCTTTGATAATATTCTGCACTTGGCTAACAACAGTTGAATCAAGAGCTTCGCTGTGAGTTTGACTCTGCCCAACTGTGTTGTACTGATTCGTATCGGCCTGGTAACTTGACAATGGTGTACTGCTAAAAGACTGGGATTGAAGAGGCAGCTGTGATATAAATGGTACAATTGGCAATTGTGGCTGTTGATAGGCATAACCTTGTCCTGAGCTAAATTGCTGTTGTTGATAATACGCGATTGGAGATTGTTGTTGAGGCACGATTGAACCAGGAAGTGGTCGTATAGGTTCTACCGGAATTTGTGCTGTATATGCTGGCAGAGGTTGAGCTTGAGGTTGACCGTAGGAGAAGCTCGGTTGTTGATAAATTTGTTGAGGTCGTGGATAATTAACTGGTAATCGTTGAGGAGTAGGTTGCGGCGATGCGTAGTAAGGTGTTTGGAGTTGTGGACGTGGTTGTTGCTGGAATTGTATTTGCGGATGAGCGTAGTTGTATCCTGGTTGAGGATGAAATACTTGGGAAACGTGTGGTTGAGGTAAATGATGGTGGAGTGGTGGTGGAGCTGGTTGTGCGTAGTTGAAGACCGGCGTATGATGCGCAGGTCGTGGCAGGTGGTATGGTGCCTCCGCCGCTACCGCTGTCACCAATGATATGACCAGTATCTGTAATTAACACCTTATGTTATAACACAATTTTTACTCATTCGTTTTAAATGGGTGTGAATAATTGAAATAAACACAACACTGGTTAAGTTCTCACTGATTACACTCGCTAATGAGGCAAGTGACATTGTTTGGACTGTATTAGAAACTTGTCGAAGCTGCTAAACTGTTAACTTTGGGAACGTGTACACAGTTTTCACTTTCGTCAAGTCGCGTGCTTACTCACCGCGCTCATCATGGCTGGTGTGGGATTGTGTGCGATTTGTCAAAAAATCTTACGGTTTTATACCCACCACTACTTCGTGCCTCATAGCTAGCGGTCGCGCCTACTTTTGGGTGTGATTGCAGTAACCAATGCCTCGCTAAATATTCTGATCGTAAATATTTATTAAATTAACTTTTTTACATAACTATACCGAATATAAAATAAAAAAATATATTTGATTAATATTTCAATTTAGTGACTTAAAATTTGGTTAGCAAGCGTGATAAATAAAATTACATATATACTATAATTATAAAAGACAATAAGTATGCTGTAACATGACAAGCTGAACCCTTTATTCCTTCTATAATGCAACTGCGTTCCGTTTTTAATGTGACTCACCGCAAGGACTTTTAATAAATGAAACTTCTTACGTAAATTACAAACTGTCCCAAAATGCAGCCTATTTCCTATTGTAAGAAAAAAATAACTTCTTAAATGGCTTATATATGCTTTACCATGTTTCCCAAAATAAATTTTTAAGGGACACTAAAAAAGCGTTCTTGCAATTTTTTCAAACACAATACTGATTATCCCGTTCTCATTTTGATTTGTTTGAAAATGAATGTATATTAAATTACAGCTTTTATATGGGCATTACCATATTTCTCGCAATACATTTTAGTGATTCTTTTTTATCTATGTCTAAACTATATTACTTGATAAAAACTTGATCGATTCGTTCAAAATAAAAGTAATTATACGGTATTTATTTCTGGTTTTAATTTAATTCATGGTTTTATTTACATAAAAGTTTTGTTTTACATTGATTCTGTCCATGGTAAAAGTTTTTGTAGCGTCGGATCGACCGATAAAAGCCTGTTTGGAAAATAGGTTATATGTGTTTAACACAATGACTTCGCCGCAAGAGATCCAAATTAGTACATGTATCGTAACAAGGTCTACACATTTATGGCAACGTGTGAATGTGTAAAGGTTCTTTACAAACAAATATAATAACTTAGTATGATTACATGCATTTGTATAGTCAACTTTAAAATCCTTTCCAAATTTATTGCGTTAATTAAACGTATACACCTTGTATGGTAAGAAAAATTCTATATATTTCTTTCCTAATCTGGTACAAAAAATCTGCTTGAAACACCCCAATTATGACTATGTACACAATTACAACTGTTCACGCATCTTATTTATTTACAGGCAAGAGGACGTTTATTATTCCTTATTTGTATATTAAAAATGTTACTTATATGGTAATCTATTTTGGAGGAATATAAAATATCATTCGTATCCAAATTGTGATGGCAAAGCATTAAAACCAAGGAGAGAGTTGTTGACCTTAAAAATTATTTCTTTGTGGCATACTTTACACTCAATGAAAACCCAGACTAGTAAAAATTACATAAGAATGACATTCAAGTCAACGTATGCGTGACATTTTCATTCATCCATTCATTCAATTCATTGATAAAGGAAATATTACAATAAAAACTGGGACGTGTTTGAAATACTTCTTTTTAGATTCTCCGAGCTCATGAAGTACACGGAAGGATTTTTGGAAGCTAGGGCTCAGTATAAACTATAAAAATACATTTCTTACATGAAGGTTAATACTTCCTTCCTATTAATACACCACGTTGCTTCTGTTTTTACTGCATTTAGATATGAAGTTGTACACCAAAGAGAAATCCGAACATTCAATCTCAGTGAAAATATATCATTTCCGACCCAGAACGTTTACTGCTAAGCATTGGTCTCTCCTTTAGATTCCAGAAGACACAGCTAGAAGCGGTTTGCATCCAGCATTTTCCGGCGACCTTAATAAGCTCATCTGTCCACCTTTTGGGTGGATGTCCCACTCTGTGCTTACCGGTCTTTGGTTTCCTCTAGACCCATATGGCTCCAACGGCCATCTGTTCAGCGCGCTATGAGAATAGTATGTTATTTATAATTATAATAGGATAATGTTCAATACGATCCCATTCGATGTTAAAGTCAAAAAAGTCAATTTCTTCCTAATCTAATTGGTTTAGTGCCGCCGAGAAAGTATCACAAACCGATTTGTCTGTATTTTAGTAATTATCTTCAATAAAACCTCTTGATTCAGTCTATGCAAATTACATCATGCTTAACAAAGAGAAAGCTTATTTAAGGAAACAAGTGTTTAAAATATTATTTGTTCTCACATTTATGTTGTTGTACTAAACACCTCAACGTTAGTATGTTTAAAAATTGCTTGGTGGGGGAGATTAACGTTATAGGACATGAGAGGTTATTTCGCTTATAGTTTTTTTTCTTAAATAAAATACGATTCACATGGAGGTTTTAATTATTTAATTAAATAGGCACGCCAACATCTCAACAATATAGGTTTACGTGAGTTTTGTATAACAGAGTACAATATGAAATGTTTGGTTATTGTAGGCGTACATCGCCCCAAGGGCTTATAGTATAATTTATTCTGATTACTTGTGTAGATTATAGGAGTGCCCAGAAAATTAAATTTAAAACAAAAATAAAATTGAGCTGCCTTGTAATGGTGCCAACCTTTAACTTAATCCACGAAAGTCTCAAACAAGGCTCTATTCTAAGAAACTTATCGGTTTTTTGGACACTTTTCATAATATTTTTAACACATTTAGTAGAGAAAATCATTCCCAATTTTATTATTTATTATCTATTAACGCCTATATATATATATATATATATATATATACATTGTATACATATATACAGATGTGTATACAAGTAGACAGGCGTTTTCTACATCAATTCATAAACTAAATTATACCGGTGTTTCGCTCGAATGGAATTATGGTCTATAATTTCAAAATTCTACGCTTGCGAACGTTGCATTGACCTCTGAGCATCAGTACGCAATTATTTAACCAACAGATTTGTAGACACGTGTATGAAGACGAAGACCTACGAAAAAGATGGTTCCACTGCAAATATTATGAAATCGCAAGATAATTCCAATGTCAATATTAGCTGGCCAAATATCTTCATTGTACAGGGTTGGCGGTCATCAGAAATAACTTTTAAGGGTTACACATTACGAGAACATTAAATTATTTTACCTCCATATTAAACTTTCTGCTTATATGACCTATCTTTGAAAACTCTATACATTATATAATTCATCTCATACTTATAGAACATCTAAGTCACATGCTTTACATTTGTATTTTGTAAAGATTTCTTACAACGGTATTATTACCTTTGTGTATGTAGGAAGTTTTTAATTGATAAGGATTCATTGCTATAGTATTTTTGTCTTTATGTAGGTGGTTTTTTATCGCGGATAATGGCGTTTGCTTATAGACATTTTAAACTCACCGGTGAAATTTGTAAAAGCATATCTTTCTTTGCTTTAAAGAAAATTACATAAAAATCGGTTTAAACCGTTCACGAGTACGCTTAGTATATTTAGCACAACATTGGACGATTTAGATTTACCTTATTTTGAAATCTCTTCGAAGTCTCCAGTGAAATTTAAAATAAAATAGTTCCGTTTTTTGTTTTAAAATTGTGATCAGGCAACCCTTACTGCATGTAATGTTGCCAACTATTTACTAAACCATAAGTAGCCCATTTAGGGGCCAGAGTGCAAATAATGAGGTAATGGAGAAATTCAAACGCCCAATGCCGCGGGCCATGTCGTCTTGTTTCCTCCATAGAGATAGCTATTCTTAAGAAATGTTTTTATAATTAAATTTATTCGATGTAATTCGCACCTTCGTCATTCATAATAACTCGTAATACTTACGAAATATTTTTTACAAGAATTGTGCGAACACTTAACGACTTTGTAAGTCAATGAGTCTCTACACTCTTTAGTTGAAATCAATTTAATAACTATTCGTTATAAGATACTATTAAAGGCTTAAAAAATAACAACAACTTTTAATTTTTACACCTGGTTTATATTATGTATTTATACAAATCTATTTTCATTTAGTTATTTACTTTTTGAATTACATAGGTTAGTCTTTGAGTGCGCAATAGAGAAAGCCATGCTCAGATTTCTCTGGGAGATCGAATCAAAAATGAGGAGATCTACAGAAAAAAACCAAGGTTACCGACGTACCTCGAAGAATTGCACGTTTGAAGTGGCAGTAGGCGAGGCACATCGTTCGTAGAACAACGAAGGTTCTCGAGTGGCGACCACGAAACGATGTACATGAAATGGGTAGGCCTCCCTGTAGGTAGACCCACAACATAAGGTCACGTAGAAGCAATAAAAATGAAAGAAAATGTGAAAGAAGATAGAATGAAAATGAATATTATGATGGACAAACGAAGATGAATAAATAAAACTATACTAAAAACTTAGTGGAATCAAAGGACAGGATCCTAAAAAATGATAGAGCAACGAGAAAAAAACATAGGATCGCGGGAAGTCGCTGGATGTAGAAGATAACGCAAGGCCGGTCTTTGTGGAAAAGGTCTCTGCCTTGCAATAGGCGTGTATCCGCTGAAAAGAATAAAAGAAGAAATGCTGGTGAGAAAACCATTGTGTCAAATAATAATGAAACTTTCATTAATTAAATGCATTACTTTATTTTTCTCTTAATATTCGTAAATTCTATGACGTAACGTATGACGTAGTAACATTCATAAAACAAAAACGCACTAATGTTAGCTGAGCGGATGAATTATTTTATGTAAATAATGTTTGTTAATAAATATAATTTGAAAGAAATGGGTTTAATTTTTTATGTAAAATGTTATAATGTAACTATGTTTCAGCATCTTTGAAACAATAATATCGACAAATTATAGCTTGAATAACAGACATTGCACTAATTTAAAGCTATTGTCATGCACCGCCAAACGTTTCAGACACAAACGTAATCTATGTTTGTGTTGCGAATGTGACAGCTATATAATTAAAGCTTAAACTCTTCTAACTACAGATAATATATTCCTCTATTTTGTTTTTTAGTTTATTTTTTAATAGGATAGTTTCTAACAGGCTCCAACGGAGCACATCCTTTCAGCCCCTTCATTTCCAGCTCGCGTTGCCTCCGCTTTGCCACGATGCGGTCGTGTGTTCGTTTCATTTCCAATATTTCTTTCATCTCTTCTTTGTCTTCGTCCTGTCAATTAAAGTGAAGTTTACAATACATTTTTAAAAACATTCTGAACATTACGTGGTTTTATCTTTTACAGCGGTTTGTGTACAAGTAAATTAACTTAATATGAGAATTTATTTTTATGGTTTGCACCCATTTAAAGGTTTTAGGTTACTGCTGATTCAACTATACCGGGAGCTAGAGAGGGAAGTCTACCTAGGATTATTTATGGCTCTCGATGATTATACCAGAGCTCTATTTTTATTTTTGTGTTATTGTGTTTGCTATAAAATGTTAAGAATTTATTTTTACATAACATATAAATACTGATTAACTTATAATTCATCAAATTTTTAAGAATTATCTAGATAAGTATAATAAGTGTGTTAATTTTCAACATTTAATTTCTAAATATTCAATGATTCTTAAACACGTATTTTGTATTTTTAATTATATGTTGTCAATAAATATATTTTTAATACATTATTTCAAACCTTTTCAATATCTATTTTATTGCGGCTCGTGAAAAATTACGTATTTGAAAAAGGGCCCGGACTATCAAAGACCTTGGCAATCCGTGAACTATGTATCCAATAAAATGTAGATTTTTTGAATATGTTTTGCAACGGAACCTTTTGGTTGATTCTTAACACCAGCGCCCTCTTGCCGTTCGCCATCGGCTGGCTATAGGTGAGTAGTTGCTTCAGCCGCTGTTCTGGAGGTACACCTCGCTCCACCACCAGCACGATGCGAGCCCACTGCCTCTGCCACTCGTTGCGCGTCTCCGCTATCTTTTGATACGTGTTTCCCATCATCGCAATCAACATATTGACCAGCAATATCGCCACAATTATCATGTACAGTACAAATAATAGCTGTAACAAATTTTTCAATTTATATTCATTATTTAAGCCGTAGGTTTTAGCCGAGACCTGAGCTGCATTTGTTGGATCGTGATCTCCATTCCAGATCCTTATGGCTTAGCCAAAATCTGCTCTGCGCGCTGAGCTGGCCACAGCTCATTCCCACTTCTATTCAACGGATCTCATCATTACGATATATGATAATACGATCTTTACACCTGATTCCATTTTTTAATTAAATTGATTAAAATGAGAAGTATGTAAAACGGCTCGATATAAAACCGAAATAAACTTCGTACCTTGTGAATTTCGAAATACTAAAAATCAAACAGCATTAGTAAATGATTATCAAAATCTCTTAAAATAAAGAATGAATAATTTTGTAAATGTGGTTACAATATCGTTAAAATTATTATAATACTTTTTCACTTTTGTGAAATTGTATTGAATTTTGATTTTAAATGTCCATTATCTCAATAATTTTCAATTTTTGATAGCAGACAAAGACTAGGAAGTACTGAAATCATGCCTGAAGGGAAGGCCTCCTGCAATTAAAAAATGATAAGTTATCGTTTTTTATATTTATGATATCTTATGTTCTTTACCTCTTAAAATTTGTATCTGAAATCGATAAAAGGAACAAATGTGCCGCAAATATAAGCACAGTAAAATACTTAATGAACCTCCGCAACACATTGCTCTAAACAATAACGTTGTTATTTTCAAAACAACAATAACAACTACACTTCATATATGTCTGTTTTTGTTTTGATTATTAACCTGCACCGGTTGCCTCCTGCTCGATTTAACAATTTCCCGATGTATTTCTAAATTGACCTGGGCATGCTCGATATTTTGGTAGAATATTTAGACATAGTACCATCTCTGTGCAAAGCGTGTTATAAGTATTACAAACCCAATAATAGAAAAGTAAAAGACTTTAAATATTCATACAATATCCCAAATCAAAATAAAACACGTATCTTTATTGATATATTTTGAACAAAATATTGAAATACCTGGATAGTAATTTAAGATTATTTATTTCATACATGTCACAACGCTGTAATTTTAGATTGTGCCCACAGACTTCTGAAGTCAGAATTACATCATCATCATAGGTGTTAGCCATAGGACGTCTACTACTAGACCTAAGTCCATTTTATATTATTACATACATATTATGTGAAATTTATGGAAGAGGCCTAAGATTTAAGGCGGCATGTATCCAGTCGGGAAATAATAAAGAAAATTTAACAAAGACCCTCTGTACTTGTTTATGTATTTATATTATGTTAATATGTGTATATGATCTACGATTTGTTGTTTCCATTTCGTAAATTAATATCATTTGACAAATTATTACTATTAAGATTGAAAAATATATCAAAGAAATTAAGATATATACTCTCCTTGCGAGTTATTGTCTGTATTTTATTCAGTGCATTTTCTGCATCAATTTGCCGAGAATTTAAAGAGCATTTTAACAATCTATCCGTATTAAGGTATTTTTGAAGAACAGTTTTTTTTATCATTTAAACGATTATTTACAATGAAAAACGCTAACCTTTGCTTCAATCTCGTGATCAGTGCGTTCAAATGCGCTGTAATAGTCCGAGAATGACGTCAGCGACATAAGGAACATTGCCATTATGCTTTCCATAGGCGACGGCATGGGGTTCGAAACCGAATCGTCAACTCCCTCAGGGGTATTCGGATTGTCAAACGACAGGAATATTACGTAGTAAGCTGTAAAATAACGATGAAAATAAAAAAGTTAGAGAAATTACACATTTTGCAAAATTATTATTTATATATAATTAATTTGATCGTTTTATAATGCTAAAATGAATTAATTTATAACGGATTCTACAATGTTTTCATTTAAAACGTTGATAAACACACAACATTTCTTTTGATGCATAACAAACAACATATTAACAATTTTATTGACGTACAGAGGATTTCTTATTTTAAAAGTCTACACAGCAACTTAGTGAAATGGTAATATAATAATAATAAAATAAATAATAGTATCTATTGAAACAAATCGAAATTTTACTTTAATCCAATATTTGCAATAATTAAATAAATCTGCCGGGAGACATCAATAAGTTATAAAAATCCCTCGCCGGAGTAACCTACTCGTACATAACCGTTTAAGAAAATTAATAACGAATGTTGCCAAAGTCAGAATTATAAACACAAAAATGTACCTTGAGAGAAACCCATAACGAATACCAAGTAAATGCAAACAAAACGCAATAGGTCGCCCATTACCATGCGGTATATCATCACAACGAACGGACCTACAGTTTTAAAACCCCTGCAACATACAGACATTTATTATAATTCAAAAATCGAATTCAAAACACTATAAAAATCGGACTTGGACTAAAACCATGTGAAAGTTTTGACATAACAGTACTCAATAAGTCATAAAAAGTTTTTGTTGGATTCTGTACGAGGAAACATTTTTTTAATTACATTTTATCAACATACTCTCCTTCGCCGTCATTCCAGCCCATAGATGCCAACTGGAAGCCATAGACAGGCCTTTCCCAAAGATATCTCAGGTAGGATATACCATAATCGCCACGCTTGGCAGGCGGCTTGGCAATCACAGTGTGATAATATGGTACGCAGAGGACTTGATTTTGAGCAGTGGCAATAAACATTACATTGCCATTTACGTGAAACTATATTTCTTTGCCCTCAAAATACATCTCAGTTTCGTCAATCATTCTTTTTTTTTGAGATAAATTTGTTTCCTATGTATTTTTTTAATTTCATTTCTTTATCCAAATTATGCTGTCTTTATCCTTTATTCATCTCAATGCATCGTATTAATTAGAGAACTACAATATAACTTAACATATAGTAAACGCCCTGATCGCTTTATTTAAAAAAGACTCACCTGCAAAAGAATAAGAAGTACGGAGCAGTGGTTAGCATGATAATAACAGCAACATGGTCCTCCTCTTCATCAGCACACCAGAGCCTGAGGGTCGGCAGTGCCAACATAAGCAGACACGAAAATAGGAACATTACCCTGAAATTAAAACGATCGGTATTTTTTTTAATTTTCATGCGTCGAACAGGATTAGAGCCTAGTCTGTGAGGTAATCGATCCATTATGGTCTCCGTGATATATATTAGATTAGTTAGGCATGCCAAGCTTACTAAAAAAATGAAGGTATCCAAATTTATTTTAAAAAGAATATTTGAAAAATCTGCTATAATTTTTATAAATTATTATAATACGAGTGGTCAAGGTCCATAATAATCCGAGCCATTTTAAAAAGTTTGTAATTTTTCGCCACCCGCGATTAAATTCCTATATAAAAAGTATGCTAGAGTTATTAAAAGAACGTAAAT
Source organism: Battus philenor (assembly GCF_028537555.1). Lineage (NCBI taxonomy): Eukaryota > Metazoa > Arthropoda > Insecta > Lepidoptera > Papilionidae > Battus > Battus philenor. The sequence continues at coordinate 11,085,351 of NW_027181715.1, forward strand.
TATAAAGTTGAAATTATGTTAATAAAAGTACTATATATATTTATTTATACAATTTAAATATTAAAAATTAAACACATTTTGCTCCTCTTGATTATTCTTCGAAATTTTGTTAGTTGGTGACAGCTAGATACTGATCGGTTTTACACTAGATTTTTATACGTTATGATTATATCTTTTAAATGAAAAGAGAACTCGGGTACAATTCTCTAGAGCCACAAATACATTATATATATATATATATACATATATATATATATGTAATGTATTATACATATATATATATTTATTTATATATATACATATACATAGCCTTGAATGAACTAAAGAATTTACTAAAACTATTAATGTAATAAATATGCTATACGTATTAGCAATTAAGATGTTTGGAAATAAATTGTTCTAATATTAAAAGGGATTTTGTCATACAATCATCAAATATAACTAACCCCATTGAATTTCTTGTTAGTTCTTTTTAGTAGGAGGCGCGTAACGAACTAAAGTAAAGCTAATTTTAAGCTGACGATTATAGGTGATTGTAATGGTCGTATATAATAAAGCCACTTTGACTTAGTCCTTGTAAGGTCGACGGGAACCTTTGTAACGTACAATGTAACTATTGCAAGGTTAATTAAATATATGCTGTAATATTTCATGTAATTTAACACGCTTCTAGTTATTTCATATTTCATCCATTAGACGTAGTTACCTTGAAGGAACGGTGCTTAAATTTTCAATAAACATCTTCAAGCCCAAAAACCTTGCCTCCCGTAATGCAGCTCCAATGTACGCCAATGCTCCCACCCACAGAAGTAGTTCTCCAGAAATTCGTACCTATGTTATTGTCTTAAATAAACTCTTTTTTATTTCATAAACCGTCATAATGTAAACGTCTTGCAAAATTATCATCAGACTCAAAATTAACATAAGACTTGCCATCGTACGTCACAAATTCCATTTCCGGGATACAATGTTATGTAATTCTTAATTTGTGCATCAATTATATAGGATTGCCACTGCTCACAAACGAGTTAACTGAAGAAATGCAGCAGCGTCCTCTGCATACCATAATAACTCATTACGATCGCCAGCTCACCTGCTAAGCTAGGCGATTATGGTATTTCCTCCCACAAATATCTTTGGGGAGAGGCCTATGCCTTGCAGTAGGCATCTATTGGCTGAAATGACGTCGATGGCAACGATATTCGTTTCTTGTATTTACATTAAAAACAGCTAAAAATAATAAAAAAGCTAATACTTATGGATTTCAAGGATTTCCTACAGAAAATTAAAAGTTTCTGTAGTAAACTCAACTGAAAATGCAGAAAAACACGTAAGTAAATGAAGACGTAAATGCAGAAAATAATAATGGAACACAATTGTTCACAGGAAATCTTACATTCATTCCCTCCTGTTCGTCAAGGAGTCATTTCCAACTCTACAACATACAACCCTATAGCGTTCCTGTTGACGACGCAAGATGAGACTACAGCGACGTTTTTGCGTGTTTACAACTTAAGCTGCCCTGTTATTATTAGAGTAGAACATACTTTTGCTTGCCAGGTGTCGAGATTCATTAATCGGCACTCTTCCGTGAGATCCTCCCACCATCCTTCCATATCAGATTCCCTCGGGGTTTCTGTTGAAGCATTAAATTAGATATAAGCATTCATTTTAAAATATTCGTATATTTTTCACGTTATCAAATATTTTTTGTATTTATTTACAAAATCAAATAAAGCCTTACGTAACCAACTAGGATAAACATTTTTGTGTAGAACTAACAAAAATCTTTGAATAACCATATTTGATATTTCTTAATTTAGGCGATTCACTCGTCTAAATTTGATCGAAAAGTTTTGAAATTGCAATGGGCATATCACGTAGCACGCAGTAGAGGTCACGAACTGGCAAGCGCAGAGTGCAACGTCTGCCCACAAGACCTTCTTAAAGTCTTGGAAATCTATGACGGAAGCCGCAGAAAGGTGTAGCAGCAGACGTCTTACGGCTAATGTAATGATGACGATTAAATTATCTGTTCGATTCATTTTTAAAATTTAGAGTAATATGTATAAATGTTATGTAAACATCACTGTATATAGATTATCAGCGTAAAGCTTTACTAACCAAGTACAAACTTAAATATTAAAATACCTAACCACTGTTTTGGAATATTTTATATATAAATTCTTTAAGTAAATTGGATTACGTTTATCCTTATCTTTCGGATGACTTTTGAATCTGCCGCATTGAACGCCTGGTTTGGTAACGTTTATCACCTCCACAGCACCAGGATCGACTTCTGTTATATTTGCTATTGTACAATTCTCTGCAATAATAAAATATTTTTTTTTAATTTATTTACCAATATTAATTTAAAAAGAGTGCAAGAGTATAGCATTTAATTCGACACTCGAAAATTGGAGCGAGATATTCGGCTGGGTTCGGTTTTGTAACGCGTTTTCTTTGACTATCAATGCTCTTATAGCATTTTAAGACAAAGGTGTATAATCCGATCATTGCCTTAAATCTGCAACATGAACCAAATCTAATGCTAATTTGAAAAAAAATGATGAGAAATTAAATAAAATTTCACTGCATATATGAAAAACATTTTTAAAGAAATATAAAAATAAAATGAGCGAGAATGTTAATAATTACGGCCTACATTCCAAAGGTTGAAAAATAAAAAATGTTAACCTAAATCGGATATTAAACCTTATAGCGTACAATGGTCCAATAAAGTGATACGCAAATGGAGGCTATAAACATAAATATGCCTGCAAATTTTGAATTTTATTTTCTTTTATGATAGAATCTCATATTTTGGCTTATTGACTAACACGGGTAAAGTTTCCATAAATTGGATTTCACTGATCGCTAAGTACACTAAGCCCAAACAACTTGTTCAGTAAGTAAGTAAAATAGGATGTCGCCACAGGCTGTTACCTTGGATATTTTACTACATCGAGAGGCAGCTGAGACCTTACGTAGTTTAGGCGGAAGCTTCTTGTAGTGTCCAGTGCAATGGTTACTAAAAAGAAGCCTTAGGGCTGTTTACCCTGCGGGGGCCGACAGTTTCTATAATCGGACTAAGTTACAATATGTAATAATAATGAATCGTAACTCTGTCGCTGAGAAATCATTTATTATTTTAACAAAAAAATACAATATTAATACCAAACCATTGCGTTGAAATTGACCACTTAAACGAAGAACTTTTTTGACGTACTCGTTACGTAAATTATTTTATCATGCTGACTCGTGAACCTGAACTAGGCCCAGGCTTGTTGTTGCAGTTGCTGTCATGTCTTATATTTCAGTAGTTTTGTGTTTGTTTTAAATGTCACTAGTGTCGCGAGGTAAGTCAGACCGGCCTAGCTAAGTTGGCTACCGATGACAATAATCAGGAAATTTAAGAATCAAATACATCTTCATTAAAGCATCATTAGTTTAGGGGAATCTAGTGTTACGTAGTAAACCGACCGCGGCGTTGGGCCGCTTAAAACCTTCGTCATCTGAATATATCGCGTTCAAGTCTTCATGGTCATAAATAAATGAAGACATCATTAGTTGAAGCATTCACTTGTTTATAAAAAAGTTAAGTTGTTATCAAATGGGTCTTATATTATAAGCTCTTGCCTTATAAACAAACAATATATATAATAACAAGTATGATAGTCTGAGAAGTGTAGAGTGAAACGTACATACATTCAACTACATATAACAAGCTCTTACCAACGTCAGAAGTAACTTCGGTATAATTAACAGTATGTACAATGGTGGAATTCAGCACAGTCGAATTGGTAGCCCTCTCCGGTGGGCCTGGACGTAACGTGAAGCATACAAGTGAAACCAAGAAGTAGAAAGAGAACACGATGAAACGTCGGTAGAAACGAAACTTTACGAACGTGTTCCATTTGGTCTTTAACAGGTCGATTAGCATCCCGTCTAGAAGTTCTAAATGTTCATCTTTCTCCTGTAAACATTTTTGTACCTTTTATCAACCGTTTGTCAAACAATTTGTAACTAAAATAAATAAAGACTAGATCAAAACTACGTAAGAACCATGAAAAAAATAAAAAAAAATGTAAATAGTTAATATTGAAAGTACACATACAATATAAGCAATATAAACTGTAATTCTTCGCTGCCGCTTACTTGGAGATTGAAATTAGATTGTCTATGTATGGCTCATAAAAATGTGTAAGTATAAGATCACTTTTAAAACAAGTTTTTGTTATTTTTTTTTGTACATTTAATTTTTTTTTTCATTTAATTTAAATTTCTCTCACGTTTTTAAGAAAACTTATATGTGAGGACAGTTAACTGTTTTGACAGTGACTAGCAGTAAACTTGAAGCAACCCATGAAGGCAGCAATTTTATGTTGAGGCATCGAGAATTGATCCGCTATCGAACGAGTGACGGCGATTATTACATCTCCGGCTTAATTTATGTATATCAACTCGCAATTACGCCTATAACTTAATAGGCGTTTCTTTTTTATCGTCCTCATTTCCCATACCAGCCCACTGCAAAGCACATGCCTCTCCCAAAGATCTATGGGGGTATCTACCTTAATCGCCACGGTTGTCAGGCCAGAGGAATGGCAATCCTATGTAATAATGTACAAAGTCTCAGTCCTCAACCAATAAGTCTATTTTTATGTTTTTTTTTATCATATTTCATCTAAATTAAATTAAAATTTATTGAACCCGCACGAACAATGAAATTTAGGTTAAAGGCAATATTACACAAAGAAAATTATCCACAACGATTAAAAAATGCATGGATATAAATTAAAAAAAAAAACTACAACAACCTGATTTTTATCAGTAAATTTTTACTTGATGTTCTTAAAGAGACTAATAAAGAGCTAGAACTAATAAAGAGCAGACAAACTTACACCAAAAACTACAAGATTTAATGCGGAATCTTTGCTAATCAGTCCAGTTTCTGTGTCAATGGTATCGACCAATCCTAACGGGTAAGCAGCGCAGGTGGTTGCGCCTATTTGCCAATAAATCTCCCGTTCGATGTTCAGTATATGCACGAAGAGCTCGATGCGCGCAAGCTTCGCGGCCAGGGTCAAAGGCGTCAAGTTGAGGACGTTGCGGATATTGAGGGACGCTCCGACTTCGTACGCCATGTCAAAGGTACTCTGTAGCACATAAACACTATTAAACAAACATTAAAGTAATTGCAGTAAGGTGGTAAATTTTTCAAAACTGTTACAATAACAGGAGATCCGAAGACCATTGAGAGTGACCGATATAGTCCTGCATAATGGCAAGTCGGATGACACCGGATACAGACCGCTTCAAGCCAGTCCTAATGTAAATCTACGGGGGAAACCTACATGCAGCTGTGGACGTCCTATATTATATATTTACGATGATTACTATAGTTATATTTCCATTGCAATCATCAGAGCTTTGTTTTTGTAATGATTTGTTTGTTTCAAACGGAATACGCTGGGTGCTGGCAGCTTCAAATCAATCGTATTAGTAATTTAGAGGAGGCCTAAGTTCAGCAGTAAACTTCCTTGGGCTATCAGGATGATGATGATGATGATCACAATATTACAAAATACTCGATTCAAAATCGAAGTCCTATTTAAAAAAAAAAACTAAAGTGATAAACTTTTTGTCAAAAGTTCGAATATCTCAAGAAAAAAATTATAATATTTTTCGAACGAGTCTAATTTTTTAAACCTCTCCTCGACATTGTCGAAATAGGTATAAAAATGTAAATAACCTTATAATCATTACATCGTTTATGATTTTTAAAACCATTGATTTTAGAATAGGATGTACCATAAATTAACTGACAACAAATTAGCTATATATTCACCTCTTTAAACCTCATTAAATAGCTAAAAATATGCATTACCATTTTATCGTATATAATCAACATATGTAGCACAGTATTTCCATTGGTGTCCTGTTTGTCGGGATCCGCGCCTCGGGCCAGAATTAATCGATAGCATTCCTCCTGGCCCAAACACGCCGCGAAGCTCAGAGGATACTCGCCCCAGTAGACATAACTGAAAAGTACCCTATTCTTCTTAACACTAAAAATACATTTATAAAACAAGAAATTTGATTTCGATACCATTACTATTAATTATTGGTATTTTAAGGAAAAGAATTTTTGCAGCACGGAGAATCACTAGAATATTACCAACGCCAGCTTTTAAACAGAATTGTATGTGACTTTTGATTCATACCGGCGAAGTAATTTTCAGTCTACATAAAATACCACACTAGGAGAATCGAACAGAATTATACTCGTATGTTTATCCCACAAAAACCTCTTCGTTATTCACTCGTGAGCGCTAGAGACAAGCTTCGATATTCGAAATGCTTGAAACTTATTTTATTGCTTCATTTGCCCGGATGATATTATAATATGGATGGTGTACCCGTTCATGCGTTGCTATTTTATGTATAATTTATTTAGTTATTTCAACACTTTCTATACATTTTATGTATAACGGCGAACTTAATGCCGAAGGTTATAATTTAAAGTCAGAACCAAAGGCAATTTTAAACCTCAAACTTTGACAAAAAAAATCAAAAACCTTCCTGAGAATATACCTAATAATTTACCAAATTTTCTAGACTATCGGATGTATGATTTTTAAATCTATTGAGCACAGACAGATAAACACACATTAATTTTTAGACATAAATACTTGAAATATAGTTAATTTCGTTTAAAATAGCCAGTGTTAGCTTTCTAGTCGGCTCATATCAGCAGGACAATGTTCCGCGCTCAGTACCTCCAATCTTTAAATAATTGATGATTTAAAAATGCGTGCAAATGTCTGCATTGAATTGAAATTGAATTTTGAAACAAGCCGCTACCCCTTTATTTCTGTGTTGTTAAAATACTTATTAACGTTAATCATATTTTAAATCAGTTCAAAACTAATGAAAATTTCTTCAAAAGTTTTCTGAAAAATTGCAACTCTTTTTTTGTCAAACACTTTAAAGAAATTATAGCACTCAACGCATACCGAAATCCGTCGTCTACACAGTTTTTATAATGCGTACATGTACAATTTCAAAATGGCGTACCGCTTTGCGTCACTTCAAAATACTTCTGAGTAATTTAGATGTACTTTAAGTGCTTCAGCAACAGCATAGGGAAAATTGTTTGAAGTAAAATCATTTTAGCAGTCATTCATAATACAACAAAAATATTTATTTCTAAAAGTAACTTGCTCATAACAATATAGTGAATATTTGTAGTATTTTCTATAATTAATAAGATCGTCCTTAACTATATACATTTAATGCGATAAATGTATTTATAAATTATTTTTATTTAGCACACTAAGTCCAGTAACAGTCGTCGTTTCCGTCAATTGATGCCTACTGCAAGGTATCAGCAGAGCAGAGGACGCTACTGCCCTACCCTCCGAAAACTTGGTAATATATTTGTTTTTATTTTTACCACGAAACGTATATCACAAACTATCAAACGGACGATGAGCCAGATTTATAGTTTATGATATAAAAATGATTTCTCTCCTTAAAATACATTATATGTAAAAGTAAAATTTTGAATTAACCAGAAGCTGAAAACGAATAAAATTTGTAAATTAATTTTCAACGTACCCTTCGTAATTAGTATGAGGCTGAACATTAACCCACTCGTGGTCCAGTGAGTCAGACCGCGATGCTTTCTGATCCTCAGGGCACATGAAGTTCCCACAACAACGCTCGTGGTAGTCCGCGCCCGCGTCCAGAAGAAACTTCACCATCGTCGGGTCTTCATTCACTATTGTCATGTGGAGCACGCTCTCTCCTTCAAAATATTTAATTTAAATTCTTTTAATTTTCAATAACATAAAACTGTTTAAACAAGTAATGTATATTCATATGTTCAAATGTGTTCAAAAGTTTTAACTCTTATTTATCAATAAATTAAAAAAAAATATGTGTTGTAGACTTTAACAAATTCTTAACTTTTTAAAACTAACCTAGAGTATACTTCGAGTTTTTCGGATATATTGCCTTAAAAGCAGACACTGAACTCCTTGAAATCATTGCCACCAGCTTAGCGGATGGTAAAGGACCAAGAGGGCGTAGTCCTATGTGCTCGTCTAACCAATTCAATAACACTTTCAACATGAATGTTGAATGTCTGAGGCCGTTAACGTCCCCAAGAACCGTAACAGATGGAGGATCAACGTGAGAGGTAAGATCACGCTATTTCAACCGTTTTCTTAGTGTCAGTGTTTTATAGAAGTAGAAATATTATTTTACACATGATTATATTTTAGGAAGTACACAAGTAACTTTAATACTTTGATTCATCATCATTGTTATACATAAAGAGTGAACTTATTTTTTTTTCTTTTCAGTCGATGAAACATAAGGTTTTTTACTTGCTAGTTGTAGGCTGATGCTTTTCCACCAATGGAAATAAGGATTCTTTTGTCATATTACGTCATATGACTAAAGAGATATATTATTATTATACATTAGCTCTGTCCAGAGAATTCTGCTTTCGTTTTTGCTTATGAAGCAATAACGAAAAAGCATAAAGTTACATACACATAACTAACTCGAATACCGATTCAATAAAAAATAATACAAAATGAATGCTTTCTCAATCCATTTTAAAAATAATAAAAATCTCTCTTTAGTTTCTTAAAAATTCGGTAAAAGTATTAGAACGTTTTAGGAAGCTATTCTTGTTCCATATTTCAACGTTTGTTTTTTATCAGGTGCTCTATCAGATTAACTATAAACCACTTATGTAGACTAGAAGGAAATTAATATTAATTTCGCGAAACATTTTTGAAGCATGTTGTTAATATTATCTATCGCTTTACTAAAATAACAAATAATAGAGCCAAATGAAAGTGATAATAAAAAAAAGTTAATAAGACTTGACATGACATTAATCATTTTATTTCTAGAAAATTCTCCCGGGCAAACTAATTGCTTAATAGCCTTCGTGAAAGTCAATTGATTTGAAAGCGAGTGTTAGTGAATATTTATTTTCTCACCAATTTTATAAATCTGGTATAATTAAAGCTATTTACTCTTATAAAAAATCTTAATACGTTTAAGTAATATTTAACTAAACCGCGCGGCTTGGTATGTTTTTCAGGGAGACTCATTGGGCCAAGGTAATAAATATCTAAAGCCTCCTTATATAATAAATCACTGTCGAATACGTTACGAGGGACGGGGTAGAAAGTTTTTTTAATATTTTTTATGCTGAAAAATGGTAACGTAAAATTGGACTAATACGGCAATGGCCGTTGTTGATTTAGTAAGGATAAAAACTGCTGGATGGACACTAGATCGAGACTGTGTTAAGGCTGAGTTAAAACTGAATCACAACAGAATGACGATTGACTTGTACAGCCTTAGACGCACTAACTCTCGTATATGATATTTTTATGTCAAATCAACAGATAGTCGAGTCGTCGAACCGTGTAAGCAAATCTGGCATTCATTTATTTGTATAAATTGAATAATTCCGTGATTGGAGGTGTAACAGACAAAGATGGATGGAATTCCAAGATGGAGAGAAGAGCTTGGTTTTCTAGTTGGTAGAAGGCATGGAATATCAGAAATTGAAAAAGCAGAGGCACGCTTATTACCAACAGTGGAATGCAATACGTTTATATTAACAATTTTCGTAACTTCAGTTACGTTAAATCATATCTGTGGATAAGAATAGTAGTATTAATAGTGTTAATATTATACATAATATAATAAAACATACAGGTAGATTGCATTATAGAGAATCAAAATTAAGAAAACAAATAAATTACGGATTTTTGTCAGTGATCAAGAAAACTTGTTAGTTATATAATCGCTTCAGATTAGAGGGCATTTGGAAACTTCTTTGTGTTAGTCAATTCAATCATTGTTCATTTTGTTTTATTTTCAAAAAAATTTAAATTTTACTCATGATAATGATGATAAATGATCCGAAATGGGGAATAATGTGAACAAATAAATACGTACCGTAATATTCATCGCTCATGTAAATATCATTAATCAACTTTGGATAGAATCGCAGAAGTCTTTTCGCAAGATCCGCCAGTAAGGACGTAGCGTTCAACAGGCATAAATGAAGAATTGTCTCACCAACAGCCCCGCGCTCCTATATAAAAATCCCGAACATATTGTGTGAAAAGATTTCTTAATCAAAAACCAGTAAAAAAATCTACTATGGTGTAATAGATATTTTAAAGGTAATAAACTTGTGAATGAAATTAATTTTACGATCTTAAGGAAGTTTGTAAAAAGATCACAAAACTGAAACGATGAGTTTGTCTTCTCAAATCAGGGCTCATTAATTCTTATAGCTTTACTTTACGTTAAAGTATGTCATAACACGGAAGCTCTATTAAATTCTGAATTAATAAAATAGGGTTTCCAAGCATTCTTCTTTTGAATCATATAAGTGATTACTGATCGTAAAGAAAATATTACCTTCAAATCCCAGCACAGCTCTCTGTAACCCGAAGGATTTGCATCATATTCCTCTTGCGATACTGCAGGCCAGTCTTTTTCTACGTCAAATTCTTCGTCGGGATTTTCCATGCCTCTTAACGGGGGAAGCTAAAGTTTGTGCAGAAATTATAATACCAATCACAATGCTCAAATAATTCCAAAGCTGATAAAATATTCTATTAAATATGGTTTTTGGAACTTAATTTTAAGTCTCAAGAATTAATAAGAAAACTACGTAACTACTTTACATCTTCTTCATCTCGACATTCGTTAAAATATGAAAATACGTCCAAAGCAAAATAATAGCAAACACCATTATCTTATATATTCCTTTCTTTGTACATTTCTTTACACGTTTTAAAATTGGAACATTGATAAAAAAAAAGTTTTGTTATTTTTTAACCTTATGCGAGTTTTGTTTGCATGAAAACATATGAGGTATTAAAAATGATAATTTTTACGAAACAGCGAATTATTATTAAAAAATCTTTAACTTTTGTAAATGTATCGTTAGTATTTGGTACTTGTGTAAATTACCAATTTATGTCTAGGTCTTTCTTTGTTCCTAAGTAGAACGAGATGTGAAATGGGAATGTAGCGCCCTCGACCTTTGTTGTACAGAAAAGGCTCCACTTTGGTTTTAATCGCGTGGTCGATCTCCGCGTACTGCTTGTTTTGCACGGCCCTCTTCATCATATCCACTAGAAGCCCTCCACCTAAAATCAATATTTGAATAATAAACACGATGATACAATAAAAACCTTTAAAATCATACTTTCGTATTATCTTATAATTATATCTTTATATATTATAAGAATACTTGGTATATATTCTAAAAGTAACACTAAAAATAAAACTAGCTACGCTCAAAAGGAAAATCCTAAAAACAATTTTCGGACCGGCACGAGAAGATAACAGCGCCTATCACGTAAAAATGAATCACTAGCTGAACGGTATGATTCACAACAAAAAGATTGTCAGGTTTTTCAAGTCAGAAAGGCTCTGTTGGGCACTTGAACACCGCGGCTGTTAAGACCATCTCCAAGTTGACTATGTAATAAAGAAGAACACAAGGACCACCCAGGGAAAGGTGGCTGGAATGTGTATATGAAGATTTCTGGAGTAACGGAAGGAAGACATCTTGCAAAGAACGGCGAATGATAGAGCGAAATGAAAGAGGTCGTGGAGTAGACAAAGACTCATAAAGGGTTGGAGCGCCATAGAAAAAGCTAGGAGAAGTATTCTGAAATATTTGATTATTTTTTATTACTAACCTAGTTTGGCTTTTGCAGTAAAGGTAAACCTTTTGATCTCAGGGTGTCAAAATTTGTAGAAAAAAAAAATTTCCTAGCGAGTTACACACAAAAGTGAATATTAAACATTTATAAAAATATATAGTTTATTATTATTTTAGTGACGTTTAAAATACAAAAACTTGATAACATAGATTATTTATTTTTAGAGACCTGTTTTGAATATTTCGTTAACACTTAATGTAGAAAATCAATTAAAATATGTATTAGGAAACCAAAAAGAGAAAATCTAAGTAAAATTTATTTGAAAATTTTATTAAGTCCGTTAAAAAGACACTTCTTTTGGAGCTGAAGATTACTAAATTATCTATTTTAGTTTTATAGTATATTGTAACGCTATGCAGGCGTCACTGAATACATTTCCTTAACCCCTTGTCTAAATGTTATTTAATGCGGGGATAAAGGTCACGAAAATATGTGCATGAAAAATTTGACTAATATTATAATTCATAATTAACTGTGTAGTTAAGAGAGACAACGATCTAAATTCCAATTTTTATGTTTTTGGTGATGTGTTTCAATAAAAATACTCGGTCAACGCTATTGTTAAACTAAATTAATGCTGTTGAAATTATTTGATACAAAAAACTAAATAAGCCTTTTAAACACTTCTTTTCAGCACGGTCGAAGAAATTATAAGTTGTTATATCACTGATCCTATCCTATTTGTTTAACCAAATTTTAGGTAAGGTTTTCAAAAGTTGCTGGATGAAGCTGCATTGAATCGTTGCTGTTCGAAATCTCTCGGAGAGACTTACCTCTAGCACCGTACTTCTTACGGTTGAAATGGTATCGATGAAGATGAACTAAATCGAGGTTCCTACAAAATATTCATGTAAAGAAATCATCCAATTTTCCGAAGCATGCGAAAAATATTTGCAAAGGAGTGTTAAAAATAAAACTATTAACTATACCTTTCAAATCAATAAGCTTATAAAGCTTTTGCTCTGAGGTTCCCGCCTGTTTCTTTACACCGCTGGTCACATTGCTTTCCGTATTACCCATTTTTAATAGATCTTATTCTTATATAAAGTGTATATCAACTTTGTTCAAATATCTTAATGAATGTTATTAATGTAACGCTTGTGAGAAGATACGACTCACCATCGATAAAACAAAGGCGTTACCATAACGATGAAAGAGAGTATATCGCGGTACCTCCAATCGAAATAAATATACTAAATATCAGAATCACTGTATAGTTTTTATATCCTAATTGCCGAACGAACAAAATGTTGTTCGTCTTTTAAATACAAAATGGAGTGCAGGATATCTGTGTCTACATATCTCGTTAGTACGTTATTTTATTTTAGTTACGGCATCTTTAAAATTGGAAATCCGTAACTGCATACAATTTAAACTATTCAACCAACCATCGAGGTGATTTTTCCTAAAGTACTACTCTTTTGCTGTCTTTACTTAGTTAACTGTACTGGATGTCCTATGATGAAAATGATGATGCAACATTCACAAACTCTCCTGTAAATTAAGGTCAACTCAAACAATTGGGTGTTTGACCCACCTCGGCGGTGACCTTAATAAACATTAAGAGGGGTTTAAAAATTAATTAAAAATCAAGTATGTCATTGATATTTTAAAATACAGAGTAATAATTATGAATAAAGTGTAATAATTATGAATATATAGTTCAACAAAAAAAATGCTTTTTCAGAAGAACAGAACAGCAAAAATCTGTAGCTCTAGTAACAGAAAAAACATCGTTAGTTGACTTTTTGAATGCCACCCAATTTTAGCATGATTTTGATTTGACGGAAATTCTTTATACCTTCTTTTATTTAAAATTACTTTTTATACAAAAAATAGATAACCGTTATATGCAAGTATTTGCCAATTTTTCCTGAATGTAATGAAATATAATTCTTAAACCTTGGTTCTCAGGGTAACAAGGCAACTTGCTCGACAAAAAATGTTTGTATCTTTATTATTAATTTTAATACTGAGGGTTCGTTGTAATCATCATCGTCATCACTGCAAGGCAAAGCCGTCACACAAGGATCACCAAAATGACCGGCCTTGCGCTACCCGCATCCAGCAACTTCCTGCGACCTTGACTATCTCGTTAATTCAGCTAATGTGTGGCCTAACCGCGCCGCGGCTCATGGTTGCCACTTGTTTAATACAGTAAACATGGCTTCATAGAAAATAACACATCTTGGGAATGGTGCGTTCTTCTCCAAGCTATTTCGATGTTAATAATATATGAAATTTAATATTTTTTTATTAAAATATTTTTTTTATAAAAAATTTATAAATCATAGTTCCGATAAGTTTATTGCGTCGGTTCTTTTCAGGTCTAAGACATTTATCATTCAAACAGGTGGTAGACTCATCTTGACGTTAATAAAATATATATCTCTTCCTATGTTGAAAATATATTTTTTGTAAAAATAATTGGTGATTGTTTAAAGCATGTGCCAATCTTAAGAAAGTCTCGCGACCCATGTCCTGTCTTAGATCTGCATAACAATTACTTTCGTTACTATTACTCTATTTAAAACATACTTTCTTTAGTATTGATACTGTACTGTTATTACGTTCAAAAATGTAACGTCTCAGCATGCCATGAATTCATTTTGCTGGTATCGGGTCCATCGCAATGTAACCAAACTGAACCGAATAAGGTGCTCAGGGCTGACCACCCGCTTAGCAAGTTTAAAGAGGCCTCCTTGTAATGTATTAGCGTTCATCTTCACCGACCAGGCTTCTCTCAATACTTAATCAAATTTAAATGATCCTACTATTGTTTTGTACAAAAGCCCGTTGTTCGATATTGTATCCGAACGTAACACTTTTATTATTGTACTTGAGTGCGTGTATCGGAACACACGGCGTCTTTCACCGGCTTCTAACAAAAGACGATCTTTTTACTTCTACCATCAACGGACATTTTACAAGTGTAACATATTTGATTTCTTAACATTAAATAATTAACTAAATGTGCTTGTTTTATATCGATACCCAACACCCGTTTAAGAAATTCGCTGATGTTCACTCTCGACAGAAGTAAATTTCATCGTATATACATTTATTATGAATCTATTCCTAGTTATTAAAAATGAGTGACAGTTATATGAAATAATCAAAAGATGCAGAACGTACGCGTCATATCAAAAAGCGTATTAACGATATAGGCGATTAGACGCTATCACATCTGTGTTAGTCCCACGTTATCTGACTAGTCAACACAATTCAAGTGTCCGAACACATGTTCTTCGCTACGCTGTGAACAATACTGTGTTAAAATAAACTAATGTTTACATTTTTTGCAGTGAATTGAGTGAAAAGTTTGATTCGTATTTCGTGAGAAGGAATCTCTCGCAACAATGAAATTATTGAAATGACGAATCGTCACCACTTCGTTGCTCTTTTTTACGAATATAAAATGTAAATAAAATTAAGAACTCCGTAGAGTTTTCATTATGCGCATCGACAATGGAAAGATTTATAACAAAACGAAATATCAAAAGGTAAATGTTTTCATATTCAGTTATATATAGCTCATATTCTCATAAGGAAATATTAGATATACGAAAAAAAATATTAATAATCCAAAATTCTTGCTCCAATACTTGGAGCTGATTATATTTATGTCAATAAATAAAATTGGAGAATCTGTTGTAACATTAAAATAACCGCTTACTATATGCGTCTGAATATAAATATACGGTACGTATACTGAAATTACATTTTTTTGAAATTTTTAGCTGTCCGTCTATTCGTTCCTGCTAATCTCTGAAATGGATAGATCATTTTTGATGGGGGCTTATATTGGCAGGTAGCTAAAGTAGTTAGGCTAATTCTATTCTAGAAAAATCTTGTAATATAGTAATTTAATAAATACACTCACAAAAATAAATGCAAGCCCCGCGAAATCGGCGCAAAACAACTAATTTACAAATAAAAAAGACAGGATGTTTCCCATAAAATTTAATATCATTTGTATGTAGATGTGTAAGTGTTCGGCGTAATTTCCCTTTATTAGTTTCAGATATTTTGTTCACAGTCCCCCTAAATAATAAAAATTAAAAATCACACAACTTAAAAATCAATTAAAAACATCAGTAACTATAGGCAGTTTATTTTCTCTCCTCCACTTCTGACTCCATTAACCAGTTGTAGCGATAGATTGCTTGACGTATTTATGCATTAAATGGTAAACGCCTTTCTCGCGATATCTGGTCTGACCACCGTTTAGGATTTCGACTGTACGAAGGAAAGAGTTCCTTTAATTTTCCTTATGACCAAGACTTCGCAAACATCATCATATCAGCCGATAGACGTCCACTGCAAGGCATTCGCTGTCCATCTTGTGGGAGGGACGACTATGCATTTTAATACACGTAATTTTACAGCTTAATGAAAAATTAGGAGTGTACGCTTAGAGATGAAAAAAATAACATTAAAGTGTATTATTCTTCATAATTTATTATTCTCTGTAGAAATAATTGTTACTTAAAAATAATACTAAATTGTAATTGTTAAACTGGAAAAATAGGTTTCTGTGACATACTTGTAAATAATAAAAAGGTCATAAGATTTAATGACCATGAAACAACACAAATATCATTTAACATCACCATCAATACAGCCTTAAGACATCCACTGCTAGAAATAAGCCTTGCCCATATATTAAGACCACTTGAAAGCGACCTTACATCATTACAGTCAAAAATTATTGTCCAATGCTTTGTTTTGTAAAAAGGACAATGTTATATATTTGATCGATTATTGATTATATTTTTGCTGCAAAAGAAGGTTGAAACTATAAAAATGTAGTCCTATTCATTCGGTTCAGTCCACTGATAGAGGATAGAGGCGATTGAAGTATGGTATTATGGTACTCAGAAGCCGCTGCTGCCCATCCTCTGGAAACTTGTTTGTGGACAGTGGCAATCGAATATAATCAGTGTGAATTATACTATATAAGATTGTATCCCGGGCATCGAACCCGTAGTGAGCTAAGATCTCAAGTCTCAATCCTCTTCCACTGGGCTACCACTGTTCATTACAAATGAAAAAAAAATTATGCGATTTGTTTCTTTTTACACTTGATTTACCAACCAAAGATCTAGAATAACTAGAGTTAACAATATGTCATGAAAATTAATATTCATTATGGTAACACGCAGACAGTTTCTCTAAGAGTTCTTAATACGCTTCGTAAACTGTGAAGGTGGTACTCCAAATAAGGAGGACCAAGGGTGAAGCTAGTTTTGCTGACGTACCCTAAACAGTACATATGTGAAACACAATATACAAATTGAGACTACTAGAATAAAAGCCTATAATATCTGCAATCCATAAAAGTTTTGATTTGTGCTGTCTCAGACTTTTTAAATCTTCTTTAGTTGATGTGTCTAATTCTTAGTATTTTTTAAATTAATAATTATATTTATCATAAACAATCATTAAAGAAAAAAATAATTAAAATATTGTCATTCGTATAAATAATAAACTTAAGAAATAGCGAACGAAACGTGTTTATTTCATATCATCGTTAAAAAGGTAACATTTTCGAAATATGGGTAAAATATTTGTAATAAAAAAATCGTTCATAATGTTATTATTATGTATCAATAAACATTTTGCCAACTCGGCCAAAGGTGGTCTAGGAATAAGAAATAAAGACAGCAGTAGTAAACAAATAAAATTTTATTAATAAAATTACAAACACACAATAAATTAGTTTTTTATAAATATTAGTTAAATAAAATTTATCAACAAATTTTGGCCCCTATGCGTCTATTTCATTAGTATATTTTTTATATCACAAATATATCCAAAAAAATAAAACACTAAAATAACTTAAAATCTCAGATTGTATTTAACTAATACATTGTAAATATCTCGAAAAATAATTGAAAAAAAAAATTATACTTTTGAGAAATTTATTTAATACATTGAAACAAATGTTTAAGAATTTATTAAAAAGAAAAAAATATATTCTGGACTTGTCGAACTAAACCCAACTCGCAATCACAAATTGTAGCGGAGGGTTTGGACCTTGTCATTACCGAAGTGGACTTTGTAGAGCCCAGGGGATCGAACTTCGAGTGGATGAAGCCCTCTATTTAATTGAAAGAAAAAATATGAAATGGTGGCAAGTTTCGGTACCGTTAAAGGAAATCGACACTAAATGCAAACTGAAATCTTTCATTGCGATATTGCTGTATACACATTGTTAGCTGAAAAAGGCCTCGCTATTGCAACTTTGATTAAAAACATTTTTAGACTTGGTTAATACTGGCTAATACTATAAACGATAGAAAAACAAGGAAAAAACTTTATTCTATTTATTCTACTTTGAGCAAATTCAAATGATTATGAAGAATATACATAGAATATACATTTAACCAAACCAACGTTTGAACCAACTGGCTTCCGTGGTAGTGGTGGTGATGACGTCACTAGCCATAGGATCGGCGTATATATCCTTTGTGACAGGCTTCACGGAGCGATCGAGGCGGAAACCTTCACGTAGGTCTCGTAATAGTTCCGGTTGCGGATGGCGACGTTGCCACTCAGTTGCTGAAATTTAACAAATAGTGAAATAAACTTACATTACTACTGTAACGAAAATCATCATAGTCTCATAATCTTCTTTACCGACTGTACAGAAACACCTCTTTTGGTAGCACTGTCTGAAATTGCCTGCCACAGTCCAGTGAAATAATACATAAATTAAAACTTCTAATAGATAATACGCTTTTTAGGATATTAACTTTATTAGTGTATTTTTTGTCTTAATAATAAATAACGACAAACGAAATAAGTTGCCCATTCAGTTCTTTACATGTCTTAGTCATAACGCGCCTTTTTGTGAAAGTTTGACAGCAAGGGATAGTTGTTTTAGTTTACTGTGTAATTTACATGAGAAAATAAATATTATTTTACTAACATATATAGTTGTTTTTTTTTCTCTTCTGCACAAGTATATATTAAATAATTGGTCAAGCCAGTTTTGAATTCAAAAACATATTAAACGAATCATTTTTATAAATAATAATTTAAAAGGACCATGACGCAATTGGCTGTCACCCTATTGATGTAGAGATTCAAGTACATACTCAATAGCATTTATGTATAATACACCTCTTTTTAAGAATATATTGAATAGCATTTTGGCTTGCTCTGGATTTGGGAAGCCAACGTGTTTTCATTATCATCATGTCTACCACAGGTTATCCTCTGCAGGGCATATACTTCCCCCACAGCTTCCCATTACGAATGGTTGGAAGAGGCCAGTGTCCATCGTGATCCGACGATCTTTGCAGATTGTCTGTCCACCCCGTAGGTGGACGTTCTTTACTGCGCTTGTCAATCCATGGCCTCCACAGCAGAACTTTAAGTTCTCTGTGGTCATGTAGACTATATGACTTGGGCTCTACCGCTTCAACTCGCCAATACGCTGGTCTAGGCCTGTTACTTTTGTTCGTCTACGCATCTCCTCATTCCTGATTCGATCTCGTAGATAAATGCTCGGGAGCATAGCCCTCACTGTTGCTCGTTGAATCAATGTCACTCAAAATTTCTAACACCATGGTGATAATGCTAGTTGGTTTACTTACGACAGTAAGGTTCCCTCTCGGTGGTGAGCACAAAGTAAGCTCCTCTGGCTTTTGGTGTACCTGCCCCTCCAATCGCTCGTATCCCCATCTCAGAACACGATGCCGCCCTGTTGCACGCCGCTTCTAAAGTTGCATTCACACTGTAAATCGTAAAAATAACAATATTTATTGCGGTTGATTTTATTTACAAAAAGTATGAATGTAATTTGCTCATTACACTAAATGAAAATGTGATTAAACTTATTTTAAACGTGTTTAATGCCATTTATGTAAGTAAAAGACTAACACTACACTAGAAGACATTAATAAAAGTAAAAAAGATAATATTTATATAAAAGTAACTACATTATATATAGCTATTACATATAACCTGGAGTTTTTTTTTTTCTGAACATCGTTGACCAGTCATAAAATACTGTCGTCATACTGTTGCCTTAAAGAAAGAAAAATAATGAATGCACAAAAATGTTTATGAACAGGAAATTCATCAATGAAATAATAAATGGGATATCTTAAAATTTAAGCGCCAATTTGACATTGGATTTTTATTTTAATTCTTGAACCTTTTTGTAATGTATTATACAAAAATATTTTTCCTTTATCATGCTGTGTGTACATAGAAACGCATCTTTGATTCATCAGTTATTTATTAATAAAAAAAAAACTATTTAATCGTACTTTGGCTGTATCTTGTTGTGTGTACTCTATAAATAAATAACAAATCGGTTCATGGGCACCCATAATTAACGACGCTATAATTTTGAATGTAGAACATATTGAAAATAGTTATTCCGATCATATTAAGTGTTACATTCTTGCTTACCCTTCATAAGTCAAATTCCACTGGTGTCCTCTGAATGAACAGTTGTTATTGACCAAGCTCTCGATGAACAAGAGATATGCTCGACCGTGGCTGCATATCGCTTGTTGAAGTCCTGAGAAATAAAAAAAGTTTGGAAAATGACGTTTTTGGTTATTTATGATTGTAGCTACTTAAACCATTCTATCTACGAATATAGTAAAGAAACATCACCGTAACTGTATGTATCTCATGAATAATCTACCTACATAAATCGAAAATTAAATCGCACCAAAAAATATTAAAAGGTCTACTCAAATTACCATTCTCGAATATTTAACAAAATACATTTATAAATATGTGTATATATGTGTTTATATAGACATATAAATATATATGTATATATATATATAATAGTAAGGTTTTTATGTATATATATATCTTTACATAGATTTGACCATATTGAGACAGTTTGCTCGCTCGAAGCGGATTTTAAATTCGGAAGAACGTAACGTCTTTATAAATCTACTCAAGGTTTTAAGGCAATATCTGTCAATCATTATGTAAAATGAAATAAATTAAAAAATATGTAGTAAAGTAGGATCGTTTTTTACTTTAACAGATATGTGTTAACAATTATAAATTACGAACAAATGTAACTATACCACATGTTAATAACGGCTACAGCATCTACCATTTGTGATACCAGTTACTGTTTTATTAAAAACCGGAGTAAGACAAAAACTTTGTAATGTTGGTGTTAATTTAGTTTTAATTTCTGATTAGTAATATTAAGTGTTATATTAGTATTAGTAAGTGTAAGTAACACGAAAAATGTGTTTATATTGTTGACATGCTCTGTCAATAAATATATAAAAATAAATTTAAGATATTATAATATTCATGTTTATAGTTCATATTTTATTTTTAACGAGTAAATCAATGGCTATATTATTATCAAATATTGTAATATATGTACATGTTAAATCTCGATTGGTTATGGGTGTCACAAGTTTATATAGGTGAATATAAAGCTCATTTGTCAGCATAAAGCTTTAAAGGTTTACACCAATTTCCATTTAAAGTGTTTAAAGTGATCACTCTGAAATATGTCACATTTTGTTGTTTTTTTTTTGGAATGCGACAGGCAACTACTGACAGATAGAAAAAAATGATAAATTTTAATACGTAGTACTACGAATTTTGAAAATAGTTTTTACTTTATTACCATTACGTTATTTATTATTTCTGAAATAAACCAATCATCAAATTACTTACTCGAAACAGGAAGAATTTTAGACCAGATTGAGTCGGATGCGTTGTTACACCCCGGCTGTTTCATTCCGCCATTAGGATAGAAATCGGCATGACCTGTTCATAGATACATTTGCTTTGACTACAATGGTATCAAGCGTCGTTTAGACCTGATCAGACCAGCACGTGAGGCTGCGGACTTGCGGTTGCCGTCCAATCAACCGGTGATCAAAACTTTACCCAAGTTATCACCGACTTTCCTGGCTACGTGATCGTTAAACTATAAAATCGGCTTTATGGACATAGTGGCAAGGTAAAGATGTATAATACCTGTCTTAAAATGAATCCCCATTTTTCTGGATTACGCCATAATATAATAACGGCTTTTTAAATTTCAATCATCTCTATTACATATTTCCTAATAAATTGTAGTAGATTATTATATATATTATATACAATTTCTAATGTGCATTTGCAATGTTGATAAATAAATCGCAAAGAGAATGTTTTGATATTATCTTGTCACCTATACCCATGTTGGATCAATATTGCATCAAAAAACAAAACTAAAAACGTTGTATTTTGATACACAAAGCATTGCAGTGAACACTGTGCTTTTGATTTCGTCATTAAGGTTCGAACTAATTACACATAGCTACGACAGGAAAACGTCTGTCGGGTCAGTTAGTATATTGATATTAAAATTTATTAATTTTTATTTGTGATAACCTAGCGGGTAAAGTCTGTGACTTGCGATGCTAAGTTGCGATTTCAATTCTCAGAAGATGCATACATCGTGTAAAGTACATGGCAACTATATCTACAAACAATGAAAAAAACTGACATGTATTAGGACAAAGATGAAAGAAAATCGTTATAAAAAAGAGGTTTGTGTCAGAGCAGTGATAACCTTGCATTTTAATAACATAAATACTCAGCTGCCCTTAAAATCTATTTACGACAAGTAATTACAACAAATATGAAATAGTTTCACAACATTTTAAATATGTATGTGTAGATAAAATAAAGAAATACAGGCGGTTAAGTCATAACACCTAAATGTTCATTAATTTACCAGCGGGTTCAGGAAATCCAAATCCGATCCTTTCCAAAAGGCGTCCGTTTGTATGCATGACGTCCACAAAATCAGCATCAGAAGCATCCAGACGTTCTACTAAGTTGTTTGTACGGAAACATGGCTGAGCCGGATCTAGACCTAGAATATGAATCATTACTTTGATCACTATAAAGTATTATTTAAATCAAAATAAGACAAGTCGCATTAAAAAAACTTTGTACATTTTCTAAGACAGAGGCAACATAGTATACGAACTGCTCGATAACCATCAAAGACCGATTCATACCGTAACAATGTCTTGTAATATTTTTTCTTACAATAAATAAATTAATACAAGTTAGCCAATTAGTGCCTCGATATAACTTAATGAGAAACGCGCAGTTTGTCACCTTTATATTGTAATTAAGTTTTACATTTTAAGGTAATGTTCTAATGTTTAACGTATATCTTTCATTACATTAAATATAGGTTCAGACCTATAAGAGCACGACTTGTAAAAATACTGTATTTAACGGCATATTTAAACTATATATTATGATAATATAGAGAGTAACGTTTACGACAGTATTGTTAATGGATAAAAAGAGGAAAAATTACTTCAAAACTAAAAAAATGCAACAAAAAAGTCTGATTTTTGCTAGTTAAAAATAAGCTATATCTTTTATCCTACTTTTGTAATGAAACACGATTTCTCCAATATCTACAACTACAATATATACAACTTTTGTATTAAAAACTAAGACTTCCTTTAGTGTCTGTACATAAATAATAATAAATCTTGCGTTTATTTTCTACTAGGAACTATTCACGGATATTACCCATTCTATTAAGTTACCAAACGTCCTTTTTAAGAAAAGTGCAATGGCTCATTGACTTTATTAATGTCTCTATATGTAACGTATTTTCTTGTAAATAAAATTAGAAAAAGTTAAATATTAATATTAAATGATTGATCGCTTTTTTATAATAATCTTGTCAGACATGTAATGCGTCAAAGGTGTAATAAACAACTCATTAAAACCACGTTGCAGCTGTCTATATTTACTCTAAGTTTATCAATTACAATTTATACTCGTATATATTTCTGCGCCGACATTATCAAATATATATCGTGACCAACCACAGCAAACAATAAAATTTATTACGAAGTAAATTAAAATATAAAAATGAATTTTAAATACATAATGAAATTTTAAGACAATTTAATTCGTTGTAACATAATTACTGATTAATTGGAAAAACACGAGGAAAAGGTTTCCAACAATTCTTATTTTTATTACAAGCTGCGATAATTTTCAATTCACAATATTATAATTCAATTAATAATTGTGTGGTGGTAATTTGAAATTTTTATATCTTTGAAATGTTTATATCTTTACTTTTTACTGTTTCATCATTATGTTTATACATTACGTTTATCATTTTTACACTAAATACAAAAAAATAATAACATTATAATTCGTTCACGTGTACAACCTGTTTTTAATTTAATAACATACTATGTTTTACCGGTTTCTAAAGAAAAGCGACGCCTTTACATGATCCGAGAAAAGCTATGAGAATTTAATCTCGATGAGGGTAAACACAATTGATATAATTTAGAACTTTTGTATTTGGACTTGATAAAATATTCCTTTTGCTTCAAAATATTTAACCTTTAAGTAGACATTTATGTATACATCACTTTTTTAATTTCATTGTTATAGTTTGAGACATATGACGTTCGCAGCTGGACAAAGGCTTGTCACATAAATTTCGAATAAAACTGGTTGAAAGCCTCCTGCATCCTGACGTCCTACGCTACACTAGCTAGGTCCATGGTCTTTATACCAAAACCTTAAGGCCCCGGGTGCCATCTTTTCGGCGGGCTATGAAGTCTTCACATTACCACTTCAACGTACCCAAGTAAACCCGAGCATTGCCCACTCCATGGCTCGTCGAGTAACTGTTAACTTGCTTATAAAGCCCGAAATAAGAGACCACATTTCAGTACCGTAAGTCATTACTAGTAACTTAGTTTGTTCGAAGAAATTCATCTTAAAGCAATAGAGCAATATAGCCAGATTCGACTGTTAACCTCTGTCTCAAAGTTCAGATATATACCTTACTTGAAATATATTTACGTAAAATGTTTACACTAGCATTAAAAAATTTAATGGAATTTTCGTCAAAAACGCACCTGTGATTCTGGCAACGCGGCCTAAATGATAAGATACATAAGAAGAGATGTGAGCTCCGAGACTGTGTCCTATGAAGTGAAAGTCTTTTACTTTGGCTTCAGTCGCCTCCAATAACTGACGAAGGAACCTTGGTGTGCAAAGACAAAAAAGTTAATTTCTAAAAAGTTTTTTTTAAACATTTGATGGTTCATTTACAAACTTGAAACCGAAATATGTATTTTTAATTTTAACTAATATTATTTTAACCAGTTTAACCAAAAAGGACTTATTTGAATAATTACAATAGAATCGTTTTCACAAAAGAGGGCCGGGACCAAGGATAAAAATGTAATAAATTAAATAGCGGAAACATTAACCTTTTTACGAAATCTTTAAAGAAAGTATACAATTTACTTTAAAATTTTTCGAAGATTTCGGTCGTTTCACTTTTTATTTTTATTTCGTTACTCGCAAAACCATTTAAGTAATTAAAAAAAGATAAACTAAATGATTAATTATTTAAATAATTATTTACCCGGTAACGTCAGAACCAACTCTTCTGGTGTTCGCTACCGCTCGCCAATACTTCCAAGTATTTCCGCCGTTGCTCCAATCGACGGCAATGACGTTCACATCTCCCTATAAAGAGATGTCTAACATTAAATAAATATATGTTGGCGTGTCCTAACTGCAGAATCGCGTAATTGTTAAAACTGATTACTCTTTTTAAACAGTTTTGTAAATACTTAATTGTTTAAAAAAAAACAAATTATTGAAACTGTCCACTTTGGCATAATGGCGGATAACCAACTTGTTTGTTAATAAGTATAAATAAGCGTCGACGGCACAAAGGAACAGTTATGTGGTTGATATCTAAAGACATTTTTAATGGAACCTAAGAATCTCCGAAAGTATGTTGTATTGGAAATCATAAGAGTATTTTCTAAAAACATTACGAGTATTTATATGTGTGAGTGTATAATAAAAATAATGCATATAAAACGTATAACAGAAATTTGATAGACGATTTTTATAAGATTGTCAGAAGAGTCTGAAGCTAGCCGCTTCCAACAGATTCTATTAGATATCTTTGGGGGAGGCTTGTATCCTTTAGTGGACGACATACAGCAGAAATGATGGTGATGATAGAAGGCATGCTTAATCGGGGTAAAGAATTTAGAAATTTAAGTCAAACAATAGTTCACGCTTTGATTTAGTAAGACCACATAAAGAAACTATTACAAAGCATTCTAAAGCAATGAATAATACTATGTTAACGTATCAACTGTAAAGAGGTTCGCCTTGATCTTACCCACTCTAAAAAGGCCCGAGTCATAGCGGTAACCCAGGAAGCATTGCTGTGGCTCATGAAACCATGCACAATCATAATTGTCCTTCTGTTCGGGTCGAAATCAACCCATTCGAGACCAAATTGGTCTCCGGGAAAAACCTGCAAAAAATACGTATTAAGGTTCGACAAAAAATGTTTAACGGAATCACCCGATGAAGTTAGATCGTAAGGAAACGTTTTGTATCGATAACAACCGGTATGTCATGTTTTTCGAAACTAATGTGTATTTTTGTCATATCTAATATCATTTTGAATTTAATAGTAAATTTGTTTACCTGTGATTCGTTAGCTATAACCGGTCGTTATTGATACAAAACGCATTAATATAAATTTATTAGCTAAATAATTTTTATATTCTAGTTGTGAATACAAATAATTTTTATATATGAAGTAGTTGCCCCGAAAGACTTCATGATCTCAATAATTATTACCTTGTCGTAACCAGAAGAAAAATCAATAAAACGTACTTCAGAGCGATTACTTTATTTATTGATTTAATGCCTTAATAATGTTTTTATTTTGTTATTTACTACGTTATTTATATAAATAATTATAACATGACTTCCTTAAATCCCAATTTTAGGCACAAGCAAAATTAAGTTACTAAAACACCAATAATAAAAATATGGTAATATCTAAAAACTTATAGTAAATAGCATAATATTTTGATAAATGTAATAAAGTTTGATTATTTGATAATTACCTGAACTCTTTCTGGTCTACGGCGAGAGGAAAAATAAAAATGTGTATTAACTTGCTCGACCGAATCCGGTTGCATATTGATAAGTAGTCGAGTGAAAGGTCCCAAACCGAAGCAGTCTACCGCATCCGGAACGGGAAGATTAGTTGAAGTTTCCTAGGACAAAAGAATTCATATATAGAACGGTCCAGTAATGTGAGAAACACGACTCAATATATATAAAGTGAGCCAATGCTTATAACGACTAAACCAAATAGAGGCAAGCTTATAAAAATAAAAATACATGTTCAATAACGTAGACAACATTTATTACATGCACGGCTATGTATATTAACTATAATTAGAGTCCAAGGACGCGGTCCTAAAGAGTAAAAGAAAACCGGATTATGAGGAATGCCCTATCACATTCGTCAAGCGACAACTTAGGCTGGGAACGCTTGATGATTGGAATAGGAGGTATATGGAAGGTACGACGGCATCGACAATGCGTAAAATCTTCCCGGACGCCGCCTCAGCCTACCCTTTGCTCCGCAGTATCGAAGTGGACGCGTTCTCGTCCATCTCTTCACGGGGTACGGGGCTTCTCCGAGTATCTTTACCGGTTTATGCTCAAGGAGGACCCCTCATGCTTCTGTGAACCGGGCATGGACCAGACCGTGGTCTACCTGGTAGTCCACTGCCCCGCATTCGGAGGTCTCCGGCTGGACGCTGAATGCCAGTTAGGCAGGAAGATAGAGGAGGCGACTATTGCCTCCATCATGTTAGAAGAAGAGGAAAGAAAATCGTTCCTCAACTACTGTAAGAAGTTAGCCAAAACAGCAATAGAGAGAAATAAAACAATTATAAGCACAAATATTGTGTATTACTAGGAAGTCGAATAGTAAGTAAGCATATTGCAATAAGGAGAATAAAAGATAAAAACTGTGATAAATATATGTACATAATAGAAGTAGTATAAAACTGAGATTAAAGAAAATCGAAAATAAAGATACCTAGAATGTAGTAGTTGAGGATGTTGAGGATGTATGGCGCATAGAAAGAAAAGAAAGATTGAGAAAATTGTGGAATGAAGGAAGTAGAAAGATAGATTATGTGATGAATGAAAGAAGAGAAAGATAATAAAAAAAGAGTGAAAAAGTCAATAAATAAAATTAACAACCCTGTTCCTCCCAAAGATAGGGGCGACACGACACGACGATAGGGGATACGACAGGCCACTAATAGCAGGGGCCATAAAACAAGCAAACTGCTAAAGGACTCTATGCGGCATTGTGTTTATTAGAACATAACATACAATATATTTACTAATACGTAAACAAATACCTCAAATGTTCCATAGTCCTCGTCACTGTATGTAAATGTCACGTTGTTCCTCTCGTTATGCCATTTCATAAATTCATTAAGGTCTTCGGGGCTGATGTGATTTTCTACTGTAATAAAAATAATGAAGAAATGGTTAGTCTGATAATTTTATCATTGATTTTAAATATAATTTTATGATTATGTGCAGATGATTTTTTCAATACGTAAAAAGATAATTTTATTAGCAACTGCTCCATTAGATATAATTCGATATTTTGTACCTGTAGGTAGGTTTATGTAGGCTCATAAAACAACTCGAAAACTAGTGCTAAGGCAACAGCTTACTCCAGGAAATTGATTAAAAAATCTGTGCCACATGTTTATAAAATCCTTACATTCAAAAAAGTTTATAATTTTTATACACCGTGTGATTCAATTTTTTCTAATCCTAATGTTACCTAAATGTCTCCTGTGTTGTAAATGATAAACAATATATCAATTTGCAATGGCTGGATTTAAAAAAATAGCATATATTTAATACCATGTACTCAAAATTATTACATATGCGGATATTGGACATGAGCAGCGCCAGACCATGGCGATTTTTGGAGAAGGCCTTGCAGCTGTCGGCTGACACAATGGTGATGTCGAACTTGATTTATTACTTGATTCCAGTTTGTCATTTATTAATGGAGCAGTCATATGATATAATCATTCCACTTTCTTCGCTTATATTGTCGTACGATTGTTAGGACTAACCGCGTTATGAAAATATCATTGTCTTTCATGCATGTGTTTTATTGCAATCATCTTAAAAAGTTAAACTTTAAAACACATCAACAAATGTTAAGAATATATTTGTTATTATGTGATATCTACCTACTTTAAATCTTTACATTTTTTGTTTTGAACCATATAACATAATGATCGCGTGTACCTATCAAATCTTATAGTAGGTTTAATTCATGTGATTAAATACTATTGATAATAACGTAAAGGTTCCCGTTTAATTATTTAAATGTTATATAATGTCATAATTTTCATGATTCAGTATGTTGTACTTATCTAAAACAACAAATCCCATGAGCCGAGCGTGTGAATTACGTTCACGCAGACTCAGATCCAGGATGTGGTTGCTTTCAATCTTTAGGGATGTCCCAGGTAAATATTAACAAACAATAGCGAGAGAAACATAATAAATGATTAATTTAAATAATGACTAACGTGATGCATTGTGAATTTTCGACCTAAAGATGCATCGTTCTGGTGTTAATTTATAAACCCAATATCGCAATGAATCATATTATCGTATGCGACAGTGAAATCTTTACTGCAACGTCGCAGATATAATACAACAACTCTATCTTTGACTTTTGATTTTAACATCTCGTATGTTATATATTATCAACATAATGTCAGCCGATAGACGCACGGTGCGCGTCTTAGGCCACTGCCAAACATCACCAATGACAGGTCTTGCGCTCTATGTGACTTCACGTAATATAATAATAATATATATTAATCAATATTTAGGTTATATATAATGTATGTATACATGTCATAATGACTCTTTTTAATGGAAATTTTTTTCTCTTAATATCTATTTGATTGTCCTAACGTATTTTGTTAGTTTTTCTACACTTGTTGCCAATATCTAAAATATTTACGTTAAAGTAAAAACTTAAACAATGTTGGGATAGAGGTTAGGTTAGGCGGTGGAGCTACGTTCAAATCTAGTCGTGGCTTGGCCACTCACAGTGAAGCTAAGTGACCCTAGTTTCGGAGTTGAATATGTGAGCCATGGAACAAAGAGAAGTACATCTGCTTAACGCACAGTCGCAAGAGCATAAGCAATCCGCTCAATGTGTCGCTCTCTCTACCCTCCTCGACCAAAGGGGTAGAGCTATAGTAAATAATTATATACCACAGTCACCGCAGCGGACTGAGAAGGCCTTGTACGTACGTATATGTACTTATTCGTGGTGAGATTTCGATCCTTTGGTGGACTCGTCTTAAGACGGGGCTTCGAGGCTGGCGGTCGGTGGCAAGGCAGGAGATATATAGATATATATAGCATGTAGTGTTATTGCTCTCCTTGTTTTCTGAAACTTTCAGTGTCGGATACAGGGACTTCCCCTTGTCCTCCTTAAGCGAATAGGAAGAGAAGTAAGGTGCACTATGTACGGAACATTCACTGGGAGGAGAACGGGTGTTTTATCTTCTCTCGATGGTATTTATGTGAAAAAGTTTTCGTAGCCCTGCGAAGGAAATTCATCAATTCATTCAATACATTTGAACTAATGCGGGAGTAAAGACGGGTTATGTCGGATCTTAGCTCTATAAGAGCAGATACTGGTATCGAGTTGATGACTAAAGTTGAAGACTAAAGTTAATGGCGGAAGTTCAAGGCTGCGAATGATTAATATTAAAAATCCACCAGGAAAAGTAACCAAGAAAAGTCTGTTAATAAATTAAAATTCAATGCCAAATGATAAAAGTTTGACAATTTGGTGGTAACCATGGTAGTGAATTTACCCAGATTAAGAAATACTAGAAATGACTACGGATACGTTTATTAATTTTGTGTCGCATTTTATTATTAAACGACGCATGCACATCATTTGCTACTGCATGAGGAAGTAAATAAAATTAACCTCGGTCTTCAACGAAGTATTGAAATTAACGATGTTTGCGAATTGTTTAAATAATTTTTAATTATACACATATAAACCCTATTTCATTGTAAAAAAAAACAATTCTCCTTTCTCCGTAAGACTAAAAGTGTGTTTACTCGAGGCAAAAATGTTAGTCTACATTTGACTTATGACGATTGTTCCCGTTTACTCTTCGCCTGCTCTGCGTGAATTATAAATAACCTGTGATTCCTAAATTTATTTACAATAGTCAACAACCATTTAACTTCATCTGTCGCTTTCACTTGGTTATAAAAATGCGGGAGCACTATATTATCTCTAACCGGCGAATATAACATATTTGTTTAATTCTTTCATTTAGTAAAAAATAAAGTTCCTTCTATTCGTAAATATTCAAGCGGCACAACGTGCTGTCGTCTGACACAAACCTCAATAACAGTTGATCGCGAATAAGCCCGCACGCCAGAGGCCAGAATCAGTTCATCACGCGAACGTTTGTCCTTCTCAAATACATAGTTAATCATGATAATAGTTAAGTGGTAATTAGATTTCTTGCTTAATTAGGCACTTCTCAGATTAATATCATAATATTAATTGTACGCGAAAATAGATAAAAGGTTGGTTTGTTTTATAAAGGGTGATTGGTTACAGGTGTAAAAGCCTTAAAGTAGTGTATTTATTTAAAAATTAATAATTTCAGTAACAATACATAACGTAACGATAATATAATAAGAAAAAGCGATATCGAATAACTTCATATTTTTCATTTATTACATAACTATAATAATATAATACCAGACATATATTTCACGTGAGAATATGTTACAATAATCCTCCTAAATTTCATTGAGCAAGTTCTTGTCAATCTTTTTGCACTTTAGCCTGTGACGGATTCTATCTCCCCGTGGAACAAGATTCATTTGAAATTTTTATTGACAGCAGTAATCCGAAGCAATATGGATTGTTAGACATTTCGCCTTTCGTTCTGTGTATAAAAAGTATATTACATTGAAAGAATAATAAATTTAAAACAAGAAACTGGATGTTGAGTTGATAACTTATACAAATGATCTTTCTACTTTGACTTCTATCAAAATTAAAACTTTTGTTTTAATGTTGAAACAACTGCGGTAAACTATCGTATGTATGCTGCATTTACTTCTCTTTTCTTTTCAACCGTTAGACGCCTACTTCAAGGCATAGGTCTCCCTCAAAGACATCTATAGGATACCATAATCGTGATGATTTTCAGGTGCGTTGGCGATCGCAGTTTGATACGAGGGCCAAACTGAAAGTTTTTAGAACTGGCAATTTAAAAGCATTATATTAAAAAAATAAGTTTAAATTTTGAAAATAGAACTCTTTACTAATAATATTGAGTATACATTTCATTCATTTGTCATTTGTTTTACGATTTGGCGGCAAATTGAAAATTGTCTGTGCACGTCAGAATGAATTTAAGCCGAGAAAATTTTCGTGCAATGATTTTTTATGACTTTCGATGTCATATAAGTCAACAAGAAAGTTATGATAGACTTCGATTGGCTTTTCACGATGAAGCCCCATCTCGTGCCACAGTTTACAACTGGTTTAATGAATTCAAACGTGGTCGAACTAATCTCACCGATGATTTGCGTGAGGGACGGCCTTCTACAGCGACGACTGAAGACAATATCAGTGTTGTGCGGCGTATGATAGAGACTGACAAAAGAGTGACCTATCAGCAGATTCGGACAAGTCTAGGCATAGGTATGAGTCAAGTGTACAAAATCCTCCATGAACATTTAGCGGTCAGGAAGCTTTGTGTCCGCTGGATACCGCATAATTTGACCGAGGCTCAAAAACTCCGCCGTGTTGATTGGTGCCGAGAAATGATCCAAAAATTTAACGGAGGTGACTCAAATGCTGTGTTCGACATACTAACGGGTGACGAAAGCTGGATTTACTGTTATGATCCGGAAACCAAAAGACAGTCTGCTCAGTGGGTGTTTCCTTCCGAAGAGTTGCCAACTAAAGTGAAGAGAGGTCGAAGTGTTGGAAAAAAGATGGTGGCCTCGTTCTTCGGAAAGACAGGTCAATACGCGACAGTTGTCTTAGAGGATCAGAAAACGGTTAATGCAGAGTGGTACACTAACAACTGTTTGCCACTTGTCTTGGAAAAAGTTCGAGAGAAACGACCTCGCAGCAGGATCCTCCTTCATCACGACAATGCCTCGTCGCACACCGCCAGGCAAACGATCGACTATTTGGCGACCTCAGACGTGGAATTACTGGGTCACCCGCCGTATAGCCCCGACCTCGCACCCTGCGATTTTTATTTATTCCCGAAAATAAAAGAAAAACTTCGAGGAAAACATTTTATGGACGCCGAAGAAGCAGTGGCTGCGTTTCAAAACGCCGTCGAAGAGACCCCCAAGGCCGAGTGGGCAAGGTGCTTTTCTCAATGGTTCCATCGAATGCAGCGATGTATTGATGTAAATGGACGCTATTTTGAAAAGTTATAATAAAACTAATAACTTGCTAGAATGCTTAGTTTTTGATTTTCTAAGAACTTTCAGTTTGACCCTCGTATTATGACATGCAGAGGACGCTGCTGAAAGTGTGATAGTGAGTGCTACCGGGAATTGAACCCACCTCCTATGATCGCCAGGTTCAGTCATCTACCGCTACTACTGCTCACTGTTTTCAAAATTATATTTATGTGTTTTTCTTGACGATTATTTATATATTTAAAATATTTTCCACATCTTTTATACAAATGTCTGGTATTTCTCAAGAGAAGAATGCCAGAAGTGCCTAATTTGGTAGAAACTTAAACTTATTTGTTTTACCTATAATGACATGTTTAAAAGTAAAATAAATATTAGGGCTCCAACGCATCCTGAAAAGAGCCCTTAGTAAATTCAGTCGCGGTATGGTTGACTTAGAATAAACCGATGTGAAAAGATATCTTTATCGCAATCCACTGAAAAAGATTCTGTATTCTAATTTTGAACACTAAATTTATAGGTTTAAAATAAAATTATTAAAAAAAATTGTTAATTTTTTTATACATTTAATAATTCATACAAGCTAATAATTCTTTTTATACTCAAGCTACAGCATATATGCTTATCTATAAAACATAGAAGCTTATCGTTCAGCTCGCAATATGTTAAACTGATTTGCAATAACATGCTTAAAGTTGACAAACGCACGCTATATGTTAACGGAATGTTTTGACTATCGCACGATTATAAGAAAAAGCATCGTTTTAGAGCACGCAACCCTTTTGATGGTAGTAGAAACTACACTACCAAAAGTCATTTCTATCCTACGCTAAAATAGAACTTTGTTATAATTACATATTTATATATCAAATATTAAGTAAAGACATCGGTATTAAATAATAATTCTCACTATTTAATGTCAAGTAAAATATGTTAAAACAATTCATCGTTTTTTTTTTAATAAATAAATTAATATTGCCTCCTTACTTTATCATCTAATCGAAATAAAATTAATAAAGAAATATTAAAGTAAATATGTAATTTGCTTCTGTGGAATAAAATAAAAAATTGCAACATATTTTTACTTTAGTTTATCACAGAAATGCCAAGTACCTTTTTAAAAAGAATACAAGATGGTAAAAATTCTTTTTTAAAAAAAAAATACAAAATATGTATTGAATATTAATAGAAGTTATGAAAAATGAAGTTCTAAAACACATACGAAACTTCATAAATATTAGCATTGGAGTAAACTCGGTTAAATTTATCGTGAGCCACAAATAACTCAACAAAGAGCAGCATGTGGCTCGCGAGCCGCATGTTGTCCACCCCTGTATATCACATCCATAAAAATACGTCATTATTCATTAAACACTGACAAAGAATTAACATTGTTAGGTAAAAAATCATATAAATGATTTAATTATACCTACATTAAAATTTACTAAAAGTTAATAATATATTTTATTTATGACCCAAGGTCCAAAATAGATAGATAAATTGAAAATACTATGATAAGGAAATAAATTATCGCTAAATGCATTGTTGTAGGCATTTAATTAAAAGTAATTAATAAAACAAACTTACATTCGTCTGTGGTTACCCACGGTCGACTAGCGGATGCATTTGAACACAAAAAAACTAAAAGAGTTAAAAATCTCTGCGGTGTAAAAATGAATAGCATCTTAAAAAATTAGAAACTGTAGCTCCTTGTTAAGTCTTTAATTTGAATTTTGAATTCGGAACACTTTTATTTTTCTTTGTTGTAAACCATAGAAGCGGAATTATATAAAATTCAAATTTAAAATACTATGCGAAACGTCCTACTTGATAATAAACACAATTCAAACTATAGCGGGATACAATGTTACAAACAAATATATAACCGTCATTGCCGCCGGCGAACAAATTAATTCGCAGTACGTTCATTGCTCAGATACTAACAAAGATCGTCCGGAAATGTACACGCAGAGTACAACCAAAGATAATTTATCTGTTTATAATTAAAACTTTAATAACTTGTAGATAATCTAAATATTAAAAAACTCGCATAATACTTGTTGTGGTCTAAAATCACATATTGTTCAAATAAAGTGTTACGTATTTACTTTTAAGAAGAGTACAAAAACCAAAAAAATATTACTTTGACCGCAAATTACTTTATATTGGGCGTTTTCATAAAAATATATCGTTATTATTATATACATCCATGATCTAAGGACAAAAGTTGCGCTATATTATCCGGCTTTTCGTTTGACACATCGGGCACAAGAGCAAGATTTACAATAAAAATCTGCTGGGTTTGCTTTTGTATTTTTCTCCGTTTATTTAATATGTTTAGGAGCAAATAAACACAATTTACAATGTATTAATCCCGTCATCAACCAAAGAAATAATGAACCATATAAATAAAATGTACCTCTAGTTATTTGTTGAGGGAAGGCGACGTAAGTGAAGTGAGATATGAAAGAAATACAAAGAATGAAATGGAATGCAAGAAATTGTAACGAACTAAAGAGGAATATATGTATGACATTAAGATGGAAGAGTATGAAAATAAGAAAATACATTAAATAAATTGTTATTATAACTGTTCTCCTTGTGTACAGAGGACGTAGTTTGTTTGCTCGCTCATAGCCTCCATTCCAGAACCTTAAAGCCCCAACTGCCATCCGTTTAGTGTAGCCATTCTACCACTACCATTTTAACTTGCCAATCCAATTGGTTTTGTCGATTACTTGTATTCGTCTACAGATCTCCTCATTCCTGATTCCACCCTAGCAATAGTCAAATACTTGGTTGTAGCTTTGGTCGAGTGCGCTTTGCTCTGATAGAGAAGGACTGTGTGGACGTTGTTCTCGTATTTTCGAACGGGCTAATAAATATCTAGTATTTAATATCACACTATTGTTACTGTCCCTGTTTTCGGGAATAAGTGTTGCAAAATACCCGATCCGATTAAGAAATAAAGCGATCAACTTTTTTACTACACCGTCCCCCCTTCTGAGGTTCCAAAATTTCTATAGCCATGGCATGTTATAACTCATAAGATAGCAAAAAGAGACCGAACAAAATGGCTACTATATACAAGAGATAAATATGTACCTTTGAAAAGAGATGTCTCAATTTTTTATGTAAAATGCAACTGAACTTTTTCCTTAATCTGTGGGTATTATTTAACTGGCCAGTTCCAAAATCTTTTAGTGTCACAAATGTATCAGCAGTCGCTAGGTTTCCGTACCCTTAGAACTTTTTACTGTTAATAAGATCAATAACTTAGTTAAGTGCTTATTGTCTTTAAATTCCATTATCGGTTAACTGAATTTATCTTCAATGAAGTAAAACTAAGTATATAGTGTAACATTAGGGTAATGCCAACATTGCTGTTATCATTACGTAATTAATAAGTGGTCACAAAACTATAACATGTTTTACCTCATGAGTTGTGCTATGGAAACTCGATAGTTCGTCATCATCGATACATTAAACCGCCGGAAAATCCTACGATCTCCAGTACTTGCCTCTTAGACGTAATAACAATTACTGAAACATACAATAATTAGTCCAATTCATTAAGGTATTGTAATTCATAAATACCGAACTTGGATTATAGTCAAGGTCGCGGGAAGTCAAAACCGGTCATTGTGGGGTCTTTGGGGGAGACCTATACCTTGCTGTGGGTTTCTACATTTTGTAATGGCTACACAGTTAAAACGACAAATTATTTAATGATTTAATAAACAAAAAACAATTTTATAATCGTAAAAGTTCTAATAAGAAAGACTGTTTTAACAGGTTGAATTCTATATTAAAGTTTCTTTTTTAATTACAGCTTATTAAATAAACACGTTGCATATGCACTGAGATTCTAGCGTCTCGGGATAAATCCGGCCAAGCTGATCGAAATTCGCAAATACTCTTTCAAAATACTCAAAACGATTACTCAAGAGATATAAGTCCGATTTACGTCTAGTTTACTCTTAGTTTTTAGATTTAATTACTTCCATATCATCTACAAATAACTGACAATAACTAAACAATAAGTTAAGAATGTATATTAACTCAATTCTGACTTATTGCCCAGTTATTCAGTTCCGCATTAGCTGATAATTAAAAATCTTTTTTGTCAAGACATTAATTTATTTTAAAAAGACGTATGAAGAGCAAATACGTCGAAAAAAACTTTTGTTACTTTGACTGCAGCAAGAACTTGCTATAAGAATTCAATAATAATAAAAGAATTTATTAATTTTGAAAATTTAAACAGCCTTTCACATAATTACGCTTAAGTATATATGAAAAGAATAATTTTGATAACAAAGAAATAGTTTCTCATTGACATACAAAAACAGGCCATGGTCGCTTTTATATCTAATTATGACTAAATGACACCAAATATTCATATACCGCATGTTTGTATTTTCGTGATGGACAAAATAACTATAAAACAATTATTTATTTCTTAAACCATCTATTTAAATAAATTTTTGACCGTAAGATCATTAATAATCTATACATATAAAAATTATTTACTATTTCCGTTCGTTTTATACATCTTCTTTTATATATTACCTAATAATTTTAATATATTTATTTATTAAAACATAATGATGATCTTAAAATTAAATATAAGCTTCTCGCGTGTGTAAGTTCACACGATGAAAATTTGTATTCACGTTTAACAGACCTCAAAATTATACTATTTCAATAAATAAAGTGATCACTTTAAAATATGTCACAATATTTTTTTTTACAATGCGACACAATAACTCCTGGAACATAATTAAATATAATAATACTGTAATCATAGTAGATATAATGAATATACAGTGAACAAAATTAGTAAGCTATGAATGTCACGTTTCATTCATTCATAGGACGCCCATAGCTAAACATATTCCTTCCCCCATAAATTTCCAATAGCACCCTTTGGAAGCAGGCTGTAACGAGTGTCTTCCAACAACCATAAAAAATCATCTGTCCGCCTTATGGGCAAACGTCCTACGCTGCGCTTGCAGACCATAACATATATATAACAGTTTTCTAATGCGTTTATCATTAGAAATCTGTTATAAAATACTTGATCTTAAATAGTAAAAACTACGCATGGACGTAATTATTTACTATTGCAACCCATCAAGTGGATGGGCGGCGTACGGAAAACTCAAAACCACCTCATCCAAAATACCGCAATGCGCGAAAACCAAGGCCTGTGTGTGTTGCAATAACTTACCGAATGGAGACGTGACCACTAACGGTAGGCGTTATAAGTAAGCTCAAGGTCACGAAGAAAGCAATAGAGAGAGCTTTTCTTAAGTTTCTAAGTCAAATTAGAAATAAGAAGATCCGCAAAAGAACTAAGGTTACCGACGTAGGTCTAAGAATCGCTCGCATTGTCTGCAGTGGCAGAAGGCGGTGCTCATCAATCGTGCAACCGGTGGGCGTTGGGGCCTAAAGTTTCTCGAGTGGCAACGACGAGCCGATAGACAGCTTTGTTGTAACTGTCGCCAGCACAGACGTTAAAGAGGTTACACTTTAATTAGGAAAACCGATTCGTAATAAGTAAATAGCTTAGGATGGAAAACTGCCTAATTTACGCGCAATAAGAACACTAATTGATTCCCAAACCAAAAGAAAATTAAAGTGACATGAATATGAACCAAGGGAAACGATTTTTCCATTATTGCGTTAGAGAAAAATATAATTTTATAATATGCTTAAAGCAAAATCTTAATAAAATAAGTTTCCTGATTTTTAGATATTTCTTATTAACCGTTAGTACATAAAGATAAATCTGATTTAGTTCAGTTTAAGACTCGGTTATGCATTTTTTCAACATAAAGGTGCTGAAACATGAATGCTGACTTTTTATCAAAAAATCAATGCACTGCAATCACGCCTAGCTATTTATATAAATCATCGTCACCAAATAAAAACGATGTCAGGTTTCCGTTAACTTAAATAATTAATGTCCGAAGTATCAGAATTCAATGGTTTAACAAAAACTTCTAACTCCCTGACTCATAAACATTATAAAAACCCTTTCACAATTACTCAGCATCTTATGAGTAATTGAGACTAGCAAAGTATACGACAACATTTCATAAAACACAAAAAGAGGGATATTTTGATGTCAAACTTGCATTCAAACAATCGTTTGGTCGAATACTACTAAACATGTACGATGTTAAAGTTTCTCTATTTAAAATTTAAACCTGATTTTCGATTTCAA
Source organism: Battus philenor (assembly GCF_028537555.1). Taxonomy (NCBI): domain Eukaryota; kingdom Metazoa; phylum Arthropoda; class Insecta; order Lepidoptera; family Papilionidae; genus Battus; species Battus philenor. The sequence continues at coordinate 11,124,759 of NW_027181715.1, forward strand.
TTATTGTTACGATAAAAAAATTTAAATCATAAACGGATTCATTTTTAAACTATTAGAACTACTATTTTTTTATCAGATAAATTTCATGCACAATTTATCTCTTTTGTTAATGTTAACGTTGCGTTTATAGAAATTAAAATATCAGTGTACATCTGACCAGGTATTTTTATTACATGTTTTATTTCATCGCCGAAATAGGAAAAAAACATCCGTCACTGTTTATAATAACATTTTTATAAATTCTTTTTTAAAAACAACATTACCAGTTTACAAAGTATATTTTTTGTTTAAAATATTAACTAAATAATAATTAGATTGGACCCTTTAAAATGACTAAGCTGCACTGAACTACATAAAATTAAATGAACTCTGGTAAAATTGTACATAACAAAAATAATAGGACTTATTAAGTTAAATAATTACCATATCAAACATATTGTAAATTGCAAAACAAAAAATTGATAAACAAAAACTTTAATAAGGGGAACAGAAACTTTTATTGAATAAAATATAAGCAATTTTTGGCATACTATTATAAAAAAACTTAATTAACATGATGTTAGTTCAAAATTCGTCTATAAAAGTTTAGCTAAATATGTTCTATATTGACTCTGTCCCCCAAATATAGTAAAAAAACAGCAAACGTAACAGCAGAACAAAAGTAACAGCAAAAAACTTTAATAATAATAGTACATATTCTGAAATATAACATCTAATAAAAAACCCTTTCGCAACATTAAAAACGTAGAATATAAAAAATGTGCAGGTGTTTGCATATTGTTGGGTGATTTTTTGTGTAACGATCCAGAGAGAATTGAATTAACACATGTTTTAAATTATTAACTATGGTCCGAAAGCCTGGTATTGCCTATTACGAAAGAAATAATTTCTACCTTCATAGGTATAAGTTACTGGTTTTTGAAGTTTTTACATAAATAGTAACAGCCGCAAAATTAAAACAAAATATTAAACAAGTTAAAGATTAAAACTTATTATTTAAAATAATAATAATGTAGTGAATTTATGATCAAAAATAAATTAAATCATAATTATTGTGACTTCTTTTTACAAATATACACCTTGAATAGTCTGCAGATAATATATAAATACTTCTTATACACTTAAATTTATATTAATCAAAATGTTTAACTCTAAAAAATTTTAATCGAATATTTTTATTACAAAATCAAATTAAAATTATACCACGTTCAGGTTTGATTTTTCTACTCATATTTTTACATACTGGTAACGGTAGTAAAATGCTTATGTTTCATTGGTCAAAGTGAATAACCGTTCAACTAGATGCAACTGCTTTCTGTTCAAATGCTTAACGTTAGAAATCTCCTTTGTGGATTTGTCAATAATCAATACTAATTTTGCTGGTAATTTTTAAACTTTTTATTGACTGTAATTTATATTTTTAAGTTTATTTATAATGACGTCGATCAAAGAAGATGAAAAGAAGGAAATACCTGAAATAATTCATGATCCACAAACCAACTGCACATATCAAAGATTGAGATTCTTCGGCAAGGTAAGTTTTTGTCTTTTATCCATTAACAATTCTTTGACTTTTGTTTAACATATTTGAATTCGACACTAAAATTATCAGTTGGATTACGGACGTTTTTTAAATCTCAAGTTTAATAACTTGTGTATATATCTAACGGTTATATTTTACGTACGAATATAATGATAAAATAAAGTGATACGGAGAATTCGAACCTTTTTAGCTTATATATTATGTAGTAGTTGTTTAATTATAATATGGTGTATCGAATATTTGCTAAAATTATTTAAATTTACCTTTAGGGAGGTTTTGCAAAATGCTACGAAATTCAGGATATTGCGACCAATCAGGTATACGCTGGAAAAATCGTATCCAAGAAACTTATGGTGAAATCAAGCCAAAAAGAAAAGATGGCTCAAGAGATCACTATACATCGTTCACTGCAACACAAACATGTAGTAGGTTTCCACAGCTTTTTCGAGGATTCCCTGAACATTTATATTATACTGGAGTTGTGTAAGAAGAGGGTATGTACATTCAAATATTCTCCTTGATAAGGCTTAATGAATTTTGTAACACTATAAAATGTGCCATTAATGTTAGATTTAAAATGTACAATAGTCATTTTGTTTAAATTTTTCTGTTAAAATGTACCTTCTGACGCTATTTTAAAGATTTTGGTTTTCCTACAGTCAATGATGGAACTACATAAGCGTAGAAAAGCGATCACTGAACCGGAGACAAGATTCTTTATGCGCCAAATTTTGCTTGGTGTGCAGTACTTACACAGTAGACGCATTATACATCGAGATCTTAAACTAGGAAATCTTTTCCTCGATGATGACCTCCATGTCAAGATAGGAGATTTTGGTCTAGCAGCCAAAATAGAATTTGAAGGTATAGTAAAGCGAACTTATCAGTTAGTCATTCCAATATCAATTGTTGAAAACAATTTACAATTTAATTAGTACAATATATACAAAGACAAATATTAAAATAATAAAGACAATATATTAAAATAATCTAAAGATCTTTTAGTAATCTTTGAGCACTTACGCATATGCAACTATTGCATATCCATAACTAATCAAAAATTACTGCTGTGGCATATCATGTGACAAGTCATACATAATTCTTGGATAGATTTGTTTGTTTGTTATGCATTATTTTTGTTTATTGCAATTGTGTGTTATGAGTTGTGCTGTTGGCCACTACAATAATACTTAAAACTACTACCTGATATACCAAATTAAATGCTGGATGTTATCACCGAAATGTATAAGTGATTTTGATATTACACAATACCTGTATTAAACTTTTTGATATTTTTCTCCTTTTTTCATATAATGGGTGGGTAACCTGCAGCTCTTTTTTTATTTATTTGTAGATCTAATGAATTGTACCTGAGTTTTATTTTCATGTGAAAATATATTGAGATCAAACACAGAATTACTGATTGCACCTTCCAATTACTCCCAAATTTCAAATAATTATCAAGAGAAATAAAATAAATGTGTTAAATTTGTAATATTATATTAAATACAATACATACTATATTTTTGTTTACAATGTTCTAATTTCTGTCTTTTATATATATATATAATAATAATTGAAGTGTGTACATTTAATGTATATATTTAATTGACTCATAAAAAATATCTAAGTTTGAAAAGTGGCTTGTACTTCGAAATTTTTACCTTAATTTAACTATTTTAGGAGAGAGAAAGCAGACTTTATGCGGCACTCCTAATTACATCGCACCAGAAATTTTGACAAAGAAGGGGCATTCATTTGAAGTAGATATATGGAGTTTAGGCTGTATCATGTACACACTTCTTGTAGGCAAGCCTCCTTTTGAAACATCTACTCTCAAAGATACTTACAAGAGAATAAAGCAGTGTGAATACAGGTATGGTATTTGCTTAATATTGCATTCATTTATTATTAGAATATTTCTTATTTCTAAATATGCTACTTTGTTGGTGAAAAAACAACAATATCTTATTGTTTTGTATATACAATAATATGTATTAATTATCTTATTATTAATATCAATTACTAAATAGACTAGAAAGACACTGTCAATAATATTAAGAATTTCCTGAAATATGAAAAAGTACATTGCATCTTTAAGAAGTGAAAAAATATTCTGTTTGTTCTTTTTATATATATATCTATAGCCAAGTCATTACTTGGCAAATAAATGAACTATTTATATTATAATTAAATTGCATGAAATAGCTGCTGGGACTAGGTCTTAAAGTAAGTAGTCTAATTAGTAAACCAGGGTCTGCAAATTATTTTCTGGTTATTTTTGGGCTCTCTCATAATATGTCCAGAACAGGTTACAAAAATGATTCAAAAATATACAAACAAGGAGTGAACATGTAAGTAGTACAAATATGAGAAGTAAAACATACCATAAAACTGGGTCCCTAGTAAATTTGGCAACTTCATTCATTTTAAAGAAAATATTTAAAATTATAAAACACCTTATTGATATTTTACATGAATGAATGAATAACATTATATTACATATGTTTTAATTAATGTATTATGAAAATATTAAATGCATTTAGCAAAATCATCATAAGAATTAACATAATTTTAACCCCAATTATTTCAATAATGATGCTTTTACAAAAGGACTTTGTTTTGAAGTTCTATTTCTTATATACCAAGAGCCAGCAAGTGCTACAAATGATGTCTGCCTACATTGAGGGTAAATGATCTTAGTTAAGGTTGTCAAAAGATGCTGGATGAAGATCACTTCCAAATAGTTCTATTGGAAAGACTTTAATCTAGCAGTGGAATTCCTACCTTGAAATGAAATTTGTAGACGACTAGGTTTAGAGTTGACCTGATTAGTAAACAAAAGTTGCAATATCTGTTTTTACAGATTTGTTTTTAAATTTTATTTTAAAGTATAATTATATTATTTAAAAAAATAGTGTCAGAAACAAAATAATGTAATATGCAAATATTTATGATGGTTTTATTAATTTTAATTATTATTTGTAAACAATAAGTATTGATAGCTTTAAAAATAAACTTAACATGACATATTTATCATTTTGAAGAGATAGCTGTGATGTTTATAGTGGCACTATTGCCAATAATAATAACTAGCATTTCATGTATTGTTAACTAGTGAGGGGATATATCTAGCTCTTCAGGCTTGTTACGCGGGACCCTGGCAAACGTTCGGTACTCGGTTTGCTCAGGCAGTAGTCAACGATAATACCCTGAAACAGCGTTACAGGTGCTTATGTTAATTGATAAGGGCATGGTGTAATGAACTCAATGTTAACTTCTGTTAATCTATGTGACCTTTGGGACCTTAAATGTCTAATTGTTGTTTGTTAAACATTCATTTGTTTCTGCCAAGTATGGTGTTTTTGGTTTTTAAAATATCTGTTATTAAATGTGGGTACATTTCTTTTATCTATTTCCATAAATTTGTATTTTCCATTCACATCAAGCATTTTAATTTAGTATTATTAGCAGAGATTGGATATCCAAATGTACATTTACTTAAAGTAGAAGTGTTAGCCTATAATAGGAAGCCTCTTTGAAAAGCATTTCATAGAAGGGCTAGTGACACATGATACCTGTTTGTGCGAGTGAGTGGACAAACTACACTTACTGGAGTGCAGAGGGAGACCGAAAATAGTAATATTGCTAATTGTCAATCCAGGGTCGACAAAATTTAGTTTTAAAAATGAACATTGTTAATTTATTTTTTAAGTTATTACAGAAATTTGAACTCTAGCCACTTATATTAAAGCAATTTCTATAAGGTGAACATTTAAGACCATAAGTTGTATGATCCTAGCCCCACATGCTATCTTAGGGTGGTGAACTATTCATTTACTCTGTTTTATAAGAATATGCATTCTCCTTGGAAGTCAATTAGTGTTGATCTACTTTCTGTTCTTAACATTATAAAGTTGATATTCTGCTTATCTAAAACCATTATGTGATAAAATATTTAAATATGTTGCTATAACATTATCAGTTAAAAATTACACTGGTATACATATTAGTTTGTTTCACTTCATGTTGGTTTATCTCATAATTTGACATAATTGACCATTACTAAAATGCCTACATATCAGCAAAATAATATATTTTTAGTATATGAATAAGATATATTATATTTTCAATGACACATTTAGTTTTCACTATATTTATTAAGTATCATTATCATTGGATTATAAAAAAGTAAATAATATTAAATTTATTTAAAATCTGAACAGGATTCCCTCAACATTACGGAAGCCAGCTACTGCAATGATTGTCCTACAACTACAATCAAACCCAGCTAGAAGACCGTCAGTGGACAAGTTGCTGAAACACGAGTTCTTTTCCTCTGGCATATTGCCAGCTGCTCTGCCAGTGTCTTGTCTCACGACCGCTCCAAGAACAGACCAACTTGAAGGTCTGTCCATAAACCGGCGACCACTTAACGAGGTCAATGGCAATGGTAAGATATTTCAAGTCAGTAACAAACTATTTTCAAATATACTTGAAAAACAGTTGACTAGGTTAGCCTGAAAAAAAAGCAGGGTAAATCAACAAAAATGTTAAAAATAATTTGTTAATATATATCCTTAAAAGAATAATTTCAAAATATGTATCTTTTTTTATTATACTGATTTAATTCGAAAAAAAAATCTTTAATATAAAATATTATATATATTGATTTATATAAAGAATTTCGTTTTATTAGCAAAAACTGGATTAGAGACCCGGGCTGGAATAAATCCATAATCTAGTTTTCCATAGTTTAGATGAAATTAATTATTTCGCCTTTCTTAAAAATCAGTTTGACGGGGGATATTTTTTGAACTAGAGGTAAAAATTTGTTGTACTTTTTCGGCAGTTGTTGAATGCTGCTGGAACCTTATCCTTTAGTAATAGCTAGGAAAATCTAGCAGTTCAAGTTAAGTCCCTTAAGGATATAAATGTTTGAAAATTATTGAGGGTTGTTTGGTTTTTTTTTTTTTTCAAAATATAAATTATGTTTTAAATTAAAGTAGAAAATATTTTATATACATTTAACTTAATTGTTCTCAATTTTAAATATTATATCTATAAATTGTTTACTTCTACGTGTGTAATTATGAGTTATTTTATATAGATCAAACTGCTATGGTGGTGGATTCGCCAGTTAAGCGTAAACCGCTTGACGCAGAACCGCGTTCAGTTGAGCCGAGCTCTCACAAGCAGAATCTCATTGCGCTGCGCGATCAACTCGCAGCATTACTTCATGGAAAAGTAAGTTCGTCAGTATATATCAGCATAAAATATAAACGAGTATATTGCAAAATTAAATAATTTTTTTAGAATACAAACATTTTTTATTCCGATATTTGATTTTATATAATAAATATAAAGAGAACGAGTTTCTGAAATCAAGATGAGCACTTTTCAATAAGTTAGTTTGCAATTGGAACTTTTCTAAATGAAATTCAAAACAAAATAGGAAATTAATTTGAAAGTCACCATCAACGTTGTAGCCAAAAGATTTCCATTGCAAGGCATAGGCCTCCAAAGATCATCACGAAGACTGGTCTTGCACTGCTTGTATACAGCTACTTCCCGCGACCTTAGCTACGTCTTCGGTCCATCTATCGGAAGGTCTTACCGCTCATGGTCGCCATTCGAAAACCTTTCAGCCCCAACAACCATCGGTTGCACGAGGTGTGTCCCGCCCGCTGCCATTTCAGACGTACCGATTTTTCAAGCTTCGTTTGTTTTGATTCTACTGTGGATTTCTTCATTTTTGCCGATCATAGAGAGCTATTGTTCCCTATACCAGGAGTTACTTTTCAATAATAATTTAAAATTTTATTTCAGTTGAAATGCCGCCCAGAGTGCCTGACTGATGAGCTGAGTGACCCAGCGGCTCAACCTTTAGTTTGGGTGGGAAAATGGGTAGATTATAGCGACAAATACGGATTCGGCTACCAACTATGCGACGAGAGCGTCGGAGTCATGTTCAATGACACCACAAAACTTATAATGCTCGCTAACGGACTGTGAGTATTTTAATTACTGTATTATTCTCTTAATTATTGTTAAAAAATATTTGGTAAACCAGTTGCATTGTCATAAATCTTGCAGTTTCTTTAACAAAATAAAATGCCTTAAATCTAAATTGTTCATATCTGTTGATTATTTTCTATAACAGCTAATTATCCCTATATTTTTTAAAATATTATGATTATTTATTTAAATGCCTACAATAGAGTAAAAACTGGGCTATGGTTTATTATGAGATATTAAGGGAATATTCGTAAAATAACATTTAATAATAATTAATGATATTGTTTTTCATTTATTGCGAGCATTTCTATAGAATGTTAAATTTTCCTTAACCATTACCTGAAAAGTTTGACTTTAGTATTTTCTAAAATCCATCTAAATTTTTAAGATAACCGATTGAGATTATTTTCAATTTTTTAGGAATGTCCACTACATCAACCGACACGGTCAGGAGCAATATATGACGATGCGCGAATATCCACAGGACCTTGATAAGAAGATGAAACTCTTAACATACTTCCGAAGATACATGACTGAACATCTCATGAAAGCAGGTAAGCCATAGTTTCTCACCTAAATAGTTAAGTATAAAAGGTTTTATAAATCCTAGGAAGATTAAAGTAAGATGTAGACTTAACATACTGATTTAATAGAATGAATAATCAGAAGCATTATACCTAGGCAATTATGAAAACGGCTTTAATAAGTTACTAAAATCCTAGTTAAACCGCTGTACCACACCTTAAGAAAAGGTGGCGAGGTGGAGACCTAGCGTTGATGGCTGACTAACGGATCAGAGCCGCCAATACTCCCCGCCCCTCTCACCACCCGTCTACCTAAGGCGCGGCACAGCGATTTCGGTGGCACTATAATGTAGACAAATTAAAAAATGAAACTGTTTTGAGAGTGTACCTACACATAAGCGTTATGTATGTCACTTGACAAATGGATTTTTCGATATGAAAGTGTTAAGCATACAGCATATATCATAAAGCTCACCTTTGACTACAGGTATATAATATTCCTTTTTTGTATCAATCTATTGATGATACATTAAATGAGTTTACATTACACAAGTTAATTCTGTTTAACATGTTAATTAAATAAGCGAATCTCATTCCTTAATAAATAAAAAATATTCTTAGGACTATACATACAATAACAAGTCTTGTGTATAGACTACAAAGTCCTTGAGAGATGTATGAAATCTAAATAAATGTGCTATCATCTCACCTCAGTAAATCATATACAATAATTTTCATTAATGTATATTTAGGAGCATCAGTTCCAGTAAGAGATAGTGATGGATTATCGAGATTACCGCATCTTCATCAATGGTTCCGTACTACTCTAGCCGTCATAATGTACCTCACTAATGGAACATTACAGGTAAGCTATATTAGTAAATATATTAAATTAAGATAATTAAACACCAACTACATCTTTTGTCATCATTATAGCTATATTTCAACATGACAAAAATGAGTTGCAGGAACTCGAAATATAGCTTGGCACTGTTTGATAATCTGCCAAACTATGCATTATTGAAAGACTATAATATGATTTACTCATTATTTTCCGAAGTCAACATGCTAATTTCCTGGTGTTCCTTATCAGTCCATTTCACAGATGTAAAATCTGGACTGTTAAGAAGTGTGGAGTTTGACCAGTGTGTATTGCTGGCGATAACTTACGAAACTACATACATCAATCCTCCGACTTCTCTGTAAAAGAACCAAGGTCACCGACATAGCTCAAAGAATTGTTCGTCTGAAGTGTCAGTAGTTGGGGTACATTGCTTGTGCAGCGGAAAACCTGAACGGCCATCAGTTCTCTAGTGGCGGCCACAAGCCGATAAACGCGGCATGGATGAGCCGATATTAGGTAGGCCGACGACGTAGTTAAGGTCACAGGAAAAAGCTGGATGCTGGCAGACGACTAGACAAGGAAAGATCGATTGTCGTGGTGATCTTTGGAGAGGTCTATGCTTTGCAGTGGACGTTTATCGGCTGAAGAGAAGTGGGGGTCAAATGAAACAAATGGGAGCCTTATCCACAATGTCATTTTATACCTGTTGTAAAGACCCCTTTCATTTTTCGAAAGGTTCTACAGGAGCGTTGTATCCTTTCATCAGCATATTACTGTTTATCTAAAGTAGGCATTAATTTTATGATACGAAAATTTTATGTGTACTAACATAGTCATCAAAAATCATTATTAACAGCTTTCCCATAAATCAAAGTCAAGACGAAATCGGCAAAAAGGACAGGATAGTAACTTTAGAAAATTAGTAAAAAAAATATATGGGACAGTATTTTCAAAGTTATTGCCTTTCAAAAAACTAATTAATGAAAATTTATGAAGCCAAAGGAAAAAAAAACTGACAAGACAAAATTCACATCGCTTTGGCCTTATTATAAAAATAATAGCACTTTTAGTTAAACCATAGTATTCAATAACATTACAACATCCAACTTAACCACCGTACATCTGTGTTGGAAATATTTTTTTAGAATTTTTGATAATTTTCTAAGGAAGGCAAATGCCTGTTTCATCACTGTTTCGGCTCGAAGATGGTTTATGGGACACCTTTATAAAATAAAATTGTTTGTGCTTGCATAATAAATTGCTAACAATTTCTTCCGCAGATCAATTTCCAAGACCACACAAAGATAATATTGTGCCCACTGATGCAAGCTGTCACCTACATTGACATAGAGAAGAACTTCCGGACTTTCCGCTTCAGTACAATTGAAGAGCATGGGTGTGACAAGAAGCTTTACACAAACCTTACCTACGCGCTGGAGAAACTAAACAGCGTTCTAGCGAACAAGCTCTGCTAGCTGACATGTATCTGTGATTATATGTAACTATGTAAACTATTTAAATGAATTCAATGTTACAGACTTACATCTCTTAGTAGATATAAATGGGAGCAAAACCCACAAAGCTCTTATGAATGAACAACATTCATAATATGATTTGCCTTAATACTATGGGACAAATTTTCAGTTGCAATCAAAATAAAAGTAAGATTTCACAGGACACCGTAAAGATAAAACTGAAGGTTAAATAAGAGCCAAAACTGGATGGCTCAAATTGTTATTTAATTAGGCACAATTTTGTAACATAAATATGATCAGGATTATAAAAAGCATACATTTTTATTTGTACATTCAAGTATAAAGGCTGTTGTATCTTAAGAGAAAATTTAACTTTTGTGTGTGACTTTACCCTTTTATATTGCCATGCATCACTTCTTAATTACTTGTTCTTTTGTTTTGGACGAGAATGAGCTATTGATTCGGCGTTCTATCTGAAAAGCGCATTTTTGTCCACCATATTTAAGTCTAACCTATTTTCTCGAATCTTATGTAAATAAATTATTTCCTTTATACCCAAGTGTAGGTAATAATTTTTGGTAGTAAAATTGAGATTTATGCAATGTGTTGCCTGTGGTTTCCTCAAGAAATAACATATGTTGGATTCAACCTACTTAATTCTTCAAGTATATCTTCATGTATGGATAATGTTAATAGTGAATTCATGCATGATATTTTATATAACTCTAAACTGAGCTTAATTTGAAAGTGCAGTTATTATCTTTTGCAAGTGATCCAAATATTCAGTGTTGCATTCATAAACTAACTTGAAAAAAGTTTAAAAAGAATAAGTGCCTTTATCATTGCTATATTTGTCCCATGTTAAAATTTATAGTTGGTATATTACAGTATTGTCATGAACTGTTCAAACCAAGTAAATGTTTCATAGAACCCTAGTCTTCGCCAAACAATTTACATTTCATAGTTACAATTATCCAAGAAAAGAAATGTTAATGTTTTTATAATCCTACCTACACATATCATTTCTTATAAAATAATATTACATCTTAGATATCTTGTTTTAAACATTAAGCCAAATAATAAAATCAATAGATTTTCAACATAAAATTTTAAAAGGACCAATTTGTATGTCAAACTTTATATTAATTTGACTATACTTAATTTATAGTAGCTTGTAATTTTTATTTCAATGTTTTATATTTTTAGATTTTAAACGTTAATTTTTAGCCGCGATATTCTTAACAATTTGCTAAAATAACAATTCATTTGATCTACTATTTGTTCAAATTATTCTTGTTTTTGTCTATACTACTTTAGGAAACACCCAAGTAATGTCAGTGCAATGTGAATTAAGGTTTGTTCTATAGGCGTGCACATTTGTAATTTATTGTCTTGCCCAAAAGAAAGTCTCGACAACACGCGTAACCAGTGTAAAATTATTAAACTTCATATATAATAACAGTAAAGTATCTATCTTAACTGTTGTTCCAACATAAAAAAATGGTTATTTGACAGTTTGAAAATTGCCATAGCCTCTGACATTCTTAGAAAAACATTACTTTAACGATTTTTAATAAAAATTATACTGAAACGTTCATAAGGCTTTCAACCTTGTGAATGACAAAGTAAAACATGGAACATAAAATTTTATTTTTTCACATATGCCTTAGAATTATTTTTTTTACATTTAGGTAGTAATGATAATTATAAATTCATTTTAGGATAGGGCAGCACCGTGACTGATGGCCAGGTGCAAATGGTTGATATATCTTTAGAACTGTTTGTTTAGTTTGTAATTGTTTTATACTAGCTGAATCTTCTATGGTTCAAAATATCAAAATTCCATATTTTAACCTTCACATGTATTGTATTTTTTTAACATCATTTTCAAATTGAAATTATAACGTCAAAATACCTGCTGAACCCAGTATTATTGTAACAATGATGCTTAGCAAATTAGTGATTTGTCAGAGCACCTTTTGTAACATAAACATTTGACAATAAAGTTCTTAATATAATAAGGATATGTTTCATTTTTCCATTTTCATTAAGGCTGTATGATATAAATAATTACATAAATTAAAGTTATTCTTTAATAATACTTATAATTAAAAAAAATCGTGAAATGAACACAGTGAGGAAGTAAAATTTAAAGAATTGCAATTACAAATTTAAAAACGATAACGCATTCACTCTCAAAATCTGCATTAATAAACCTATAATTGCAGTATACATATTGATTGAAAGAGAAATAACGTGTTTTAAACCATACGGTTTCTAATATGAAAAACGGCGCCTATGTAGAAAAATGTTTAAAAAAAAAGTATATGAATATGAACATAACTTTATTTACCTGAACAACTTATAAAAACTTAAATTACACCATTACTAGAAAAAAAATGTTTGTTTTTGGCATAGATTTAATTTATCAAGGCATACACTGTAGGCTCGTTTTTGAGACAAAATATACACCTGTGGCATTCAAACAGTTGACTTTCAAATGAGAAGCTTTTTAGCCAACTCAAGCACTGCTGTACGGTTTCATTTTTCGCCTTACATTATAAACAGTAAAAGATATGCTGGCTAACAATGTGGTATAGCATAAGTTTTCAAACTTTTTGTCATACCACTTTCAATATTTATAATTTTCAATATTATTTCCAATAAACCCCCTGCAGCTACATTTCTACCATATTTCCAAAGTTACAATAAATGTGAAAATTAGAAACCTCTAATTTGTGATTGGAACTCCATTGCAATCACAAATTAGTAGTTTTCAATAAAAAAAACCAGTATTTATTGGATAATAATTAAATGTGCTGTGAATGGATGTTAAGCTGGCCAATCAGAGTGATTCAATACCTTACTTTTTTGATATATATACAGCACAATGAACCTATTGAATCTCACTTCAAGAAACATCCCTATTCAGAGCTATAAAAAGAAACACACATTGTGATACACCATTTTGTCACCTCAACGTAGACCTCTATTGAGTCTCCCATTGATTCCCGGGGATCCACTTTGGGAACTAGGTATGTAAAAACTAATGTTAAGTAATGCATATGAATATGTAATAATTCAAATTTAAACTAAACAAGTGATCCTTGACTATAAAGCCACTCATTGGTGGCAAATTAAAGCCACATTGAAACTCAAAAACTGGTAATAAAATAAATTAGCATATAATTTGTAATGTAATTGTCATAAAAGTTTAACATTAAATTTTAATTTTACAAATTAAGCACCCACCTAATGTAAATGTTTATTTAGGAACAGTGGCTACATTAAGATGTTTGTTTAAAATTATAATAAATCACAAGTTGTTTACACACTGCATATCCCTTTTTGACTTAATTAAAACTAAATTACTTCTTGCTTATAATTCTGTGTGAATGATTTGCTGATGTGGCAATGACTCGCCAGGGTGAATAAAAAGTCCTTCCTTAACTTGCCAGTCTGTGTAAGTACCATACTGAGAACTGACCCCCACTATTTCACCTTGGCCACTTATTGGGCGTCCAAATGTGCGACCTGACCCAGCAAGATATCTGCAATGAAAATTATTAATTTTATAACAATGACATGTAGCAGTTACTGGGAATAAATGTGAATTTAAAAAATGTTTTATTTTTAAAATAATAGTGACGAAGTAAAAGGTGTAAGAGCACGAAAGATCAGAATAATTGACAGTGAAAGCGACAGTGATAGTGATACTGTAGAAGACCCACAATTTGACAATTCTGAATGGTTTAGTTGTACAGAATCCGAATAGATACCCTCAAGAATATCATTCATAGACGGAGATACTCCTGAAGAACCGCATGTACCCACACAGACAAGAGAGCTGTTGGATTTTTTCAAACTGTTTTTTACTGACAAACTCATAAATGAAATAGTTAAGAAAACAAATAACTATGCAAGGAAAAAGCTACAAAACAGGACGCTATCGCCATATTCAATATGGCAAACTTTGCAAAAGGCATGATGGCATGTATGATCATGTTAAGTTAGAGGTAAGAAATTCTCCAAAAGTGCTGCGAAACGCTTCAAGTTGCTGGCAGGTCCAGGCGAAAATGGTCTCGAGTGCAAAGAGTTAATAGCTTTGGGAAAATTGACTAGTAGAATTAGGATTATTAGATATTATTATTATATTATTAGATAGGGATTGACTAGTATAATTAGAATTGAGTAGAATGTAATATGTCCTATTTATCAATGTCCTCTTAAAAATTTTTGACAACTGTTCATTGTTTATGTATATTAGCACTTTTCTAATGTAGTATATTAGTGACCACTGTAAGTGATCCAAATTTTCCATCCAAAATTGATTGTTATTAAATTAAAAACTTTTGTTATGATTGGCAATAATTTTTTCTCTTAAATAAATCAAAATTTAGCATCAAATCAATTGTGAATTTTTCATTTAGCATTGGTATTTTAGTAAAAAAGAGGGACAATCCTTATTTTCAAATATTATACAAAAAACTCAGTGTTTGGCACTAATTGGTGTAACATTACTTCTGAGGGTGCCCCATGGAGGGTTGAAACCCGTATTGAGTGATTTAACATTGGTAGTTGTGTAATTTGCATTGTTTGCCACATGCACATTTATCAGCGGGCTGGCGGGTGGTGCACTTAATTGCACGACTACTGCTACATAGCGGAAGTGGCTATATATTAGTCCTTTTCTTGCTAAGGATGGACTTCCTCAAAGCAATGCCTGAGTCCATTAGATTATACCAAAAAATAATAAGTACATTATTGTACCAAGACAAGTAGACCAAGGCATTTTCTATGGAAAATAGATAAGAAAATAATGGATAAGGACTAGTTTTTATAATATTAATTTCAAATAGAGGATATTCAATAATTGTTAGCTATATCTAGGTCATAAACACACTTACGCTGCTGTATCAACATGTCTTAACTTAACAGGTGTATCTCGTCTCCAGTAGTCATTATTGCATACCACAGTCCAATTATCGCCAGAATCACCTTCACCGTCTTCATCCCCATAGCAAGATACTTCTTGGTTCCCAGACAGCGGAGATGAGAAATAATGAGAGTGAAGATTCTTTTTAGTTGCTATATGGTGAAGACGAACATTTGTGTTACATTTGATAGGCTCTCTGTTAAAGAAATAATTGGTGTTATGTTCGAAACCACATGTTAAACAACTAAAACTTCAAATGCTACAAAAATATTTTTGGTACGACAAAAATTTCGCAACATCAAAATCTTACCCTCGCTTACAGGTTTCTCCCATGGCGGGCTTTATTAACCAATGGCTATTGTTATCATCAGTCACTTCGACAGCCGTTACCGACTGCTGTCCAGACCCAGTGCCGTATTTAACATCGTGCGAATGAAGCCGCAAACGCAAATCTGTATTCATTAATTTTAAGATCGAGCCGCATGACACAAACTCGGCTTTCGATGCTGAAATTAAAGAAAAGATAATTATCTTTAATAAACTCCATTGTCTAATTTATAAAACCTTTATAAATATTAAATATCCTCCCATATCATAAGGCCACGTAAGTGTTAAGATGATGCGGATAAACAATAAATATATTTTAACTAACAAAAATTTAACACAGTTTAAAAGAGTCAGTACTAACCATTTGATACTTGTAGTAAGTATATCAAAGCAAATAGCAGCAACATTTGTTTTGTGTTTTTAAAAAATACGTTAAAAATGTTACTGAGATCCATACCTTTCTGAAACCGACACAATTGACTATTGAAATGACAATTGTTGTCATATGTCATTCTCGTTTAGTAATACAGAACACTTTTTATTTCTTGTTTACTGCATCAGCTTAGAACATCATTTACAGAGTCATATTTTGTTCTCCTAATTTAACGAAACTTCTAATGGAATTTCACTCAACATGACAATATTTAAAATACTTTTCTTAGTAAAAATAATTTTAAATGTAAAAACTATATGAACTGTCTCATAAGATATTAAAAATTATTTAAGCTGAACAACTAAACTTTTTACGCCGAATATTTGAAAAATTATCTTGTAATTCAAAATCTACATTAACCATAAAATATTTAAAAGCAACCATTGACATTTTTCATGCAGATTGTCCATGGACATAATTTGTCAGATAAAATTCACAGCTGTTTAATGTTTGTGAAAATTATTTTATTTAAAACTTGTAAAAGCTGAGACAATCTATTTACTAGAAAATATTGACAGTGTCTAGACATGGATAAGTGCAATGAAAATCCTTTACAAACTAACAAAGGTAATGCAATTTATTATTTTTTTAATTAACGTTTTGATTTCATTTCCTTGATAACTTTTTACATATAATTCTGCTTACAATTACTTACAGTTCCTTTCGACCCCGGTTGGAATGACCCTCCAAAGTTCTCGTACAATGCTCAACAAACGACACCAAATCGGCCTCGCAATTTTTTAAATAAAAGAGTTGCCTTTCCTTTATCCGGAACTGGATCAAGCCCAGCCCCTATTGCCCCAATTAATTTGCCTCCTCTACCCATGCCAACAATGACTTTGCCACAAATACAAAATAATAGTAAAAATGAAACAGAAGACATTGCGATTGACAGTGAAAGTATACTTAAGGAAGTGAAAAATATGTTGCTACAGTTTGTAGATAGTGGAGAATTAGGATCAAAAGCTAATGATATTCGAAAAAGAATTGATGTAATGGAAGATATGTGGTTAAATGGAAAATTAAATAAAGATATCCAAATCCGGATGAAAGAATTGGCTTGCGGTAAGTATTACACATGTCAGATGTTTTCAATAAATCCTTAAATGTCATTAGCAACTTCGAATAATCCCATAATGTACACCTGGTTAACACTAGAAATAAAGACAAACATGCCTTACTCTAAGCTCGACTTTTAGAATGATTTAAATATTTTTTCATTAATATTTTTACTATTTGAGGTGATGTTTCAGTTTCTCTGTTAAATTCCACATCTTATGAACTTTTGTAAGGTAAACTGGTTGTTTCTCTGCTTTTAATTTCAATAATGTTTTTTTTTTATTAATACACACAGATAGTAAATACAAAATTCAATGGCTAGAGGGTTAAAAAAGTTTTATTTGATATATAAATCCTTGTATAAACGGATTTTGCTTATCATTTGAGTTAAATATAGGATCATTTAGTGTTGGCAATAAAATAACGATTCATATTTAAAAAATTCATCACAATTTTAGAGAAAGTTTCCTTTTATAATTAAATACATGTACTCTGTCAATTTTGTGTGGCCCACACGGCCCCATCTTTTACGGGAGTTTTTTTCTGAAAAATCCATAGAGTAAATTTGAACAATTTCTAAATACTAAGGCCAAATTTTATACTTATTAGATATGTTTTTATAACAAAGGTTTTATAACAGTTTGAATTTCACATGAAATTCGTTCTTAGCAGATCTCTACTTAACTGGAAAGAATATTCATGCAAATTTTCAAGTCTTTAAGTATTATGGTTTCAATATAGTGATGAGTCAAAAATGTAAATCTGTAACAAAATGTTATTCAATTATTTTTATTTTACTTTTAGCACTCTGCAACGACCAACCGACAAAGGCAGATGAAATACATAAATCACTTATGGTAGACCATGTTAGTGCTGTATGCACTTGGATGTCTGGTGTGAAACAACTTATACACCACTGTATTGCTCGCTCTGAACTTCTTAATATAGATAAACAAGAAAGCAATGATTGAGATAAAATATGAATTACAATCCTAAAGTTTTAGATAAAATAATAAATACTTGTCCTCAATTAAAATATAGCATTAAGGGACAATGTTTTTCATATCTTCATACTTTAAAATGTTAAAAATACTATGAATACCTTTTTTTACATTTGATGGTTGCTTTTGCATATTGTTTTGGACACAATAGGTATGTATGTATATAAATAAACATAATTTCAGTGGATTGTATTTTTAATTGTATGGTATGTAAATAACTCAATAATTTTTTAATAATGTATTTTTCTTCACATCTACAAAAATTCATTAGTATATTAATGTTCTAGTTATGAAGAGGTCTGTGTGTCCATTTTATTTTAACAGAGAAATTAATAACTTCTTGTGAAGTAATATTCTTTTCTGAATATATTTAAAAGTCAATATTGTGCAATGTATGATATATACTATTTGGTAAGTTTAATATTGTGAAGTTAAACATTATACAATATATGATAAGATATTTGTACAAAATTAATCACCCACATTGTTGTAACAAATAAAGTTTTATCATGTCTTACTTGTTTTCATTATCTGATAAAAGAATGTGAGAATTATTAAAAACAACATTGTCTGATTATTTTAATTTTTTATAAGACATTTGATTAACAATATTAAAACATTACTCATTTTTAACCAAACGTTAAAGGCCCATGATACGTTTTCCCAAATTATTTCATGGATAAACTCGATGCAAATTAAACCGATAATTTAATCTTCGTAAATAAAATTCTTAGTAAAAGTTCTTAACAACTTTGTTTCTATTTGTATTTTAGTCTTAAAAATCTTTATTAAAATAAATTACTTTTATTGTTGTCATATTAAAAAAGTAAATGTCTAATCTGATTAAAGTCACATTGTATACTACAGATTTTGTTGTAATTAGACATTGTATTACAATTTGAGTTTACATTCCTTTTTTCTCTATGGTGACACCCGTTCTCCTCCATGTCTTAAATGCCTCTTTTAATAGGTTTGGGCGCGACAGTCACGCGAACTGGTCGGCACAACTCCACCAGGGACGCTGGTTCCCTTCCACTAGTTTCTTCAACAGCTAGACAAATGGATATATCCACACCACATGGCTCAGTCCATACCCCATGTGATATAAGAACCTTTGTCAGCAATCGTACGTTTTGTGTGCCATCGTCATCTAAAACAAAAATTGTTAAATGAAATAATGACTACAGTTCTTCATCAACATCATTTCGGCGGTAGAACGTTCACTTATGAATTAAAAAAATATATATCGGAAGACCTCCGTAGATATTTCATCGGACCAAATTCGTCTTTCCAGTACACCCTATCTAAAAATCAATGGTTTCAGAAATAATAAACAATGTAATGAAAATATAGAATGAAAAATTGTGTTCAAAATTAATATTACATATCATAATTATTTTTTGTTAACTATGTATCCCTGCAGACAGTACCGCAAGAAGTTATTGGCCTGACACATTCAAAAAACATAGTCCAGTGATAACTTTACACAGGTGTATGGAAACATGTGTATAATCTTTAAAGCTTTTTGCAGACAAATGAGCGGCGCATTTAACTCCAAAAGCCGTTACATCTTTAACTTATCATCATGTAATCCTTGCATTCTTCATAAATTGGTATTACAAACGTTTGGTAACCGATAATAGTCCTGACTATCTAATAGATTCAGGCGTTACCTCGCGGAAGTCCAATCTAATAGTTTTTTTTTTGTAGTTTCTAATTAGTCGTGACATCAAAACCTTAAAATCATTACGAGTTTATTGTTGCGGGTGCTTCGTAAATAAACAGTATATGTAGTTTTTATGATGAGTAAACAAAAAAGTTTTTTACATGGTTTTCTTTTTCTTAATTCTGTAATAATTAATAAGAACAAACACTTTGTTCAAGCATGAATAAAAAAAATAGATTCTAATTTTCATTCATATGTATTTTATACAGCAACAAAATACCATTGATGGAATGCTATAAACCGAGGTCCAATCCGCTTTTCGTATGTATCTACCGTGTAAAAGAGTCGGGTGTATATGTTGACTGTTGTACAGTACACAATTGTCGACCATGAGAGGGACAAAGTAGTAAATGATAATAAATCTACCGACGTCAAATGGTAGATTTGGTATGACAGGGACAAATTGGTAAAAGATTATTTGACGTTGATATATTTGTGATAGTTAGGTATTTTGGATGTTAAAGCTTACTGTTGTCGAGATGATCCAGCGTGCGTAAGTGGTCGCGCGGCGGCACGAGCGCGTGCACGCGGCGATCCGGGTAGGCGACGCGCACGCGCAGCGCACCCGGCTCTCGCACACGTACTACCTCCGCCTCCAGCGCCACGCCCGCCACCAGCCCCGCGCTGAACCGCACAACCGTGTCGTTGTCTTTCCCAGGCTCCAAAATGCTCGCCGTGCACATGCGGATCTAATACAATCATACTTAAACTCACTACTTTTTTAATTTGAGTGTTTTTTATTACGAATTGGACGAAGTTGTCAAATAAAATGGCAATTAATAGGATCATGTATATCAGTGATTGCCAAAGTGGTCTATATCGACCCCTAGGGATCTATGACATCCTGCAAGGGGTCTACGTCAACGAAAATGAAATGAAAATGGGTGTCCACGATATAAAATTGTGTAAGTTGTAGGATGTTGGTATTCGCTTTGTGGTCGCAATACATTTTGAACTCGTAAAAACCTGAGAGTCGCAGTCTCAGAGCTTCGCTACCTTGCACTGACTTGTTCAATTCGTCACTCTATAAATAAGAATGTGGGACAAATACGTTTATTCGTTTCCTGAATCTTGAAAAGGAAAGTTTTAAGAAAATATTTTAAAAAATATGTACAGACAGTATACCACACAAATTATAGTGAGTCAGTGTTATTTTGTACAACTACAGTTAACTAACTAACTTCACTACAGTTAGAAATTTACAGGAAATCAATAGCAGGTAAGGGGGTCTACCCAACGTGGAAAAACATGGCAAGGGGTCTACGACACAAAAAAGTTTGGAGAACTCTGATGTATATCAACAAGCATCTAGTGAAACAATGGTCCCCGCAATAACTAATCGCTGACTACATTATAACACAAAAAAGTCAAAAAATTTCTACTTAGTTCTTAAGGTTAATACTTATTTTCATCGTGAGATTTTTTTGTGTCAGTTCACCTCATAAAAATAGATTTGAATTGTGTGTTAAAGTTATAAATAACTTTAATAGCAGAAGAACAATAATATTGGTTAGTAATAAAGTAGTGAATTTTTTTCGTTTCCTTTGATGTGGTATTTATCTCCTGCAAAAAAGAAACAAGTTTGGTATGTCAGCGTCGCTGCACCCAAAGAAAATTGACCGTCCATTGATGTTATTGCGCCAAAAATCAATTGACTATCTAAAGGCCTCGCTGCGCCTAAAGTCCTACCTTGTACTTGTACTTGTGCTTACCTGTAAGAGTCGTTGCGTCAATATCAAAAATATATAATAACCTTGAGATTGGGCTTGGGTATGGTGGGTAGTGGTGCAGCCAGCAGAAGAGGCATTAGCGCCCGAGCCAATGCGGCCGGCTTATGGTCCCCGCTAGCCGACAGCTGCTGGAATACCGCGATCGTAAACGCGTCGGGCTCCACGCCTGTCACAAATACGCTAACTTAAATAGAGGTTTTGCATCTAAAACATTTTAAATTAACATTTTAGGTCCTAAATACTCGCGGCTGATACGGTTCATAGCTATGCCGCCGCTAGCGCTTAATTATAGTAATCTTCTTGCGCGAGGTTTTTAAAGAGTGTAAAACTCTAGTATAAAAAAATGTTAATTAGTAACGACATAAATAACTAACTAGTGCCTCTGTATTAATTTTCCAAAAAAATTACTTCGTGTAATATACGTGTACATATATATAGTAATGGATATAAAGAAGAATTATTTATTTTACCAGCGGAAGCAAGCAGCCGGTCTAACATCTCGGCATGATGAGTTAGTGCCGCGGCTGCCGTCATACTGGAAGTCGACGGTGAGGTGGTGGTCACACCATCGGGAGCACACAATCGCGCCGCAGCCACACGCAGTGCCAGTTGGCCCACACACGCAGACTCCTGTTCCGTCACACTGCTGAACTGATGCTGGAGTCTGAAAGACATATGTACACATTTACCATAACTAAAGATATATTTCACGAATGTCTATCCTTCCTAGATGTCGATAAGATTAGTTCCGAGGAGGTTTCCTGAAAAGAATCGTTATAATCTTAAACAACTGAAATAATTTCAAAACAATAAAAAAGAATCGTTTGCTTTAGCCAATTTGCGTTAAAAATTCAGTGAATCCTTATGTGAGAATTGTAAGATATCAATCCAAATATGGCATTAGGTAGGTAAACGGGAACAACGACAACCGTAAACCCATTTCTGTGACGTCATACGAATACATTACACGTATGTAATCTCATAAGTAGCCAATGAGACATGTTGGTTATAACGCACCAATACCTTACCTTGCACCGTGGTTAGATTCCATAAAAATATGACGCTAATAAAAACGACGTAACGTGAATTAAGAGTTACGAAAACACTAATTTTTATAAAGAAAATTAAACAAGCTAAACATTTAAAAAACAAAAAAAATATAACACTGCCAATAAATAAAATGGAAAAATATTCACCTTTATTGTAAGTAGAAACAACACGTAAAAATTTATTACAACATACAGCAATGGAAACTGAACTCTAAAATTAGCATAACAAAGTGAAAATAAGACTGTATTAAAATTGCATTGATTTTTAACTAGAAAGGGAATTCCCAACTTTTGATGGCATGACGCAATTAAACAAAAGTGTTACCATATGTTAGAATAAAAATTAATTAATGTTTCTAACAAAACAACGCAACGGAGAAAATTTAACGACGCACAGTAATTAATTAGCACTAATTAAACAGCGATACAACTTCGAAAAAACGCAGAACGAAACGAAGCACAGCGAGGTATTGGGGTATTCATTTTTTGATACTAGAAACAGTACTCTGGCAAATAAAGTTTAGATAACATTTTTCAAATATCGAATAACAATGTTATGATTAATGAGTGATTGAATAAATACATAAAGAAAAGAGAAAAAAATTCCGTATGGGTACTTGTTATAATCATACATAACATTAACCAGTTTGAAAAAACGGTATCAAAGTTCCACAAGTGTTTAAACTTCGTCCGATAGGTAGTCAAAGATATCAAATTAAATGGAGTTAGGTGTATTTTAAAATGTAATACCTGAGGCAATCTGTGGTCAGTTGCGTGAGCGCATGCGCAGGCGGGCCCGTGGCAGCAAGCAGCGCGTCGTGCAGCGCCAGCACGCAGCGGGCGAACAGCGCCGTGAATATGGCGGCGCCCGAAAACATCGGTTCCACCTCCGACAGTCTGCCACACAAACGTTCTTGTAAAGACTACATATGTACAGACTTAGCTTACATTGCTTACTTGTTATAGGTTGCACTATTCTATCGTTCGAATGATCTAAAAGATTTTTTGTTAAGAACAAATTTTAAAAAACTTCACTTCACTTTGTACATCAGCCACAACATCAGTTTATAAAATTTATTGCAATATAACATATAACTTTCACCTGAAGGCCTAATTTTAATTAAAGAAACATTCTTGTACACGTTACTACTTATAATAATTATTTACTGGATTTTTTTTCAAGTTTTTTGTACATTTCGTTTATGATTCAGTGTAGGGCGCTTATCATAAATTGTTTGGCGAAAGTATCCCGTATAAATAAAGGACGCAGATAACTATTAGAATTTTTTAGAATTCATGTTTGTTTCTTTAATTCATCGTAAAGCTGAGAAATTGCGTAGAAATTGTTAATTGAAAATGTTTATATTATAATAAACAACACAAAAAATAACATTCTTTATTTACCCCGTGTACTACAGATTACTATATTTTTTTACTGTTTGGCCTTTCATGACGGTATTATAAATTTTTTGAAGCTATCTTTAAATATTTAAAACGAAATTTAAAACATTGTTTTTTGTGTAATTATTAGATAATAATGTAAACATTTTTTAATTTATTTTTTCGTTACATTGCGCATCGCACGTGCAACTACCGATAGGGCCCAAAGGCTTTATGATAGACGCCGCGTGGTCACCCTCTTGGAGGACCGACGACATTGTCAAAGTCGGGAAATCGCTGGATGCAGGAAGCGCAAGATCAATCATCGTTACGAACTTGCTGATAGAGCTACGTCGACTAAAATGTGACGTGATGATGATAAAGGCGTAGAACGAGTTTTAAAAATTATAACTGTATAGAGGCGTGGAACTCCAATTAAGTATACATACATACATCAAGGGCAATGAGATTCCGAAACATTTCAATAAGACTAATCAATTTTAATTAATGAATAATAGCTTGTTAATCGTTGTATAGTTGGATTACAAAAATGGCGGAACACACGATCACCAGAAAATATATTTTCTTAAATTAATCAACTATATGTCACACTTTAAATTATAACCCAATCTGTAAACTTTACTGAACATGCTTTTGTACATACACTTTTTTTACCTAAAATCTCAAATTTTTAAAGTGAATTTTTTTGCTAAATTCATATATATAGTTCCTTTATTTACTATAGATATTTTTTTCAATCAGGGTTTATGGAGTATTTTCTTTGTCAATTGGGATAAAGTGTGGAACTTCTTACTATTAATAATTCTATGTACCAAAGCCTTGCTACTTTTGCCCTACAGAGCCTTTATCATGCTTAGGTACTACTCTATTACCGTTTAGACGTTGATCGTTTCGTCGTATGATTTCACAGTAATTAAATATCTATATTTATGAAAAAGAGAAACAATATTCATAAGCTCATAAGAATTTGAGAGTTTAACAGCTTATTGTTTTAACATAATGTGCCAAAGCATGTAAAAACAATAAGAAATGAAAATAAAAGCAAAACAAGAATTGTAAAACAAATATGAAGATAAAAATAAAATAAATAATAGATTTTAAACCTGGAAAGCCCTCACCAGTCCAAAACTGATTTTTAAATAAAAAAATGAATAACATTATGTGTCCTTTTATAGAGTGGCCATATGTTTGTGCATACAACTAGATGCCGTCAACATACCAAAATCTAATATATAAAATTCTCATGTCACGGTGTGCGTGATTGATCTCCTGCGAAACGGCTCGACGAATTTTCGTGAATCTTAGCGTGCATGTTAACTAGGGTGGACAATCGGACAATATCTATTTTTCATCCCCCTGAATGTTAAGGGTGGTCCACCCCTAATTTTTTTTTATTTTTTAGACACGATTTTTTGATACAGCATACAAAAATACAAACAACCCTAAATTTTCAGCCCTCTGCGATCAACCCCCATTTTTTATTTGTTATTAAAAAGCTTTTTTTTGCAAAACAACGTTTGGGGGGTCAGCTAGTAAGGTTTATAAAAGTTTACTTGTTAAGCTGTTCCTCTGCAGAGCGAAGCATCTTCAGCCTGACGTTGGCAGAAAGGGTGACGTTGTCAATGTGCTGCAGGACCGTATCAAAGAAGCGACGAACCGCGCTGTCGTCCATAGCGGTCTCGCTTCTCTCCGTCCTCGAGAACTGTGACTCGCCTGCAAATTAACATTCGAGTTAACTAAACTATTAATTTATTGTAGCGGCAACGTCATCGTCAGCGACGCATCGAAAAGAGGAATTCCCAACAAATAAAATTGTTCTTTTACGTCGATATTAATACAGGAGAAGCTCGAATGTCCACACTTCTACTGTGAACTTGATACAACTTCAGGACCTAACGTCCCTAGAAAGAATCTTACAATATTATAATTCAAACAGAAATAAGTTCTATTGGTTATGAGAAATTTTATCTCTAACGCAATTTGATAGCGACCCGTCCAAATATCCCCGCGCTGTGAACTTTATAAGAAAGCAATTTCTTATCTATGACAAGCTCTTTCTATACTATCTTCTTAACTTGGATATGATGACCGGTCTTGCGCTGCACTCATTCCGCGACTTACCGACACCACCACTTCAACTTAATCATGTCATAAATCCACTTAATGGAAGACTGCGTTGCATGGGTAGCGCTTACCTCGAGGTCGCCAAACGAGAAACTTTCGTTCTCAACGACCATCAGCTGCATATTGTTCTCCGTCCACAGCCACTTCAAACTGCATCGGTAAACATTATTTTTTTTCTTTTCGATCTCACAACGAAACTACGAGCATAGTCCTTCCCGTTGCTCTCTCTGTGACCTTGGACCTTGGTTGTTATAATAAGATTATGTATTTCTTACCAATAGGCAGATGGGGTACCAGATGAGGCATGGTATCCCTCAAGTACGTGTAATGTTTGATGGTGTGCTCTTCGAACAGCGGTAACATGGTTGTACAGTGCTGAGCGGCGTTCAACACCAGGATCAATATGCACATGTCTGTATTTTCGGTTAGGATTTATATTTTTCTTTTTAATAATGCATATCATATTATGGGACGACCTTAACGAGGCAAAAACCTCTTAAATTTTTAAAATTTTTAATGTAGCATCATAATAATGTAAATAAGTGAAATAGTAGATCCGCAATAGTTCAAATATATATATATATAAAAAGGATACAGGCTGGGTCTTCAACATCAGGTTCGGGCATGTCGAAGAACGGATGAACTGCTAGCAACCGAGTTGTCAAGGGTAGCACGAGAGACGCGTGGGAGCTACCCATTCGCTGCACACAACGAAATGTTGACCTTTTGTCCTGAAAATGTGATCAAATTTACTTGATTACAAAAATATATTTCTTCAGCTAAGCTATAAAAGACGTCAAACTGAAATTCACGTTGTGAACAAAATTAGCACTTTACCTCAAAACAGAGGCAAGACGTGAAAATGAGATATTTTGGCATTGATTTATGGGATATGCATTATGTATGTAGTGGTTTTTTTTATTTATTATATACTAAAATTACCTGAGGATATCTCTTGAGATTTTCCAATATTTTATCAATACACATTTCAAGGCATGTTTTCGAAGCAACTGTGCATGAACCCAGTATCCGGTGTAAGCCTTCTCTTACGTCCATTGAAAAGTCCTGTACATATTTACAAAAATCATTTCAACTCTCAAATTTAGGATTAAGTAATTTTAAGAAATATATATATTTAGAGCACTGTAGGAATGTTTATTTCATAATGAAGTGTATTATAAAATATCAAATAATATTACCTCAAGTGCTCCTAAAATAATTTCAAGCTGATCCTCTCTTAGTATGATGTGGTGAGAAATCTTGGTGAGGCTGTCGATGGCCCGCACGCGTACATCCTCTATCTCGTCATTAAACATATCCACAAGGAAATCAAGGGATGTTGTTGCAAATATTGGATTCTCCATAGATAATTGACACACTGCCTCCACTGCTGCTGTGCGAACCTCTGAAATATACATTTATATATATTTTAATTCAGCTTATATATACATATTGTTGTCTTCTTTCGATAATCAATAGTGATCACTCGTGTAAGTCATGAGAAGAATGCCAGAAGAGACTAATTTAATAGTAAGTAAAATTAAATCAAACCAAAAAAGTAATATTTTAGAAGTAAATATATTAGTAACAGTAATATTGCCCTTCAACATGTAATCTGTGACTTTAAGCGTTCCAAATTAAATCAAGTTTTGCAGTGTGTGATCACTTACACAAATATCTTTAATTCAGTAATAAGAAAACAAAATTCATTCAGATTCTATATTGTCATTACAAAAGTTCACACAGTAATAAGACTTACATTCCTAGTTTTTGATGTTTTAATGGTTTAAGATAGTTTTTTAATTGTATATTTTGTTACGATTACTTAAGAGTTGAACCTGTATCTGTTAGGGGTTGGTGAAAAATACATATAAGACATACTACAAACACATTAAGATTACAACACTCACTTTTACAAAGAAGTATAATTTTATCAATTATTATTTAATTATTACTTTTTCTTTACAATAATTGTTTTAACTTATCACGTTTAAAATACACCCTAGGAGATAAAGTTTTAGTTATTGATTTCTGAAAATTGTAATTCAATTCATTTTATACTCAGATACTATGAGTTTTCTTATGAAGTTTACTGTATATTTCTGAAAGAGGCAATAAATCAAGTAATTCAAATATTATTTGGTGTAAAGTTTCCCGCCTGTATTCATTTTATACACGACAATTACTTGTTAGCATCAAATTACTATGACATTATAGTCCAAATTAAAATAAACCATAGCTGGTCAAAGTAATTTATTTAGTTACAAACCCATTAGTTCATCTTCGAGACCGTGCACAAAAGCGCCGGCCGCTCCCCCTGGTAGTAGCTGCACGCTCTCCTGCTCCACGAGTTGCCCGGGAGCATCATCAGCCCACCGTCGACCACTTGCCCAGGCGCCAGAACGTACCAACTCCGCACCGCGTTCGTGTGCCGTACGTTTTTTCTTAAATTCATATTTTGAAAATGTTTTCATTTCAAATTTTCATTGTTAGGTTTTTTTTACAAAAAAATGCAATATATATACGAATAAAGGATAAGTTGAATACATAAAAAAGAAATAAATGTGAACAAAGTAAATAACTGGAGATTTTTTTACGACATTTTAACCAAATCTAAAGAAACATTGGTTACAACCTAGTCAACCAAAATGAAGTTTTATTTTTAATTGGCCATTATTTTAATTTTTAAAACTTATCTTTAATTTTTTATTGTTTCCGCTGTTTTTACAATGTTCGTAATGGCAGACTTAATGTCTTTAGGTATTCGCTACCAGTCAACGCAAGGTTGTATAAAAGTTAATTAGTTATATGACATATGCTATTTATATATGTACTATACTTGTTATTATTTATAAACACATACTTAGTAGAAGGATATATAAAAACACACTGACATATATACAAATGCTATAAACAATTTGTTGTTACGAGATATGGCGATTCTTCCGCCAACGGGTCTCGAACCATCTTTTTAAACATGTCTATGTCCTCCTTCAACTTAGATTTCTTATAACGCAATGGAATGAAGATCACTTTTTGTAATAAGAAATCTTAAGTAGAAGGATATAGAACATAGGTTATTATGTGTAAAAGAAGAATATTGTTCTTAAAAAAAATTATAGCGTAAATTATCTTTTCTCTTCATAATCATTACTGATGATGATGTCATCATATATCTATCACATGTAAGAAACAATTTATGTTATGTTAACACAAACATTTTCCATCTAAAAATCTGCTATCAAAGAGAAACATCAGAAATCACAAGAAGTTAATGCATTACTATTTATAGGCTTTTGTAGTAATAATCATACTTTAGCTATAGAGAAAAAAGTAGGGAGAAGGGTTCTCTATTATAAAAGATTATTGGGTGAAGTAAGCGCCATAAGTCTTATACAAGAAGGAACTGATCCATACAGAACACCATCTAATGCAATTCAGCTACAGTCGTCTCTCAAGAAGACGATTAATTTGGTGCCGGTCGAAACCTGCTGCTTAGCAAGCAGCAGATGGAATATGAACGTTCAAGTGGGAATTACAATACCTTCATATTACTCATGAGCTGTTTATCCAGAGTTTGCAGTAAGAAGCGATCAGAGACAGCTCGCGTACTGCCCAATAGTGAGCAAGCAAGAGCTCGCACCTGCATACACAGATCGTTTACCGCTGAACAAATGCGTATGAATGCATCGTCGGCCATGCGAATTGTTGTTTCACCATCAGGCAGTGTTATTGAACTGAAAAAAGTATTACATTATAATTTTATCAAAAATATATATCCTGGAAAAAGTATTTGTAATTTTGCTATTTTCATTTATTCATGTAAGACGATAGACGCCCATTGCAAGGTATAGACCACCACCTAAGATTGCCACAATGACTAGCCATGCGCTGCCCGCATCCAGTGACTTCCCGCGATACTTTAATATCAAGAAAATTCTAAAACATAATATGTCTCTATGGCGCTCTCCACAAACATCGTTTCACCCCATTTTCGTCCTCATAGACGCCAATTCATACAAAGGTCATCGGACATCGGTCTCCTCGAAAGATATCTATGAGGAGACAATCGCCACGCCTGGCAGGCGGGTTAGGGATTGCAGTGAGGTATTATAATACGCTGATGCCGTTGCTACCCATCCAGTATTCTTATATAATGAATGCACTAAGTGTGAACTATGTATAGGACTATATCTTGGGCAACGAACCTGCAACCTACCATCGCAAGCCACCTCTACTCAACTCACTGACAATCTTAACTGCTGAGCATGGTTTAACTAACCAGAGGAAACAATGGCTCATATACTGCTGTAGTGTTCAGTGGTGCAAATAAACAAAGCTAAGTATCTCGGACATCTAGAATCCTACCTTTGAATTCCCTGCAAGGTTTTTAATATTACTGGAATCCCTCAGGAAGTTAACATGGTTTAAATGAAAATAATTTACACTTACAAGCAAACTGCATTTTGATATAGTTTTAAATAACAGCAGCTATTAAGGAAATTTCGTCACCATTGTGTGTATGTTATTTTAAATGTATATTCAATATAGTCATCATTATTTCATATATTCATAGAGCCATCAAAGAAATGACAAAACTTTTACCTGCAGCAAATTTTTACCTGCTATCAATTAATAAAAAAAATTTATTAAACTTTTGCTGATACATTGTGAAACTTTAAATAGGGACTCTATTTAAAGTTTCACAATGTATCAGCAATCTCTCTGTTTAATGTTAATTTTTCAAATATGTCTTTCAGAAACTAAAGCTTAAAATTAAAAATAATATCCAATATAATTTATCATCTTCATTGTTTCAGCTGCAGGTCATCCACTACTGGATATTGGCATTACCCATTGAACAATTAATAATATAACTATAATATTATTCATTATGCAGCTTAATTTTTCTTATAACACAGTAATGAATAACTATTATAGATAAAAATAAATTAAAGGAAAAAAATTACTTACTTTTCAGGGTACTTGTTCCCCAGAAGCCACAGAAGCTTGAGAGCGACTTCTCTGACAATTTCATAGTCATCAGAGAGAGATTCACAGACATGTTCATACAAAGACACATTTAAAGTCTGGCCCCGTTCATGTAGAGTTAGGAGAGATTGAAATGCCTCACACCTCACTCTTGCATCCTAAGCCAATGAAATAATTTTAATTTAATCATAAATAATTAACACTCAACAATTACTACACAAATATAACACATTAGAATGTGTCAATTTAATTCATTATCATCACCATTACAATTTCAAATGAAGGATAACCTCTGTCTGGTTTTAGGCCTCCCCTATATAACAGGTTGAAAGCTGCCTGAATTCAGTTTTCCAAAAACTTTAATAAGATCATCTCTTCACCTTATAGATGGCCATCCCATGTTGCACATGTTTGTCCATAATCTTCATGATTTAATCAATAATAATAATAAGTAATACTCAAATATATAATAATTCAACAAAAAAAAAAAAAAAAAACATTTTATTATGGATTGAGAAGAGCAGCATCTCCTGACACAAGTATTGTTATATTTAAAACACATCAAGACCCTTAAACAAGGGATTTATTTAGTTGGTGAATATATAGTGAAGTATTTTGTATTCTGATTTAATAATATATCAAGTATAGTATGTCAATCTGATAGTATAAGTTACTTTTTTGTATATTGACTATTATCTTTATACTAATCTACAAGATTAATTGATCTTTATTAGGATTGAGATCTGTAGACCAACAGACCAGCAGATTTGAAGGTGGAGTGGTAATTGGCTGACTACATAGCGCACAGTGTAGATCAACGAACAGCAAGCACAGTGAAGGACATCCACAAATAAGGTGGATGATTTTTTTAAGATTGTCAGAAAACACTGGAAGCTGGCCACATCCTACTGACATTATTTTTAATCTTTTAGGTCGGCCATATATCCACAATGGATGTTCTATTGCTGGAATAAGCATGTTGATAATCTCAACTACTACCAGTTTTCTTAACTAAATCTACATTTAATGAGACTACATAACAGAATTTTACAGAAATCCAAAATTATTAAAGGTTAAATATTATGTGAATAGCAGTTGGGATACATAACAAATTATTAATTTGCTAAAAGGGTTTTTATAACTAGATAATATTAATTTACCTCAGCGTTAGAATAATCTCCTAACAATTTAACAATAGCATCTGCTTCTGTTGTCATCTCTTGAGTCCTATCAGACTCAGGGTAAATTGGGTACAGTTCACTAATGAGCTGCAAGCATCTGCATTTCACAGAATGGCTTGTGTCTTTTAGATTATCCTTTGCCACATTGACAAGACGCATCATTAGTATCTTGTCATCACTTAATTTTGTACCCAATTTTAGTAATGTTGCAATGCCTTGTGCTATGACCTTTAAATAAAACAAAAGGTGTGTAAATAATATTATTCTATACACCAAATGTAACTGATATAATTATTAAAAATATATGATAATTATGAAAATCACAAAAAACAATACCTAAGAGCTTTAGATAAATTTACTTTTGATTAGTGAAAATATGTTAAATGGTAATTTAAAAACAAAAATAGTTTTCATAAATTTATTTTTACACAAATATTTAAATACTTCAAGAGATTTCAAAAAAACTACTTGAATTATGCTACATAAATCATTACCCAATAATATTTTTTTAAAGGTTGATTTTAGTCATTGAGTTAATTAAGCAGGCAATTCCTAATAAACAAAAAAATAGGAGATTAAAAATGCAACATACATTTTAATTGACAAAATTAAAATAAAACTGTATATTAATAAAAATATCATATAGATTTTATAATTAAACTTATAATTTTCTTTTTACCTTATGAGATGTTTCATTTTTTATGAGATGTATTGTCTCCTCTATCAAGCTGTTTAAATTTGCACCTGGACATTCAATTCCAATGTCACAAAATAACCACAATATTTTAACTCTTACAACTGATTCTTCCTCCGATTGAAAATGCTCTGAGAGCTTTTTAATAGCCTCCTCTACATCAGATTCTTGGAACTGTAAACAATCTGAAATTCGTAGCAGCAATTGTAGAGCTTCTTCACTTGACTTACATTTCTCCAAGAGTCCCACAAAAGCAGCTGCCGAACTACCGATCAAAGGTTTCTTAACCAAATGGAGTTTCTTTGCAGGTGGGCTATCCTGAAATAGAAAAACTTAGTTGTATAGTTGGAATGAAACACCAGTTGACGCTATAAAACAATACTTACTTGAAAGGATTTGTTATACTCAGCTAGCGCTCTTTTTTTAAGTAGTGCAGCCATTTATATCAAAGGAATAAAACAGTGTAAACTTTAAAAGATTATTTTAAAATTGTCTTTCTTTTATCAACTCTTTATTGACACATACACATAACCTTAGAAATGTAGGTTTGACATTTACTCAACAATAAATAGAAGCCTAAACAGTAGCCTATAGATAATAAAACGTTATCTGAGGTCTTTCACTGAACATTATTGAAATAAAATTGTTTTGGTTTTAAATATCTTACATTAGAATTCATTCAAATCGTACCTCTGAACCATTAAACTATCATTTCTTGTATTGTGTCCTCTGTAAAGCATAGCGAATCCTCGAATTAAAAATGAAAATGTCTATAAGTATATAAAGTTACTCATCCTAATTGTACATAACATATTTAAGTTTTTTTCTCAAACTTAATGATCGAAAGAAATTAAAAGCCATTAATGGTATTCTCATTATCAGCGGGTTCATTTTAGTTCATTGAACATTAAAATTGATTTAAGACAAAATATATTAAATGGCTGATCAAAGAAGATTGATGTAAACTATGTAAAAAGTATTTAAAATGTTATGGCTGTACAATTTTCTGCCTTCCACGAAAAATAAAAACGTCAATTTGTCAGTACTCAAGTTACTGTCACTGGTGTCATTTTTTTGCTGAAATGAAAAGGAAAGTTTCTTAAAGGAGGTTTTGAGTAAAAGTTATATAGTATATTAGAAAATATATTTTACAATGTTTGAACAGTGTTGATTTTATTTGTTCTTATTTATTTATGTTATACCAATGTGCTGTAATTGAAAATGTTCTTTACACACGTAACACACATAATAGGCTAAGAAATGGTAATTATATATTTCATAATAGTCTAGAAAAGAAGTTATTATAATGTGATTGATTCACAAAAGTTACAAATCAACATAAGCAAACATTTTTAAATAATTTACATTTATTTTCTTACACGAACTTTTACGTATCTTTACGCAGATGTACTTATTATAATAAAATATCTGTGTACTTATATTTTAAAATATTTATCGTTTATTTAGACAATTGTATATTACTTTTTGTAAGACTAATTGTGGCAGATAAATGTATAAATATTTTCTGTTAATAATATGTAATATGTTGGTAAAAAGTTATATATTTTAGAACCCAACATCTTCCAAACTGAATTTTATTTTACAGAATATCTTTACGGCGCTTTTACTATGGAAGTAATCTTAAAAACAGTCTTTTACTGGATGGGTATAGTAAGATAAATTCTAAAGCAAGTTTTTGAAAGGATATGAATGAAACACAGCTCTTAAAAAGAAGCTGTCTTTCTGAAGGCAGCTTAACAATGCCTGTGTCAGGAAAACAGAGTACAGAACACTGGAAGGAGTTTGTATGTGGTGGAGGATCTGCATTTTGCAATATACTGATAAGCTATCCATTAAATAAGCTCATTTTTCGACAGGTAAATAAATTGTTATGTTTTACTTAATAAATATTTATTGGTAACAAAAATATCAAACAATTTTTATTTAGTGTGTTTACTCATTGAATAATGTAAAAAATAACCTTAGTAAAGAGATATGTCACATTTGATTATTTACTTTTTTTCATAAAATTTACAATCAACAGTTTTAAACAAGATAAGCTGATACAGATAACAATAGGAAAATGAATAAAAATCATTTATCCTGCATTAGTAATAGGAGCATTAAAAAAATTAGCTATTTATTCTGCATAAGATTAAATTATAATAATGAATATTGAAATAAAGTAATTGAATTTTTAATTTATTACAGATGATGCATGGAGTTGAAGCAACATTGGCATTAAATCAACTTCAAAAAGAGGGCTTAGCTTTCCTGTACAGGGGAATGCTCCCTCCACTCTTACAGAGATCAATGTCTATGTCATTAATGTTTGGTGTGTATGATGAGTGTCTTCAACCACTTCTACATCATCAAATCAATCCTTATGTTGCCAAATCTATAGCTGGAATTGTTGCTGGTTGTTTTGAGGCCACTCTTATGCCATTTGAAAGGCTGCAAACACTACTTATCCACCCCAAATATCATAAAGAATTTAAAAATACTGCACATGCAGGCAGTTATATTGCAAGGCATTATGGAATAAAAGAATTTTATAGAGGGCTTGTACCAATTCTCTTTAGAAATGGCCCATCAAATGCATTATTTTTTATAATAAGGGATGAAGTGCAATTACGACTGCCACGTCAGGAATATATTGTGTATGACAGCATACAAAATTTCTTAGCCGGTGCATCAATTGGTGCATTTCTTAGTACATTATTCTATCCTTTGAATGTAATCAAAATTGCCATGCAATGTGAACTGGGCACTCCACATAGAACAATAGTATATGAGTTTAATTATATTTTACGCAAAAGGGGCTCAAAATTTGGTAACTTTTACCATGGCGCTCTACTCAATATATCACGAGCATTTTTAAGTTGGGGTATCATTAATGCCTCTTATGAAATTTTTAGGAAAATTTTATACAACTAGTCAATACTCAAGATATGAAATATCTATAAATGAATTGTTATTTATTTTTGTTCAATTTCTAATTTAAGAAATTTTGTACATATTAAAGTTGAGTGTAATTGCTCTGTATGCTGTTATATGAAATTTAGCATTTATTAGACTTCATCAGGTTATTTCACTTAGTAGGAAGATATTCAAAATCGTCCACATTGCTTGTTTATCTCACATAAAAGCTTATTTTTAATACTAGTGCAGGAAGTTTAAGGTTACAGTGTAGTGAAATTTAGTACAAGTATGTTTTATTACTGGTCTGCTTTATGTAAAAATCATTGATAAGAATATAAGTAAAAAATGATCTTGTTTAATGCAGACTTGACTTGTGATGTCTGTATACATGCAGGTTATTCTAGGTCAGTCTTTCCCAACCTTTTTTTTGCCATGTCCCACCTAAGCCTTTCTAAATAATGTTATATTAAAACGGCAGGGTTAAACTTATGTTTGATTCTCTATTGTCGTATTGCCCCCCTGTGGGGCGTGGGCCCCATATTGGGAAACACTGCTTTAGGTATTACAGATATCATTGATGTACCTTTATATATACCAATTAATTCTGTGAAATGAGATTTTAGCTATTCTCTGACATATAGCAAACTTTCTCTATTCCACTATAGACTATAATTTTCAATAAAATATGCCTATTTAAAGGTTTATTATATACTGTTTTCGGTTTTTTGAAAATATATGTTATGTAGGATTTTAAAAATCATCACCATGAAATCTAAATAAAGGAATTATTTATACAAATCTAGTACGAAAATAATTTATTATTACATATTTAAATTAATAATTTATTATGCACTGTAACATAGGCGAAATAATATTTGCAATCAATGTGTAGGTACAATAAAATTTATTGAGAAATAAAATTGGTCTGTTTAATTTGCTTTCAACAATTTTCCGCTGTGCATTTTAACAATCAATGTTGATAGAAATGCAGTTATTCTTTGAAAGTGGTATCTGGAACAATTACTTAAATAACTATGTATTACAATGAAATACTTCTTTTTCATATTTTTCTTCGCGTTGTTTTTACTGTGTGGTAAGACAAAAATAAACCGTATAATCTCATTTAATGTTACAAAAACAATTACAACCATAGAACATCCACTGCTGGACTTATTCCCCCCCCCCCCATGGATTTCGAATAGGATTGGTTGAAAACAGCCTACATAGAGTGTTATCCAAAAACCAGGTCGTCTGTCAACCTTATGGGCTGACGTCCAGATCCTTAAGGCACTCGCGGCCATCTGTTTTCCTATGAATACTACATGAGTAATATAAATTAAAACATCACATGTCATTTAACTTTTAAAGCACATTCGATTAAATGGAATTCTTTAAAGAAAAGTTATAAAAATTCCTTTAAAATTTTTCATCTTAAACTTGAGCAAAATACATTTCCCTTTTTAGCCGCCTGATCGTGCAGTGATCCGATAATAACAACCTGACACGGCGTTATTTTATGCGGAAAGCGTATCGAGATAGTCAGTCTCCTCTTGTTGTCCATTTTGTCCCGTTAATTCATGGATTATCCGCCAAAACTCCCTAAGTACCTGGCGACCAAAGCCAAAGTCATCAAAAGGAGCAATCTAACATAATTACTATAATGAAGTCAAGGCTAAGCATCTTTAGGGCTGTACCACCTCTAACTTTTATTGCGTTGCTGTAAATGGCAAAAAACCAAAACAATAATACTTAGTACATATGAATTTTAAATATATATATATTTGATTCAATTATTATTGTCACTTACGACGGCCCTCATAAGAAGGCGCAAGGTAATCCAGAGAGCAATGGAGAGGGCTATGCTCGACGTTTAGCTGCGAGGTCGAATCAGAAACGAGGAGATCCGCAGAAGAACAAAAACTATCGACGTAGCTCGAAGAATTGTTCGTCTGAAATGGTAGTGAACGGGGTACATTGCTCGTGCAACCCAGAGCCGTTGGGGCCGAAAGGTGGCGTGGCGTGGATGGGCCCCGCTCTAGGTTGTCCAATTACATGGTTATGGTCATAGGAAGAACCTGAATGCAGGCAACGTCGAACTGGTCATTGGGGCGGGAGGCCTATGCCTTGCAGTGTGCCACTATCGACTAAAAATAAGAAAAACATTATTATTATTCACTAATTTCTGTAATTATGTTTAGGAATATATCGTATAATAAAAAATAATTTAATAAATAACTGATTTCTGGTATCATTGCCACATTTTAACATGGCGATACGCTCAATATGTTTGTAACTTCCCTTTGCTCTTACGATCTCCTCATTCCTGATTCCATTTCGTTGAGCAATCTCCAGCATTGTTCTCTGCGTGGCTCATTGAGTGACTGATTTTACCAAAGCTTCAAATGAAAGACTTAGTTTCTATGCTGTTATTGTCTATTAAAATAATAAAAAGCTTCATTGGTATTACAGATTCGCAAAGGCCTAAATACAGGGAAGATTTTAGGTTTGAGAAAGCATTCGATTCTTTTTACAAATTGCATTCGGCAGCGAATTGGCACGAAGCTCGGATTCGATGCGAAGCCGAAGGCTCCGAGCTCATGGTGCCTGAAACTTTGGACGAGGCTGACGCAATGCCGTTGCTCATTACTTCAATTCTCAGTCATTACAATGGTGTATATGTTGGCATACATGACTTTTATTCAGAAAGATATTTTGTCACTATTAAAGGTTTGTCCGCTGCGCACATAGAGTTAATAAATGTTATGTGCTATGCACATAAATGTTTACATTGAATATGAAATAGTAATTTATGTTGCAAGGTAGTAAACTGCGAAATTCGATTTTGGATTTATTGTGGGAAGCCGAAGAACCAAAACACAGCGGCGGGAGATGCGTTGCGATGCGGAGAAATGGACGTTTTTACGTACACCCGTGTTCCGATAAGCTGCCTTTCATTTGTAAAACAAAAGCAAGTCACATCGCTTTTTACCAAGGATGTGATACATACGATCCGCGTGAGTACTAAGATGTATATTGTGCTTACTTTTACATATTATATTTGCGATAAGTTAGTAGCTGCCACATTTCATATTTAATCGTACAATTATTAACCCGTGGGTCCCGACCGATGTCAAGTTCAAGCAAAGACTACGACAAAGTTTCGAAAAACGTACATGATATTATTCCCGCAGGTTTATAAATAGCCACTTTGGCAATACAAGTGTGGTATTATTCTTAGGACAGGTAGATCTTGGAGGTAATAACAACACGAAGTTTGAAGTAGAAGTGTTTATATTTTGCTATAGTTTCTGTTGATGTTGTCGTTGAAAGCCATGTTGGATTTGTGCAGCTCCATCGTTAATGTGCCCGCAAAAGCAGACGGTCCGCGGGCTAAAATAATTACGCTGGGTGATCGCATCCCAAATACATACAAGAGGGACTATACCCGTGTATGTGCATAGTTTAGTGTCTGTAGTGTAGTGTTAGTTGTGCGAAGCGAGGAATACTAACTAATATTTCATCAAGATTACTGTTTATCACATATTTATACCGATTAAAAACTAGGAAAAAATGTTCAAAAAATAAAAATCATCAGCCAATCACAAGTCGAGAAGTATTGTAGCGCTCTCTTTCGCCCTATGTATATAAAGAATTATAATTCGCCTTTTCCACGCGCCGCTAACGTTGACGTGGCGTAGCTACTACAATTTAAATCAAATTATAAAAATATGACTGACGGACATATGTGAACTCTAAAATTGTAAATACTATGGGTTCCTCTATAAAAGGGTTAATTATGGTATATTTAAATGATTATTTTGACAGACATGTATAAAAAGACAGTATCTAAAAAATATTTCTTGAGGAAATAATTTACACAAGCATGTAAAAGTATTATCAATGAATGAATGGAATGAATGAATCAGCAGATTTAGAGGTATCCAAAATATTTTCTATAGATTATAGACACACTTAAGCTTACTTATTTAACGAAAATTTAATTGTAAATTCTTACGTTATTCGTACAGGTTCAAATGAAAAATTATTAATATTACTCAACTACATAAAATTAAAAAAAAATAGTGTGTTATTTATGTACATGTATCAAATTTCGTATCGAATTACAAAAGGTTACGGTTGGTATGCAATGATATAACAAAGTGAATTCATAAAAATAAAGCAAAATATAGGAATATATTTATAAATATTTATCATGCATCATAA
The DNA here is from genome assembly GCF_028537555.1 of Battus philenor. Classification (NCBI taxonomy): domain Eukaryota; kingdom Metazoa; phylum Arthropoda; class Insecta; order Lepidoptera; family Papilionidae; genus Battus; species Battus philenor. Next base: position 11,164,962 of record NW_027181715.1, read on the forward strand.
AAATTTTTATTGTTAAAATAATCATGTATGACAGAGTTTCTTTTGTACAGTAATTTTGATACTTAACTAATGTAAATAATGTTAATATCGTGGTTTTCTTTCTGTCATTTTAAGTTGTAATAAAATTCTTTTGTTTTATAATAACTTTATTTAAAGTTTGTTATAGCATTGCATGATGTACTCTTTTTCTATTTTATTTGTAAAAATTCGTAATAGGTTGGAAGCTCGGCTATAATGGTTCCTGTTACATAACACATGCGGAACCCCAAACATGGCATGAGGCGCATGGTACATGCCTTTCCGCCGGTGGCTACCTCACAATACTGGATAGCAGAGACGAAGGAGAGTACATACGCGAGCTGTTTAAGAATGTGGATCAAGTTAAAACACCAGGCGACTACGCTTTTCTAGGATTCAGCGATCTTTTCCAGGCATATCATTATAGGACGGTGCATGGTATGGGGATATAAAAAATGAATTTAATAAGGCTGCCGCGTTTGTAAGCCTAATGCTCATCTTTAATGTCTTGGAAAACTTCCAGGTAACCCCATAAATAAAATGTTGGATTGGGATCTGAAGTGTCCGCAGTCAAATGACCAAGAGCGTAATGAAGATAGATGCGGAAGCATTCGGCGAAGCGGTCTCCTCACCACGGTCGAATGCGAAATTCCCGCCATTTTCTTTTGCGAAAAACCTGTCAAGGGCTCCTACAAATTTAAGAGTCTTCGGCATGACTTGCATAAACATCATAAATATGTGAAAAGTGAAATAAAAGATAACGCAAAAAGCTACATTTTATATCTACTTTACCGTGTGTTGTGGTATGTTAGCACACTCACGTTTTCCATACCTTTAATATCATACATAAGCATGTGCTACGAATACGGAAATTAAAAAAAATTATTTCATAAGAATATGCTTAAAATTTTTGTAAGTGAATTTCCATAAGCGTTTATTGTAAATTAAAGAATTATAGAGTATTACAAGCTTACCAAACAGATTTAAACAGCCCAGTCGCGATTTTAAACATACAGAACCTGGGATAACAAGAGGTTCAAGACTGTTGTGAAAATAAACCGCATAAACAATTTCAAACGGAACAACTATTACGAAATGCTTATATTGTCTTTGCTTTTGCTTTTTCTCGGTAGAAGTTAAAGCTGTTAGCCCTAAGGCTTTTACAGCTTCGGTACTGGAGCGTAAGGGTCCGTGAACTAGATACTTATATTGTCAAAGTTACAAGGCTATTGATACACCGGCGGGAAGGTATCATAAAGGCTACCCATAGTCCCACGATGCACGAGTTAGTCCTGTTGCAAGACGATTGAATAATCTTTATATTAATTGATTTCTGAATTAATATGATAATGAAATGTGACATAGGACGGGACTCGCGGCTTTGCAATGGTGTCGTAACATTTGTACATAGGTTCAAAAGTGGCGGCTACAAGATTGTAGTCTCTAGCCAATATAAACTATATATACGCTTAGAGACATGAGTAGTAAAGGTATAAAAATGAAATGAAGAAGGTTACAATATTTCAACTTTATTTTTAAAAAAAAAACCCTTCCCATGTAGTTTACATTTGATGTATACGCGTTTAGGTTGGAAACTACCACCTGTGCCCGTATTTGCTCCTTAAACATTCAGCCCAAATGCAAAAACGATAGGAGAGTGGGCGCCTGGCCTCTTTCGTTTTTGACATGACTTTTGCGAAGTCAGTTCGTTTTACGTGTCAATGCTAATTTATGTTTTATGTATAATTTGTATTTCCTAAAAATAAAGTAGATTCCTAATATCTGAGTTTTAATAAGGAATCAACAGGAGCATAACTGGCGACGTACGAATTCAAATTCTCGTTCAAATTCAAATTCGAATGCGCAAAAATTATTTAAAGCAGAATTATGTTATTGACCGTAGTGGCCAGCAATACGAAGCGTTATATTAATACATTAACGCTGTATACGTTTTTGCAGCACCTGTCACTATGACATTTTGATTTGTTTAGACTGTCATTGGTTATGTAATTAAGAAACTCTTGGTTTAAAAACTATTTACCCGCGAAAATTAAATGAAATAGAATAAGTTTATAAAATTGGACAATTGAATAATATTATTTTTAATAAAAATTAAATAATCGATTAATATCATTATTATAGGACTGCTAGAAAACTAAAATGAATAATTTTAATATAAGTGCTACCAAGTTTTAACACAAGAATTACTTTCATACAAATGGATTGTAGTCTTGCAGATGCAATTTTTCTATCGTTAAATCCCAAAATTTCAGTGCGATATCTGGATTCTTGCATTGTCTATTTACCATAGAAGATTTTCCGCAATCACTGTAACAAAAAGGATTATTGGTTTTATCCCAGAAATTAATAAGTAGTAGATTAATATTTTAAACAAGAAACAAATTAATGTAAACAGCAAATAAGTATTTTGTATTGATTTAAATCAGGTAATAAATATTAAGAGCTTTGGACTAATAGCTTATTTAATAGACCTATAATAAAATCCACTTTCTTCTGCACATGTCTCGTCAACCGCGCAATAGATGCTGGTCTGAGCGCCGCAGCGGGGTGACTTCATGAAGTAGTACATTACATTGTTAAAAACCCAAGTAGCTCCATTAAACAAAGTTTTATCCATATGTCGACCGAGTTCTGTACTGATGTTGCCCGGGTGAAGGCTGTATGTGTTAACGTTTTTTATACCATGCTCCTGAAAAAAAAAGTTAAAAAGTTGACGTCATGATGAAAATATGTCAAATATAAATGTATCTTTCCAATTTTACAAATAGCATTAGAAACTCCTTAGCACTAACGACTAAAAAGTGTAAAATTGTTGTAACTTATTTTATAGATATAATCTGTTTAAACACAAATAAGAAACACTGATTAAACTATTGATATTACATAAAATAAAAACATTCACAAACCTTAAGCTTCATGTCTAGAGCTTTCATAAAAATTATATTTGCAACTTTGCTCGCGCTGTACGCTTTAAAAGCGTTGTATGACTTCTCTTGGTTTATGTCATCAAGATTTAAATTAAAAACTAGAAATAACAGAATAGTTTTAAAAAGTATTCTTTTTAAATCAGCAGACCCTATACCGGTCCTTATTGGCAACGTGCTATGAAGATGCCATTGCTCAGGATTTCTGGACGTTATCGCATCAGGATTGAGGAGGTTTCTAGGCAAATGAAAATAATCAGCATAGTACAGTACCTATATTTTAAGACTCTGAAGTGGAGACTATCTAGCGCATCATAAGACGTTTACTTGCTAAGGGTAGGCTCCAGATGACATTTCCAAGGACATCGGAAGACGCTGGACGAAGGCCGATTTCAATCGGTCCAATTGGAAATCTATGAGGGTGGCCAATACCCAGTAGTAGACATTCTTCAGCTGAAATTATGTTTAAATTAGGATTTTTTTTTCGTTCTCCCATATTTTTTTTTGGGACAGGAATATAAGCCTTTCTATTTTCACTCTCTCTCTCTCATCCTTCACAATTTCAATCTTTCTTCCTTCTTTCATCCTTCATATTTTATTTCCCTCAATTTTTCTGTTTTACGTTATTGTATACAATTTCTTCTTAAAATCTATTACAGTGTCTTCTTACACAGTTTTGTTTCGCTTAACTACATTACTTATTACCTTGTAATATAAGCGCAAGAAAATGTGGCGGCTCTCTTCCTCCTCCAAAAGGGAAGCGACGTTGCCGCAATCAACGATTTTACCCATTTCCATTTTACAAGCCACTCTTAACCACCTATACGATAATATATAGATTGATAATATATTAGTTATAGTTCGATAACTTACACATATTCGCTAGCGATGACACAGTAACAATCCTTGCAGGGGCACTTCGTATGAGTTGCGGCAAAAGTAAGAGTGTCAGCAATGCGTGTCCAAAATGGTTGACCCCAATCTGCGTCTCGAATCCGTCCTCGGTCTGTCCCTTCGGACACGCCATCACGCCAGCGTTGTTAATAAGAATGTTAATTTGCTTCTCATTTTCTAAAATTCGCGTAGAGAAATCTCTAACGGATTTTAAACTACACAGGTCCAGCTGTTCAATAACTAATGATCCTGTATCACCATCTCCATTTGAATTCATTATATCTTGCGTTACTGCTTTAGCTTTATCCAAGTTGCGGCATGCCAGTATTACTCGAGCACCTGAATGCAATGAACCACAATGCAATGTTCGGAACAACATCGGCAATCAATTAAGGTCACTCACCCCTTAGATACAAATCCAATGCGGTTTCTTTTCCGATCCCTGTGTTACTTCCAGTTATGATCACTGTTTGATCATCCAAACGTCGCTTGCTTTTACACCATCCGCTTAAATAATCCATTTTATTGTATCGTAATCCTTAAAAAAATAAAGTTTACCGCGAAAACATTAAAATATTTCTGTAAGAAATGTCTAAAAAAATATCTAAATCCGGACCCTATTTTACTTATTCCATTATGTTTATGTAGAAATCTTTCACTGTTGTCGCTGTCACGTTCTGGAATGAGTAAACAGAACTAATAAGATACGCTAAATCGCTGTCAGCAATTAAAAAAATGGCGAAACAGCACTTCCATGGCCTCTAAAATAGGATAATGTGTAATATTTGTTGTTTATTCTTATTTATGTAATACCCTTTTTACGTATATATATATATATATATTTAAATATACATAAATATATATATATATATATAATAATATTTATATATATATATATCTATTTGTGCATATGTATGTGTGTATAGCATTGTATGTTTTTGTATGTGTATCCACCCCAAACTGCCCTCTCCTTCATGTCTCTCATCTCCATCCAAAGGTTGTCGGGTAGAAAGCGATAACAGCGGCTCTTGTACCTCTATATGAATAGTTTATTTTTTTAGTTATTATCTATGGTGTACAAAAAGCGGAAATAAATAATGTGTGGATACCACACTTGAAGCTACATTCAATCGCCCAATTGCTAACCCATTAGCCTCGACCGACGCCACACTATAAGCGAAGAGAGAATAATGTTCTCATTAACAGACGACGTACGTACGTAACTTACGACGTAGTACTAGCTAAAGTATTTATATCTGCCACCTTAACCAGCGAATACTTTAAGCGAAGAGTGAATAATTCTTTAATTGACAGACGTCGAACTTCGAATAACGCCTTAACTGCAACAGGGCTCTGACAAGTTTCCACAACGAGTCACTTATACGCTGGACGTGTGGAACCTTTTATGATGTTATACCACAGTTGTATAAACAGTGATGTGATTCGATAAATACAATTATTCCATATGGAATGACCATTGCATTTACTCCGGTTACCGCTCTCTTTACTCCTAGGCTGACTTTTTCTTAAAATAAATCCGTTATAAAGTGTATGTTTTATTTACGTAATAATACCAAGGACTAGCCCAATAATACTAGATGTAATGTAACGGCCTGAGCCGAGGTTTACGAGGGAGCCGACAAACTAAGTTATATAGATGCAGTTTAGGCGAAGTATAAAAATGAGAATGTCACTCAAATAATGAAAAGAAAAAGATTCTAATGACGAGAATTAAAAAGCATATATTAAGTAATATGAACATATATATTAAGTAAATAGCAACACTACTTTAGTGAAGTAACATTATTGATATGAAATAGTTTAAGAATGGTATCGACCACTGAGTAAATTAACCGGTAATTAGTACATGTAAACACTAGTGTTTTGAACAAGCCAAACTATAAGAGAAGAGCAAAAGAGGGAAATAATATGTATTTTGAAACCGGAAAACAGCTGGAACCGCTTGACGATGTCTTTGCTTGACCTTTACCCAGCGGCTTAAGGTTTACTATAATTTATTGTCCGTTTATTCTTTAATAGAAACTTACTCACATTATACTTTTATTTTGAAGCATTAAAGATGTTCTCATGATTTGTGTGCTCAGCGTTATTCACATGCATCTTATTTTTTTCGTATCTTTAACCATGTACAAGTAAAATAAAAAATATAAATTTATTTCTATATCATTATCACCATTTTTAATTATAAAAATTTATCTAATGGGATATTGTCATCTACCTTGCTTAAATGAAACTAGGATAGTAGATGTTGATTTAATAAAATATTACACGTAGCGTATGTTACATAAACCCACAAAAAAGTAGTGCGCGTGAAGGAGTGGCCTGGAATATTGTATGTTCAATATTAAATGTGCGAGAAAGTCGCCACGATCTTTTAAATATACTTAATTAAACATTGTGTTTACCTTTGTTAGTAACAGAAGTGAAGATACTGAAGGGATCAAGAAGTAGATTTATCTGTAACTCGAGATGTTATAAATCATACGTCTTATCGAGCTTTTTTCTTTAAAGTCGACTAGGAAGATCATTTACAGATACACTTATGACGTACTTGCATAATGCGGTAATAATAAGATTTCAAAATAATTACGATAAACGATTCGAAACGCCGCCCATTAATTTATGTGTTCATTGCTGTTTTAATATCTCAAAATATTTTATCACCAATTTCCGCGAAAATAAGAAAACATAATAAGCAATCATTTAAAAATGGCAAAGACCAAATACAAAAGTTATATTTTTTTTATTTTTAACTATAACAGTATTTATGACCATATCGCATGTAAAATTTGTAATAAATTATATTTAGGATATTTAGAAATAATACATGAATGTTAAAAATAAAACAACCACGCAAACGAATTTTACCCTCTTCTTCGATCGATTTTTTAAATATCTTTACATGTTATACACTCTGTTTGTACACATACATATTGCAGCTATTTTATCAGTAAAATTTAATGCATGTATAATATTTTACGTAGTTAAAAGGTTAGATATCTTTTTAACTACGTAAAATATTTGAATGTCAAAGATTGGCAATGTAATATCTTTATGATATAATGAAGATACATACTTGGCAGCACTATTTTAATGTCAATCATTTGACTGCGTACTTAAGTAACGGAACTTTTTCACTCAAAAGTTTTGTCGAAATCGACTTACTTTTTTACTTAATAATGTCTTTCTTTAGTGGGAGATGCCTAAGTAAAGTAAAATTATTCGGTAAAACTGCAATTATAACTGGAAGTAATGTCGGTATCGGTAAAGAAACCGCTTTGGACTTTTATAGAAGAGGTATATTAATATGTAATTACGATACAAAATCTAGATTAACGAAAAATAATGTCAATGAGTTGTTAAGACTATTTATTTTTAAGGTGCTCGAGTAATATTAGCATGTCGAAGTTTAGAAAAAGCTCAAGAAGCGAAGAGAGAAATTGAAGAAAAATGTCAAGAATTACCAGAAACTGGCGTTTTGGTTTTAGAGAAATGTGACTTGTCATCTATGAAATCTGTTCGCGATTTCACCAAAAAAATATTAGACACTGAACCACATGTTGACATTTTAATTAATAATGCGGGGGTTATGATGTGCCCTAAAGGCGAAACAGAAGATGGATTTGAAATACAATTTGGCACCAATCATTTAGGCCACTTTCTTCTAACGATGCTTCTTTTGCCCCGTATCAAAAACAGTACTCCGGCAAGAATTGTTACAGTGTCTTCAAAAGCACACACAAGTAATTAGTAATAATGATGACATTTTTAGTTATTCAACAAATATAGCATTGATGAACTTTTGTTTCAGAATATGGCATAAATTTTGATGATTTGAATTACAAGAAAAGGCGATATAATGCCATGGAGGCATATTCACAGAGCAAACTTGCTAATGTCTTGTTCTCTAGGGAGTTAGCAAAGAAACTCAAAGTAAATAAAAAATTAAATATTTGTAATTTTTAAAAAACATTGAACAATGAACCCAATTGCACCTAGTAATATTAAATTTAATAAGAAAATCTTAATACCACTGCAATGTTTTGTTGTTTACATAGATGATCAAAAATGTAAATAACTATTCTAACCTTATTAAGAGAAGGCCCACCTTAACATTTTTTTCTTACATCACCCATTTTAACATACATAATATTTATATTACTAGAAAAAGATTAAACTTGTGTTAAGTCTACTTTCGATTTCTCCCCTGTGGAGCCTGGGTCCCATGATGGAAAATAATGGGTATGGATAATATTTACATTTTGGTTTAACTTTAAAGGCAGTAATTAGTATTATTTGTAATTAAAAGATTCATTATATTTCAATTTTGTATGTAGGAACATAATATTGAAGGAATTAATACATACAGCTTACATCCTGGAGTAATTAAAACTGAGCTTGGACGTCATATGAATGAAACCTTGTTTTGGGGAGCAAGGAAATTATTTGGTGTACTCCTTGGCCCTTTTATGAAGTCTCCTGAACTAGGAGCACAAACCACAATTTATTGTGGAATAGATGAAAAATGTGCTAATGAAACTGGACTATATTACAGGTAATAATTTTTGTACTATTATTTATGTAAAGTATTATTTATGTACTTACAACTGTGGAGAAACTTGTAATATTCGCTGCCTCAAACATAAATGTTTGTTATACAAAATAAGCCTTATAAAAATTCAATTCATAATTTTTAGAGATTGAAATATGTGCTAAAAACTAATGCATAAAAAATTATGCATTAGTTCTCAAGAATAACCATGAATTTGGAACTTTTGTTATTAATAGATCATTATTTATTTTTCATAATTACATTCAATTGCATACACATTGAGGTGATCTAAACTTTTTTTATAAAAGCCTTACACACTTCATACATATTTTTGAATTTTTGTTGTATTGAAAAAACGATACATGAAATAATTTTAATATTATCTTTTTTACAGTGATTGTGTTGTTACAACGCCACATCCAAATGCTCTAAATGATGAATATGCAAAAAAATTATGGGATATTTCAGTGGAACTTGTTGGTCTTCAAGATTTTAATCCATTTACAGTTAATGATCCAGGGGTGAAGAATAAATAAATTATAATTAATGGGATTTGTATGTAGGAATTAATAATAAATCTTTAATTTTATATGTAATATATGGAGGTATAGTATTTCATGCTTAAATGGAAAACCATTAATCTATAAAATGGTTTTCTGCTTTTTTTAGCAATTTCTATTTCTTGTAAATATTTTTCGTACTGAATTCAATAACAATTCTGAATCATTTTTAATTTTAAATATTGTTTTTTTTTAATCATTATTTTATGTTTTTCCTTAATATTTTACTATTTTTCCTTTTTAGACCTTTTAATGAAAATAATTTAAGAAATTAAGTATTATTGGTTCTTGCCACTTTTATATAATTGTTTGTTTTTTTTTCTTATTTAAATATAAGTAGTAATATTAAGTATTGACCTAAAAATTTTATATTGTTAAAATATAAACTTACTGTACAATCTTTTAAATTATATATCTATTTATTATTTGCACCTAATAAATAAAATAATATCTTGACTTTTTATTCTTTTTTACCTTTTAATCAGCTAAATAGTGTTATTAATATTCTCAAAACACTTTTATGTGGAAACAATGCATATTATTCAAATATCAAAAGAATTGTTTAAATAAATTTAGATATGTATGTAACTTAGTGAAATAATATTGGGTTGTACTCATTTCTTGCGATCGAATCGAAATACCGATTCCAAACTAAGATACATTATTAAAATGGAAATGTTTCCCTAACGAATTGTTCTTATTAATAACTGTACCCGATATGTAGCACCTTCATTTTCATGAGGCTAAAATCTTAAAACGTTTGGTATCATTTTTCGATTTTATATTTATCGTTATCAAAAATAAAATTGCACACGTAAAACATGTTACGACCTTCATGCCAATGTTTTTTGCGAAAAATTGTAGAATATCCTGCGTAAATGCTACTCTACCATAGTACATTATTTATATGCTGGATTTAAGCAGTACCAACCTGAAAAGTGATTTCCACCGTGAAACCTATAATCCGACTTCTCACAGTAACTAATGATTTTCAGTGTTGTTATAATTTTTGAAATAGAAATTTACACAAAATTTTTGTTTACTTTGAAAAATCCGGGCTTAAATTTTAAAAATATTTCAAAGAATACTGGTATATTCGAAAACCAAAATAATTTGTTAATTGCTTTTCATTGTTACGTAAATTTGTAAATTAATGTTACAAAAACAACTAACCCGTCATTTTTTAATTGCCTTTGTAAAAAGTAAAATAAAATTATATATTAAAATAATTAATATATAATTTATTGCATATTATTAATATATAATTTATTATATATTAAACGAACTATAGAACATTTTGCCAATTTTTGCGGTGTAATCTAATTAAAAGTAAGTAATATTCTGGGATAAAAATGACAAGAAAATGTCTAAAGAAGTAAAAAGGCTTAATTTCAGGTAAACTTTAAATAACAGGGACAAGATTTTCCATTTAGATAATAAAAATATCTACAGTTATGTGTGTCCGTTTGAATTGTGTTGTAATTTTTAGTTTCCATAATCGATATTAATAAAAAATTAACCCTTTTCTTTAACTGATTCTTGTCACTGTTTCATCTTCATTATACGAGGGGGACAAGAAAGTAATGTCGCTTTCTTAATTTAAATTCACACGAATACATTTTTAACAAGTTTTTATTTCTAATCAACAATATATTTACCTTCGTTAATAACAACCTTTTGCCATCTAGTACACAAATTTTCAATGACGGTTTCAATCTGTAAAATATGTCAACAAAAACGACATTACTTACCGGTCCCCCAAGTATAAAGTAGAGATAGAAGACAAGTAGATAGACTACGAGTAAGCCTTACTTAGACTTAAATGTTCATTACTAACAAAAATGGCTTTCCTCACGGGAGATAAAGAACGCCGCCATATTTTCTTAAGATATTGTCATAAAATTGTAAAGGAGGTGATCAATAATAATGAAAGGTAAAGGCCAGGTAAAGCGAAACGATAAACAAAATTATAAGCAATAACTGTGATATCAATGATTGAAACGAATGCAGAGCGATGTGTGTAAGGGTTGTGTACGAAAGGAAAAATAACGTGAAGATTGAAAGAGGATATAGTGATAGAAATTGTGAAGGACGAGAAAAGAAAATGCGAAAAAAGTGTGATGAAAAACTAATTAATATAATAATCCCTGTCATAGCTTTGAGATACGCGGGGTTTTAAAAACCAAATAGGGGAAGGGCATAAAAAAAACAATAATGACTGAATTTATCAATAGTCTATACCAAAATAAGCACATAAACTAGGGCGTCAATTCTTAAGCACTTGTTTTCAGGTAAGGGTGTAAGTCAATATTAATGGAACTAAATAAAATAATAACATCCGATCGAGGTGGGTTTCGATCTTTTCGCGCACACTTGAATCGGAATGTTACAAGCATTACGAGGTAGACCAAAACCGTGATACCCTCTCTCAGCCATCTGATTCAGCTTTCTACAGCCCCAATAGCAGATTTTCAGTCTCCCAATATACAACGTGGTGGTAATATAAATAATGTATTAGCCTGAGTTATGGTTCTTAATGGACTTCTCGACCATATTAACTATAAAAAGTTGTAATTTAAGCAACTTTAGCGCTTAAACCTCCTTAAACTTGATGTAGTTGTAAACGCCAAAGGACAAGCAGCATTTTTTCATAAAAAAAAAAAGAATACAGAACATTCGAGAAGAATACACAACTTTTTTTGACGAGAAAATGTATTATGGGAGAACGTATATGAGAAAAAATGTAAGTAATGACAAAGAACTTCTAAATTTTCTGGCAATAGTGACCATTCAGCTTGTGCTGCAAAAAGTTCACATTGATGTTTAAATGTTATATTAGGAGAATGTTTAAGAGATAAAATTTTATCTTTCGATTCGAGCACCTCTGTGACCTTAGATTATAGGCTAATGCATAATCGCTTCAATCACGAAATTCAATCACGGCACAAGTTGAAATAAGATTTTCAGCAATGAGTCGGACCATTTTAATATAGTCACTATGGGATTTAAAAAAGGATGTACAAAAGCGAAAGTGGTGCTCGCTATCAGCGTTGAGTCAAACAATGGACAGGTCTTCGAGAAAGAATAACAAGATATTGACCTTTAAAGCTGTCAAGGTTATATTCACTTCCCTAAACTTCAAGTTCTTGATGCTAAAAGTTATAGCTTACAACACCATAGCAATGCGAATAAATATTAGCGAGAGAGAATTTGTCACGTAAACGTTTTAGAAAGAGAGTAGATTTCAATTTGGGATACTATACAGTTTTTCTTTAAAAAAAAATATTTCGTTTTACTCATAGATAATATATTTGTTTTGTTTTAGGGGTGTGCAATCTTTAAGTTATGATACATTATACCGAAGCTTATCTTGTCATTGTCATTTTTATTTGATTGACAACAGTTAACATCTTTTTTACTGCGGTATATTGTACATTTCATGTGCATTGTTTTTTGTCATATTTCCGTTTAATACAAACATATGAGTGACTGTAAATGATGGAGTATGATAACGATGAAAATATATGGAGAAGACAATCTCTACCCAAATCAGAAAAAAAGTCCTGTCACTCAATTCCAAAGAGATCAACCACTTTAGCTGTTATTGTATTAGGATTGGCAGTGCTCAGTTGTTTGCTTGGATATTGTGTTTTAAGTGAAACACTCCCGTATGAATCTAAAACCTTACGCCTTGTCATTATTGTAAGTATTTACCATTTTGTAAACAGTCAACAGAATATTTTAAGAATTACTCTCTTAAATGTCATTGAGATAAACAACAAACTCTTTATTTATAATTTTGTAATAGTAATTAAAAGCAAGAAAAAAAAATTAAAACCGTCACTGTTAAGTAAAATGTATCCAAACTTATAATTTTAGCTATGTAATATAATTATTAATATTTTCATACATTTTCAGTTATTCCGCCATGGAGCTAGAACACCAACAAGCAATTATAAAAGTGATCCATTCAAGAATTATCAATGGCCAGATGGACTTGGAAGCTTAACAAATGTAAGCTCAGATAATTTTAACAATTAAGTTATTATTTTTTACAATATTTTTTTTTAGACTTAAATTTTATCTAAATTATTACTAATTTTATCTTGAAAAATATTAATTCGGTTAAGTAATTAACTAGATAACTTAAACAAAGCTAAAGATAAATATCAAAGAAAACATCCTTTCCTTGGAAAAAAGTTATACTATGTATATTGTTTCTAGATTACCTGCATTAATTAACATTTCTATCGTTATATACAGGTTGCTCCCATTCTTTTTTAACTTTTATCTGACTAGATCATTTTTCTATTACTATGTTTTTGAAGATATCTATAAAATTATGAATGTGTATTTTAAAATGTATAGTACAATTGTTTGTATAAGTTTATTGAGGTGTGTACTTTTACCCAAGTCTATATATTTAATTCTGATATTATATATTTGTTATATTTTATCAGAATTAAATGAAACACTAGGGGATTTCGATGCCTTTTAGTGGGTATCTATTGCTTGTTATGATGATGATAAACTTTTACAAATTTATTTTAGTAAAAAATCTGCTTTTATTTAATTTTCAATTACATTTAATTAAGTGTTAAAAATTAAATCTTCTATTTTTTTCAATAGTTTACACATTTTTATCATTGCCTTGAGGCATATTTTCCAGGACAAATAAATTCTTTAAAAAATAATTTTTCTACAAATGAATTTCAATGAATTGAATTTCAACTCTCATTAAATTTCAATTCATAATGGAATATTAAAAATTTTGCAACATGGTTATAAGGACATATTTATCAGGCAGAATATCAGTAGATTAAGTGCAAGATTGAAGTATAGATATCAATCTGTGTATACAATTGTTGATAATGATTGTATTTAAATTACTATTTTATATATTTTATTTTAGGCTGGAAAGCTACAAATGTATGAATTGGGCAAAAAATACCGAAGCTATTATGCTAATTTCATACCAGAGGAGTATTATGATAAGGATATATATGTAAAGAGCAGTGATAAGTCCCGATGCCTCATGAGTGCCTATACTTTTTTGGCTGGACTGTACCCACCCACAGAGCGCCAATTGTGGCATCCTGAGATACCATGGCAACCAATTCCTGTGCATTCATTACCTAGGGATTTGGATAATGTAAGATTTTTTTAATAATTACCTATAGAAAGATAATAAAATATATTGCATAAATTTTCAATTAACATGTGATATATTTGTGTATAGTATGATTATTATTTTTTTCTTAAAAGAATGGTAATCTCTAATATTTGTAATTTTGAGTGAATATTGATATATATTTCGAAGTAAGTCTCTTTTTCAATTCATATATTATTTGTTTTTGGTACAGTTTAAATAACTTTTAAGAGATGTAGTAGCATTGTATTATTGTAAAACAGAATTCAACAATCAGAGTCATTTGTAATGATATGTATAACTAGTTAGGTGAAATGATTAAAGTTTTTGCTACTAGCCATTATCAGGCTTTCTGTAGCTTCATTGAAATGGAGCTTGCGGAACGGAGATCCGCAAACTTAAAAATGTATAACAATGTTATAGGATGTATGAAACTTTTAGATTAGTACAAACTGTAACTGTTTGAGGGCCAAAAATTATTTTGAAATGTGTGTAAAATTAAAATGTTTGAGTATACACCATGAATTAACTAAATTTAATAACATGATAATGTTATTAGAAAAGATCATAAAAATTTATCAATTATTTTGTTAAGTGTTGCAATTTTTAACAAAAAAATATGATTTACTCCCTTCCTTATAATTCTATGTAATTGTTTTGAATTCCAAAATGAAAACAAAAAGTTCTATGTACTTATGATTATATTCTTTAAATTTGACTATATGAAATTTGCAACAAAGCATTGTTGACATGTTGGAGGATTAATGTTTTCAACAAGTTTGGCACAAAACAAGAAGTTGTCATATTTGTCTGCACTCAAACAGTTAAAAATATGGAGATAGTATTGTAGCTTTAAATATATATAAAGCATGACTAGAAAACCTTCTTAAATAGATTGTACATAACACACTATTGTGTTCTTTCTAGATAGTAGCACAGACCAAACCCTGCAAAGTCTCTAAAGCAATGTATGAAGAATTGTTAAATGAAAAAAACGCAGATCCTAAATTTTCCGAAATATTCGATTATTTGAGCAAACACACAAACCAAAGCATGCGAAGCATATTAGATGTAGACTTCTTGTACAGCACGCTACAAACGCAGCAAGAAGCTGGACTGAAGCTTCCGGATTGGACTAAGAATGTCTTTCCAAATAAAATGCGCACCCCGTTTATGCTCAGCCTGGCTTTATTATCATACAATAAAACATTACAAAGGCTAAAAGTAGGCAAGTAATTGTCATATAGTAATTTTTAGTTAAGCATCTCTCCATCTTATTTCCACTTTTTCTTTTTTAAACAATAAATATAGTTTTTTTTTTTAAAGAAGCAGAATGAAATACTGCAGATCTTACAGGAAAAGTACATTTAAATTGTGTTAGTTTTTCTGCACCTTAACCTAGAATTAAATTTTATGGTTACTATAAGTGGCGATAAATTTTATCATCACAAGGAGTAATTGTAAATCTTATTTTGGGACATCTTCAGTGATCAAAATTAAGTAAAATTTGTCACAATCATGTTTTAAAATGTCCACGAAAAGAGTGCATTACTTGAAGGGTAGTTAAATGTTTAAAGAAAAACGCTGTCATAAACATATAAATATACACTGTACAAGATTTATGGCGTTAATCTTTGCCTTGTTTTTATTCCTGTTTATACTATGCGCAAGATGACAATACTGTTTATCGCCACGGCCACCTATTTATACCAGACAATACGTCGACAATAAAATATATTTATTTGTAGAGGCTACATATTTTTTTAATTATACATTTTTACTGTATACAACAAAAACATTTGACCACAAAAAAATAATGACAGAAATAAATTTAGCCATTTATTGCATAAATTTTGTCTATACACAAATATTGTATTTTACCCGTAGACTTATTAGAAAGAAAAATATATGTTTTAATATGACGGAAGTTTTTATATTTCTTTTAATTTTTATAATTAATCTATTACCAAGTTTGATATGAATGTTGTTGAATGTTTTAATGTACATCATTTTATAGGGCCATTTCTGGATGAAATAAAAAAAAGTTTTGAAGAAAGTATTAGGCATACAAACATGGACAAACTGCTTTACATTTATTCTGGGCATGATGTGAACGTAGTGGCTCTGTGGAGGGTGCTAGGATACGAAGAGTTACTGGAACCAGAGTATGGCGCCAGCCTTACATTGGAACTCCATGAGGAAGTTGAACAGGACAACTTTTTTGTCAAAGTAAGAATTCCATTGAAATTATTTGTTTTTTTAAATATCTATTTTAATTTCACTGCAATTGAAATTTATAACTGTTTATTCTTTTAGGATGTTATTTCATTTACTGATATTTTAATAATCAAAGTTTTTGTTACCCTAAAGTGATTATTCATCTTTGATCTTTATGTGGAACCTCCTGTAAATGTATGGTAATGGTAATTAATTTTTGGTACAAACTATCCATAAATCAGTGATTTCTTAGATTCTAAATGTACTGATAAACGGTTTTAAAAAATCGGATTATTATTAAAAGTAATTATTATTTAATGTCTGTCTCCACAGAGTTTGTACTCTCGGAAGTTATTGTCTTGCCACATTACAATAGAAAAAAAATTGTTAACTTATTTCAAGCTGATTATTCAACCTAAATGGATATAGGTGTAAAATTTGTATAACTTTTTCTGAGATAAATGAGTTACATGCTTACCTCTTTAAAGCTTTTATGCCTATAAAAAATCAACCTTCATAAACTTTTCTCTAAGTCTATGTCAATGTGACATTTGCATTACATTTATCCCATACACATTTTAAGTATTATTAGTTTTATAATACAGTATTACAATTTTTTTTAGTTGTTTTATCGTAACAACACTAAGGTGGAAGTGCCTATGGAGTTAAAGATCCCATTCTGTGAAGGCTCCTGCACAGCGAGTAATTTTCTTCGATATCTAGAAACTATGATTCCGGCCGATTGGGAAAAAGAATGCCAAAATTAACATACAACAGGAGCTATATATCCTTATTTTATTGATTTTAAATAAATTTTTATTTAGCGATTTTAAAAAGTCAGTGATAATTTTATTAGTAATATATTTATCATCTCTATTATCACTTTTTAACATCATCTAATATGTCTAAGCTGTTATACCGGCATTTTTTAAAAATATAACATTGTCACAAAATTAGCCAGTATGTTAAGAGTTTCAAAAGTCTTTTCCAAAAACTTTCAAAACTAAATTCAATTTATTTTTGTACATTTGCTGTAAGTTTTTTTTACATAAATAACTTTATACATTTTTAATGTCAATATATCATGTAATATATATTAAATAATGATATATTATCAAAAACCTGCATAAATAGATTTGTGGCTATTTAATGTCATCCCATAGAAAAAATGATTATGTCACAGAAATTACTTTTTAAATCTCATCGTGTCATTTTTTTTATAACACTTATTTAATCATTACCACAGCATATAAATGATATAGAAGCGGATCATGTTAATAGTAAAGTGTAGTTTAATAGACTTAAGTATATAAACAAATGTTGATGTCATTAGATAAAACTGTCATAAGTAGACAGTTTCCACGTCGTTTTTCCTTTACATAATTATATTCCTTATTAATTGTTGCTATTTTATTACTACAATTGTGAAATAGTTACATTATAATTTGGCGTTCAAATTATAACAAGTGTGATAGTCAACAATGTCACAATTTGATTTATTAACTCCACTATAAAATTTAAATGACGAAAATTCTTCGCCTAAGGGCCAGTATTCGTATGGCCAATAATAAAATTATTTATTAATATATAGAATTAATTTTACTATATTGTTTATGACCATGATTTTTTGTTATGAAGTGTCTTTTGCACATGATTGTTTATAATTTATCAATGATTAACAGACGAAATAAAATTGAGTTTCCGGACGCTATTTTGTTTGGTCAACGAGAAATTCATTAAATTGGCCGATTCTTTGAGTACACATTTATTTTTTAAAAAAAATCATTTTATTTATATGAATAAATGAATTTAGTTACGTGCTTAAAAGATAAAAGATTTTTTTATACACTGTGAATTTTCTTGCGACTTTTTTCTTACAATTATTTAAAGAGAAATAACTTCAACAATATTCCATGAATTCATTTTACGCGTGCCGGGTACATCGTGTTGTAGGAAGAGTGTCCGGATAAGGTGCTCGGGGCGAAAGACCCGCAAACCAAGTTTAAGGAATTTCTCCGTCCACGCTTCTTCTAACCTTACCAAATTTTAAATGATCCTTCCAATGCTGCTATGCCTGTTCCAGAAATAAGCTGGCGATCGCCCTTGATAGGCCTAAATTCTTCAGAAGAATATGTATAGAGATTTCATTGTTACACCTCTTGCTCTGATAATTAACATTTGTTGACTTAAAACGAGATTAAACGTTTAATCATAGGTTAAGCAGTAATCAATTTTTTTTTAACAAACCTTTCAGAAAACCAAGACCTATTGATAAGAGCTTAAGAGCTGATCATTTTAAAATAATGTTACGTGATTTCTGTTATAATTGACTGGTCGAGAAACACCCACAAGATTTAAAAATCGGTTATGCTATAATAATATACCTTCATAACACTTCATCAGTGCTACCGAAACCACTGTACCACGGGCTAAAGCAAAAAGGGCATGAGTGCCACAGCGAACGTTGGCCGCGGACTGACGGAACAAAGCGGCCAATACTCTGACCATTTCGCTGCGTACATACTAAAGGTGCGGTACAGCGGTTTCGGTAGCACTGTAACAATAATTCCTTAGTTCATACTAATACTTAAAATAAACTAAAGGAATAATATAACTTTTAATGGTATAGCAGAAAGCATGTTTTCTATATACTTTTGTTTGAATACTGTGCCATTTGTAATTATGTACTTTTTTAAATGTAACACAAATACGTAAAAATGTACTGATTAAGTGACTATTATGATAGTTTGTGTGCTGCCGTGTTTACCTATAGCATTAACCTAATTAATTCTTAACAATATACAATGTATGCTTTGTAAGGAAACTAACCACCAAAAACTTATTATTAATAATATATCTTAACGAAAAACATATTGATTTACTAATTGTAGAAAATATAACGATCATTGTATAAAAACAACTTATAAAGCCGTGTTTCGGCCTTCTCGGACAGAAATATTGTATTTTAATATTGTTCGAATCACAAATATTGTAAGAATATCAACATTGGGCAAGTTACTCAGCTACAGCGCTGATTTTCAGTAAGGGGTGTCCCTAGTAATTTTTTTTTTAACGGACTACTGCCCAAATGGTGGCATTTGCAATCGCACTAAAGCGCCCTCTGCGCCAGAGCCACAGTCCTGCCTCTTAAAGATGCGAAGCCCAAGGAGCCTCGGCTCAGGCCGCTACCTACTACTAATTCTTCTAATTTGGAGCAATGTGATTTTTTATATGCCAACGGTACACATCATATATCAATAACAACAAGTTTTATTTTTATTAAGTTTCTACAAGCATATTACGAATATACGGTTTTTAATTGTGGCGCATATTCACTTGAAAAGCATGTTTAAGTTAATCTGTAATTGCACATTGAATTTTATTCGAATGTTACTTAGATTATAATAGATAAAGAGGCTAATTTTTACTAAAAAGAAATTCATGCGCATTAACCATGTCGATTAGTTATGTGCATGTGCATTAAAATAAATTGCTTCTCTTAATTGGGCTGTGGATGTTAATGATCTCTGTCATTTATTTAAATGTTTATGTAAAAAAAATTAAAACTGTGATGAGTGCCACACGTGAGAAGAATAAATATCCTTGTAAATCCTTATCCTTTGTTAAATCTTTGTAAATGAATGTGCTTTTAATATTATTTCCAACGGTATTTCAAAACACTACTGATTACTAATAAAACAAAGTATTAGGTATTTTTCCGTAAGGCATGCGCAAGTAGAAAAACCACCAAATAATATGTAATTCCACTATATATTATAAAGGCAAATGTTTGACTCTATTTTCTGAATTCTTTAAAATCAATGAACATTTTACTTTTATTTATGTAAAAATAAATTTTGAATTTCACCTGGTAATAAAAGATGCAGTCTTCTTCAAGAAAATGGAATCATCATCATATTTCAGCCATTAGACGCCCACTGCTAATAATATGGCTCACCCACTGCAAATAAAATGGCTCACCCACTGCAAATAATATGGCTCACCCACTGCAAATAAGATGGCCACGATGACCGGTGTTGCGTTGCCCTCACAAAGGGACTTGCCGCGGTCTCGACTACGTCGTCAGTCCACTTGATTGAGGACCTACCCACGCCGCCTCTATCCACCCGACAGTTACCTTGACCTTTCTGCGGTTGCCCTCATTTCTGATTCGATCTCGCAGCGAAACTTCGAATACAACCATCTCCATTGCTCTATCGGTGTGCCTAGAATATTTTTATAACGCCCGTCGTAGACGACCACATATAGGAAAAAATAATTGAATATAACTTATGATCAGAATCATAACTTTTTAACAAATATTAATGAATTCCAAATAAAACAGTTTTACCCAATAGGAATGCTTGTTATTAATGCCAGTGACATTCTTACGCGGCTATCGGAAAAGTACCAAATATAATTAAAACAGAATTAAACACTGCGAATTCTCCACTATTGTTATCTTTGTATTTAGTTGTGTAAGTTACGTGATATGTAGTTTGTTGATGTTATAATATATTAAATATTTTATGTAAACGTAAATTTTGTTTGATTATTTCAAACCATTTTTCCTACTGTCGAAGAGCCAGAGCTTCTTTTTGATATCGTAGCCTTTCAAAACAACTTTTGTGAGTTTCTTTCTAATAAAGCTGGGCCTTCCAATATCCTCAGAAAGAGTCGCTGTTAAGTTTTCTGACCAGGCGACCAGAAGTGATACTCCTGTTCATTTTCAGTTTATTTACGTGGCACCGGTCTCTATAAACCTTCTAATTGTTGATTGCACAGCAAATCTCGTAACTTCCTCTAGTCTGGTAATAAGTTCCTTAGACTTTCCCTATTCATTTAGCATCTGGATTTTTATCCGAGTTCCTATACTAAGCTCGCGTTGTTTCATCATTTCGTATCACAAACTGAATCTACTTTACAAATAAACAGCTTATTATAATTCACCGGAGTCAAAACGAGACTGACAAATACCGTATTAATTTTTTAACGAAATCCATCATTTTTACATTTTGGGAACCAGATGTTTTACGGATCCCTAAAAATTCTTTTCTATTGTAATTGTTGTCTTGCGATTGTATTAAATAGTATTTTATTATAGCCGCTGGTGGTAATGTTAAACAGATAAGTAATTTTTATAGCACCACACCGTGGCGGTATAATCTGATATTCGCATATTATCTCGAGCGTTATCGAAATATGTTATACAGGTGTCAAATGAAAGTCCATGCAGAAGTCCACTCTCGCGAGTTCTTGCACCTACAAGGAAGGTCAGGCTAACCGATGTAAAGTGCACGGCGTCCTCCCAATCCGAATAAATAAATAATGTAACGACGCGGGAGGCGCCTCCATATGCTGCCACAGTATAAGCGATATATATCGCAGTTACCTTCAACCCGTTATCTTCAACCGACGGCCCTAACCATTTCGCTCTATCAGCTGCAATCACACTCATGGCAATCCGGCGCCAAGAGTAACTTAAATCCGTTATCAAAGTATCGTTCCGAATGACAATACGAACGTCGAAAGGGCACGTAAAAAGGCGGCCTTTGTGCTCAGCCATGAAGGCCTACATATAGACCTGGAACTTCCAGCGATAGCTCAGTTCCTAAAACATCATCGATTCATTACTTTACTGGTATAGCCAACACACAAATACGCTGATGCCGCCGCCTACAATAAGTTAAATAAAGTACATTCCAACGCCGCATTGTCCTGAGACCGGAACATGTTTTGAGGTTTCGGACGACAATAAGACAAGCCACGTACACGGCATACCGTCATTGTTAACATTCGATAATCAACTGATCTCGTCGGTCTCGTGCCGGATGGTGTATCACTGGAGAAGCGATTCCTCGATCAAGTTGTGGTTGTTTAGTTCCTTGTGTATAAATGCAAAGCGGGTATTAGAGAAGATTGTCAGACCAAACTGAGGTCGTGGGGGCCTTTGACTGTTACCCACTCCATTGAACGTTCGCCGATGCAATCTTAGAACTCGAAGCCCGCTCCCCCCACAATAAGGTAAAATATGTAAGTAGTGATTTATCGCTACACTAAAACAGAAACACTTCTCTTTACTATATTATCATCACGTTATTTATTATTTCTGTAATCATTGTATTTGGATAGGATATACCATGCATTAAATGTTACTACGTTCACCCATTTGTAGCTTTTACACCTATAATCGATCTTCCTGAGAAAACCTTTTTACTTCAAACTTAGATAATGCTAAGAGGTCAAACACTGATTCACATAAAAAGCAAAAAGCCAAGGGACTAACGGCGTTAATCCGTTTAAAAATTAATTAAAATTAAAAGGCCACAATACTTTCCACTAGGTTATCGTTCTGCTCGTTTCGTTGAAGATATCAAAGGGTGAACGTCCTGCTAAAAAAACATTTTGTTTTTGTACAATATGTTGTGTTATCTGAATAGCCCCGATAGTGTGGTAGGAACTACATTACGCCATCTTCAGCGACACATCGGAAAGAGGAATTTCACAGAAATATAATTCTTTTTTTGTATCGGACGAAAGAGAGCTCTCTACAATACTTCTCGATTTATAATTTTTTTGGTTGAACATCGTTTTCATAGTTTTAAATCGGTATAAATATGGGCTAAGCTTGATTGAATATACACATTAAGTTCAGGGATCCTTCCGTTCCGTAAATTCAGTACCGATGAGGCTGTAAAAGCTCCGGGTTAACAGCGTTTTCTTCAACAGAAACAATGTGTGAATATATATATATCACTATTTCGGACTTTGTATTGTTATTACCTCCATGACCTACAGGCCCAAGGAAGAATCCCACAGTGTTACGATAATTATTTGTTAAAATAATTGAACTGCAGGAATGCTTACGTAGGTGTACACATTACACGATATGTCTTCAACGTTAACTTTCATTCATGTTATCTCCATGTTATTTTTCCATATATACACACACACACACACACCTAATTATAAGTTTTCAATTAAAAGGATAAATAATAAAAAGACTCAAGTATCATCAAAATATATTTTTTAAAAACACATTTGGACGGCACAATTACATAGAAGTAAAACATGGCTATATCAAATAATTATTCAAAAGTATATTCAATAATAATAGATAGTCGTATAAAAGACAATCGTAAATTTTAGTGCTCTCAAATATTGTTCAAAATTGCTGCAAAAAATTATCCATTTTATATTTTAAAACAAATCTTTACCTGTCTGAGAGCACCAATAATTAATATGTAAAATAGTATAGTTCTTTTCCTTGTAGGAAAAGCGATATGTTGTAGTTAGTAGTATATTACTTCAAGTATTAATAAAAATAGAATTTAATACTTATTTTTAAATGCTATAAAATAATTGAATATAATTATAATATAAATTTTATTTACATCATACAGTTTTGTGTTAATGGACTTACATTAGACTACATTTAATTACTAAGCAACATATTTATTGTTT
The DNA here is from genome assembly GCF_028537555.1 of Battus philenor. NCBI lineage: Eukaryota > Metazoa > Arthropoda > Insecta > Lepidoptera > Papilionidae > Battus > Battus philenor. Next base: position 11,188,782 of record NW_027181715.1, read on the forward strand.
AAATGGGCGGGATATATTGAAAGTCAGTCTTATATTATTTTAGAAAAAATAAAATAAATGGAATAGACACGAAACTTTAATATAAGTGATGCTTTCAAAAAGTTTGTGATTGCCAGGTGACATTGACCATAGATTTATTGTGTCAATATCTTTACACATTAAGATCATTTTATTATTTTTTTAACATTTTTTAAAGCACAATCCAAATTGAATAATAACCCACTGATTAATTGGCTATAACACTAATGTTAATTATAATATAGAATGTCATAATTGTTAGATATATGTAAACAAATGTTGGAACAATAAAAATAAAAATTTATATTTTACCTACAATTGTGTAAGATATTAACTTTCCTTTAAAATAATTGTAAATGTTTGTACTCAAATATAGATGTAAACATTAATATTTTAATTGCCACAACATGTCAACACATCTCGTTCTCTGTATGCTCTGAGAGCTGTGTATATGGTAATAATTATCCACAAACAAACAGATACCCAGGAAGCTATGATGGCCAACTGTAATGCAACTCCGGTAAAAATTAATTCTCCACGTCGACTGTTGGGTGCATCCTTTTGAATGTAATCCATAAAGTCAAATATTGCTTGACAGCCCAACCGAAAGTGTATAGCAGTTACTTGGTCTCCAGCTGCACGCAGTTGCTGTTGAAGTCAAATATATATGTGGACAAATAGTTTCAACACTTCACATAGTTACAATCTTAGTTTTGGAAAGACAAGATTGCATTCTTAAAAAAAATTGTAGTATTATTAAAATTTTAATACATAGATGTTACTATATGAAAGTTAGATAAATATATAGTTTTATTTAAAACGGTTTTGATAAAAAATATATACTTTTGAGAGACAAAAACTACACCTGCTAGTCTGCTTCATGAAAATCATTATTTTTGCTAATTTATTAATTTGTAATACATCACAAAGTCTCCATAATTTCTGATCTTTACTGTACAATCTCTGATTATTATAATTTCCTTTGCACAGCCACTATAATTGATTCCATATTGAAATTTCATTGACAACTATGCCAAATAAACATTAAAACTATAATTTGGGGATTACATTGTCAATTAGGCATTTGTATGTCTTTTTTTTTAAACGTTTTACGCAATTAATATATAATAATTATAATTCTTCATTAGTAACTGTTCGTGTTATTCAAAATTATTAAAAAGTGCAGAGTATGTAAAGGTGGATTCTATGAGTAAATTTATTTGCCTTCACAAAATTGCAATACAAATAAACGAAAGTTGTTTAGTACTGAATATAGCTGTCTTGCACCAACTTGTACAAATAAGCTCTTAGCCCTACACCTCATTGACTAAGATATATATCCACAATCCACAGTCAGCACATATTAGCATGCGGCTCACAGCTCAACATGTTTTCATCAAGAGGAAGCTGTGCCTGCACTCGTTTTTAGTGTAAGGTCATTGCAGCAGTAGTTTGAAACTCTAGAATAGAATGCTTAATTATATTCATTGACACTTTGGTGTGGTTAAAGAGACAAGTGATAGTAAATATATTGACATCTTTATTACCTACAAATATAATTGCCAAATAGTACTGCGATGTGAATGTTTGTCATGCCATAGACAGATATATTCATTACATACTAAGTTACCCTGTTTAAGTCATAATTAATGGCAAGTTAAAAAGATTACTATGAAAAAAATAGTTATTGTATTACAACAAATTACAAATTAATATTGAGTATATGGTTCACCAAGTACAACAGAAGGGCTACATTTAAAAAAACATATTTAAAATGAAACATTATCTGCAAATAAATTTTTTATAATTACCCTGACTAAATATCCACGATATTGAAAACATGTTTTAAGAAACCCATCAGTTATTATAGCAGCATGGACTAAATTGTAAATTCCAAATAATGCAGCAATACAACTCGTTGGAATCCAACAATAAATTACTGCATCATTCTGCTGTGATATTCTTGCTCTTGAAGACACCACAATTGTCTCACCCTCACTGAAATTTAAAAACAGAAGATTTATATAATAAAACTAGCTGATCCCGCAAACATTGTTTTGCAAACAAAATTGATATTTTAATTTACAAATAAAAAATAAGGGTTGATCGTAGAGGGGTGAAAATTTATGGTTGTGTGTATTCTTGTATGCTGTATTAAAAAAAAATAAAAACAAAAAATTTCGTTAAAAAAATAAAAATTTTTTTTAAGTGTGAACAACCTTTATTACTTAGGGGTATAGAAAATAGATAGTAGCCGATTCTCAGACCTACTGAATACGCAAATTAAATTTGGTAAAAATCAGTCAAGCCGTTTCAGGAGTTCAAGTTTGAACACCGTGACACAAGAATTTTATATATTAGAGATATTAAATAGTAGTAGTAATAAAAGCATGTCACAGACCACATTATTATAGCACTCTTTCAACCAAATTTGTAAGCTAGTGAAAGCGTGTGGTTGTGGAGTGGAAAATGTGCACTTAGTGGAACAACAATTTTGTTAAGACTGCTGGTAGATGCTGGATGCTGATTGATTAAATGTTTTATTGGAAAGCTATGGGAAAGCCTACCATATGGCTGAAATTATGGTGATGATGCTTTATTATCTTTTCCAACATATCACTTCACCTTAGCAAATTTTAGTTCAATTGGTTTAAATGATGTGAAGTTATTATTCTTATTATTGACTGGTTGTGATGTTTTAAGCGAGATAGGAAACTCTTTTATTAATATTTTGTTCAAAATTGTTGTCGAATGACTTTTTGCTACTTATATAAAAGCCATCTAACATTATTCTGACTGCACATTTATTACTATTGCATGTACTACTTCTATTTGGTGAATAGTTGTGTAAAGTTAGTTTTCTTTTAAGTACACATGGTGTGATCAACATTGTAGACAAAAACTAACAACTCGATCTTCCCTATTATTAGGTGTCTTAAGACAAAAATAGTATGAACTCAATACTTAAATATTAAAAAAAAAAAACTTGCATTTCTTCAACTGTTGTGGATTTCTCTCCTTCATATTGTCCAATATTATTAATACAAACTCTATACATGTGAAATAAGGTCATTATGATAGCGTACAATAATATCGGTAGTGGAGCAAATATAGCATACAAACAATATGAATTATGGCCACCATTGAAGTATGTGGACGTGCTTATACCATAAAAAATGCAACCACAGTTAGTATTTTCAAAATATCCCCCAGGACAAACATCAAGGGTGGTGCGCCAATGATTATATGTAACTGCTATACACACGATTGTTACAGAGAGTAAAACAGCTAACAAGCCGTAACTCCAGCAAAGTCGTCTTTCCGTTTCATATTGATTCATTGTATATTAATATATAATTGATTGCAAAAAGTTATTTTGACTTAATACTTCAATCACAAACATAAAATAAATAATAAATGTGATACAGACAAAAAATTATCTTATCTCATAGATTGATAAGTCTTGACTATGTGATAAAGAATCAGAATTGTGACTGGGTATGAAATAATTATCATTAACAAGTAATTTTTAGAATTATCTGAACCATCTAAAATTCTTCAAAAAACGAATAATGAGCTTGAAGTTATTAACTCACTAACATGATATTATTAACCCAAAAACATCTCGGTTTTGTGCACAAATTGTTACACATAAGTTGTGAACCCATTTACAAAATCTTTAATGTGAATAAAAAAAATACATCTTATATAATTAAAATTAAAAGAAACAACGACTGATGAGAATAATTTAAAATAATATAATTTTCTTAAATTTTCTGGTACGAATTTTTCGTATCAAAATAGATGTTGTTATGGTTTCAAATTTAAGCGGCTAAAATAAAACAAAATAAAATAGTATTAAACAATTTACAAATACTTTTATCTAAAAGTAAGATTTGAAGAAATAGATAATTAATCGTTATTTTGCTCCGGGAGATGAAATGGAACAATGTCAATGTCAAAAGTTTATCACTGTTTACTAGACTGTTTGTAACATGTAAAAGGTTATTTATTAAATAGTATTTTGTATTCCTCTATACAGTGAACTATTATGCAAACTGACAGTGAACTATTAATAACATATTCCAAATAACAAAAATATTTCCGACACAATATAATAAAATATTTATTAACTTCTACAATACTAACATATATTTTAAATTTAGAAAACATTTGAATAAATTAAAAAAATGAGATTAAATATTGATACAAAAATAATTGGACAAAACATTATCCTTGTACCTTACAAAGAACACCATGTAAACAAGTATGTAAAATATACTTTAATTGTAAAATAAAGTTTATTTGTTGTTATAGTCATATTCACATAGTATCAAGCAAATAACATTTTTTTAAGATATCACTTATGGATGAAATCCGAAGAGCTCCAGAAACTTACTGCCTCAGATCCATTAACATTGGAAGAGGAGTACAACATGCAAAAAACTTGGCAGGAAGATGATGATAGTAATATGTTATTTTTAATAAAGTTTTTAACATTTTTTCTATATAATAAACTGTATATTCAACTTAATACGTTTCCAGAATGCACCTTTATAATTTTGGACAAATGTACATATTCAGAGGGTGATAATGAGATTGGTTAGTATTGAAAACATTTACCGGTTTTTAACATTTATGTTGATGCTTGCTGGGCTAAAATTATAAATTAGGTCTTTAATTTTAGATTCAATGATTGGAGATACAAATATTTTCATAACAGATAAAGACAACATGGTTGGTGAGATAGAAATAATGATTGCAGAGGAAGTAGCCCGAGGAAAGAAACGAGGTTGGGAAGCAGTCATTTTAATGATGCTTTATGGAATTAGGAATATTAAAATAAAATCATATGAAGCAAAAATTTATATTAAAAATGATATTAGCATAAACATGTTCAAAAAATTAGGATTTAAAGAAAAATCAAGAAGTGAAATATTTGAAGAAATTACATTAGTAAAACTAGTTGATGATGATTGGGTTAGTAATCTGGAGGGGCATGTAAAGTATGAATTACAGAGCTATTTATTGTAAATGGTTTTTTTATTTACACCAATTATGGATATGGCAATAATAATAAAAATGGAAAGTATATTCCATGATGATAAAAATAATCTATGTAAAGAAGCTAAGCTAAATATTTCTGATATTTTTTTATTATTATGAACAGAGACAGTTACATTTTTATGATAATTGCTTCTCAAAACGATGCTGCCAATCATTAACTGATTAAATAATAGTTTCCCTTTTTACTGGGAGATAGTATTATAAAAGTAGGATTTAAAATTATTTACAGATAATCGACTGATTTTTCCAGTATGTTTGTTTTTGCTTGTGTTTAATCTATCTTTATTTGTAATCTGTATTTTTATGTTAGTTGGAAGTATTTTTCAGTCATTTTAAAGAGAAAATACAAATATTGCTTCTGAAGCATCTTCCATATTTTTAATGTTTCGGTTTTAATCATGAAAAGAACAACAAATAGTAATTAATCAATGGCCACAGATTTCTGTTGGCATCACTTAACAGAAATGATCAAACGTCAACAACGCTGTCATTGATTTAACAGGTTATTGGTATTTAAAATATCAGGTAATATTTTAAACATGTATTTTCGCGGTCTTGTTTGTATACTTTTCATTTGTACGATTAATGTTTTATGCAATCACGACGTTGAAGTAAAGACTGAAGAAGACGTTGGTGTTAAATACGCAAATCGATGTGAAGTCTGTAAAGTCCTCGCTACTGAACTACAAAGTAGGCTCGAAGAAACCGGTAAAGTGCACGACGTGCTTGAAATCGGATATTCTTTAGATGATGTGCAACCAAAAAAGAAAACAAAGTACGAAAAATCTGAACTGAGATTGATCGAATCTTTAGAAGGGGTTTGTGACAGGATTCTTGAATATAACATTCACAAAGAGCGCCAAGATAGTACCCGGTTTGCAAAAGGAATGAGTCAAACGTTTAAAACTCTTCATGGACTCGTGGATAAAGGAGTAAAAGTGGATCTAGGTATACCATACGAACTATGGGATAAGCCTTCTGCAGAAATTACTCATATGAAGACTCAATGTGAAAGCCTCTTGGAAGAGAATGAATTTGCTATTGAGGACTGGTATTGGAACCATCAAGGAAATATTGACTTGAAACATCATCTTTGTACAAAACATGCTCTAAGAAACACAGATGACTCTTGTTTATTTGAAGAAGTGGGGTCTAAAGGGGAGAGAGGTGCAGAAAGGTCTGAACTTTAATTTAATTTGTATTTGTCATGTTATGATCAAATATTGATAAGTACTGTGATAATGATAAGTAAATATTTTTTTCTATGCATTTTTTGTCAAGTACAATGTCAGCATTAATAACTGTAAAAGATAAGTTTATTGGTTACAGTGTTAATAATTCAGAAACATTGTAAGACATCATTTGAAATAGCTATTATTTTATAAATGTGTATGGAAGAGAATGTATAAGTATTTAATAAATTTTTTTATGTGTACTAGTTTTAATCTCATTTTTGTACAACCAAAGTATCAACCATTACTGATTTATTATCACTCAAATTTCACATAGGTTTCATTTTATGGCTAACCAATAGTACATGATCTATTGTTTATAGATATATTTAAGAATTCAAAACAATCAGATGTAATGCATGGAACATCTTCAGAACAGTTAATTCTTCTTTGACTTCTTAAAGAAATTTTGTGTACTTTGTATTATTATCTGGTTGATAGTTACATAATTTATGCATTGATTAAGGTGTGATTAAAAATGCAAACATTCTAAATTTTAGTTTTATTTATTTTTCAAAAAAAGGTTATACTTTAAAAATTTAAACCAAAGTACCATCTTGAGGTGCACAAAACAATCATAGCATTGCATTTACCTTGTGACCAACCATGATTATGTTACAACTTCTATTAAAAGTAATGGTAAATGTTTGTTTTGTGAAATTAGAATTTGTCATTAATTGTAATATCTACAAAGAGATTCATGTTATATCTTATGCCATTGTTTCATTAGTAACATCATTAACTGTGAAACAACATTTAGCCATGTTCTTTATTTGAAATAATCTCTGAATATAAATTAAAAAATATCTTTAATTAACTGCAACTAGGACCTGTTTAGTTTGTAACTGTAGGAACCATAATGCATTTAATTAACTGTCTTGTATAAGTAAAATATATATTGTAATGTTACTTGCATGATTGTACTTTGTAATTTTATAATAAATTATTAGTGAAAATTCTAATATTGTAGTTCATTTATTAAATATAATTTTTGGATTGTTTATTTCATATTATGGTATAATTCTACAAAAACAACTTACATGTTTTTAAATGATTGGAGCTAATTATATGCAATCTTTTATAAATTATACAAAACTGATCTTTTTCTTAATGTATGATTAAAATTTAAGGTTATAATGAGAGTAATAGCATTACATTAGAGAAATATATTCTCTAACAAAAGCACTCATGGCAGAATTCCTAGTGACAACTTTTTGTATATTGCATTTTTTTTTATTGTTATCTATAAAAAACGAATCCTTGATAATATCATATACCAGTGATAAAGCATGTCATCACGTCTCCGGCTTTGATTCACAGTTCCATGATTTTAAGAAATTACGAGGTTAAGTAAGCAAGAAATGTATTTATACAATAATAGATAATTTCTAAGTGTAAAAAGTTGCTTTAATCAATGTGAAGGACAAAGATGATGGTTAATAAAGATTATAGATTTTAAATAAAAATTACAGATTTTGTTTGCTTTTCCAGTTTGCATATTTCTTTATTTACAAGATACATTAACCCATAGTCCACTAAGTCTATTGTTCAATAAATAAACCATTCAATTGTCTAAATATTAATTAAATTAGCTAAACCATTTTTATCTATTATTTCTGTATATGTTACATTTGGTGTTTTGAGAAAAAAGCAGTGCCTGTAACTTCAGGCATTTGACCTACCATAAGTTTTTTCAGCGGTGGTTAGTAAGACATCAGGATTTGTTCCTAAAAGACTTTGGACATAAATTCAATAAAAGCAAAAAGAAGGGTAGAAAAATAAACAAAAAATTCTAAAATAAGCACCTCTTTAATCAACTGTCAAAAATTTCCATACAAACAATGGATTGCCTGCACCTTATCACAACATGCATGCATGTTGTTTAGCTGTAGCTAAATCCTCCGAATTCTCGACCCGTACAGACAATTGTATAATGAGAAAAAAATTTACATTTAATTCATAAATAAACATTTATAAACCTAATAGGATTAAATACATTCACTCGCTCCATCATACAAACAAAGTATACTAATTTGAAGCTTTGACATACTCTAAAATAATTTAACACAAAGGATAATTCAAGGAAATGCGCTGTCCGTAGTATCTTCATTAACAATGAACAATTTACTTAGTAAAAAAATACTATCGGCTATACTAAGACATAACGCCTTCATATTAAGTCGATTTTCGTCATTACGGCCATTAACTCCAGTAAGCAGTTTATATGGAACGCCGCTGGGACTACACAGGCATGTGTAATCATATTTGTTGCAAGCTCACTCAAATCTTGAGTTTCATGTGACACTTCTTTGATGATGTCCCCCTACTTTCAAATGAGCAATAAATAATTCATGTGTGATGTTCTGCAACTAGTCCATGACTTGCCTGAGGACCCTTGTACTATTTACATAGACATTAGATTATATTGTGAGGGACGCGATGTCGGGGGGCATGTCCTATAGGTATTGGCTGGTGTCCTGATAGTCGTCGTCGCTGTCGGAGCCATCGTCGGTCAGCTGGCGCTGCGCTGCTTCCTCGGTGTCCCCAATACCGTCAGAGCTCGATGCATCTGTGGGCATAACTATTTCATTGAACAAAAACCTATTTACTCAATTGATTTTAATTTTATATCTGTAAAAATTATTTTTTATTTTGTAATTCGAAATACGTGGGCAGATAGCTATGTGTATTATGCTGGTTTAGGGATGAGGTACATAATTTGTTAACCTAAAAACTACATGTAATTATAAACCATAAAAAATGGGCAAAGAATTTAAGTAGAGTATCAAAGACAACTATATTAAATATCAGGCTGTTATTTATATTATTATATAATAAGCATAATTATGAATAAAATTTAGCAAAAGGAATAAGTCGGCAAGCAATGCATACACTATTAACTACTTTGACATGTAATTTTGTGGTAAAATAAACACAATAATGCATGGCAATGTGGTACATTTATGAATTTAGGTCTCTTTCTCTAACTGCTTCTTCCAAGTTCAAAACAAAGAATTTTTTTGTACATCAGTATAAATAAAGTAAAGTACCTTAAATAACATATTATACCTTAGTAATTTATAATAGAGAATTGAAGTTGTATAATTATTACATTTTCTTTCCACACTGTTAATGTTATGTGTCCTAATAATTTTAAATAAATGTTTTGATAAAATGTACTTTTCTATCTTTACTGGATCATTTCATTATGAATTTATGTCTATTGTATTGTATTATGGTTTACTCACATTGTCGAAAAAGAAAATTGAAGTTCTATAGTCATAACAGGTAGCCCACAATAGGAATTTTTTAATTATCAGCAATTAAAAAAATAACGAGACAAATTTTTTAAATTAGTTTTCTAGGGTTAGCCCTCCTTATCAGACCTATCTTTTCATTTGTAGGACATCCTGAATAAATCTAGAACGAAAATAGGCTAACACGAAAGAGACTTAAATGCATTAATGTGCAGTGTCTAGTACAAGCTGAACATAGTTACCCAGTTACCTGCTTGCGGCTCCCATAAGGTTTCATATCGCCGTGATTTTGGAGGTGGTGGTGACACTGACCCTCTGGAACAATACAATAAAATTACTACAACATACCAGACAGATCTGATAATACTGAACCTTTACAAAAATCAAATATATATACGTTTATTTAAATTATTATCCACATCAGATCATTATCAGAGATTTATGTACTTCATGATAAGAATGCCTGGAGGGATTTGATAGCAACTAGATTCAGATTGATCTGCCTATAATAGGATCTTTCAAATTAAAGTCACGAAGGTATAAAACGCATTCTGAACTGAGAATAGTCCACAACAAACACAGACAAGAAGTGACGGAAGAAACTCCAGCAATTCCTCTCTAATGTGATCGGGGGTTCGTATCCTCTGTGATATACCATACGGCCGTGTTTCCGAAAAGCCTGGTACTTATTTCTTGTCATTATAATATAGTATGAGACCGCTTGTTCAGGTCGTACCTGTGCTCGTGGGCGTCTCCGTTTTCGCTGGGCGGCGGCGAGCCTCGCGGCGACGGTGGCTGGCTGAGCGCCTGCATCAGCCGACCTTTCGACTCGTTCCAGATGCTCGACAGCCGACCGTCCGGACCGAACAGCAGTAGGAATGCGTCGATCAGCTCACGAGATTTCTCCTCCCATTTTGTTAAAATGTCCACTCGCTTCTCGCCGATGTTGGTCATTACCTGTAATTTGAAGTCTCATTTAAAAACTAATTGTTTGTCACTCTTAACAATTAAATTTATTTTTATTTTATTTTTATTCACTAAGGGGTCTATTTTAGTGAACAAAAATGATTCGCTGCATTGCTCAGAACCCACTGAACCATTCTAGTCTACTCAATATAGTTATCCAAATAGAATCATTAAGCGACCACTCATGTATGTATCATGAACAAAATGGCAAAATAGCCCAATTTAACAGAAATTAGAATCAGATTGTGCGCTATCCTATAACTGAATCTGATTTTAATTCTATTCATCTTATAGTACCATGATTTTGTATGTGCCCTGATCTTAGAACCCAATAAACTCAATGTCTCCCACATGTTTACGTACAACGAGCAATGTGGTGTCACAAATACAAAAATCAACAACACGTCACGTGGACATGCTAACATGAAGAACACTTAATGTATTAAAACATCATCAAAGATCTATTTAGTCCTGTTCTAATCAAGACTTACAGACAATGCTGTCTTAGGACTTAATCCATGACAACAGTTGCTACGGGATTATCTAGACAACATCTCATATAATCTAATCTTTTGACGTAGTTTCAAGTTCTTATTAATTATCTTTTTGCACTTATCTTAAACGAAAATACTTATATTTACCATAGATACAGATAAATGCTTTTAATGCAGGAAATATG